>NW_026988598.1:0-600000 GCF_030222135.1 Aotus nancymaae
AATGGAGAAAAGCCTGTTTTGGGACTCTGCAGAGAAAGTGTTTGCAGACTGCTGAATCCACACACGGGTTTAACTCTGGAAGTTGAGTGCACACATTGACAACCGTTCTGTTAGATAGCTGCGTTTTGGATTTAGAAGCAGATATTTCCCTGGGCTTACTGCTGTTTCTTCCATATGCCGGTAATGGGCTGAAAACGCCTGTTTTGGGACTCTGCAGAGAAAGTGTTTGCAGACTGCTGAATCCACACACGGGTTTAACTCTGGAAGTTGAGTGCACACATTGACAACCGTTCTGTTAGATAGCTGCGTTTTGGATTTAGAAGCAGATATTTCCCTGGGCTTACTGCTGTTTCTTCCATATGCCGGTAATGGGCTGAAAACGCCTGTTTTGGGACTCTGCAGAGAAAGTGTTTGCAGACTGCTGAATCCACACACGGGTTTAACTCTGGAAGTTGAGTGCACACATTGACAACCGTTCTGTTAGATAGCTGCGTTTTGGATTTAGAAGCAGATATTTCCCTGTGCTTACTGCTGTTTCTTCCATATGCCGGTAATGGGCTGAAAACACGCCTGTTTGGGGACTCTGCAGAGAAAGTGTTTGCAGACTGCTGAATCCACACACGGGTTTAACTCTGGAAGTTGAGTGCACACATTGACAACCGTTCTGTTAGATAGCTGCGTTTTGGATTTAGAAGCAGATATTTCCCTGTGCTTACTGCTGTTTCTTCCATATGCCGGTAATGGGCTGAAAACGCCTGTTTTGGGACTCTGCAGAGAAAGTGTTTGCAGACTGCTGAATCCACACACGGGTTTAACTCTGGAAGTTGAGTGCACACATTGACAACCGTTCTGTTAGATAGCTGCGTTTTGGATTTAGAAGCAGATATTTCCCTGTGCTTACTGCTGTTTCTTCCATATGCCGGTAATGGGCTGAAAACGCCTGTTTTGGGACTCTGCAGAGAAAGTGTTTGCAGACTGCTGAATCCACACACGGGTTTAACTCTGGAAGTTGAGTGCACACATTGACAACCGTTCTGTTAGATAGCTGCGTTTTGGATTTAGAAGCAGATATTTCACTGGGCTTACTGCTGTTTCTTCCATATGCCGGTAATGGGCTGAAAACGCCTGTTTGGGGACTCTGCAGAGAAAGTGTTTGCAGACTGCTGAATCCACACACGGGTTTAACTCTGGAAGTTGAGTGCACACATTGACAACCGTTCTGTTAGATAGCTGCGTTTTGGATTTAGAAGCAGATATTTCCCTGGGCTTACTGCTGTTTCTTCCATATGCCGGTAATGGGCTGAAAACGCCTGTTTTGGGACTCTGCAGAGAAAGTGTTTGCAGACTGCTGAATCCACACACGGTTTAACTCTGGAAGTTGAGTGCACACATTGACAACCGTTCTGTTAGATAGCTGCGTTTTGGATTTAGAAGCAGATATTTCCCTGTGCTTACTGCTGTTTCTTCCATATGCCGGTAATGGGCTGAAAACGCCTGTTTTGGGACTCTGCAGAGAAAGTGTTTGCAGACTGCTGAATCCACACACGGGTTTAACTCTGGAAGTTGAGTGCACACATTGACAACCGTTCTGTTAGATAGCTGCGTTTTGGATTTAGAAGCAGATATTTCCCTGTGCTTACTGCTGTTGCTTCCATATGCCGGTAATGGGCTGAAAACGCCTGTTTTGGGACTCTGCAGAGAAACTGTTTGCAGACTGCTGAATCCACACACGGGTTTAACTCTGGAAGTTGAGTGCACACATTGACAACCGTTCTGTTAGATAGCTGCGTTTTGGATTTAGAAGCAGATATTTCCCTGTGCTTACTGCTGTTGCTTCCATATGCCGGTAATGGGCTGAAAACGCCTGTTTTGGGACTCTGCAGAGAAAGTGTTTGCAGACTGCTGAATCCACACACGGGTTTAACTCTGGAAGTTGAGTGCACACATTGACAACCGTTCTGTTAGATAGCTGCGTTTTGGATTTAGAAGCAGATATTTCCCTGTGCTTACTGCTGTTTCTTCCATATGCCGGTAATGGGCTGAAAACGCCTGTTTTGGGACTCTGCAGAGAAAGTGTTTGCAGACTGCTGAATCCACACACGGGTTTAACTCTGGAAGTTGAGTGCACACATTGACAACCGTTCTGTTAGATAGCTGCGTTTTGGATTTAGAAGCAGATATTTCCCTGTGCTTACTGCTGTTGCTTCCATATGCCGGTAATGGGCTGAAAACGCCTGTTTTGGGACTCTGCAGAGAAACTGTTTGCAGACTGCTGAATCCACACACGGGTTTAACTCTGGAAGTTGAGTGCACACATTGACAACCGTTCTGTTAGATAGCTGCGTTTTGGATTTAGAAGCAGATATTTCCCTGGGCTTACTGCTGTTTCTTCCATATGCCGGTAATGGGCTGAAAACGCCTGTTTTGGGACTCTGCAGAGAAAGTGTTTGCAGACTGCTGAATCCACACACGGGTTTAACTCTGGAAGTTGAGTGCACACATTGACAACCGTTCTGTTAGATAGCTGCGTTTTGGATTTAGAAGCAGATATTTCCCTGGGCTTACTGCTGTTGCTTCCATATGCCGGTAATGGGCTGAAAACGCCTGTTTTGGGACTCTGCAGAGAAACTGTTTGCAGACTGCTGAATCCACACACGGGTTTAACTCTGGAAGTTGAGTGCACACATTGACAACCGTTCTGTTAGATAGCTGCGTTTTGGATTTAGAAGCAGATATTTCCCTGTGCTTACTGCTGTTTCTTCCATATGCCGGTAATGGGCTGAAAACGCCTGTTTTGGGACTCTGCAGAGAAAGTGTTTGCAGACTGCTGAATCCACACACGGGTTTAACTCTGGAAGTTGAGTGCACACATTGACAACCGTTCTGTTAGATAGCTGCGTTTTGGATTTAGAAGCAGATATTTCCCTGGGCTTACTGCTGTTTCTTCCATATGCCGGTAATGGGCTGAAAACGCCTGTTTGGGGACTCTGCAGAGAAAGTGTTTGCAGACTGCTGAATCCACACACGGGTTTAACTCTGGAAGTTGAGTGCACACATTGACAACCGTTCTGTTAGATAGCTGCGTTTTGGATTTAGAAGCAGATATTTCCCTGTGCTTACTGCTGTTTCTTCCATATGCCGGTAATGGGCTGAAAACGCCTGTTTTGGGACTCTGCAGAGAAAGTGTTTGCAGACTGCTGAATCCACACACGGGTTTAACTCTGGAAGTTGAGTGCACACATTGACAACCGTTCTGTTAGATAGCTGCGTTTTGGATTTAGAAGCAGATATTTCCCTGTGCTTACTGCTGTTTCTTCCATATGCCGGTAATGGGCTGAAAACGCCTGTTTTGGGACTCTGCAGAGAAAGTGTTTGCAGACTGCTGAATCCACACACGGGTTTAACTCTGGAAGTTGAGTGCACACATTGACAACCGTTCTGTTAGATAGCTGCGTTTTGGATTTAGAAGCAGATATTTCCCTGTGCTTACTGCTGTTTCTTCCATATGCCGGTAATGGGCTGAAAACGCCTGTTTTGGGACTCTGCAGAGAAAGTGTTTGCAGACTGCTGAATCCACACACGGGTTTAACTCTGGAAGTTGAGTGCACACATTGACAACCGTTCTGTTAGATAGCTGCGTTTTGGATTTAGAAGCAGATATTTCCCTGTGCTTACTGCTGTTTCTTCCATATGCCGGTAATGGGCTGAAAACGCCTGTTTGGGGACTCTGCAGAGAAAGTGTTTGCAGACTGCTGAATCCACACACGGGTTTAACTCTGGAAGTTGAGTGCACACATTGACAACCGTTCTGTTAGATAGCTGCGTTTTGGATTTAGAAGCAGATATTTCCCTGTGCTTACTGCTGTTTCTTCCATATGCCGGTAATGGGCTGAAAACGCCTGTTTGGGGACTCTGCAGAGAAAGTGTTTGCAGACTGCTGAATCCACACACGGGTTTAACTCTGGAAGTTGAGTGCACACATTGACAACCGTTCTGTTAGATAGCTGCGTTTTGGATTTAGAAGCAGATATTTCCCTGTGCTTACTGCTGTTTCTTCCATATGCCGGTAATGGGCTGAAAACGCCTGTTTTGGGACTCTGCAGAGAAAGTGTTTGCAGACTGCTGAATCCACACACGGGTTTAACTCTGGAAGTTGAGTGCACACATTGACAACCGTTCTGTTAGATAGCTGCGTTTTGGATTTAGAAGCAGATATTTCCCTGTGCTTACTGCTGTTTCTTCCATATGCCGGTAATGGGCTGAAAACGCCTGTTTTGGGACTCTGCAGAGAAAGTGTTTGCAGACTGCTGAATCCACACACGGGTTTAACTCTGGAAGTTGAGTGCACACATTGACAACCGTTCTGTTAGATAGCTGCGTTTTGGATTTAGAAGCAGATATTTCCCTGTGCTTACTGCTGTTTCTTCCATATGCCGGTAATGGGCTGAAAACGCCTGTTTTGGGACTCTGCAGAGAAAGTGTTTGCAGACTGCTGAATCCACACACGGGTTTAACTCTGGAAGTTGAGTGCACACATTGACAACCGTTCTGTTAGATAGCTGCGTTTTGGATTTAGAAGCAGATATTTCCCTGTGCTTACTGCTGTTTCTTCCATATGCCGGTAATGGGCTGAAAACGCCTGTTTGGGGACTCTGCAGAGAAAGTGTTTGCAGACTGCTGAATCCACACACGGGTTTAACTCTGGAAGTTGAGTGCACACATTGACAACCGTTCTGTTAGATAGCTGCGTTTTGGATTTAGAAGCAGATATTTCCCTGGGCTTACTGCTGTTTCTTCCATATGCCGGTAATGGGCTGAAAACGCCTGTTTGGGGACTCTGCAGAGAAAGTGTTTGCAGACTGCTGAATCCACACACGGGTTTAACTCTGGAAGTTGAGTGCACACATTGACAACCGTTCTGTTAGATAGCTGCGTTTTGGATTTAGAAGCAGATATTTCCCTGGGCTTACTGCTGTTTCTTCCATATGCCGGTAATGGGCTGAAAACGCCTGTTTGGGGACTCTGCAGAGAAAGTGTTTGCAGACTGCTGAATCCACACACGGGTTTAACTCTGGAAGTTGAGTGCACACATTGACAACCGTTCTGTTAGATAGCTGCGTTTTGGATTTAGAAGCAGATATTTCCCTGTGCTTACTGCTGTTTCTTCCATATGCCGGTAATGGGCTGAAAACGCCTGTTTTGGGACTCTGCAGAGAAAGTGTTTGCAGACTGCTGAATCCACACACGGGTTTAACTCTGGAAGTTGAGTGCACACATTGACAACCGTTCTGTTAGATAGCTGCGTTTTGGATTTAGAAGCAGATATTTCCCTGTGCTTACTGCTGTTTCTTCCATATGCCGGTAATGGGCTGAAAACGCCTGTTTTGGGACTCTGCAGAGAAAGTGTTTGCAGACTGCTGAATCCACACACGGGTTTAACTCTGGAAGTTGAGTGCACACATTGACAACCGTTCTGTTAGATAGCTGCGTTTTGGATTTAGAAGCAGATATTTCCCTGTGCTTACTGCTGTTTCTTCCATATGCCGGTAATGGGCTGAAAACGCCTGTTTGGGGACTCTGCAGAGAAAGTGTTTGCAGACTGCTGAATCCACACACGGGTTTAACTCTGGAAGTTGAGTGCACACATTGACAACCGTTCTGTTAGATAGCTGCGTTTTGGATTTAGAAGCAGATATTTCCCTGGGCTTACTGCTGTTTCTTCCATATGCCGGTAATGGGCTGAAAACGCCTGTTTTGGGACTCTGCAGAGAAAGTGTTTGCAGACTGCTGAATCCACACACGGGTTTAACTCTGGAAGTTGAGTGCACACATTGACAACCGTTCTGTTAGATAGCTGCGTTTTGGATTTAGAAGCAGATATTTCCCTGGGCTTACTGCTGTTTCTTCCATATGCCGGTAATGGGCTGAAAACGCCTGTTTGGGGACTCTGCAGAGAAAGTGTTTGCAGACTGCTGAATCCACACACGGGTTTAACTCTGGAAGTTGAGTGCACACATTGACAACCGTTCTGTTAGATAGCTGCGTTTTGGATTTAGAAGCAGATATTTCCCTGTGCTTACTGCTGTTTCTTCCATATGCCGGTAATGGGCTGAAAACGCCTGTTTTGGGACTCTGCAGAGAAAGTGTTTGCAGACTGCTGAATCCACACACGGGTTTAACTCTGGAAGTTGAGTGCACACATTGACAACCGTTCTGTTAGATAGCTGCGTTTTGGATTTAGAAGCAGATATTTCCCTGTGCTTACTGCTGTTTCTTCCATATGCCGGTAATGGGCTGAAAACGCCTGTTTTGGGACTCTGCAGAGAAAGTGTTTGCAGACTGCTGAATCCACACACGGGTTTAACTCTGGAAGTTGAGTGCACACATTGACAACCGTTCTGTTAGATAGCTGCGTTTTGGATTTAGAAGCAGATATTTCCCTGTGCTTACTGCTGTTTCTTCCATATGCCGGTAATGGGCTGAAAACGCCTGTTTTGGGACTCTGCAGAGAAAGTGTTTGCAGACTGCTGAATCCACACACGGGTTTAACTCTGGAAGTTGAGTGCACACATTGACAACCGTTCTGTTAGATAGCTGCGTTTTGGATTTAGAAGCAGATATTTCCCTGTGCTTACTGCTGTTTCTTCCATATGCCGGTAATGGGCTGAAAACGCCTGTTTGGGGACTCTGCAGAGAAAGTGTTTGCAGACTGCTGAATCCACACACGGGTTTAACTCTGGAAGTTGAGTGCACACATTGACAACCGTTCTGTTAGATAGCTGCGTTTTGGATTTAGAAGCAGATATTTCCCTGGGCTTACTGCTGTTTCTTCCATATGCCGGTAATGGGCTGAAAACGCCTGTTTGGGGACTCTGCAGAGAAAGTGTTTGCAGACTGCTGAATCCACACACGGGTTTAACTCTGGAAGTTGAGTGCACACATTGACAACCGTTCTGTTAGATAGCTGCGTTTTGGATTTAGAAGCAGATATTTCCCTGTGCTTACTGCTGTTTCTTCCATATGCCGGTAATGGAGTGAAAACGCCTGTTTTGGGACTCTGCAGAGAAAGTGTTTGCAGACTGCTGAATCCACACACGGGTTTAACTCTGGAAGTTGAGTGCACACATTGACAACCGTTCTGTTAGATAGCTGCGTTTTGGATTTAGAAGCAGATATTTCCCTGTGCTTACTGCTGTTTCTTCCATATGCCGGTAATGGGCTGAAAACGCCTGTTTTGGGACTCTGCAGAGAAAGTGTTTGCAGACTGCTGAATCCACACACGGGTTTAACTCTGGAAGTTGAGTGCACACATTGACAACCGTTCTGTTAGATAGCTGCGTTTTGGATTTAGAAGCAGATATTTCCCTGTGCTTACTACTGTTTCTTCCATATGCCGGTAATGGGCTGAAAACGCCTGTTTTGGGACTCTGCAGAGAAAGTGTTTGCAGACTGCTGAATCCACACACGGGTTTAACTCTGGAAGTTGAGTGCACACATTGACAACCGTTCTGTTAGATAGCTGCGTTTTGGATTTAGAAGCAGATATTTCCCTGTGCTTACTGCTGTTTCTTCCATATGCCGGTAATGGGCTGAAAACGCCTGTTTGGGGACTCTGCAGAGAAAGTGTTTGCAGACTGCTGAATCCACACACGGGTTTAACTCTGGAAGTTGAGTGCACACATTGACAACCGTTCTGTTAGATAGCTGCGTTTTGGATTTAGAAGCAGATATTTCCCTGGGCTTACTGCTGTTTCTTCCATATGCCGGTAATGGGCTGAAAACGCCTGTTTGGGGACTCTGCAGAGAAAGTGTTTGCAGACTGCTGAATCCACACACGGGTTTAACTCTGGAAGTTGAGTGCACACATTGACAACCGTTCTGTTAGATAGCTGCGTTTTGGATTTAGAAGCAGATATTTCCCTGTGCTTACTGCTGTTTCTTCCATATGCCGGTAATGGGCTGAAAACGCCTGTTTTGGGACTCTGCAGAGAAAGTGTTTGCAGACTGCTGAATCCACACACGGGTTTAACTCTGGAAGTTGAGTGCACACATTGACAACCGTTCTGTTAGATAGCTGCGTTTTGGATTTAGAAGCAGATATTTCCCTGGGCTTACTGCTGTTTCTTCCATATGCCGGTAATGGGCTGAAAACGCCTGTTTTGGGACTCTGCAGAGAAAGTGTTTGCAGACTGCTGAATCCACACACGGGTTTAACTCTGGAAGTTGAGTGCACACATTGATAACCGTTCTGTTAGATAGCTGCGTTTTGGATTTAGAAGCAGATATTACCCTGGGCTTACTGCTGTTTCTTCCATATGCCGGTAATGGGCTGAAAACGTCTGTTTTGGGACTCTGCAGAGAAAGTGTTTGCAGACTGCTGAATCCACACACGGGTTTAACTCTGGAAGTTGAGTGCACACATTGACAACCGTTCTGTTAGATAGCTGCGTTTTGGATTTAGAAGCAGATATTTCCCTGGGCTTACTGCTGTTTCTTCCATATGCCGGTAATGGGCTGAAAACGCCTGTTTGGGGACTCTGCAGAGAAAGTGTTTGCAGACTGCTGAATCCACACACGGGTTTAACTCTGGAAGTTGAGTGCACACATTGACAACCGTTCTGTTAGATAGCTGCGTTTTGGATTTAGAAGCAGATATTTCCCTGTGCTTACTGCTGTTGCTTCCATATGCCGGTAATGGGCTGAAAACGCCTGTTTTGGGACTCTGCAGAGAAAGTGTTTGCAGACTGCTGAATCCACACACGGGTTTAACTCTGGAAGTTGAGTGCACACATTGACAACCGTTCTGTTAGATAGCTGCGTTTTGGATTTAGAAGCAGATATTTCCCTGGGCTTACTGCTGTTTCTTCCATATGCCGGTAATGGGCTGAAAATGCCTGTTTTGGGACTCTGCAGAGAAAGTGTTTGCAGACTGCTGAATCCACACACGGGTTTAACTCTGGAAGTTGAGTGCACACATTGACAACCGTTCTGTTAGATAGCTGCGTTTTGGATTTAGAAGCAGATATTTCCCTGGGCTTACTGCTGTTTCTTCCATATGCCGGTAATGGGCTGAAAACGCCTGTTTTGGGACTCTGCAGAGAAAGTGTTTGCAGACTGCTGAATCCACACACGGGTTTAACTCTGGAAGTTGAGTGCACACATTGACAACCGTTCTGTTAGATAGCTGCGTTTTGGATTTAGAAGCAGATGTTTCCCTGGGCTTACTGCTGTTGCTTCCATATGCCGGTAATGGGCTGAAAACGCGTGTTTTGGGACTCTGCAGAGAAACTGTTTGCAGACTGCTGAATCCACACACGGGTTTAACTCTGGAAGTTGAGTGCACACATTGACAACCGTTCTGTTAGATAGCTGCGTTTTGGATTTAGAAGCAGATATTTCCCTGGGCTTACTGCTGTTTCTTCCATATGCCGGTAATGGGCTGAAAACGCCTGTTTGGGGACTCTGCAGAGAAAGTGTTTGCAGACTGCTGAATCCACACACGGGTTTAACTCTGAAAGTTGAGTGCACACATTGACAACCGTTCTGTTAGATAGCTGCGTTTTGGATTTAGAAGCAGATATTTCCCTGGGCTTACTGCTGTTTCTTCCATATGCCGGTAATGGGCTGAAAACGCCTGTTTTGGGACTCTGCAGAGAAAGTGTTTGCAGACTGCTGAATCCACACACGGGTTTAACTCTGGAAGTTGAGTGCACACATTGACAACCGTTCTGGTAGATAGCTGCGTTTTGGATTTAGAAGCAGATATTTCCCTGTGCTTACTGCTGTTTCTTCCATATGCCGGTAATGGAGTGAAAACGCCTGTTTTGGGACTCTGCAGAGAAAGTGTTTGCAGACTGCTGAATCCACACACGGGTTTAACTCTGGAAGTTGAGTGCACACATTGACAACCGTTCTGTTAGATAGCTGCGTTTTGGATTTAGAAGCAGATATTTCCCTGTGCTTACTGCTGTTTCTTCCATATGCCGGTAATGGGCTGAAAACGCCTGTTTGGGGACTCTGCAGAGAAAGTGTTTGCAGACTGCTGAATCCACACACGGGTTTAACTCTGGAAGTTGAGTGCACACATTGACAACCGTTCTGTTAGATAGCTGCGTTTTGGATTTAGAAGCAGATATTTCCCTGGGCTTACTGCTGTTTCTTCCATATGCCGGTAATGGGCTGAAAACGCCTGTTTGGGGACTCTGCAGAGAAAGTGTTTGCAGACTGCTGAATCCACACACGGGTTTAACTCTGGAAGTTGAGTGCACACATTGACAACCGTTCTGTTAGATAGCTGCGTTTTGGATTTAGAAGCAGATATTTCCCTGGGCTTACTGCTGTTTCTTCCATATGCCGGTAATGGGCTGAAAACGCCTGTTTGGGGACTCTGCAGAGAAAGTGTTTGCAGACTGCTGAATCCACACACGGGTTTAACTCTGGAAGTTGAGTGCACACATTGACAACCGTTCTGTTAGATAGCTGCGTTTTGGATTTAGAAGCAGATATTTCCCTGTGCTTACTGCTGTTTCTTCCATATGCCGGTAATGGGCTGAAAACGCCTGTTTTGGGACTCTGCAGAGAAAGTGTTTGCAGACTGCTGAATCCACACACGGGTTTAACTCTGGAAGTTGAGTGCACACATTGACAACCGTTCTGTTAGATAGCTGCGTTTTGGATTTAGAAGCAGATATTTCCCTGTGCTTACTGCTGTTTCTTCCATATGCCGGTAATGGGCTGAAAACGCCTGTTTTGGGACTCTGCAGAGAAAGTGTTTGCAGACTGCTGAATCCACACACGGGTTTAACTCTGGAAGTTGAGTGCACACATTGACAACCGTTCTGTTAGATAGCTGCGTTTTGGATTTAGAAGCAGATATTTCCCTGTGCTTACTGCTGTTTCTTCCATATGCCGGTAATGGGCTGAAAACGCCTGTTTTGGGACTCTGCAGAGAAAGTGTTTGCAGACTGCTGAATCCACACACGGGTTTAACTCTGGAAGTTGAGTGCACACATTGACAACCGTTCTGTTAGATAGCTGCGTTTTGGATTTAGAAGCAGATATTTCCCTGTGCTTACTGCTGTTTCTTCCATATGCCGGTAATGGGCTGAAAACGCCTGTTTGGGGACTCTGCAGAGAAAGTGTTTGCAGACTGCTGAATCCACACACGGGTTTAACTCTGGAAGTTGAGTGCACACATTGACAACCGTTCTGTTAGATAGCTGCGTTTTGGATTTAGAAGCAGATATTTCCCTGGGCTTACTGCTGTTTCTTCCATATGCCGGTAATGGGCTGAAAACGCCTGTTTGGGGACTCTGCAGAGAAAGTGTTTGCAGACTGCTGAATCCACACACGGGTTTAACTCTGGAAGTTGAGTGCACACATTGACAACCGTTCTGTTAGATAGCTGCGTTTTGGATTTAGAAGCAGATATTTCCCTGTGCTTACTGCTGTTTCTTCCATATGCCGGTAATGGGCTGAAAACGCCTGTTTTGGGACTCTGCAGAGAAAGTGTTTGCAGACTGCTGAATCCACACACGGGTTTAACTCTGGAAGTTGAGTGCACACATTGACAACCGTTCTGTTAGATAGCTGCGTTTTGGATTTAGAAGCAGATATTTCCCTGTGCTTACTGCTGTTTCTTCCATATGCCGGTAATGGGCTGAAAACGCCTGTTTTGGGACTCTGCAGAGAAAGTGTTTGCAGACTGCTGAATCCACACACGGGTTTAACTCTGGAAGTTGAGTGCACACATTGACAACCGTTCTGTTAGATAGCTGCGTTTTGGATTTAGAAGCAGATATTTCCCTGTGCTTACTGCTGTTTCTTCCATATGCCGGTAATGGGCTGAAAACGCCTGTTTTGGGACTCTGCAGAGAAAGTGTTTGCAGACTGCTGAATCCACACACGGGTTTAACTCTGGAAGTTGAGTGCACACATTGACAACCGTTCTGTTAGATAGCTGCGTTTTGGATTTAGAAGCAGATATTTCCCTGTGCTTACTGCTGTTTCTTCCATATGCCGGTAATGGGCTGAAAACGCCTGTTTGGGGACTCTGCAGAGAAAGTGTTTGCAGACTGCTGAATCCACACACGGGTTTAACTCTGGAAGTTGAGTGCACACATTGACAACCGTTCTGTTAGATAGCTGCGTTTTGGATTTAGAAGCAGATATTTCCCTGGGCTTACTGCTGTTTCTTCCATATGCCGGTAATGGGCTGAAAACGCCTGTTTGGGGACTCTGCAGAGAAAGTGTTTGCAGACTGCTGAATCCACACACGGGTTTAACTCTGGAAGTTGAGTGCACACATTGACAACCGTTCTGTTAGATAGCTGCGTTTTGGATTTAGAAGCAGATATTTCCCTGTGCTTACTGCTGTTTCTTCCATATGCCGGTAATGGGCTGAAAACGCCTGTTTTGGGACTCTGCAGAGAAAGTGTTTGCAGACTGCTGAATCCACACACGGGTTTAACTCTGGAAGTTGAGTGCACACATTGACAACCGTTCTGTTAGATAGCTGCGTTTTGGATTTAGAAGCAGATATTTCCCTGGGCTTACTGCTGTTTCTTCCATATGCCGGTAATGGGCTGAAAACGTCTGTTTTGGGACTCTGCAGAGAAAGTGTTTGCAGACTGCTGAATCCACACACGGGTTTAACTCTGGAAGTTGAGTGCACACATTGACAACCGTTCTGTTAGATAGCTGCGTTTTGGATTTAGAAGCAGATATTTCCCTGGGCTTACTGCTGTTTCTTCCATATGCCGGTAATGGGCTGAAAACGCCTGTTTGGGGACTCTGCAGAGAAAGTGTTTGCAGACTGCTGAATCCACACACGGGTTTAACTCTGGAAGTTGAGTGCACACATTGATAACCGTTCTGTTAGATAGCTGCGTTTTGGATTTAGAAGCAGATATTTCCCTGGGCTTACTGCTGTTTCTTCCATATGCCGGTAATGGGCTGAAAACGTCTGTTTTGGGACTCTGCAGAGAAAGTGTTTGCAGACTGCTGAATCCACACACGGGTTTAACTCTGGAAGTTGAGTGCACACATTGACAACCGTTCTGTTAGATAGCTGCGTTTTGGATTTAGAAGCAGATATTTCCCTGGGCTTACTGCTGTTTCTTCCATATGCCGGTAATGGGCTGAAAACGCCTGTTTGGGGACTCTGCAGAGAAAGTGTTTGCAGACTGCTGAATCCACACACGGGTTTAACTCTGGAAGTTGAGTGCACACATTGACAACCGTTCTGTTAGATAGCTGCGTTTTGGATTTAGAAGCAGATATTTCCCTGTGCTTACTGCTGTTGCTTCCATATGCCGGTAATGGGCTGAAAACGCCTGTTTTGGGACTCTGCAGAGAAAGTGTTTGCAGACTGCTGAATCCACACACGGGTTTAACTCTGGAAGTTGAGTGCACACATTGACAACCGTTCTGTTAGATAGCTGCGTTTTGGATTTAGAAGCAGATATTTCCCTGGGCTTACTGCTGTTGCTTCCATATGCCGGTAATGGGCTGAAAACGCCTGTTTTGGGACTCTGCAGAGAAAGTGTTTGCAGACTGCTGAATCCACACACGGGTTTAACTCTGGAAGTTGAGTGCACACATTGACAACCGTTCTGTTAGATAGCTGCGTTTTGGATTTAGAAGCAGATATTTCCCTGGGCTTACTGCTGTTTCTTCCATATGCCGGTAATGGGCTGAAAATGCCTGTTTTGGGACTCTGCAGAGAAAGTGTTTGCAGACTGCTGAATCCACACACGGGTTTAACTCTGGAAGTTGAGTGCACACATTGACAACCGTTCTGTTAGATAGCTGCGTTTTGGATTTAGAAGCAGATATTTCCCTGGGCTTACTGCTGTTTCTTCCATATGCCGGTAATGGGCTGAAAACGCCTGTTTTGGGACTCTGCAGAGAAAGTGTTTGCAGACTGCTGAATCCACACACGGGTTTAACTCTGGAAGTTGAGTGCACACATTGACAACCGTTCTGTTAGATAGCTGCGTTTTGGATTTAGAAGCAGATGTTTCCCTGGGCTTACTGCTGTTGCTTCCATATGCCGGTAATGGGCTGAAAACGCGTGTTTTGGGACTCTGCAGAGAAACTGTTTGCAGACTGCTGAATCCACACACGGGTTTAACTCTGGAAGTTGAGTGCACACATTGACAACCGTTCTGTTAGATAGCTGCGTTTTGGATTTAGAAGCAGATATTTCCCTGGGCTTACTGCTGTTTCTTCCATATGCCGGTAATGGGCTGAAAACGCCTGTTTGGGGACTCTGCAGAGAAAGTGTTTGCAGACTGCTGAATCCACACACGGGTTTAACTCTGAAAGTTGAGTGCACACATTGACAACCGTTCTGTTAGATAGCTGCGTTTTGGATTTAGAAGCAGATATTTCCCTGGGCTTACTGCTGTTTCTTCCATATGCCGGTAATGGGCTGAAAACGCCTGTTTTGGGACTCTGCAGAGAAAGTGTTTGCAGACTGCTGAATCCACACACGGGTTTAACTCTGGAAGTTGAGTGCACACTTTGACAACCGTTCTGGTAGATAGCTGCGTTTTGGATTTAGAAGCAGATATTTCCCTGTGCTTACTGCTGTTTCTTCCATATGCCGGTAATGGAGTGAAAACGCCTGTTTTGGGACTCTGCAGAGAAAGTGTTTGCAGACTGCTGAATCCACACACGGGTTTAACTCTGGAAGTTGAGTGCACACATTGACAACCGTTCTGTTAGATAGCTGCGTTTTGGATTTAGAAGCAGATATTTCCCTGGGCTTACTGCTGTTTCTTCCATATGCCGGTAATGGGCTGAAAACGCCTGTTTTGGGACTCTGCAGAGAAAGTGTTTGCAGACTGCTGAATCCACACACGGGTTTAACTCTGGAAGTTGAGTGCACACATTGACAACCGTTCTGGTAGATAGCTGCGTTTTGGATTTAGAAGCAGATATTTCCCTGGGCTTACTGCTGTTTCTTCCATATGCCGGTAATGGGCTGAAAACGCCTGTTCTGGGACTCTGCAGAGAAAGTGTTTGCAGACTGCTGAATCCACACACGGGTTTAACTCTGGAAGTTGAGTGCACACATTGACAACCGTTCTGTTAGATAGCTGCGTTTTGGATTTAGAAGCAGATATTTCCCTGGGCTTACTGCTGTTTCTTCCATATGCCGGTAATGGGCTGAAAACGCCTGTTTTGGGACTCTGCAGAGAAAGTGTTTGCAGACTGCTGAATCCACACACGGGTTTAACTCTGGAAGTTCAGTGCACACATTGACAACCGTTCTGTTAGATAGCTGCGTTTTGGATTTAGAAGCAGATATTTCCCTGGGCTTACTGCTGTTGCTTCCATATGCCGGTAATGGGCTGAAAACGCGTGTTTTGGGACTCTGCAGAGAAACTGTTTGCAGACTGCTGAATCCACACACGGGTTTAACTCTGGAAGTTGAGTGCACACATTGACAACCGTTCTGTTAGATAGCTGCGTTTTGGATTTAGAAGCAGATATTTCCCTGGGCTTACTGCTGTTGCTTCCATATGCCGGTAATGGGCTGAAAACGCCTGTTTGGGGACTCTGCAGAGAAAGTGTTTGCAGACTGCTGAATCCACACACGGGTTTAACTCTGAAAGTTGAGTGCACACATTGACAACCGTTCTGTTAGATAGCTGCGTTTTGGATTTAGAAGCAGATATTTCCCTGGGCTTACTGCTGTTTCTTCCATATGCCGGTAATGGGCTGAAAACGCCTGTTTTGGGACTCTGCAGAGAAAGTGTTTGCAGACTGCTGAATCCACACACGGGTTTAACTCTGGAAGTTGAGTGCACACATTGACAACCGTTCTGTTAGATAGCTGCGTTTTGGATTTAGAAGCAGATATTTCCCTGTGCTTACTGCTGTTTCTTCCATATGCCGGTAATGGAGTGAAAACGCCTGTTTTGGGACTCTGCAGAGAAAGTGTTTGCAGACTGCTGAATCCACACACGGGTTTAACTCTGGAAGTTGAGTGCACACATTGACAACCGTTCTGTTAGATAGCTGCGTTTTGGATTTAGAAGCAGATATTTCCCTGGGCTTACTGCTGTTTCTTCCATATGCCGGTAATGGGCTGAAAACGCCTGTTTTGGGACTCTGCAGAGAAAGTGTTTGCAGACTGCTGAATCCACACACGGGTTTAACTCTGGAAGTTGAGTGCACACATTGACAACCGTTCTGGTAGATAGCTGCGTTTTGGATTTAGAAGCAGATATTTCCCTGGGCTTACTGCTGTTTCTTCCATATGCCGGTAATGGGCTGAAAACGCCTGTTTTGGGACTCTGCAGAGAAAGTGTTTGCAGACTGCTGAATCCACACACGGGTTTAACTCTGGAAGTTGAGTGCACACATTGACAACCGTTCTGTTAGATAGCTGCGTTTTGGATTTAGAAGCAGATATTTCCCTGGGCTTACTGCTGTTTCTTCCATATGCCGGTAATGGGCTGAAAACGCCTGTTTTGGGACTCTGCAGAGAACGTGTTTGCAGACTGCTGAATCCACACACCGGTTTAACTCTGGAAGTTCAGTGCACACATTGACAACCGTTCTGTTAGATAGCTGCGTTTTGGATTTAGAAGCAGATATTTCCCTGTGCTTACTGCTGTTTCTTCCATATGCCGGTAATGGGCTGAAAACGCCTGTTTTGGGACTCTGCAGAGAAAGTGTTTGCAGACTGCTGAATCCACACACGGGTTTAACTCTGGAAGTTGAGTGCACACATTGACAACCGTTCTGTTAGATAGCTGCGTTTTGGATTTAGAAGCAGATATTTCCCTGTGCTTACTGCTGTTTCTTCCATATGCCGGTAATGGGCTGAAAACGCCTGTTTTGGGACTCTGCAGAGAAAGTGTTTGCAGACTGCTGAATCCACACACGGGTTTAACTCTGGAAGTTGAGTGCACACATTGACAACCGTTCTGTTAGATAGCTGCGTTTTGGATTTAGAAGCAGATATTTCCCTGGGATTACTGCTGTTTCTTCCATATACCGGTAATGGGCTGAAAACGCCTGTTTGGGGACTCTGCAGAGAAAGTGTTTGCAGACTGCTGAATCCACACACGGGTTTAACTCTGGAAGTTGAGTGCACACAATGACAACCGTTCTGTTAGATAGCTGCGTTTTGGATTTAGAAGCAGATATTTCCCGGGGCTTACTGCTGTTGCTTCCATATGCCGGTAATGGGCTGAAAACGCCTGTTTTGGGACTCTGCAGAGAAAGTGTTTGCAGACTGCTGAATCCACACACGGGTTTAACTCTGGAAGTTGAGTGCACACATTGACAACCGTTCTGGTAGATAGCTGCGTTTTGGATTTAGAAGCAGATATTTCCCTGTGCTTACTGCTGTTTCTTCCATATGCCGGTAATGGGCTGAAAACGCCTGTTTTGGGACTCTGCAGAGAAAGTGTTTGCAGACTGCTGAATCCACACACGGGTTTAACTCTGGAAGTTGAGTGCACACATTGACAACCGTTCTGTTAGATAGCTGCGTTTTGGATTTAGAAGCAGATATTTCCCTGTGCTTACTGCTGTTTCTTCCATATGCCGGTAATGGGCTGAAAACGCCTGTTTTGGGACTCTGCAGAGAAAGTGTTTGCAGACTGCTGAATCCACACACGGGTTTAACTCTGGAAGTTGAGTGCACACATTGACAACCGTTCTGTTAGATAGCTGCGTTTTGGATTTAGAAGCAGATATTTCCCTGGGCTTACTGCTGTTTCTTCCATATGCCGGTAATGGGCTGAAAACGCCTGTTTTGGGACACTGCAGAGAAAGTGTTTGCAGACTGCTGAATCCACACACGGGTTTAACTCTGGAAGTTGAGTGCACACATTGACAACCGTTCTGTTAGATAGCTGCGTTTTGGATTTAGAAGCAGATATTTCCCTGGGCTTACTGCTGTTTCTTCCATAGGCCGGTAACGGGCTGAAAACGCCTGTTTGGGGACTCTGCAGAGAAAGTGTTTGCAGACTGCTGAATCCACACACGGGTTTAACTCTGGAAGTTGAGTGCACACATTGACAACCGTTCTGTTAGATAGCTGCGTTTTGGATTTAGAAGCAGATATTTCCCTGTGCTTACTGCTGTTGCTTCCATATGCCGGTAATGGGCTGAAAACGCCTGTTTTGGGACTCTGCAGAGAAACTGTTTGCAGACTGCTGAATCCACACACGGGTTTAACTCTGGAAGTTGAGTGCACACATTGACAACCGTTCTGTTAGATAGCTGCGTTTTGGATTTAGAAGCAGATATTTCCCTGTGCTTACTGCTGTTTCTTCCATATGCCGGTAATGGGCTGAAAACGCCTGTTTGGGGACTCTGCAGAGAAAGTGTTTGCAGACTGCTGAATCCACACACGGGTTTAACTCTGGAAGTTGAGTGCACACATTGACAACCGTTCTGTTAGATAGCTACGTTTTGGATTTAGAAGCAGATATTTCCCTGTGCTTACTGCTGTTTCTTCCATATGCCGGTAATGGGCTGAAAACGCCTGTTTTGGGACTCTGCAGAGAAAGTGTTTGCAGACTGCTGAATCCACACACGGGTTTAACTCTGGAAGTTGAGTGCACACATTGACAACCGTTCTGATAGATAGCTGCGTTTTGGATTTAGAAGCAGATATTTCCCTGGGCTTACTGCTGTTTCTTCCATATGCCGGTAATGGGCTGAAAACGCCTGTTTTGGGACTCTGCAGAGAAAGTGTTTGCAGACTGCTGAATCCACACACGGGTTTAACTCTGGAAGTTGAGTGCACACATTGACAACCGTTCTGTTAGATAGCTGCGTTTTGGATTTAGAAGCAGATATTTCCCTGTGCTTACTGCTGTTTCTTCCATATGCCGGTAATGGGCTGAAAACGCCTGTTTTGGGACTCTGCTGAGAAAGTGTTTGCAGACTGCTGAATCCACACACGGGTTTAACTCTGGAAGTTGAGTGCACACATTGACAACCGTTCTGTTAGATAGCTGCGTTTTGGATTTAGAAGCAGATATTTCCCTGTGCTTACTGCTGTTGCTTCCATATGCCGGTAATGGGCTGAAAACGCCTGTTTGGGGACTCTGCAGAGAAACTGTTTGCAGACTGCTGAATCCACACACGGGTTTAACTCTGGAAGTTGAGTGCACACATTGACAACCGTTCTGTTAGATAGCTGCGTTTTGGATTCAGAAGCAGATATTTCCCTGTGCTTACTGCTGTTGCTTCCATATGCCGGTAATGGGCTGAAAACGCCTGTTTTGGGACTCTGCAGAGAAAGTGTTTGCAGACTGCTGAATCCACACACGGGTTTAACTCTGGAAGTTGAGTGCACACATTGACAACCGTTCTGTTAGATAGCTGCGTTTTGGATTTAGAAGCAGATATTTCCCTGGGCTTACTGCTGTTTCTTCCATATGCCGGTAATGGGCTGAAAACGCCTGTTTTGGGACACTGCAGAGAAAGTGTTTGCAGACTGCTGAATCCACACACGGGTTTAACTCTGGAAGTTGAGTGCACACATTGACAACCGTTCTGTTAGATAGCTGCGTTTTGGATTTAGAAGCAGATATTTCCCTGGGCTTACTGCTGTTTCTTCCATAGGCCGGTAACGGGCTGAAAACGCCTGTTTGGGGACTCTGCAGAGAAAGTGTTTAAAGACTGCTGAATCCACACACGGGTTTAACTCTGGAAGTTGAGTGCACACATTGACAACCGTTCTGTTAGATAGCTGCGTTTTGGATTTAGAAGCAGATATTTCCCTGTGCTTACTGCTGTTTCTTCCATATGCCGGTAATGGGCTGAAAACGCCTGTTTTGGGACTCTGCAGAGAAAGTGTTTGCAGACTGCTGAATCCACACACGGGTTTAACTCTGGAAGTTGAGTGCACACATTGACAACCGTTCTGGTAGATAGCTGCGTTTTGGATTTAGAAGCAGATATTTCCTTGTGCTTACTGCTGTTGCTTCCATATGCCGGTAATGGGCTGAAAACGCCTGTTTTGGGACTCTGCAGAGAAAGTGTTTGCAGACTGCTGAATCCACACACGGGTTTAACTCTGGAAGTTGAGTGCACACATTGACAACCGTTCTGTTAGATAGCTGCGTTTTGGATTTAGAAGCAGATATTTCCCTGTCCTTACTGCTGTTTCTTCCATATGCCGGTAATGGGCTGAAAACGCCTGTTTTGGGACTCTGCAGAGAAAGTGTTTGCAGACTGCTGAATCCACACACGGGTTTAACTCTGGAAGTTGAGTGCACACATTGACAACCGTTCTGTTAGATAGCTGCGTTTTGGATTTAGAAGCAGATATTTCCCTGGGCTTACTGCTGTTTCTTCCATATGCCGGTAATGGGCTGAAAACGCCTGTTTTGGGACACTGCAGAGAAAGTGTTTGCAGACTGCTGAATCCACACACGGGTTTAACTCTGGAAGTTGAGTGCACACATTGACAACCGTTCTGTTAGATAGCTGCGTTTTGGATTTAGAAGCAGATATTTCCCTGGGCTTACTGCTGTTTCTTCCATATGCCGGTAATGGGCTGAAAACGCCTGTTTTGGGACTCTGCAGAGAAAGTGTTTGCAGACTGCTGAATCCACACACGGGTTTAACTCTGGAAGTTGAGTGCACACATTGACAACCGTTCTGTTAGATAGCTGCGTTTTGGATTTAGAAGCAGATATTTCCCTGTGCTTACTGCTGTTTCTTCCATATGCCGGTAAAGGGCTGAAAACGCCTGTTTTGGGACTCTGCAGAGAAAGTGTTTGCAGACTGCTGAATCCACACACGGGTTTAACTCTGGAAGTTGAGTGCACACATTGACAACCGTTCTGTTAGATAGCTGCGTTTTGGATTTAGAAGCAGATATTTCCCTGTGCTTACTGCTGTTTCTTCCATATGCCGGTAATGGGCTGAAAACGCCTGTTTGGGGACTCTGCAGAGAAAGTGTTTGCAGACTGCTGAATCCACACACGGGTTTAACTCTGGAAGTTGAGTGCACACATTGACAACCGTTCTGTTAGATAGCTGCGTTTTGGATTTAGAAGCAGATATTTCCCTGTGCTTACTGCTGTTTCTTCCATATGCCGGTAATGGGCTGAAAACGCCTGTTTGGGGACTCTGCAGAGAAAGTGTTTTGCAGACTGCTGAATCCACACACGGGTTTAACTCTGGAAGTTGAGTGCACACATTGACAACCGTTCTGTTAGATAGCTGCGTTTTGGATTTAGAAGCAGATATTTCCCTGTGCTTACTGCTGTTTCTTCCATATGCCGGTATTGGGCTGAAAACGCCTGTTTTGGGACTCTGCAGAGAAAGTGTTTGCAGACTGCTGAATACACACACGGCTTTAACTCTGGAAGTTGAGTGCACACATTGACAACCGTTCTGTTAGATAGCTGCGTTTTGGATTTAGAAGCAGATATTTCCCTGTGCTTACTGCTGTTTCTTCCATATGCCGGTAATGGGCTGAAAACGCCTGTTTTGGGACTCTGCAGAGAAAGTGTTTGCAGACTGCTGAATCCACACACGGGTTTAACTCTGGAAGTTGAGTGCACACATTGACAACCGTTCTGTTAGATAGCTGCGTTTTGGATTTAGAAGCAGATATTTCCCTGTGCTTACTGCTGTTGCTTCCATATGCCGGTAATGGGCTGAAAACGCCTGTTTTGGGACTCTGCAGAGAAAGTGTTTGCAGACTGCTGAATCCACACACGGGTTTAACTCTGGAAGTTGAGTGCACACATTGACAACCGTTCTGTTAGATAGCTGCGTTTTGGATTTAGAAGCAGATATTTCCCTGTGCTTACTGCTGTTTCTTCCATATGCCGGTAATGGGCTGAAAACGCCTGTTTGGGGACTCTGCAGAGAAAGTGTTTGCAGACTGCTGAATCCACACACGGGTTTAACTCTGGAAGTTGAGTGCACACATTGACAACCGTTCTGTTAGATAGCTGCGTTTTGGATTTAGAAGCAGATATTTCCCTGTGCTTACTGCTGTTTCTTCCATATGCCGGTAATGGGCTGAAAACGCCTGTTTTGGGACTCTGCAGAGAAACTGTTTGCAGACTGCTGAATCCACACACGGGTTTAACTCTGGAAGTTGAGTGCACACATTGACAACCGTTCTGTTAGATAGCTGCGTTTTGGATTTAGAAGCAGATATTTCCCTGTGCTTACTGCTGTTGCTTCCATATGCCGGTAATGGGCTGAAAACGCCTGTTTTGGGACTCTGCAGAGAAAGTGTTTGCAGACTGCTGAATCCACACACGGGTTTAACTCTGGAAGTTGAGTGCACACATTGACAACCGTTCTGTTAGATAGCTGCGTTTTGGATTTAGAAGCAGATATTTCCCTGTGCTTACTGCTGTTTCTTCCATATGCCGGTAATGGGCTGAAAACGCCTGTTTGGGGACTCTGCAGAGAAAGTGTTTGCAGACTGCTGAATCCACACACGGGTTTACCTCTGGAAGTTGAGTGCACACATTGACAACCGTTCTGTTAGATAGCTGCGTTTTGGATTTAGAAGCAGATATTTCCCTGTGCTTACTGCTGTTTCTTCCATATGCCGGTAATGGGCTGAAAACGCCTGTTTTGGGACTCTGCAGAGAAAGTGTTTGCAGACTGCTGAATCCACACACGGGTTTAACTCTGGAAGTTGAGTGCACACATTGACAACCGTTCTGATAGATAGCTGCGTTTTGGATTTAGAAGCAGATATTTCCCTGGGCTTACTGCTGTTTCTTCCGTATGCCGGTAATGGGCTGAAAACGCCTGTTTTGGGACTCTGCAGAGAAAGTGTTTGCAGACTGCTGAATCCACACACGGGTTTAACTCTGGAAGTTGAGTGCACACATTGACAACCGTTCTGTTAGATAGCTGCGTTTTGGATTTAGAAGCAGATATTTCCCTGTGCTTACTGCTGTTTCTTCCATATGCCGGTAATGGGCTGAAAACGCCTGTTTTGGGACTCTGCAGAGAAAGTGTTTGCAGACTGCTGAATCCACACACGGGTTTAACTCTGGAAGTTGAGTGAACACATTGACAACCGTTGTGTTAGATAGCTGCGTTTTGGATTTAGAAGCAGATATTTCCCTGTGCTTACTGCTGTTTCTTCCATATGCCGGTAATTGGCTGAAAACGCCTGTTTGGGGACTCTGCAGAGAAAGTGTTTGCAGACTGCTGAATCCACACACGGGTTTAACTCTGGAAGTTGAGTGCACACATTGACAACCGTTCTGTTAGATAGCTGCGTTTTGGATTTAGAAGCAGATATTTCCCTGTGCTTACTGCTGTTTCTTCCATATGCCGGTAATGGGCTGAAAACGCCTGTTTGGGGACTCTGCAGAGAAAGTGTTTGCAGACTGCTGAATCCACACACGGGTTTAACTCTGGAAGTTGAGTGCACACATTGACAACCGTTCTGATAGATAGCTGCGTTTTGGATTTAGAAGCAGATATTTCCCTGTGCTTACTGCTGTTTCTTCCATATGCCGGTAATGGGCTGAAAACGCCTGTTTGGGGACTCTGCAGAGAACGTGTTTGCAGACTGCTGAATCCACACACGGGTTTAACTCTGGAAGTTGAGTGCACACATTGACAACCGTTCTGTTAGATAGCTGCGTTTTGGATTTAGAAGCAGATATTTCCCTGTGCTTACTGCTGTTTCTTCCATATGCCGGTAATGGGCTGAAAACGCCTGTTTGGGGACTCTGCAGAGAAAGTGTTTGCAGACTGCTGAATCCACACACGGGTTTAACTCTGGAAGTTGAGTGCACACATTGACAACCGTTCTGTTAGATAGCTGCGTTTTGGATTTAGAAGCAGATATTTCCCTGTGCTTACTGCTGTTTCTTCCATATGCCGGTAATGGGCTGAAAACGCCTGTTTTGGGACTCTGCAGAGAAAGTGTTTGCAGACTGCTGAATCCACACACGGGTTTAACTCTGGAAGTTGAGTGCACACATTGACAACCGTTCTGTTAGATAGCTGCGTTTTGGATTTAGAAGCAGATATTTCCCTGTGCTTACTGCTGTTGCTTCCATATGCCGGTAATGGGCTGAAAACGCCTGTTTTGGGACTCTGCAGAGAAACTGTTTGCAGACTGCTGAATCCACACACGGGTTTAACTCTGGAAGTTGAGTGCACACATTGACAACCGTTCTGTTAGATAGCTGCGTTTTGGATTTAGAAGCAGATATTTCCCTGTGCTTACTGCTGTTTCTTCCATATGCCGGTAATGGGCTGAAAACGCCTGTTTGGGGACTCTGCAGAGAAAGTGTTTGCAGACTGCTGAATCCACACACGGGTTTAACTCTGGAAGTTGAGTGCACACATTGACAACCGTTCTGTTAGATAGCTGCGTTTTGGATTTAGAAGCAGATATTTCCCTGTGCTTACTGCTGTTTCTTCCATATACCGGTAATGGGCTGAAAACGCCTGTTTTGGGACTCTGCAGAGAAAGTGTTTGCAGACTGCTGAATCCACACACGGGTTTAACTCTGGAAGTTGAGTGCACACATTGACAACCGTTCTGTTAGATAGCTACGTTTTGGATTTAGAAGCAGATATTTCCCTGTGCTTACTGCTGTTTCTTCCATATGCCGGTAATGGGCTGAAAACGCCTGTTTTGGGACTCTGCAGAGAAAGTGTTTGCAGACTGCTGAATCCACACACGGGTTTAACTCTGGAAGTTGAGTGCACACATTGACAACCGTTCTGATATATAGCTGCGTTTTGGATTTAGAAGCAGATATTTCCCTGGGCTTACTGCTGTTTCTTCCATATGCCGGTAATGGGCTGAAAACGCCTGTTTTGGGACTCTGCAGAGAAAGTGTTTGCAGACTGCTGAATCCACACACGGGTTTAACTCTGGAAGTTGAGTGCACACATTGACAACCGTTCTGTTAGATAGCTGCGTTTTGGATTTAGAAGCAGATATTTCCCTGTGCTTACTGCTGTTTCTTCCATATGCCGGTAATGGGCTGAAAACGCCTGTTTTGGGACTCTGCTGAGAAAGTGTTTGCAGACTGCTGAATCCACACACGGGTTTAACTCTGGAAGTTGAGTGCACACATTGACAACCGTTCTGTTAGATAGCTGCGTTTTGGATTTAGAAGCAGATATTTCCCTGTGCTTACTGCTGTTGCTTCCATATGCCGGTAATGGGCTGAAAACGCCTGTTTGGGGACTCTGCAGAGAAACTGTTTGCAGACTGCTGAATCCACACACGGGTTTAACTCTGGAAGTTGAGTGCACACATTGACAACCGTTCTGTTAGATAGCTGCGTTTTGGATTCAGAAGCAGATATTTCCCTGTGCTTACTGCTGTTGCTTCCATATGCCGGTAATGGGCTGAAAACGCCTGTTTTGGGACTCTGCAGAGAAAGTGTTTGCAGACTGCTGAATCCACACACGGGTTTAACTCTGGAAGTTGAGTGCACACATTGACAACCGTTCTGTTAGATAGCTGCGTTTTGGATTTAGAAGCAGATATTTCCCTGGGCTTACTGCTGTTTCTTCCATATGCCGGTAATGGGCTGAAAATGCCTGTTTTGGGACACTGCAGAGAAAGTGTTTGCAGACTGCTGAATCCACACACGGGTTTAACTCTGGAAGTTGAGTGCACACATTGACAACCGTTCTGTTAGATAGCTGCGTTTTGGATTTAGAAGCAGATATTTCCCTGTGCTTACTGCTGTTTCTTCCATATGCCGGTAAAGGGCTGAAAACGCCTGTTTTGGGACTCTGCAGAGAAAGTGTTTGCAGACTGCTGAATCCACACACGGGTTTAACTCTGGAAGTTGAGTGCACACATTGACAACCGTTCTGTTAGATAGCTGCGTTTTGGATTTAGAAGCAGATATTTCCCTGTGCTTACTGCTGTTTCTTCCATATGCCGGTAATGGGCTGAAAACGCCTGTTTTGGGACTCTGCAGAGAAAGTGTTTGCAGACTGCTGAATCCACACACGGGTTTAACTCTGGAAGTTGAGTGCACACATTGACAACCGTTCTGGTAGATAGCTGCGTTTTGGATTTAGAAGCAGATATTTCCCTGTGCTTACTGCTGTTGCTTCCATATGCCGGTAATGGGCTGAAAACGCCTGTTTGGGGACTCTGCAGAGAAAGTGTTTGCAGACTGCTGAATCCACACACGGGTTTAACTCTGGAAGTTGAGTGCACACATTGACAACCGTTCTGTTAGATAGCTGCGTTTTGGATTTAGAAGCAGATATTTCCCTGTGCTTACTGCTGTTTCTTCCATATGCCGGTAATGGGCTGAAAACGCCTGTTTTGGGACTCTGCAGAGAAAGTGTTTGCAGACTGCTGAATCCACACACGGGTTTAACTCTGGAAGTTGAGTGCACACATTGACAACCGTTCTGTTAGATAGCTGCGTTTTGGATTTAGAAGCAGATATTTCCCTGGGCTTACTGCTGTTGCTTCCATATGCCGGTAATGGGCTGAAAACGCCTGTTTTGGGACTCTGCAGAGAAAGTGTTTGCAGACTGCTGAATCCACACACGGGTTTAACTCTGGAAGTTGAGTGCACACATTGACAACCGTTCTGTTAGATAGCTGCGTTTTGGATTTAGAAGCAGATATTTCCCTGGGCTTACTGCTGTTTCTTCCATATGCCGGTAATGGGCTGAAAACGCCTGTTTTGGGACTCTGCAGAGAAAGTGTTTGCAGACTGCTGAATCCACACACGGGTTTAACTCTGGAAGTTGAGTGCACACATTGACAACCGTTCTGTTAGATAGCTGCGTTTTGGATTTAGAAGCAGATATTTCCCTGTGCTTACTGCTGTTGCTCCCATATGCCGGTAATGGGCTGAAAACGCCTGTTTTGGGACTCTGCAGAGAAAGTGTTTGCAGACTGCTGAATCCACACACGGGTTTAACTCTGGAAGTTGAGTGCACACATTGACAACCGTTCTGTTAGATAGCTGCGTTTTGGATTTAGAAGCAGATATTTCCCTGGGCTTACTGCTGTTTCTTCCATATGCCGGTAATGGGCTGAAAACGCCTGTTTTGGGACTCTGCAGAGAAAGTGTTTGCAGACTGCTGAATCCACACACGGGTTTAACTCTGGAAGTTGAGTGCACACATTGACAACCGTTCTGTTAGATAGCTGCGTTTTGGATTTAGAAGCAGATATTTCCCTGTGCTTACTGCTGTTTCTTCCATATGCCGGTAAAGGGCTGAAAACGCCTGTTTTGGGACTCTGCAGAGAAAGTGTTTGCAGACTGCTGAATCCACACACGGGTTTAACTCTGGAAGTTGAGTGCACACATTGACAACCGTTCTGTTAGATAGCTGCGTTTTGGATTTAGAAGCAGATATTTCCCTGGGCTTACTGCTGTTTCTTCCATATGCCGGTAATGGGCTGAAAACGCCTGTTTTGGGACTCTGCAGAGAAAGTGTTTGCAGACTGCTGAATCCACACACGGGTTTAACTCTGGAAGTTGAGTGCACACATTGACAACCGTTCTGTTAGATAGCTGCGTTTTGGATTTAGAAGCAGATATTTCCCTGGGCTTACTGCTGTTTCTTCCATATGCCGGTAATGGGCTGAAAACGCCTGTTTTGGGACTCTGCAGAGAAATTGCAGACTGCTGAATCCACACACGGGTTTAACTATGGAAGTTGAGTGCACACATTGACAACCGTTCTGGTAGATAGCTGCGTTTTGGATTTAGAAGCAGATATTTCCCTGTGCTTACTGCTGTTTCTTCCATATGCCGGTAATGGGCTGAAAACGCCTGTTTGGGGACTCTGCAGAGAAAGTGTTTGCAGACTGCTGAATCCACACACGGGTTTAACTCTGGAAGTTGAGTGCACACATTGACAACCGTTCTGTTAGATAGCTGCGTTTTGGATTTAGAAGCAGATATTTCCCTGTGCTTACTGCTGTTTCTTCCATATGCCGGTAATGGGCTGAAAACGCCTGTTTTGGGACTCTGCAGAGAAAGTGTTTGCAGACTGCTGAATCCACACACGGGTTTAACTCTGGAAGTTGAGTGCACACATTGACAACCGTTCTGTTAGATAGCTGCGTTTTGGATTTAGAAGCAGATATTTCCCTGTGCTTACTGCTGTTGCTTCCATATGCCGGTAATGGGCTGAAAACGCCTGTTTTGGGACTCTGCAGAGAAACTGTTTGCAGACTGCTGAATCCACACACGGGTTTAACTCTGGAAGTTGAGTGCACACATTGACAACCGTTCTGTTAGATAGCTGCGTTTTGGATTTAGAAGCAGATATTTCCCTGTGCTTACTGCTGTTTCTTCCATATGCCGGTAATGGGCTGAAAACGCCTGTTTGGGGACTCTGCAGAGAAAGTGTTTGCAGACTGCTGAATCCACACACGGGTTTAACTCTGGAAGTTGAGTGCACACATTGACAACCGTTCTGTTAGATAGCTGCGTTTTGGATTTAGAAGCAGATATTTCCCTGTGCTTACTGCTGTTTCTTCCATATACCGGTAATGGGCTGAAAACGCCTGTTTTGGGACTCTGCAGAGAAAGTGTTTGCAGACTGCTGAATCCACACACGGGTTTAACTCTGGAAGTTGAGTGCACACATTGACAACCGTTCTGTTAGATAGCTACGTTTTGGATTTAGAAGCAGATATTTCCCTGTGCTTACTGCTGTTTCTTCCATATGCCGGTAATGGGCTGAAAACGCCTGTTTTGGGACTCTGCAGAGAAAGTGTTTGCAGACTGCTGAATCCACACACGGGTTTAACTCTGGAAGTTGAGTGCACACATTGACAACCGTTCTGATAGATAGCTGCGTTTTGGATTTAGAAGCAGATATTTCCCTGGGCTTACTGCTGTTTCTTCCATATGCCGGTAATGGGCTGAAAACGCCTGTTTTGGGACTCTGCAGAGAAAGTGTTTGCAGACTGCTGAATCCACACACGGGTTTAACTCTGGAAGTTGAGTGCACACATTGACAACCGTTCTGTTAGATAGCTGCGTTTTGGATTTAGAAGCAGATATTTCCCTGTGCTTACTGCTGTTTCTTCCATATGCCGGTAATGGGCTGAAAACGCCTGTTTTGGGACTCTGCTGAGAAAGTGTTTGCAGACTGCTGAATCCACACACGGGTTTAACTCTGGAAGTTGAGTGCACACATTGACAACCGTTCTGTTAGATAGCTGCGTTTTGGATTTAGAAGCAGATATTTCCCTGTGCTTACTGCTGTTGCTTCCATATGCCGGTAATGGGCTGAAAACGCCTGTTTGGGGACTCTGCAGAGAAACTGTTTGCAGACTGCTGAATCCACACACGGGTTTAACTCTGGAAGTTGAGTGCACACATTGACAACCGTTCTGTTAGATAGCTGCGTTTTGGATTCAGAAGCAGATATTTCCCTGTGCTTACTGCTGTTGCTTCCATATGCCGGTAATGGGCTGAAAACGCCTGTTTTGGGACTCTGCAGAGAAAGTGTTTGCAGACTGCTGAATCCACACACGGGTTTAACTCTGGAAGTTGAGTGCACACATTGACAACCGTTCTGTTAGATAGCTGCGTTTTGGATTTAGAAGCAGATATTTCCCTGGGCTTACTGCTGTTTCTTCCATATGCCGGTAATGGGCTGAAAACGCCTGTTTTGGGACACTGCAGAGAAAGTGTTTGCAGACTGCTGAATCCACACACGGGTTTAACTCTGGAAGTTGAGTGCACACATTGACAACCGTTCTGTTAGATAGCTGCGTTTTGGATTTAGAAGCAGATATTTCCCTGTGCTTACTGCTGTTTCTTCCATATGCCGGTAAAGGGCTGAAAACGCCTGTTTTGGGACTCTGCAGAGAAAGTGTTTGCAGACTGCTGAATCCACACACGGGTTTAACTCTGGAAGTTGAGTGCACACATTGACAACCGTTCTGTTAGATAGCTGCGTTTTGGATTTAGAAGCAGATATTTCCCTGTGCTTACTGCTGTTTCTTCCATATGCCGGTAATGGGCTGAAAACGCCTGTTTTGGGACTCTGCAGAGAAAGTGTTTGCAGACTGCTGAATCCACACACGGGTTTAACTCTGGAAGTTGAGTGCACACATTGACAACCGTTCTGGTAGATAGCTGCGTTTTGGATTTAGAAGCAGATATTTCCCTGTGCTTACTGCTGTTGCTTCCATATGCCGGTAATGGGCTGAAAACGCCTGTTTGGGGACTCTGCAGAGAAAGTGTTTGCAGACTGCTGAATCCACACACGGGTTTAACTCTGGAAGTTGAGTGCACACATTGACAACCGTTCTGTTAGATAGCTGCGTTTTGGATTTAGAAGCAGATATTTCCCTGTGCTTACTGCTGTTTCTTCCATATGCCGGTAATGGGCTGAAAACGCCTGTTTTGGGACTCTGCAGAGAAAGTGTTTGCAGACTGCTGAATCCACACACGGGTTTAACTCTGGAAGTTGAGTGCACACATTGACAACCGTTCTGTTAGATAGCTGCGTTTTGGATTTAGAAGCAGATATTTCCCTGGGCTTACTGCTGTTGCTTCCATATGCCGGTAATGGGCTGAAAACGCCTGTTTTGGGACTCTGCAGAGAAAGTGTTTGCAGACTGCTGAATCCACACACGGGTTTAACTCTGGAAGTTGAGTGCACACATTGACAACCGTTCTGTTAGATAGCTGCGTTTTGGATTTAGAAGCAGATATTTCCCTGGGCTTACTGCTGTTTCTTCCATATGCCGGTAATGGGCTGAAAACGCCTGTTTTGGGACTCTGCAGAGAAAGTGTTTGCAGACTGCTGAATCCACACACGGGTTTAACTCTGGAAGTTGAGTGCACACATTGACAACCGTTCTGTTAGATAGCTGCGTTTTGGATTTAGAAGCAGATATTTCCCTGTGCTTACTGCTGTTGCTTCCATATGCCGGTAATGGGCTGAAAACGCCTGTTTTGGGACTCTGCAGAGAAAGTGTTTGCAGACTGCTGAATCCACACACGGGTTTAACTCTGGAAGTTGAGTGCACACATTGACAACCGTTCTGTTAGATAGCTGCGTTTTGGATTTAGAAGCAGATATTTCCCTGGGCTTACTGCTGTTTCTTCCATATGCCGGTAATGGGCTGAAAACGCCTGTTTTGGGACTCTGCAGAGAAAGTGTTTGCAGACTGCTGAATCCACACACGGGTTTAACTCTGGAAGTTGAGTGCACACATTGACAACCGTTCTGTTAGATAGCTGCGTTTTGGATTTAGAAGCAGATATTTCCCTGTGCTTACTGCTGTTTCTTCCATATGCCGGTAAAGGGCTGAAAACGCCTGTTTTGGGACTCTGCAGAGAAAGTGTTTGCAGACTGCTGAATCCACACACGGGTTTAACTCTGGAAGTTGAGTGCACACATTGACAACCGTTCTGTTAGATAGCTGCGTTTTGGATTTAGAAGCAGATATTTCCCTGGGCTTACTGCTGTTTCTTCCATATGCCGGTAATGGGCTGAAAACGCCTGTTTTGGGACTCTGCAGAGAAACTGTTTGCAGACTGCTGAATCCACACACGGGTTTAACTCTGGAAGTTGAGTGCACACATTGACAACCGTTCTGTTAGATAGCTGCGTTTTGGATTTAGAAGCAGATATTTCCCTGGGCTTACTGCTGTTTCTTCCATATGCCGGTAATGGGCTGAAAACGCCTGTTTTGGGACTCTGCAGAGAAATTGCAGACTGCTGAATCCACACACGGGTTTAACTATGGAAGTTGAGTGCACACATTGACAACCGTTCTGGTAGATAGCTGCGTTTTGGATTTAGAAGCAGATATTTCCCTGTGCTTACTGCTGTTTCTTCCATATGCCGGTAATGGGCTGAAAACGCCTGTTTGGGGACTCTGCAGAGAAAGTGTTTGCAGACTGCTGAATCCACACACGGGTTTAACTCTGGAAGTTGAGTGCACACATTGACAACCGTTCTGTTAGATAGCTGCGTTTTGGATTTAGAAGCAGATATTTCCCTGGGCTTACTGCTGTTTCTTCCATATGCCGGTAATGGGCTGAAAACGCCTGTTTTGGGACTCTGCAGAGAAAGTGTTTGCAGACTGCTGAATCCACACACGGGTTTAACTCTGGAAGTTGAGTGCACACATTGACAACCGTTCTGTTAGATAGCTGCGTTTTGGATTTAGAAGCAGATATTTCCCTGGGCTTACTGCTGTTTCTTCCATATGCCGGTAATGGGCTGAAAACGCCTGTTTTGGGACACTGCAGAGAAAGTGTTTGCAGACTGCTGAATCCACACACGGGTTTAACTCTGGAAGTTGAGTGCACACATTGACAACCGTTCTGTTAGATAGCTGCGTTTTGGATTTAGAAGCAGATATTTCCCTGGGCTTACTGCTGTTTCTTCCATATGCCGGTAATGGGCTGAAAACGCCTGTTTTGGGACTCTGCAGAGAAAGTGTTTGCAGACTGCTGAATCCACACACGGGTTTAACTCTGGAAGTTGAGTGCACACATTGACAACCGTTCTGTTAGATAGCTGCGTTTTGGATTTAGAAGCAGATATTTCCCTGTGCTTACTGCTGTTTCTTCCATATGCCGGTAAAGGGCTGAAAACGCCTGTTTTGGGACTCTGCAGAGAAAGTGTTTGCAGACTGCTGAATCCACACACGGGTTTAACTCTGGAAGTTGAGTGCACACATTGACAACCGTTCTGTTAGATAGCTGCGTTTTGGATTTAGAAGCAGATATTTCCCTGTGCTTACTGCTGTTTCTTCCATATGCCGGTAATGGGCTGAAAACGCCTGTTTGGGGACTCTGCAGAGAAAGTGTTTGCAGACTGCTGAATCCACACACGGGTTTAACTCTGGAAGTTGAGTGCACACATTGACAACCGTTCTGTTAGATAGCTGCGTTTTGGATTTAGAAGCAGATATTTCCCTGTGCTTACTGCTGTTTCTTCCATATGCCGGTAATGGGCTGAAAACGCCTGTTTGGGGACTCTGCAGAGAAAGTGTTTTGCAGACTGCTGAATCCACACACGGGTTTAACTCTGGAAGTTGAGTGCACACATTGACAACCGTTCTGTTAGATAGCTGCGTTTTGGATTTAGAAGCAGCTATTTCCCTGTGCTGACTGCTGTTTCTTCCATAAGCCGGTATTGGGCTGAAAACGCCTGTTTTGGGACTCTGCAGAGAAAGTGTTTGCAGACTGCTGAATACACACACGGGTTTAACTCTGGAAGTTGAGTGCACACATTGACAACCGTTCTGTTAGATAGCTGCGTTTTGGATTTAGAAGCAGATATTTCCCTGTGCTTACTGCTGTTTCTTCCATATGCCGGTAATGGGCTGAAAACGCCTGTTTTGGGACTCTGCAGAGAAAGTGTTTGCAGACTGCTGAATCCACACACGGGTTTAACTCTGGAAGTTGAGTGCACACATTGACAACCGTTCTGTTAGATAGCTGCGTTTTGGATTTAGAAGCAGATATTTCCCTGTGCTTACTGCTGTTGCTTCCATATGCCGGTAATGGGCTGAAAACGCCTGTTTTGGGACTCTGCAGAGAAAGTGTTTGCAGACTGCTGAATCCACACACGGGTTTAACTCTGGAAGTTGAGTGCACACATTGACAACCGTTCTGTTAGATAGCTGCGTTTTGGATTTAGAAGCAGATATTTCCCTGTGCTTACTGCTGTTTCTTCCATATGCCGGTAATGGGCTGAAAACGCCTGTTTGGGGACTCTGCAGAGAAAGTGTTTGCAGACTGCTGAATCCACACACGGGTTTAACTCTGGAAGTTGAGTGCACACATTGACAACCGTTCTGTTAGATAGCTGCGTTTTGGATTTAGAAGCAGATATTTCCCTGGGCTTACTGCTGTTTCTTCCATATGCCGGTAATGGGCTGAAAACGCCTATTTTGGGACTCTGCAGAGAAACTGTTTGCAGACTGCTGAATCCACACACGGGTTTAACTCTGGAAGTTGAGTGCACACATTGACAACCGTTCTGTTAGATAGCTGCGTTTTGGATTTAGAAGCAGATATTTCCCTGTGCTTACTGCTGTTGCTTCCATATGCCGGTAATGGGCTGAAAACGCCTGTTTTGGGACTCTGCAGAGAAACTGTTTGCAGACTGCTGAATCCACACACGGGTTTAACTCTGGAAGTTGAGTGCACACATTGACAACCGTTCTGTTAGATAGCTGCGTTTTGGATTTAGAAGCAGATATTTCCCTGTGCTTACTGCTGTTTCTTCCATATGCCGGTAATGGGCTGAAAACGCCTGTTTGGGGACTCTGCAGAGAAAGTGTTTGCAGACTGCTGAATCCACACACGGGTTTACCTCTGGAAGTTGAGTGCACACATTGACAACCGTTCTGTTAGATAGCTGCGTTTTGGATTTAGAAGCAGATATTTCCCTGTGCTTACTGCTGTTTCTTCCATATGCCGGTAATGGGCTGAAAACGCCTGTTTTGGGACTCTGCAGAGAAAGTGTTTGCAGACTGCTGAATCCACACACGGGTTTAACTCTGGAAGTTGAGTGCACACATTGACATCCGTTCTGATAGATAGCTGCGTTTTGGATTTAGAAGCAGATATTTCCCTGGGCTTACTGCTGTTTCTTCCGTATGCCGGTAATGGGCTGAAAACGCCTGTTTTGGGACTCTGCAGAGAAAGTGTTTGCAGACTGCTGAATCCACACACGGGTTTAACTCTGGAAGTTGAGTGCACACATTGACAACCGTTCTGTTAGATAGCTGCGTTTTGGATTTAGAAGCAGATATTTCCCTGTGCTTACTGCTGTTTCTTCCATATGCCGGTAATGGGCTGAAAACGCCTGTTTTGGGACTCTGCAGAGAAAGTGTTTGCAGACTGCTGAATCCACACACGGGTTTAACTCTGGAAGTTGAGTGAACACATTGACAACCGTTGTGTTAGATAGCTGCGTTTTGGATTTAGAAGCAGATATTTCCCTGTGCTTACTGCTGTTTCTTCCATATGCCGGTAATGGGCTGAAAACGCCTGTTTGGGGACTCTGCAGAGAAAGTGTTTGCAGACTGCTGAATCCACACACGGGTTTAACTCTGGAAGTTGAGTGCACACATTGACAACCGTTCTGTTAGATAGCTGCGTTTTGGATTTAGAAGCAGATATTTCCCTGTGCTTACTGCTGTTTCTTCCATATGCCGGTAATGGGCTGAAAACGCCTGTTTGGGGACTCTGCAGAGAAAGTGTTTGCAGACTGCTGAATCCACACACGGGTTTAACTCTGGAAGTTGAGTGCACACATTGACAACCGTTCTGATAGATAGCTGCGTTTTGGATTTAGAAGCAGATATTTCCCTGTGCTTACTGCTGTTTCTTCCATATGCCGGTAATGGGCTGAAAACGCCTGTTTGGGGACTCTGCAGAGAACGTGTTTGCAGACTGCTGAATCCACACACGGGTTTAACTCTGGAAGTTGAGTGCACACATTGACAACCGTTCTGTTAGATAGCTGCGTTTTGGATTTAGAAGCAGATATTTCCCTGTGCTTACTGCTGTTTCTTCCATATGCCGGTAATGGGCTGAAAACGCCTGTTTGGGGACTCTGCAGAGAAAGTGTTTGCAGACTGCTGAATCCACACACGGGTTTAACTCTGGAAGTTGAGTGCACACATTGACAACCGTTCTGTTAGATAGCTGCGTTTTGGATTTAGAAGCAGATATTTCCCTGTGCTTACTGCTGTTTCTTCCATATGCCGGTAATGGGCTGAAAACGCCTGTTTTGGGACTCTGCAGAGAAAGTGTTTGCAGACTGCTGAATCCACACACGGGTTTAACTCTGGAAGTTGAGTGCACACATTGACAACCGTTCTGTTAGATAGCTGCGTTTTGGATTTAGAAGCAGATATTTCCCTGTGCTTACTGCTGTTGCTTCCATATGCCGGTAATGGGCTGAAAACGCCTGTTTTGGGACTCTGCAGAGAAAGTGTTTGCAGACTGCTGAATCCACACACGGGTTTAACTCTGGAAGTTGAGTGCACACATTGACAACCGTTCTGTTAGATAGCTGCGTTTTGGATTTAGAAGCAGATATTTCCCTGTGCTTACTGCTGTTTCTTCCATATGCCGGTAATGGGCTGAAAACGCCTGTTTGGGGACTCTGCAGAGAAAGTGTTTGCAGACTGCTGAATCCACACACGGGTTTAACTCTGGAAGTTGAGTGCACACATTGACAACCGTTCTGTTAGATAGCTGCGTTTTGGATTTAGAAGCAGATATTTCCCTGTGCTTACTGCTGTTTCTTCCATATACCGGTAATGGGCTGAAAACGCCTGTTTTGGGACTCTGCAGAGAAAGTGTTTGCAGACTGCTGAATCCACACACGGGTTTAACTCTGGAAGTTGAGTGCACACATTGACAACCGTTCTGTTAGATAGCTACGTTTTGGATTTAGAAGCAGATATTTCCCTGTGCTTACTGCTGTTTCTTCCATATGCCGGTAATGGGCTGAAAACGCCTGTTTTGGGACTCTGCAGAGAAAGTGTTTGCAGACTGCTGAATCCACACACGGGTTTAACTCTGGAAGTTGAGTGCACACATTGACAACCGTTCTGATAGATAGCTGCGTTTTGGATTTAGAAGCAGATATTTCCCTGGGCTTACTGCTGTTTCTTCCATATGCCGGTAATGGGCTGAAAACGCCTGTTTTGGGACTCTGCAGAGAAAGTGTTTGCAGACTGCTGAATCCACACACGGGTTTAACTCTGGAAGTTGAGTGCACACATTGACAACCGTTCTGTTAGATAGCTGCGTTTTGGATTTAGAAGCAGATATTTCCCTGTGCTTACTGCTGTTTCTTCCATATGCCGGTAATGGGCTGAAAACGCCTGTTTTGGGACTCTGCTGAGAAAGTGTTTGCAGACTGCTGAATCCACACACGGGTTTAACTCTGGAAGTTGAGTGCACACATTGACAACCGTTCTGTTAGATAGCTGCGTTTTGGATTTAGAAGCAGATATTTCCCTGTGCTTACTGCTGTTGCTTCCATATGCCGGTAATGGGCTGAAAACGCCTGTTTGGGGACTCTGCAGAGAAACTGTTTGCAGACTGCTGAATCCACACACGGGTTTAACTCTGGAAGTTGAGTGCACACATTGACAACCGTTCTGTTAGATAGCTGCGTTTTGGATTCAGAAGCAGATATTTCCCTGTGCTTACTGCTGTTGCTTCCATATGCCGGTAATGGGCTGAAAACGCCTGTTTTGGGACTCTGCAGAGAAAGTGTTTGCAGACTGCTGAATCCACACACGGGTTTAACTCTGGAAGTTGAGTGCACACATTGACAACCGTTCTGTTAGATAGCTGCGTTTTGGATTTAGAAGCAGATATTTCCCTGTGCTTACTGCTGTTGCTTCCATATGCCGGTAATGGGCTGAAAACGCCTGTTTTGGGACTCTGCAGAGAAAGTGTTTGCAGACTGCTGAATCCACACACGGGTTTAAGTCTGGAAGTTGAGTGCACATATTGACAACCGTTCTGTTAGATAGCTGCGTTTTGGATTTAGAAGCAGATATTTCCCTGTGCTTACTGCTGTTTCTTCCATATGCCGGTAATGGGCTGAAAACGCCTGTTTTGGGACTCTGCAGAGAAAGTGTTTGCAGACTGCTGAATCCACACACGGGTTTAACTCTGGAAGTTGAGTGCACACATTGACAACCGTTTTGTTAGATAGCTGCGTTTTGGATTTAGAAGCAGATATTTCCCTGTGCTTACTGCTGTTGCTTCCATATGCCGGTAATGGGCTGAAAACGCCTGTTTTGGGACTCTGCAGAGAAAGTGTTTGCAGACTGCTGAATCCACACACGGGTTTAACTCTGGAAGTTGAGTGCACACATTGACAACCGTTCTGTTAGATAGCTGCGTTTTGGATTTAGAAGCAGATATTTCCCTGTGCTTACTGCTGTTTCTTCCATATGCCGGTAATGGGCTGAAAACGCCTGTTTTGGGACTCTGCAGAGAAAGTGTTTGCAGACTGCTGAATCCACACACGGGTTTAACTCTGGAAGTTGAGTGCACACATTGACAACCGTTCTGTTAGATAGCTGCGTTTTGGATTTAGAAGCAGATATTTCCCTGTGCTTACTGCTGTTTCTTCCATATGCCGGTAATGGGCTGAAAACGCCTGTTTGGGGACTCTGCAGAGAAAGTGTTTGCAGACTGCTGAATCCACACACGGGTTTAACTCTGGAAGTTGAGTGCACACATTGACAACCGTTCTGTTAGATAGCTGCGTTTTGGATTTAGAAGCAGATATTTCCCTGTGCTTACTGCTGTTTCTTCCATATGCCGGTAATGGGCTGAAAACGCCTCTTTGGGGACTCTGCAGAGAAAGTGTTTGCAGACTGCTGAATCCACACACGGGTTTAACTCTGGAAGTTGAGTGCACACATTGACAACCGTTCTGTTAGATAGCTGCGTTTTGGATTTAGAAGCAGATATTTCCCTGTGCTTACTGCTGTTGCTTCCATATGCCGGTAATGGGCTGAAAACGCCTGTTTGGGGACTCTGCAGAGAAACTGTTTGCAGACTGCTGAATCCACACACGGGTTTAACTCTGGAAGTTGAGTGCACACATTGACAACCGTTCTGTTAGATAGCTGCGTTTTGGATTTAGAAGCAGATATTTCCCTGTGCTTACTGCTGTTTCTTCCATATGCCGGTAATGGGCTGAAAACGCCTGTTTTGGGACTCTGCAGAGAAAGTGTTTGCAGACTGCTGAATCCACACACGGGTTTAACTCTGGAAGTTGAGTGCACACATTGACAACCGTTCTGATAGATAGCTGCGTTTTGGATTTAGAAGCAGATATTTCCCTGTGCTTACTGCTGTTTCTTCCTTATGCCGGTAATGGGCTGAAAACTCCTGTTTTGGGACTCTGCAGAGAACGTGTTTGCAGACTGCTGAATCCACACACGGGTTTAACTCTGGAAGTTGAGTGCACACATTGACAACCGTTCTGTTAGATAGCTGCGTTTTGGATTTAGAAGCAGATATTTCCCTGTGCTTACTGCTGTTTCTTCCATATGCCGGTAATGGGCTGAAAACGCCTGTTTGGGGACTCTGCAGAGAAAGTGTTTGCAGACTGCTGAATCCACACACGGGTTTAACTCTGGAAGTTGAGTGCACACATTGACAACCGTTCTGTTAGATAGCTGCGTTTTGGATTTAGAAGCAGATATTTCCCTGTGCTTACTGCTGTTTCTTCCATATGCCGGTAATGGGCTGAAAACGCCTGTTTTGGGACTCTGCAGAGAAAGTGTTTGCAGACTGCTGAATCCACACACGGGTTTAACTCTGGAAGTTGAGTGCACACATTGACAACCGTTCTGTTAGATAGCTGCGTTTTGGATTTAGAAGCAGATATTTCCCTGTGCTTACTGCTGTTGCTTCCATATGCCGGTAATGGGCTGAAAACGCCTGTTTTGGGACTCTGCAGAGAAACTGTTTGCAGACTGCTGAATCCACACACGGGTTTAACTCTGGAAGTTGAGTGCACACATTGACAACCGTTCTGTTAGATAGCTGCGTTTTGGATTTAGAAGCAGATATTTCCCTGTGCTTACTGCTGTTTCTTCCATATGCCGGTAATGGGCTGAAAACGCCTGTTTTGGGACTCTGCAGAGAAAGTGTTTGCAGACTGCTGAATCCACACACGGGTTTAACTCTGGAAGTTCAGTGCACACATTGACAACCGTTCTGTTAGATAGCTGCGTTTTGGATTTAGAAGCAGATATTTCCCTGTGCTTACTGCTGTTTCTTCCATATGCCGGTAATGGGCTGAAAACGCCTGTTTGGGGACTCTGCAGAGAAAGTGTTTGCAGACTGCTGAATCCACACACGGGTTTAACTCTGGAAGTTGAGTGCACACATTGACAACCGTTCTGTTAGATAGCTGCGTTTTGGATTTAGAAGCAGATATTTCCCTGTGCTTACTGCTGTTTCTTCCATATGCCGGTAATGGGCTGAAAACGCCTGTTTGGGGACTCTGCAGAGAAAGTGTTTGCAGACTGCTGAATCCACACACGGGTTTAACTCTGGAAGTTGAGTGCACACATTGACAACCGTTCTGTTAGATAGCTGCGTTTTGGATTTAGAAGCAGATATTTCCCTGTGCTTACTGCTGTTTCTTCCATATGCCGGTAATGGGCTGAAAACGCCTGTTTGGGGACTCTGCAGAGAAAGTGTTTGCAGACTGCTGAATCCACACACGGGTTTAACTCTGGAAGTTGAGTGCACACATTGACAACCGTTCTGTTAGATAGCTGCGTTTTGGATTTAGAAGCAGATATTTCCCTGTGCTTACTGCTGTTGCTTCCATATGCCGGTAATGGGCTGAAAACGCCTGTTTTGGGACTCTGCAGAGAAACTGTTTGCAGACTGCTGAATCCACACACGGGTTTAACTCTGGAAGTTGAGTGCACACATTGACAACCGTTCTGTTAGATAGCTGCGTTTTGGATTTAGAAGCAGATATTTCCCTGTGCTTACTGCTGTTGCTTCCATATGCCGGTAATGGGCTGAAAACGCCTGTTTTGGGGCTCTGCAGAGAAACTGTTTGCAGACTGCTGAATCCACACACGGGTTTAACTCTGGAAGTTGAGTGCACACATTGACAACCGTTCTGTTAGATAGCTGCGTTTTGGATTTAGAAGCAGATATTTCCCTGTGCTTACTGCTGTTGCTTCCATATGCCGGTAATGGGCTGAAAACGCCTGTTTTGGGACTCTGCAGAGAAAGTGTTTGCAGACTGCTGAATCCACACACGGGTTTAACTCTGGAAGTTGAGTGCACACATTGACAACCGTTCTGTTAGATAGCTGCGTTTTGGATTTAGAAGCAGATATTTCCCTGTGCTTACTGCTGTTTCTTCCATATGCCGGTAATGGGCTGAAAACGCCTGTTTGGGGACTCTGCAGAGAAAGTGTTTGCAGACTGCTGAATCCACACACGGGTTTAACTCTGGAAGTTGAGTGCACACATTGACAACCGTTCTGTTAGATAGCTGCGTTTTGGATTTAGAAGCAGATATTTCCCTGTGCTTACTGCTGTTTCTTCCATATACCGGTAATGGGCTGAAAACGCCTGTTTTGGGACTCTGCAGAGAAAGTGTTTGCAGACTGCTGAATCCACACACGGGTTTAACTCTGGAAGTTGAGTGCACACATTGACAACCGTTCTGTTAGATAGCTGCGTTTTGGATTTAGAAGCAGATATTTCCCTGTGCTTACTGCTGTTGCTTCCATATGCCGGTAATGGGCTGAAAACGCCTGTTTTGGGACTCTGCAGAGAAAGTGTTTGCAGACTGCTGAATCCACACACGGGTTTAAGTCTGGAAGTTGAGTGCACATATTGACAACCGTTCTGTTAGATAGCTGCGTTTTGGATTTAGAAGCAGATATTTCCCTGTGCTTACTGCTGTTTCTTCCATATGCCGGTAATGGGCTGAAAACGCCTGTTTTGGGACTCTGCAGAGAAAGTGTTTGCAGACTGCTGAATCCACACACGGGTTTAACTCTGGAAGTTGAGTGCACACATTGACAACCGTTTTGTTAGATAGCTGCGTTTTGGATTTAGAAGCAGATATTTCCCTGTGCTTACTGCTGTTGCTTCCATATGCCGGTAATGGGCTGAAAACGCCTGTTTTGGGACTCTGCAGAGAAAGTGTTTGCAGACTGCTGAATCCACACACGGGTTTAACTCTGGAAGTTGAGTGCACACATTGACAACCGTTCTGTTAGATAGCTGCGTTTTGGATTTAGAAGCAGATATTTCCCTGTGCTTACTGCTGTTTCTTCCATATGCCGGTAATGGGCTGAAAACGCCTGTTTTGGGACTCTGCAGAGAAAGTGTTTGCAGACTGCTGAATCCACACACGGGTTTAACTCTGGAAGTTGAGTGCACACATTGACAACCGTTCTGTTAGATAGCTGCGTTTTGGATTTAGAAGCAGATATTTCCCTGTGCTTACTGCTGTTTCTTCCATATGCCGGTAATGGGCTGAAAACGCCTGTTTGGGGACTCTGCAGAGAAAGTGTTTGCAGACTGCTGAATCCACACACGGGTTTAACTCTGGAAGTTGAGTGCACACATTGACAACCGTTCTGTTAGATAGCTGCGTTTTGGATTTAGAAGCAGATATTTCCCTGTGCTTACTGCTGTTTCTTCCATATGCCGGTAATGGGCTGAAAACGCCTCTTTGGGGACTCTGCAGAGAAAGTGTTTGCAGACTGCTGAATCCACACACGGGTTTAACTCTGGAAGTTGAGTGCACACATTGACAACCGTTCTGTTAGATAGCTGCGTTTTGGATTTAGAAGCAGATATTTCCCTGTGCTTACTGCTGTTGCTTCCATATGCCGGTAATGGGCTGAAAACGCCTGTTTGGGGACTCTGCAGAGAAACTGTTTGCAGACTGCTGAATCCACACACGGGTTTAACTCTGGAAGTTGAGTGCACACATTGACAACCGTTCTGTTAGATAGCTGCGTTTTGGATTTAGAAGCAGATATTTCCCTGTGCTTACTGCTGTTTCTTCCATATGCCGGTAATGGGCTGAAAACGCCTGTTTTGGGACTCTGCAGAGAAAGTGTTTGCAGACTGCTGAATCCACACACGGGTTTAACTCTGGAAGTTGAGTGCACACATTGACAACCGTTCTGATAGATAGCTGCGTTTTGGATTTAGAAGCAGATATTTCCCTGTGCTTACTGCTGTTTCTTCCTTATGCCGGTAATGGGCTGAAAACTCCTGTTTTGGGACTCTGCAGAGAACGTGTTTGCAGACTGCTGAATCCACACACGGGTTTAACTCTGGAAGTTGAGTGCACACATTGACAACCGTTCTGTTAGATAGCTGCGTTTTGGATTTAGAAGCAGATATTTCCCTGTGCTTACTGCTGTTTCTTCCATATGCCGGTAATGGGCTGAAAACGCCTGTTTGGGGACTCTGCAGAGAAAGTGTTTGCAGACTGCTGAATCCACACACGGGTTTAACTCTGGAAGTTGAGTGCACACATTGACAACCGTTCTGTTAGATAGCTGCGTTTTGGATTTAGAAGCAGATATTTCCCTGTGCTTACTGCTGTTTCTTCCATATGCCGGTAATGGGCTGAAAACGCCTGTTTTGGGACTCTGCAGAGAAAGTGTTTGCAGACTGCTGAATCCACACACGGGTTTAACTCTGGAAGTTGAGTGCACACATTGACAACCGTTCTGTTAGATAGCTGCGTTTTGGATTTAGAAGCAGATATTTCCCTGTGCTTACTGCTGTTTCTTCCATATGCCGGTAATGGGCTGAAAACGCCTGTTTTGGGACTCTGCAGAGAAACTGTTTGCAGACTGCTGAATCCACACACGGGTTTAACTCTGGAAGTTGAGTGCACACATTGACAACCGTTCTGTTAGATAGCTGCGTTTTGGATTTAGAAGCAGATATTTCCCTGTGCTTACTGCTGTTTCTTCCATATGCCGGTAATGGGCTGAAAACGCCTGTTTGGGGACTCTGCAGAGAAAGTGTTTGCAGACTGCTGAATCCACACACGGGTTTAACTCTGGAAGTTGAGTGCACACATTGACAACCGTTCTGTTAGATAGCTGCGTTTTGGATTTAGAAGCAGATATTTCCCTGTGCTTACTGCTGTTTCTTCCATATGCCGGTAATGGGCTGAAAACGCCTGTTTTGGGACTCTGCAGAGAAAGTGTTTGCAGACTGCTGAATCCACACACGGGTTTAACTCTGGAAGTTGAGTGCACACATTGACAACCGTTCTGTTAGATAGCTGCGTTTTGGATTTAGAAGCAGATATTTCCCTGTGCTTACTGCTGTTTCTTCCATATGCCGGTAATGGGCTGAAAACGCCTGTTTGGGGACTCTGCAGAGAAAGTGTTTGCAGACTGCTGAATCCACACACGGGTTTAACTCTGGAAGTTGAGTGCACACATTGACAACCGTTCTGTTAGATAGCTGCGTTTTGGATTTAGAAGCAGATATTTCCCTGTGCTTACTGCTGTTTCTTCCATATGCCGGTAATGGGCTGAAAACGCCTGTTTGGGGACTCTGCAGAGAAAGTGTTTGCAGACTGCTGAATCCACACACGGGTTTAACTCTGGAAGTTGAGTGCACACATTGACAACCGTTCTGTTAGATAGCTGCGTTTTGGATTTAGAAGCAGATATTTCCCTGTGCTTACTGCTGTTGCTTCCATATGCCGGTAATGGGCTGAAAACGCCTGTTTTGGGACTCTGCAGAGAAACTGTTTGCAGACTGCTGAATCCACACACGGGTTTAACTCTGGAAGTTGAGTGCACACATTGACAACCGTTCTGTTAGATAGCTGCGTTTTGGATTTAGAAGCAGATATTTCCCTGTGCTTACTGCTGTTGCTTCCATATGCCGGTAATGGGCTGAAAACGCCTGTTTTGGGGCTCTGCAGAGAAACTGTTTGCAGACTGCTGAATCCACACACGGGTTTAACTCTGGAAGTTGAGTGCACACATTGACAACCGTTCTGTTAGATAGCTGCGTTTTGGATTTAGAAGCAGATATTTCCCTGTGCTTACTGCTGTTTCTTCCATATGCCGGTAATGGGCTGAAAACGCCTGTTTTGGGACTCTGCAGAGAAAGTGTTTGCAGACTGCTGAATCCACACACGGGTTTAACTCTGGAAGTTGAGTGCACACATTGACAACCGTTCTGTTAGATAGCTGCGTTTTGGATTTAGAAGCAGATATTTCCCTGTGCTTACTGCTGTTGCTTCCATATGCCGGTAATGGGCTGAAAACGCCTGTTTTGGGACTCTGCAGAGAAAGTGTTTGCAGACTGCTGAATCCACACACGGGTTTAACTCTGGAAGTTGAGTGCACACATTGACAACCGTTCTGTTAGATAGCTGCGTTTTGGATTTAGAAGCAGATATTTCCCTGTGCTTACTGCTGTTTCTTCCATATGCCGGTAATGGGCTGAAAACGCCTGTTTTGGGACTCTGCAGAGAAAGTGTTTGCAGACTGCTGAATCCACACACGGGTTTAACTCTGGAAGTTGAGTGCACACATTGACAACCGTTCTGTTAGATAGCTGCGTTTTGGATTTAGAAGCAGATATTTCCCTGTGCTTACTGCTGTTTCTTCCATATGCCGGTAATGGGCTGAAAACGCCTGTTTTGGGACTCTGCAGAGAAAGTGTTTGCAGACTGCTGAATCCACACACGGGTTTAACTCTGGAAGTTGAGTGCACACATTGACAACCGTTCTGTTAGATAGCTGCGTTTTGGATTTAGAAGCAGATATTTCCCTGTGCTTACTGCTGTTGCTTCCATATGCCGGTAATGGGCTGAAAACGCCTGTTTTGGGACTCTGCAGAGAAACTGTTTGCAGACTGCTGAATCCACACACGGGTTTAACTCTGGAAGTTGAGTGCACACATTGACAACCGTTCTGTTAGATAGCTGCGTTTTGGATTTAGAAGCAGATATTTCCCTGTGCTTACTGCTGTTTCTTCCATATGCCGGTAATGGGCTGAAAACGCCTGTTTGGGGACTCTGCAGAGAAAGTGTTTGCAGACTGCTGAATCCACACACGGGTTTAACTCTGGAAGTTGAGTGCACACATTGACAACCGTTCTGTTAGATAGCTGCGTTTTGGATTTAGAAGCAGATATTTCCCTGTGCTTACTGCTGTTTCTTCCATATGCCGGTAATGGGCTGAAAACGCCTGTTTTGGGACTCTGCAGAGAAAGTGTTTGCAGACTGCTGAATCCACACACGGGTTTAACTCTGGAAGTTGAGTGCACACATTGACAACCGTTCTGTTAGATAGCTGCGTTTTGGATTTAGAAGCAGATATTTCCCTGTGCTTACTGCTGTTTCTTCCATATGCCGGTAATGGGCTGAAAACGCCTGTTTGGGGACTCTGCAGAGAAAGTGTTTGCAGACTGCTGAATCCACACACGGGTTTAACTCTGGAAGTTGAGTGCACACATTGACAACCGTTCTGTTAGATAGCTGCGTTTTGGATTTAGAAGCAGATATTTCCCTGTGCTTACTGCTGTTTCTTCCATATGCCGGTAATGGGCTGAAAACGCCTGTTTGGGGACTCTGCAGAGAAAGTGTTTGCAGACTGCTGAATCCACACACGGGTTTAACTCTGGAAGTTGAGTGCACACATTGACAACCGTTCTGTTAGATAGCTGCGTTTTGGATTTAGAAGCAGATATTTCCCTGTGCTTACTGCTGTTGCTTCCATATGCCGGTAATGGGCTGAAAACGCCTGTTTTGGGACTCTGCAGAGAAACTGTTTGCAGACTGCTGAATCCACACACGGGTTTAACTCTGGAAGTTGAGTGCACACATTGACAACCGTTCTGTTAGATAGCTGCGTTTTGGATTTAGAAGCAGATATTTCCCTGTGCTTACTGCTGTTTCTTCCATATGCCGGTAATGGGCTGAAAACGCCTGTTTGGGGACTCTGCAGAGAAAGTGTTTGCAGACTGCTGAATCCACACACGGGTTTAACTCTGGAAGTTGAGTGCACACATTGACAACCGTTCTGTTAGATAGCTGCGTTTTGGATTTAGAAGCAGATATTTCCCTGTGCTTACTGCTGTTTCTTCCATATACCGGTAATGGGCTGAAAACGCCTGTTTTGGGACTCTGCAGAGAAAGTGTTTGCAGACTGCTGAATCCACACACGGGTTTAACTCTGGAAGTTGAGTGCACACATTGACAACCGTTCTGTTAGATAGCTACGTTTTGGATTTAGAAGCAGATATTTCCCTGTGCTTACTGCTGTTTCTTCCATATGCCGGTAATGGGCTGAAAACGCCTGTTTTGGGACTCTGCAGAGAAAGTGTTTGCAGACTGCTGAATCCACACACGGGTTTAACTCTGGAAGTTGAGTGCACACATTGACAACCGTTCTGATAGATAGCTGCGTTTTGGATTTAGAAGCAGATATTTCCCTGGGCTTACTGCTGTTTCTTCCATATGCCGGTAATGGGCTGAAAACGCCTGTTTTGGGACTCTGCAGAGAAAGTGTTTGCAGACTGCTGAATCCACACACGGGTTTAACTCTGGAAGTTGAGTGCACACATTGACAACCGTTCTGTTAGATAGCTGCGTTTTGGATTTAGAAGCAGATATTTCCCTGTGCTTACTGCTGTTTCTTCCATATGCCGGTAATGGGCTGAAAACGCCTGTTTTGGGACTCTGCTGAGAAAGTGTTTGCAGACTGCTGAATCCACACACGGGTTTAACTCTGGAAGTTGAGTGCACACATTGACAACCGTTCTGTTAGATAGCTGCGTTTTGGATTTAGAAGCAGATATTTCCCTGTGCTTACTGCTGTTGCTTCCATATGCCGGTAATGGGCTGAAAACGCCTGTTTGGGGACTCTGCAGAGAAACTGTTTGCAGACTGCTGAATCCACACACGGGTTTAACTCTGGAAGTTGAGTGCACACATTGACAACCGTTCTGTTAGATAGCTGCGTTTTGGATTCAGAAGCAGATATTTCCCTGTGCTTACTGCTGTTGCTTCCATATGCCGGTAATGGGCTGAAAACGCCTGTTTTGGGACTCTGCAGAGAAAGTGTTTGCAGACTGCTGAATCCACACACGGGTTTAACTCTGGAAGTTGAGTGCACACATTGACAACCGTTCTGTTAGATAGCTGCGTTTTGGTTTTAGAAGCAGATATTTCCCTGTGCTTACTGCTGTTGCTTCCATATGCCGGTAATGGGCTGAAAACGCCTGTTTTGGGACTCTGCAGAGAAACTGTTTGCAGACTGCTGAATCCACACACGGGTTTAACTCTGGAAGTTGAGTGCACATATTGACAACCGTTCTGTTAGATAGCTGCGTTTTGGATTTAGAAGCAGATATTTCCCTGTGCTTACTGCTGTTTCTTCCATATGCCGGTAATGGGCTGAAAACGCCTGTTTTGGGACTCTGCAGAGAAAGTGTTTGCAGACTGCTGAATCCACACACGGGTTTAACTCTGGAAGTTGAGTGCACACATTGACAACCGTTTTGTTAGATAGCTGCGTTTTGGATTTAGAAGCAGATATTTCCCTGTGCTTACTGCTGTTGCTTCCATATGCCGGTAATGGGCTGAAAACGCCTGTTTTGGGACTCTGCAGAGAAAGTGTTTGCAGACTGCTGAATCCACACACGGGTTTAACTCTGGAAGTTGAGTGCACACATTGACAACCGTTCTGTTAGATAGCTGCGTTTTGGATTTAGAAGCAGATATTTCCCTGTGCTTACTGCTGTTTCTTCCATATGCCGGTAATGGGCTGAAAACGCCTGTTTTGGGACTCTGCAGAGAAAGTGTTTGCAGACTGCTGAATCCACACACGGGTTTAACTCTGGAAGTTGAGTGCACACATTGACAACCGTTCTGTTAGATAGCTGCGTTTTGGATTTAGAAGCAGATATTTCCCTGTGCTTACTGCTGTTTCTTCCATATGCCGGTAATGGGCTGAAAACGCCTGTTTGGGGACTCTGCAGAGAAAGTGTTTGCAGACTGCTGAATCCACACACGGGTTTAACTCTGGAAGTTGAGTGCACACATTGACAACCGTTCTGTTAGATAGCTGCGTTTTGGATTTAGAAGCAGATATTTCCCTGTGCTTACTGCTGTTTCTTCCATATGCCGGTAATGGGCTGAAAACGCCTGTTTGGGGACTCTGCAGAGAAAGTGTTTGCAGACTGCTGAATCCACACACGGGTTTAACTCTGGAAGTTGAGTGCACACATTGACAACCGTTCTGTTAGATAGCTGCGTTTTGGATTTAGAAGCAGATATTTCCCTGTGCTTACTGCTGTTGCTTCCATATGCCGGTAATGGGCTGAAAACGCCTGTTTGGGGACTCTGCAGAGAAACTGTTTGCAGACTGCTGAATCCACACACGGGTTTAACTCTGGAAGTTGAGTGCACACATTGACAACCGTTCTGTTAGATAGCTGCGTTTTGGATTTAGAAGCAGATATTTCCCTGTGCTTACTGCTGTTTCTTCCATATGCCGGTAATGGGCTGAAAACGCCTGTTTTGGGACTCTGCAGAGAAAGTGTTTGCAGACTGCTGAATCCACACACGGGTTTAACTCTGGAAGTTGAGTGCACACATTGACAACCGTTCTGATAGATAGCTGCGTTTTGGATTTAGAAGCAGATATTTCCCTGTGCTTACTGCTGTTTCTTCCATATGCCGGTAATGGGCTGAAAACTCCTGTTTTGGGACTCTGCAGAGAACGTGTTTGCAGACTGCTGAATCCACACACGGGTTTAACTCTGGAAGTTGAGTGCACACATTGACAACCGTTCTGTTAGATAGCTGCGTTTTGGATTTAGAAGCAGATATTTCCCTGTGCTTACTGCTGTTTCTTCCATATGCCGGTAATGGGCTGAAAACGCCTGTTTGGGGACTCTGCAGAGAAAGTGTTTGCAGACTGCTGAATCCACACACGGGTTTAACTCTGGAAGTTGAGTGCACACATTGACAACCGTTCTGTTAGATAGCTGCGTTTTGGATTTAGAAGCAGATATTTCCCTGTGCTTACTGCTGTTTCTTCCATATGCCGGTAATGGGCTGAAAACGCCTGTTTTGGGACTCTGCAGAGAAAGTGTTTGCAGACTGCTGAATCCACACACGGGTTTAACTCTGGAAGTTGAGTGCACACATTGACAACCGTTCTGTTAGATAGCTGCGTTTTGGATTTAGAAGCAGATATTTCCCTGTGCTTACTGCTGTTGCTTCCATATGCCGGTAATGGGCTGAAAACGCCTGTTTTGGGACTCTGCAGAGAAAGTGTTTGCAGACTGCTGAATCCACACACGGGTTTAACTCTGGAAGTTGAGTGCACACATTGACAACCGTTCTGTTAGATAGCTGCGTTTTGGATTTAGAAGCAGATATTTCCCTGTGCTTACTGCTGTTTCTTCCATATGCCGGTAATGGGCTGAAAACGCCTGTTTGGGGACTCTGCAGAGAAAGTGTTTGCAGACTGCTGAATCCACACACGGGTTTAACTCTGGAAGTTGAGTGCACACATTGACAACCGTTCTGTTAGATAGCTGCGTTTTGGATTTAGAAGCAGATATTTCCCTGTGCTTACTGCTGTTTCTTCCATATGCCGGTAATGGGCTGAAAACGCCTGTTTTGGGACTCTGCAGAGAAAGTGTTTGCAGACTGCTGAATCCACACACGGGTTTAACTCTGGAAGTTGAGTGCACACATTGACAACCGTTCTGTTAGATAGCTGCGTTTTGGATTTAGAAGCAGATATTTCCCTGTGCTTACTGCTGTTTCTTCCATATGCCGGTAATGGGCTGAAAACGCCTGTTTGGGGACTCTGCAGAGAAAGTGTTTGCAGACTTCTGAATCCACACACGGGTTTAACTCTGGAAGTTGAGTGCACACATTGACAACCGTTCTGTTAGATAGCTGCGTTTTGGATTTAGAAGCAGATATTTCCCTGTGCTTACTGCTGTTTCTTCCATATGCCGGTAATGGGCTGAAAACGCCTGTTTGGGGACTCTGCAGAGAAAGTGTTTGCAGACTGCTGAATCCACACACGGGTTTAACTCTGGAAGTTGAGTGCACACATTGACAACCGTTCTGTTAGATAGCTGCGTTTTGGATTTAGAAGCAGATATTTCCCTGTGCTTACTGCTGTTGCTTCCATATGCCGGTAATGGGCTGAAAACGCCTGTTTTGGGACTCTGCAGAGAAACTGTTTGCAGACTGCTGAATCCACACACGGGTTTAACTCTGGAAGTTGAGTGCACACATTGACAACCGTTCTGTTAGATAGCTGCGTTTTGGATTTAGAAGCAGATATTTCCCTGTGCTTACTGCTGTTGCTTCCATATGCCGGTAATGGGCTGAAAACGCCTGTTTTGGGGCTCTGCAGAGAAACTGTTTGCAGACTGCTGAATCCACACACGGGTTTAACTCTGGAAGTTGAGTGCACACATTGACAACCGTTCTGTTAGATAGCTGCGTTTTGGATTTAGAAGCAGATATTTCCCTGTGCTTACTGCTGTTTCTTCCATATGCCGGTAATGGGCTGAAAACGCCTGTTTTGGGACTCTGCAGAGAAAGTGTTTGCAGACTGCTGAATCCACACACGGGTTTAACTCTGGAAGTTGAGTGCACACATTGACAACCGTTCTGTTAGATAGCTGCGTTTTGGATTTAGAAGCAGATATTTCCCTGTGCTTACTGCTGTTTCTTCCATATGCCGGTAATGGGCTGAAAACGCCTGTTTTGGGACTCTGCAGAGAAAGTGTTTGCAGACTGCTGAATCCACACACGGGTTTAACTCTGGAAGTTGAGTGCACACATTGACAACCGTTCTGTTAAATAGCTGCGTTTTGGATTTAGAAGCAGATATTTCCCTGTGCTTACTGCTGTTGCTTCCATATGCCGGTAATGGGCTGAAAACGCCTGTTTTGGGACTCTGCAGAGAAACTGTTTGCAGACTGCTGAATCCACACACGGGTTTAACTCTGGAAGTTGAGTGCACACATTGACAACCGTTCTGTTAGATAGCTGCGTTTTGGATTTAGAAGCAGATATTTCCCTGTGCTTACTGCTGTTTCTTCCATATGCCGGTAATGGGCTGAAAACGCCTGTTTGGGGACTCTGCAGAGAAAGTGTTTGCAGACTGCTGAATCCACACACGGGTTTAACTCTGGAAGTTGAGTGCACACATTGACAACCGTTCTGTTAGATAGCTGCGTTTTGGATTTAGAAGCAGATATTTCCCTGTGCTTACTGCTGTTTCTTCCATATGCCGGTAATGGGCTGAAAACGCCTGTTTTGGGACTCTGCAGAGAAAGTGTTTGCAGACTGCTGAATCCACACACGGGTTTAACTCTGGAAGTTGAGTGCACACATTGACAACCGTTCTGTTAGATAGCTGCGTTTTGGATTTAGAAGCAGATATTTCCCTGTGCTTACTGCTGTTTCTTCCATATGCCGGTAATGGGCTGAAAACGCCTGTTTGGGGACTCTGCAGAGAAAGTGTTTGCAGACTGCTGAATCCACACACGGGTTTAACTCTGGAAGTTGAGTGCACACATTGACAACCGTTCTGTTAGATAGCTGCGTTTTGGATTTAGAAGCAGATATTTCCCTGTGCTTACTGCTGTTTCTTCCATATGCCGGTAATGGGCTGAAAACGCCTGTTTGGGGACTCTGCAGAGAAAGTGTTTGCAGACTGCTGAATCCACACACGGGTTTAACTCTGGAAGTTGAGTGCACACATTGACAACCGTTCTGTTAGATAGCTGCGTTTTGGATTTAGAAGCAGATATTTCCCTGTGCTTACTGCTGTTGCTTCCATATGCCGGTAATGGGCTGAAAACGCCTGTTTTGGGACTCTGCAGAGAAACTGTTTGCAGACTGCTGAATCCACACACGGGTTTAACTCTGGAAGTTGAGTGCACACATTGACAACCGTTCTGTTAGATAGCTGCGTTTTGGATTTAGAAGCAGATATTTCCCTGTGCTTACTGCTGTTGCTTCCATATGCCGGTAATGGGCCGAAAACGCCTGTTTTGGGACTCTGCAGAGAAACTGTTTGCAGACTGCTGAATCCACACACGGGTTTAACTCTGGAAGTTGAGTGCACACATTGACAACCGTTCTGTTAGATAGCTGCGTTTTGGATTTAGAAGCAGATATTTCCCTGTGCTTACTGCTGTTTCTTCCATATGCCGGTAATGGGCTGAAAACGCCTGTTTTGGGACTCTGCAGAGAAAGTGTTTGCAGACTGCTGAATCCACACACGGGTTTAACTCTGGAAGTTGAGTGCACACATTGACAACCGTTCTGTTAGATAGCTGCGTTTTGGATTTAGAAGCAGATATTTCCCTGTGCTTACTGCTGTTTCTTCCATATGCCGGTAATGGGCTGAAAACGCCTGTTTTGGGACTCTGCAGAGAAAGTGTTTGCAGACTGCTGAATCCACACACGGGTTTAACTCTGGAAGTTGAGTGCACACATTGACAACCGTTCTGTTAGATAGCTGCGTTTTGGATTTAGAAGCAGATATTTCCCTGTGCTTACTGCTGTTTCTTCCATATGCCGGTAATGGGCTGAAAACGCCTGTTTTGGGACTCTGCAGAGAAAGTGTTTGCAGACTGCTGAATCCACACACGGGTTTAACTCTGGAAGTTGAGTGCACACATTGACAACCGTTCTGTTAGATAGCTGCGTTTTGGATTTAGAAGCAGATATTTCCCTGTGCTTACTGCTGTTTCTTCCATATGCCGGTAATGGGCTGAAAACGCTTGTTTGGGGACTCTGCAGAGAAAGTGTTTGCAGACTGCTGAATCCACACACGGGTTTAACTCTGGAAGTTGAGTGCACACATTGACAACCGTTCTGTTAGATAGCTGCGTTTTGGATTTAGAAGCAGATATTTCCCTGTGCTTACTGCTGTTGCTTCCATATGCCGGTAATGGGCTGAAAACGCCTGTTTTGGGACTCTGCAGAGAAACTGTTTGCAGACTGCTGAATCCACACACGGGTTTAACTCTGGAAGTTGAGTGCACACATTGACAACCGTTCTGTTAGATAGCTGCGTTTTGGATTTAGAAGCAGATATTTCCCTGTGCTTACTGCTGTTGCTTCCATATGCCGGTAATGGGCTGAAAACGCCTGTTTTGGGACTCTGCAGAGAAACTGTTTGCAGACTGCTGAATCCACACACGGGTTTAACTCTGGAAGTTGAGTGCACACATTGACAACCGTTCTGTTAGATAGCTGCGTTTTGGATTTAGAAGCAGATATTTCCCTGTGCTTACTGCTGTTTCTTCCATATGCCGGTAATGGGCTGAAAACGCCTGTTTTGGGACTCTGCAGAGAAAGTGTTTGCAGACTGCTGAATCCACACACGGGTTTAACTCTGGAAGTTGAGTGCACACATTGACAACCGTTCTGTTAGATAGCTGCGTTTTGGATTTAGAAGCAGATATTTCCCTGTGCTTACTGCTGTTTCTTCCATATGCCGGTAATGGGCTGAAAACGCCTGTTTTGGGACTCTGCAGAGAAAGTGTTTGCAGACTGCTGAATCCACACACGGGTTTAACTCTGGAAGTTGAGTGCACACATTGACAACCGTTCTGTTAGATAGCTGCGTTTTGGATTTAGAAGCAGATATTTCCCTGTGCTTACTGCTGTTTCTTCCATATGCCGGTAATGGGCTGAAAACGCCTGTTTGGGGACTCTGCAGAGAAAGTGTTTGCAGACTGCTGAATCCACACACGGGTTTAACTCTGGAAGTTGAGTGCACACATTGACAACCGTTCTGTTAGATAGCTGCGTTTTGGATTTAGAAGCAGATATTTCCCTGTGCTTACTGCTGTTTCTTCCATATACCGGTAATGGGCTGAAAACGCCTGTTTTGGGACTCTGCAGAGAAAGTGTTTGCAGACTGCTGAATCCACACACGGGTTTAACTCTGGAAGTTGAGTGCACACATTGACAACCGTTCTGATAGATAGCTGCGTTTTGGATTTAGAAGCAGATATTTCCCTGGGCTTACTGCTGTTTCTTCCGTATGCCGGTAATGGGCTGAAAACGCCTGTTTTGGGACTCTGCAGAGAAAGTGTTTGCAGACTGCTGAATCCACACACGGGTTTAACTCTGGAAGTTGAGTGCACACATTGACAACCGTTCTGTTAGATAGCTGCGTTTTGGATTTAGAAGCAGATATTTCCCTGTGCTTACTGCTGTTTCTTCCATATGCCGGTAATGGGCTGAAAACGCCTGTTTTGGGACTCTGCAGAGAAAGTGTTTGCAGACTGCTGAATCCACACACGGGTTTAACTCTGGAAGTTGAGTGCACACATTGACAACCGTTCTGTTAGATAGCTGCGTTTTGGATTTAGAAGCAGATATTTCCCTGTGCTTACTGCTGTTGCTTCCATATGCCGGTAATGGGCTGAAAACGCCTGTTTTGGGACTCTGCAGAGAAACTGTTTGCAGACTGCTGAATCCACACACGGGTTTAACTCTGGAAGTTGAGTGCACACATTGACAACCGTTCTGTTAGATAGCTGCGTTTTGGATTTAGAAGCAGATATTTCCCTGTGCTTACTGCTGTTTCTTCCATATGCCGGTAATGGGCTGAAAACGCCTGTTTGGGGACTCTGCAGAGAAAGTGTTTGCAGACTGCTGAATCCACACACGGGTTTAACTCTGGAAGTTGAGTGCACACATTGACAACCGTTCTGTTAGATAGCTGCGTTTTGGATTTAGAAGCAGATATTTCCCTGTGCTTACTGCTGTTTCTTCCATATGCCGGTAATGGGCTGAAAACGCCTGTTTTGGGACTCTGCAGAGAAAGTGTTTGCAGACTGCTGAATCCACACACGGGTTTAACTCTGGAAGTTCAGTGCACACATTGACAACCGTTCTGTTAGATAGCTGCGTTTTGGATTTAGAAGCAGATATTTCCCTGTGCTTACTGCTGTTTCTTCCATATGCCGGTAATGGGCTGAAAACGCCTGTTTGGGGACTCTGCAGAGAAAGTGTTTGCAGACTGCTGAATCCACACACGGGTTTAACTCTGGAAGTTGAGTGCACACATTGACAACCGTTCTGTTAGATAGCTGCGTTTTGGATTTAGAAGCAGATATTTCCCTGTGCTTACTGCTGTTTCTTCCATATGCCGGTAATGGGCTGAAAACGCCTGTTTGGGGACTCTGCAGAGAAAGTGTTTGCAGACTGCTGAATCCACACACGGGTTTAACTCTGGAAGTTGAGTGCACACATTGACAACCGTTCTGTTAGATAGCTGCGTTTTGGATTTAGAAGCAGATATTTCCCTGTGCTTACTGCTGTTGCTTCCATATGCCGGTAATGGGCTGAAAACGCCTGTTTTGGGACTCTGCAGAGAAACTGTTTGCAGACTGCTGAATCCACACACGGGTTTAACTCTGGAAGTTGAGTGCACACATTGACAACCGTTCTGTTAGATAGCTGCGTTTTGGATTTAGAAGCAGATATTTCCCTGTGCTTACTGCTGTTGCTTCCATATGCCGGTAATGGGCTGAAAACGCCTGTTTTGGGACTCTGCAGAGAAACTGTTTGCAGACTGCTGAATCCACACACGGGTTTAACTCTGGAAGTTGAGTGCACACATTGACAACCGTTCTGTTAGATAGCTGCGTTTTGGATTTAGAAGCAGATATTTCCCTGTGCTTACTGCTGTTTCTTCCATATGCCGGTAATGGGCTGAAAACGCCTGTTTTGGGACTCTGCAGAGAAAGTGTTTGCAGACTGCTGAATCCACACACGGGTTTAACTCTGGAAGTTGAGTGCACACATTGACAACCGTTCTGTTAGATAGCTGCGTTTTGGATTTAGAAGCAGATATTTCCCTGTGCTTACTGCTGTTGCTTCCATATGCCGGTAATGGGCTGAAAACGCCTGTTTTGGGACTCTGCAGAGAAAGTGTTTGCAGACTGCTGAATCCACACACGGGTTTAACTCTGGAAGTTGAGTGCACACATTGACAACCGTTCTGTTTGATAGCTGCGTTTTGGATTTAGAAGCAGATATTTCCCTGTGCTTGCTGCTGTTTCTTCCATATGCCGGTAATGGGCTGAAAACGCCTGTTTTGGGACTCTGCAGAGAAAGTGTTTGCAGACTGCTGAATCCACACACGGGTTTAACTCTGGAAGTTGAGTGCACACATTGACAACCGTTCTGTTAGATAGCTGCGTTTTGGATTTAGAAGCAGATATTTCCCTGTGCTTACTGCTGTTTCTTCCATATGCCGGTAATGGGCTGAAAACGCCTGTTTTGGGACTCTGCAGAGAAAGTGTTTGCAGACTGCTGAATCCACACACGGGTTTAACTCTGGAAGTTGAGTGCACACATTGACAACCGTTCTGTTAGATAGCTGCGTTTTGGATTTAGAAGCAGATATTTCCCTGTGCTTACTGCTGTTGCTTCCATATGCCGGTAATGGGCTGAAAACGCCTGTTTTGGGACTCTGCAGAGAAACTGTTTGCAGACTGCTGAATCCACACACGGGTTTAACTCTGGAAGTTGAGTGCACACATTGACAACCGTTCTGTTAGATAGCTGCGTTTTGGATTTAGAAGCAGATATTTCCCTGTGCTTACTGCTGTTGCTTCCATATGCCGGTAATGGGCTGAAAACGCCTGTTTTGGGACTCTGCAGAGAAAGTGTTTGCAGACTGCTGAATCCACACACGGGTTTAACTCTGGAAGTTGAGTGCACACATTGACAACCGTTCTGTTAGATAGCTGCGTTTTGGATTTAGAAGCAGATATTTCCCTGTGCTTACTGCTGTTGCTTCCATATGCCGGTAATGGGCTGAAAACGCCTGTTTTGGGACTCTGCAGAGAAACTGTTTGCAGACTGCTGAATCCACACACGGGTTTAACTCTGGAAGTTGAGTGCACACATTGACAACCGTTCTGTTAGATAGCTGCGTTTTGGATTTAGAAGCAGATATTTCCCTGTGCTTACTGCTGTTTCTTCCATATGCCGGTAATGGGCTGAAAACGCCTGTTTTGGGACTCTGCAGAGAAAGTGTTTGCAGACTGCTGAATCCACACACGGGTTTAACTCTGGAAGTTGAGTGCACACATTGACAACCGTTCTGTTAGATAGCTGCGTTTTGGATTTAGAAGCAGATATTTCCCTGTGCTTACTGCTGTTGCTTCCATATGCCGGTAATGGGCTGAAAACGCCTGTTTTGGGACTCTGCAGAGAAACTGTTTGCAGACTGCTGAATCCACACACGGGTTTAACTCTGGAAGTTGAGTGCACACATTGACAACCGTTCTGTTAGATAGCTGCGTTTTGGATTTAGAAGCAGATATTTCCCTGTGCTTACTGCTGTTTCTTCCATATGCCGGTAATGGGCTGAAAACGCCTGTTTGGGGACTCTGCAGAGAAAGTGTTTGCAGACTGCTGAATCCACACACGGGTTTAACTCTGGAAGTTGAGTGCACACATTGACAACCGTTCTGTTAGATAGCTGCGTTTTGGATTTAGAAGCAGATATTTCCCTGTGCTTACTGCTGTTTCTTCCATATGCCGGTAATGGGCTGAAAACGCCTGTTTTGGGACTCTGCAGAGAAAGTGTTTGCAGACTGCTGAATCCACACACGGGTTTAACTCTGGAAGTTGAGTGCACACATTGACAACCGTTCTGTTAGATAGCTGCGTTTTGGATTTAGAAGCAGATATTTCCCTGTGCTTACTGCTGTTTCTTCCATATGCCGGTAATGGGCTGAAAACGCCTGTTTGGGGGACTCTGCAGAGAAAGTGTTTGCAGACTGCTGAATCCACACACGGGTTTAACTCTGGAAGTTGAGTGCACACATTGACAACCGTTCTGTTAGATAGCTGCGTTTTGGATTTAGAAGCAGATATTTCCCTGTGCTTACTGCTGTTTCTTCCATATGCCGGTAATGGGCTGAAAACGCCTGTTTGGGGACTCTGCAGAGAAAGTGTTTGCAGACTGCTGAATCCACACACGGGTTTAACTCTGGAAGTTGAGTGCACACATTGACAACCGTTCTGTTAGATAGCTGCGTTTTGGATTTAGAAGCAGATATTTCCCTGTGCTTACTGCTGTTGCTTCCATATGCCGGTAATGGGCTGAAAACGCCTGTTTTGGGACTCTGCAGAGAAACTGTTTGCAGACTGCTGAATCCACACACGGGTTTAACTCTGGAAGTTGAGTGCACACATTGACAACCGTTCTGTTAGATAGCTGCGTTTTGGATTTAGAAGCAGATATTTCCCTGTGCTTACTGCTGTTGCTTCCATATGCCGGTAATGGGCTGAAAACGCCTGTTTTGGGACTCTGCAGAGAAACTGTTTGCAGACTGCTGAATGCACACACGGGTTTAACTCTGGAAGTTGAGTGCACACATTGACAACCGTTCTGTTAGATAGCTGCGTTTTGGATTTAGAAGCAGATATTTCCCTGTGCTTACTGCTGTTTCTTCCATATGCCGGTAATGCGCTGAAAACGCCTGTTTTGGGACTCTGCAGAGAAAGTGTTTGCAGACTGCTGAATCCACACACGGGTTTAACTCTGGAAGTTGAGTGCACACATTGACAACCGTTCTGTTAGATAGCTGCGTTTTGGATTTAGAAGCAGATATTTCCCTGTGCTTACTGCTGTTGCTTCCATATGCCGGTAATGGGCTGAAAACGCCTGTTTTGGGACTCTGCAGAGAAAGTGTTTGCAGACTGCTGAATCCACACACGGGTTTAACTCTGGAAGTTGAGTGCACACATTGACAACCGTTCTGTTAGATAGCTGCGTTTTGGATTTAGAAGCAGATATTTCCCTGTGCTTACTGCTGTTTCTTCCATATGCCGGTAATGGGCTGAAAACGCCTGTTTTGGGACTCTGCAGAGAAAGTGTTTGCAGACTGCTGAATCCACACACGGGTTTAACTCTGGAAGTTGAGTGCACACATTGACAACCGTTCTGTTAGATAGCTGCGTTTTGGATTTAGAAGCAGATATTTCCCTGTGCTTACTGCTGTTTCTTCCATATGCCGGTAATGGGCTGAAAACGCCTGTTTGGGGACTCTGCAGAGAAAGTGTTTGCAGACTGCTGAATCCACACACGGGTTTAACTCTGGAAGTTGAGTGCACACATTGACAACCGTTCTGTTAGATAGCTGCGTTTTGGATTTAGAAGCAGATATTTCCCTGTGCTTACTGCTGTTGCTTCCATATGCCGGTAATGGGCTGAAAACGCCTGTTTTGGGACTCTGCAGAGAAACTGTTTGCAGACTGCTGAATCCACACACGGGTTTAACTCTGGAAGTTGAGTGCACACATTGACAACCGTTCTGTTAGATAGCTGCGTTTTGGATTTAGAAGCAGATATTTCCCTGTGCTTACTGCTGTTGCTTCCATATGCCGGTAATGGGCTGAAAACGCCTGTTTTGGGACTCTGCAGAGAAAGTGTTTGCAGACTGCTGAATCCACACACGGGTTTAACTCTGGAAGTTGAGTGCACACATTGACAACCGTTCTGTTAGATAGCTGCGTTTTGGATTTAGAAGCAGATATTTCCCTGTGCTTACTGCTGTTGCTTCCATATGCCGGTAATGGGCTGAAAACGCCTGTTTTGGGACTCTGCAGAGAAAGTGTTTGCAGACTGCTGAATCCACACACGGGTTTAACTCTGGAAGTTGAGTGCACACATTGACAACCGTTCTGTTAGATAGCTGCGTTTTGGATTTAGAAGCAGATATTTCCCTGTGCTTACTGCTGTTTCTTCCATATGCCGGTAATGGGCTGAAAACGCCTGTTTTGGGACTCTGCAGAGAAAGTGTTTGCAGACTGCTGAATCCACACACGGGTTTAACTCTGGAAGTTGAGTGCACACATTGACAACCGTTCTGTTAGATAGCTGCGTTTTGGATTTAGAAGCAGATATTTCCCTGTGCTTACTGCTGTTTCTTCCATATGCCGGTAATGGGCTGAAAACGCCTGTTTGGGGACTCTGCAGAGAAAGTGTTTGCAGACTGCTGAATCCACACACGGGTTTAACTCTGGAAGTTGAGTGCACACATTGACAACCGTTCTGTTAGATAGCTGCGTTTTGGATTTAGAAGCAGATATTTCCCTGTGCTTACTGCTGTTTCTTCCATATACCGGTAATGGGCGGAAAACGCCTGTTTTGGGACTCTGCAGAGAAAGTGTTTGCAGACTGCTGAATCCACACACGGGTTTAACTCTGGAAGTTGAGTGCACACATTGACAACCGTTCTGATAGATAGCTGCGTTTTGGATTTAGAAGCAGATATTTCCCTGGGCTTACTGCTGTTTCTTCCGTATGCCGGTAATGGGCTGAAAACGCCTGTTTTGGGACTCTGCAGAGAAAGTGTTTGCAGACTGCTGAATCCACACACGGGTTTAACTCTGGAAGTTGAGTGCACACATTGACAACCGTTCTGTTAGATAGCTGCGTTTTGGATTTAGAAGCAGATATTTCCCTGTGCTTACTGCTGTTTCTTCCATATGCCGGTAATGGGCTGAAAACGCCTGTTTTGGGACTCTGCAGAGAAAGTGTTTGCAGACTGCTGAATCCACACACGGGTTTAACTCTGGAAGTTGAGTGAACACATTGACAACCGTTCTGTTAGATAGCTGCGTTTTGGATTTAGAAGCAGATATTTCCCTGTGCTTACTGCTGTTTCTTCCATATGCCGGTAATGGGCTGAAAACGCCTGTTTGGGGACTCTGCAGAGAAAGTGTTTGCAGACTGCTGAATCCACACACGGGTTTAACTCTGGAAGTTGAGTGCACACATTGACAACCGTTCTGTTAGATAGCTGCGTTTTGGATTTAGAAGCAGATATTTCCCTGTGCTTACTGCTGTTTCTTCCATATGCCGGTAATGGGCTGAAAACGCCTGTTTGGGGACTCTGCAGAGAAAGTGTTTGCAGACTGCTGAATCCACACACGGGTTTAACTCTGGAAGTTGAGTGCACACATTGACAACCGTTCTGATAGATAGCTGCGTTTTGGATTTAGAAGCAGATATTTCCCTGTGCTTACTGCTGTTTCTTCCATATGCCGGTAATGGGCTGAAAACGCCTGTTTTGGGACTCTGCAGAGAACGTGTTTGCAGACTGCTGAATCCACACACGGGTTTAACTCTGGAAGTTGAGTGCACACATTGACAACCGTTCTGGTAGATAGCTGCGTTTTGGATTTAGAAGCAGATATTTCCCTGTGCTTACTGCTGTTTCTTCCATATGCCGGTAATGGGCTGAAAACGCCTGTTTGGGGACTCTGCAGAGAAAGTGTTTGCAGACTGCTGAATCCACACACGGGTTTAACTCTGGAAGTTGAGTGCACACATTGACAACCGTTCTGTTAGATAGCTGCGTTTTGGATTTAGAAGCAGATATTTCCCTGTGCTTACTGCTGTTTCTTCCATATGCCGGTAATGGGCTGAAAACGCCTGTTTTGGGACTCTGCAGAGAAAGTGTTTGCAGACTGCTGAATCCACACACGGGTTTAACTCTGGAAGTTGAGTGCACACATTGACAACCGTTCTGTTAGATAGCTGCGTTTTGGATTTAGAAGCAGATATTTCCCTGTGCTTACTGCTGTTGCTTCCATATGCCGGTAATGGGCTGAAAACGCCTGTTTTGGGACTCTGCAGAGAAACTGTTTGCAGACTGCTGAATCCACACACGGGTTTAACTCTGGAAGTTGAGTGCACACATTGACAACCGTTCTGTTAGATAGCTGCGTTTTGGATTTAGAAGCAGATATTTCCCTGTGCTTACTGCTGTTTCTTCCATATGCCGGTAATGGGCTGAAAACGCCTGTTTGGGGACTCTGCAGAGAAAGTGTTTGCAGACTGCTGAATCCACACACGGGTTTAACTCTGGAAGTTGAGTGCACACATTGACAACCGTTCTGATAGATAGCTGCGTTTTGGATTTAGAAGCAGATATTTCCCTGGGCTTACTGCTGTTTCTTCCGTATGCCGGTAATGGGCTGAAAACGCCTGTTTTGGGACTCTGCAGAGAAAGTGTTTGCAGACTGCTGAATCCACACACGGGTTTAACTCTGGAAGTTGAGTGCACACATTGACAACCGTTCTGTTAGATAGCTGCGTTTTGGATTTAGAAGCAGATATTTCCCTGGGCTTACTGCTGTTGCTTCCATATGCCGGTAATGGGCTGAAAACGCCTGTTTTGGGACTCTGCAGAGAAAGTGTTTGCAGACTGCTGAATCCACACACGGGTTTAACTCTGGAAGTTGAGTGCACACATTGACAACCGTTCTGTTAGATAGCTGCGTTTTGGATTTAGAAGCAGATATTTCCCTGTGCTTACTGCTGTTGCTTCCATATGCCGGTAATGGGCTGAAAACGCCTGTTTTGGGACTCTGCAGAGAAAGTGTTTGCAGACTGCTGAATCCACACACGGGTTTAACTCTGGAAGTTGAGTGAACACATTGACAACCGTTCTGTTAGATAGCTGCGTTTTGGATTTAGAAGCAGATATTTCCCTGTGCTTACTGCTGTTTCTTCCATATGCCGGTAATGGGCTGAAAACGCCTGTTTGGGGACTCTGCAGAGAAAGTGTTTGCAGACTGCTGAATCCACACACGGGTTTAACTCTGGAAGTTGAGTGCACACATTGACAACCGTTCTGTTAGATAGCTGCGTTTTGGATTTAGAAGCAGATATTTCCCTGTGCTTACTGCTGTTTCTTCCATATGCCGGTAATGGGCTGAAAACGCCTGTTTGGGGACTCTGCAGAGAAAGTGTTTGCAGACTGCTGAATCCACACACGGGTTTAACTCTGGAAGTTGAGTGCACACATTGACAACCGTTCTGATAGATAGCTGCGTTTTGGATTTAGAAGCAGATATTTCCCTGTGCTTACTGCTGTTTCTTCCATATGCCGGTAATGGGCTGAAAACTCCTGTTTTGGGACTCTGCAGAGAACGTGTTTGCAGACTGCTGAATCCACACACGGGTTTAACTCTGGAAGTTGAGTGCACACATTGACAACCGTTCTGTTAGATAGCTGCGTTTTGGATTTAGAAGCAGATATTTCCCTGTGCTTACTGCTGTTTCTTCCATATGCCGGTAATGGGCTGAAAACGCCTGTTTGGGGACTCTGCAGAGAAAGTGTTTGCAGACTGCTGAATCCACACACGGGTTTAACTCTGGAAGTTGAGTGCACACATTGACAACCGTTCTGTTAGATAGCTGCGTTTTGGATTTAGAAGCAGATATTTCCCTGTGCTTACTGCTGTTTCTTCCATATGCCGGTAATGGGCTGAAAACGCCTGTTTTGGGACTCTGCAGAGAAAGTGTTTGCAGACTGCTGAATCCACACACGGGTTTAACTCTGGAAGTTGAGTGCACACATTGACAACCGTTCTGTTAGATAGCTGCGTTTTGGATTTAGAAGCAGATATTTCCCTGTGCTTACTGCTGTTGCTTCCATATGCCGGTAATGGGCTGAAAACGCCTGTTTTGGGACTCTGCAGAGAAACTGTTTGCAGACTGCTGAATCCACACACGGGTTTAACTCTGGAAGTTGAGTGCACACATTGACAACCGTTCTGGTAGATAGCTGCGTTTTGGATTTAGAAGCAGATATTTCCCTGTGCTTACTGCTGTTTCTTCCATATGCCGGTAATGGGCTGAAAACGCCTGTTTGGGGACTCTGCAGAGAAAGTGTTTGCAGACTGCTGAATCCACACACGGGTTTAACTCTGGAAGTTGAGTGCACACATTGACAACCGTTCTGTTAGATAGCTGCGTTTTGGATTTAGAAGCAGATATTTCCCTGTGCTTACTGCTGTTTCTTCCATATTCCGGTAATGGGCTGAAAACGCCTGTTTTGGGACTCTGCAGAGAAAGTGTTTGCAGACTGCTGAATCCACACACGGGTTTAACTCTGGAAGTTGAGTGAACACATTGACAACCGTTCTGTTAGATAGCTGCGTTTTGGATTTAGAAGCAGATATTTCCCTGTGCTTACTGCTGTTTCTTCCATATGCCGGTAATGGGCTGAAAACGCCTGTTTGGGGACTCTGCAGAGAAAGTGTTTGCAGACTGCTGAATCCACACACGGGTTTAACTCTGGAAGTTGAGTGCACACATTGACAACCGTTCTGTTAGATAGCTGCGTTTTGGATTTAGAAGCAGATATTTCCCTGTGCTTACTGCTGTTTCTTCCATATGCCGGTAATGGGCTGAAAACGCCTGTTTGGGGACTCTGCAGAGAAAGTGTTTGCAGACTGCTGAATCCACACACGGGTTTAACTCTGGAAGTTGAGTGCACACATTGACAACCGTTCTGATAGATAGCTGCGTTTTGGATTTAGAAGCAGATATTTCCCTGTGCTTACTGCTGTTTCTTCCATATGCCGGTAATGGGCTGAAAACGCCTGTTTTGGGACTCTGCAGAGAACGTGTTTGCAGACTGCTGAATCCACACACGGGTTTAACTCTGGAAGTTGAGTGCACACATTGACAACCGTTCTGTTAGATAGCTGCGTTTTGGATTTAGAAGCAGATATTTCCCTGTGCTTACTGCTGTTTCTTCCATATGCCGGTAATGGGCTGAAAACGCCTGTTTGGGGACTCTGCAGAGAAAGTGTTTGCAGACTGCTGAATCCACACACGGGTTTAACTCTGGAAGTTGAGTGCACACATTGACAACCGTTCTGTTAGATAGCTGCGTTTTGGATTTAGAAGCAGATATTTCCCTGTGCTTACTGCTGTTTCTTCCATATGCCGGTAATGGGCTGAAAACGCCTGTTTTGGGACTCTGCAGAGAAAGTGTTTGCAGACTGCTGAATCCACACACGGGTTTAACTCTGGAAGTTGAGTGCACACATTGACAACCGTTCTGTTAGATAGCTGCGTTTGGATTTAGAAGCAGATATTTCCCTGTGCTTACTGCTGTTGCTTCCATATGCCGGTAATGGGCTGAAAACGCCTGTTTTGGGACTCTGCAGAGAAACTGTTTGCAGACTGCTGAATCCACACACGGGTTTAACTCTGGAAGTTGAGTGCACACATTGACAACCGTTCTGTTAGATAGCTGCGTTTTGGATTTAGAAGCAGATATTTCCCTGTGCTTACTGCTGTTTCTTCCATATGCCGGTAATGGGCTGAAAACGCCTGTTTGGGGACTCTGCAGAGAAAGTGTTTGCAGACTGCTGAATCCACACACGGGTTTAACTCTGGAAGTTGAGTGCACACATTGACAACCGTTCTGATAGATAGCTGCGTTTTGGATTTAGAAGCAGATATTTCCCTGGGCTTACTGCTGTTTCTTCCGTATGCCGGTAATGGGCTGAAAACGCCTGTTTTGGGACTCTGCAAAGAAAGTGTTTGCAGACTGCTGAATCCACACACGGGTTTAACTCTGGAAGTTGAGTGCACACATTGACAACCGTTCTGTTAGATAGCTGCGTTTTGGATTTAGAAGCAGATATTTCCCTGGGCTTACTGCTGTTGCTTCCATATGCCGGTAATGGGCTGAAAACGCCTGTTTTGGGACTCTGCAGAGAAAGTGTTTGCAGACTGCTGAATCCACACACGGGTTTAACTCTGGAAGTTGAGTGCACACATTGACAACCGTTCTGTTAGATAGCTGCGTTTTGGATTTAGAAGCAGATATTTCCCTGTGCTTACTGCTGTTTCTTCCATATGCCGGTAATGGGCTGAAAACGCCTGTTTTGGGACTCTGCAGAGAAAGTGTTTGCAGACTGCTGAATCCACACACGGGTTTAACTCTGGAAGTTGAGTGAACACATTGACAACCGTTCTGTTAGATAGCTGCGTTTTGGATTTAGAAGCAGATATTTCCCTGTGCTTACTGCTGTTTCTTCCATATGCCGGTAATGGGCTGAAAACGCCTGTTTGGGGACTCTGCAGAGAAAGTGTTTGCAGACTGCTGAATCCACACACGGGTTTAACTCTGGAAGTTGAGTGCACACATTGACAACCGTTCTGTTAGATAGCTGCGTTTTGGATTTAGAAGCAGATATTTCCCTGTGCTTACTGCTGTTTCTTCCATATGCCGGTAATGGGCTGAAAACGCCTGTTTGGGGACTCTGCAGAGAAAGTGTTTGCAGACTGCTGAATCCACACACGGGTTTAACTCTGGAAGTTGAGTGCACACATTGACAACCGTTCTGATAGATAGCTGCGTTTTGGATTTAGAAGCAGATATTTCCCTGTGCTTACTGCTGTTTCTTCCATATGCCGGTAATGGGCTGAAAACTCCTGTTTTGGGACTCTGCAGAGAACGTGTTTGCAGACTGCTGAATCCACACACGGGTTTAACTCTGGAAGTTGAGTGCACACATTGACAACCGTTCTGTTAGATAGCTGCGTTTTGGATTTAGAAGCAGATATTTCCCTGTGCTTACTGCTGTTTCTTCCATATGCCGGTAATGGGCTGAAAACGCCTGTTTGGGGACTCTGCAGAGAAAGTGTTTGCAGACTGCTGAATCCACACACGGGTTTAACTCTGGAAGTTGAGTGCACACATTGACAACCGTTCTGTTAGATAGCTGCGTTTTGGATTTAGAAGCAGATATTTCCCTGTGCTTACTGCTGTTTCTTCCATATGCCGGTAATGGGCTGAAAACGCCTGTTTTGGGACTCTGCAGAGAAAGTGTTTGCAGACTGCTGAATCCACACACGGGTTTAACTCTGGAAGTTGAGTGCACACATTGACAACCGTTCTGTTAGATAGCTGCGTTTTGGATTTAGAAGCAGATATTTCCCTGTGCTTACTGCTGTTGCTTCCATATGCCGGTAATGGGCTGAAAACGCCTGTTTTGGGACTCTGCAGAGAAACTGTTTGCAGACTGCTGAATCCACACACGGGTTTAACTCTGGAAGTTGAGTGCACACATTGACAACCGTTCTGGTAGATAGCTGCGTTTTGGATTTAGAAGCAGATATTTCCCTGTGCCTTACTGCTGTTTCTTCCATATGCCGGTAATGGGCTGAAAACGCCTGTTTGGGGACTCTGCAGAGAAAGTGTTTGCAGACTGCTGAATCCACACACGGGTTTAACTCTGGAAGTTGAGTGCACACATTGACAACCGTTCTGTTAGATGCTGCGTTTTGGATTTAGAAGCAGATATTTCCCTGTGCTTACTGCTGTTTCTTCCATATACCGGTAATGGGCTGAAAACGCCTGTTTTGGGACTCTGCAGAGAAAGTGTTTGCAGACTGCTGAATCCACACACGGGTTTAACTCTGGAAGTTGAGTGCACACATTGACAACCGTTCTGTTAGATAGCTGCGTTTTGGATTTAGAAGCAGATATTTCCCTGTGCTTACTGCTGTTGCTTCCATATGCCGGTAATTTGCTGAAAACGCCTGTTTTGGGACTCTGCTGAGAAAGTGTTTGCAGACTGCTGAATCCACACACGGGTTTAACTCTGGAAGTTGAGTGCACACATTGACAACCGTTCTGTTAGATAGCTGCGTTTTGGATTTAGAAGCAGATATTTCCCTGTGCTTACTGCTGTTGCTTCCATATGCCGGTAATGGGCTGAAAACGCCTGTTTGGGGACTCTGCAGAGAAACTGTTTGCAGACTGCTGAATCCACACACGGGTTTAACTCTGGAAGTTGAGTGCACACATTGACAACCGTTCTGTTAGATAGCTGCGTTTTGGATTTAGAAGCAGATATTTCCCTGTGCTTACTGCTGTTGCTTCCATATGCCGGTAATGGGCTGAAAACGCCTGTTTTGGGACTCTGCAGAGAAACTGTTTGCAGACTGCTGAATCCACACACGGGTTTAACTCTGGAAGTTGAGTGCACACATTGACAACCGTTCTGTTAGATAGCTGCGTTTTGGATTTAGAAGCAGATATTTCCCTGTGCTTACTGCTGTTGCTTCCATATGCCGGTAATGGGCTGAAAACGCCTGTTTTGGGACTCTGCAGAGAAACTGTTTGCAGACTGCTGAATCCACACACGGGTTTAACTCTGGAAGTTGAGTGCACACATTGACAACCGTTCTGTTAGATAGCTGCGTTTTGGATTTAGAAGCAGATATTTCCCTGTGCTTACTGCTGTTGCTTCCATATGCCGGTAATGGGCTGAAAACGCCTGTTTTGGGACTCTGCAGAGAAAGTGTTTGCAGACTGCTGAATCCACACACGGGTTTAACTCTGGAAGTTGAGTGCACACATTGACAACCGTTCTGTTAGATAGCTGCGTTTTGGATTTAGAAGCAGATATTTCCCTGTGCTTACTGCTGTTTCTTCCATATGCCGGTAATGGGCTGAAAACGCCTGTTTTGGGACTCTGCAGAGAAAGTGTTTGCAGACTGCTGAATCCACACACGGGTTTAACTCTGGAAGTTGAGTGCACACATTGACAACCGTTCTGTTAGATAGCTGCGTTTTGGATTTAGAAGCAGATATTTCCCTGTGCTTACTGCTGTTTCTTCCATATGCCGGTAATGGGCTGAAAACGCCTGTTTTGGGACTCTGCAGAGAAAGTGTTTGCAGACTGCTGAATCCACACACGGGTTTAACTCTGGAAGTTGAGTGCACACATTGACAACCGTTCTGGTAGATAGCTGCGTTTTGGATTTAGAAGCAGATATTTCCCTGTGCTTACTGCTGTTGATTCCATATGCCGGTAATGGGCTGAAAACGCCTGTTTTGGGACTCTGCAGAGAAAGTGTTTGCAGACTGCTGAATCCACACACGGGTTTAACTCTGGAAGTTGAGTGCACACATTGACAACCGTTCTGTTAGATAGCTGCGTTTTGGATTTAGAAGCAGATATTTCCCTGTGCTTACTGCTGTTGCTTCCATATGCCGGTAATGGGCTGAAAACGCCTGTTTTGGGACTCTGCAGAGAAAGTGTTTGCAGACTGCTGAATCCACACACGGGTTTAACTCTGGAAGTTGAGTGCACACATTGACAACCGTTCTGTTAGATAGCTGCGTTTTGGATTTAGAAGCAGATATTTCCCTGTGCTTACTGCTGTTTCTTCCATATGCCGGTAATGGGCTGAAAACGCCTGTTTTGGGACTCTGCAGAGAAAGTGTTTGCAGACTGCTGAATCCACACACGGGTTTAACTCTGGAAGTTGAGTGCACACATTGACAACCGTTCTGTTAGATAGCTGCGTTTTGGATTTAGAAGCAGATATTTCCCTGTGCTTACTGCTGTTGCTTCCATATGCCGGTAATGGGCTGAAAACGCCTGTTTTGGGACTCTGCAGAGAAAGTGTTTGCAGACTGCTGAATCCACACACGGGTTTAACTCTGGAAGTTGAGTGCACACATTGACAACCGTTCTGTTAGATAGCTGCGTTTTGGATTTAGAAGCAGATATTTCCCTGTGCTTACTGCTGTTTCTTCCATATGCCGGTAATGGGCTGAAAACGCCTGTTTTGGGACTCTGCAGAGAAAGTGTTTGCAGACTGCTGAATCCACACACGGGTTTAACTCTGGAAGTTGAGTGCACACATTGACAACCGTTCTGTTAGATAGCTGCGTTTTGGATTTAGAAGCAGATATTTCCCTGTGCTTACTGCTGTTTCTTCCATATGCCGGTAATGGGCTGAAAACGCCTGTTTTGGGACTCTGCAGAGAAAGTGTTTGCAGACTGCTGAATCCACACACGGGTTTAACTCTGGAAGTTGAGTGCACACATTGACAACCGTTCTGTTAGATAGCTGCGTTTTGGATTTAGAAGCAGATATTTCCCTGTGCTTACTGCTGTTTCTTCCATATGCCGGTAATGGGCTGAAAACGCCTGTTTGGGGACTCTGCAGAGAAAGTGTTTGCAGACTGCTGAATCCACACACGGGTTTACCTCTGGAAGTTGAGTGCACACATTGACAACCGTTCTGTTAGATAGCTGCGTTTTGGATTTAGAAGCAGATATTTCCCTGTGCTTACTGCTGTTTCTTCCATATACCGGTAATGGGCTGAAAACGCCTGTTTTGGGACTCTGCAGAGAAAGTGTTTGCAGACTGCTGAATCCACACACGGGTTTAACTCTGGAAGTTGAGTGCACACATTGACAACCGTTCTGATAGATAGCTGCGTTTTGGATTTAGAAGCAGATATTTCCCTGGGCTTACTGCTGTTTCTTCCGTATGCCGGTAATGGGCTGAAAACGCCTGTTTTGGGACTCTGCAGAGAAAGTGTTTGCAGACTGCTGAATCCACACACGGGTTTAACTCTGGAAGTTGAGTGCACACATTGACAACCGTTCTGTTAGATAGCTGCGTTTTGGATTTAGAAGCAGATATTTCCCTGTGCTTACTGCTGTTTCTTCCATATGCCGGTAATGGGCTGAAAACGCCTGTTTTGGGACTCTGCAGAGAAAGTGTTTGCAGACTGCTGAATCCACACACGGGTTTAACTCTGGAAGTTGAGTGAACACATTGACAACCGTTCTGTTAGATAGCTGCGTTTTGGATTTAGAAGCAGATATTTCCCTGTGCTTACTGCTGTTTCTTCCATATGCCGGTAATGGGCTGAAAACGCCTGTTTGGGGACTCTGCAGAGAAAGTGTTTGCAGACTGCTGAATCCACACACCGGGTTTAACTCTGGAAGTTGAGTGCACACATTGACAACCGTTCTGTTAGATAGCTGCGTTTTGGATTTAGAAGCAGATATTTCCCTGTGCTTACTGCTGTTTCTTCCATATGCCGGTAATGGGCTGAAAACGCCTGTTTGGGGACTCTGCAGAGAAAGAGTTTGCAGACTGCTGAATCCACACACGGGTTTAACTCTGGAAGTTGAGTGCACACATTGACAACCGTTCTGATAGATAGCTGCGTTTTGGATTTAGAAGCAGATATTTCCCTGTGCTTACTGCTGTTTCTTCCATATGCCGGTAATGGGCTGAAAACTCCTGTTTTGGGACTCTGCAGAGAACGTGTTTGCAGACTGCTGAATCCACACACGGGTTTAACTCTGGAAGTTGAGTGCACACATTGACAACCGTTCTGTTAGATAGCTGCGTTTTGGATTTAGAAGCAGATATTTCCCTGTGCTTACTGCTGTTTCTTCCATATGCCGGTAATGGGCTGAAAACGCCTGTTTGGGGACTCTGCAGAGAAAGTGTTTGCAGACTGCTGAATCCACACACGGGTTTAACTCTGGAAGTTGAGTGCACACATTGACAACCGTTCTGTTAGATAGCTGCGTTTTGGATTTAGAAGCAGATATTTCCCTGTGCTTACTGCTGTTTCTTCCATATGCCGGTAATGGGCTGAAAACGCCTGTTTTGGGACTCTGCAGAGAAAGTGTTTGCAGACTGCTGAATCCACACACGGGTTTAACTCTGGAAGTTGAGTGCACACATTGACAACCGTTCTGTTAGATAGCTGCGTTTTGGATTTAGAAGCAGATATTTCCCTGTGCTTACTGCTGTTTCTTCCATATGCCGGTAATGGGCTGAAAACGCCTGTTTTGGGACTCTGCAGAGAAACTGTTTGCAGACTGCTGAATCCACACACGGGTTTAACTCTGGAAGTTGAGTGCACACATTGACAACCGTTCTGTTAGATAGCTGCGTTTTGGATTTAGAAGCAGATATTTCCCTGTGCTTACTGCTGTTTCTTCCATATGCCGGTAATGGGCTGAAAACGCCTGTTTGGGGACTCTGCAGAGAAACTGTTTGCAGACTGCTGAATCCACACACGGGTTTAACTCTGGAAGTTGAGTGCACACATTGACAACCGTTCTGTTAGATAGCTGCGTTTTGGATTTAGAAGCAGATATTTCCCTGTGCTTACTGCTGTTTCTTCCATATACCGGTAATGGGCTGAAAACGCCTGTTTTGGGACTCTGCAGAGAAAGTGTTTGCAGACTGCTGAATCCACACACGGGTTTAACTCTGGAAGTTGAGTGCACACATTGACAACCGTTCTGTTAGATAGCTACGTTTTGGATTTAGAAGCAGATATTTCCCTGTGCTTACTGCTGTTTCTTCCATATGCCGGTAATGGGCTGAAAACGCCTGTTTTGGGACTCTGCAGAGAAAGTGTTTGCAGACTGCTGAATCCACACACGGGTTTAACTCTGGAAGTTGAGTGCACACATTGACAACCGTTCTGATAGATAGCTGCGTTTTGGATTTAGAAGCAGATATTTCCCTGGGCTTACTGCTGTTTCTTCCATATGCCGGTAATGGGCTGAAAACGCCTGTTTTGGGACTCTGCAGAGAAACTGTTTGCAGACTGCTGAATCCACACACGGGTTTAACTCTGGAAGTTGAGTGCACACATTGACAACCGTTCTGTTAGATAGCTGCGTTTTGGATTTAGAAGCAGATATTTCCCTGGGCTTACTGCTGTTTCTTCCATATGCCGGTAATGGGCTGAAAACGCCTGTTTGGGGACTCTGCAGAGAAAGTGTTTGCAGACTGCTGAATCCACACACGGGTTTAACTCTGGAAGTTGAGTGCACACATTGACAACCGTTCTGTTAGATAGCTGCGTTTTGGATTTAGAAGCAGATATTTCCCTGTGCTTACTGCTGTTGCTTCCATATGCCGGTAATGGGCTGAAAACGCCTGTTTTGGGACTCTGCAGAGAAACTGTTTGCAGACTGCTGAATCCACACACGGGTTTAACTCTGGAAGTTGAGTGCACACATTGACAACCGTTCTGTTAGATAGCTGCGTTTTGGATTTAGAAGCAGATATTTCCCTGTGCTTACTGCTGTTGCTTCCATATGCCGGTAATGGGCAAAAAACGCCTGTTTTGGGACTCTGCAGAGAAACTGTTTGCAGACTGCTGAATCCACACACGGGTTTAACTCTGGAAGTTGAGTGCACACATTGACAACCGTTCTGTTAGATAGCTGCGTTTTGGATTTAGAAGCAGATATTTCCCTGTGCTTACTGCTGTTTCTTCCATATGCCGGTAATGGGCTGAAAACGCCTGTTTTGGGACTCTGCAGAGAAAGTGTTTGCAGACTGCTGAATCCACACACGGGTTTAACTCTGGAAGTTGAGTGCACACATTGACAACCGTTCTGTTAGATAGCTGCGTTTTGGATTTAGAAGCAGATATTTCCCTGTGCTTACTGCTGTTGCTTCCATATGCCGGTAATGGGCTGAAAACGCCTGTTTGGGGACTCTGCAGAGAAACTGTTTGCAGACTGCTGAATCCACACACGGGTTTAACTCTGGAAGTTGAGTGCACACATTGACAACCGTTCTGTTAGATAGCTGCGTTTTGGATTTAGAAGCAGATATTTCCCTGTGCTTACTGCTGTTGCTTCCATATGCCGGTAATGGGCTGAAAACGCCTGTTTTGGGACTCTGCAGAGAAACTGTTTGCAGACTGCTGAATCCACACACGGGTTTAACTCTGGAAGTTGAGTGCACACATTGACAACCGTTCTGTTAGATAGCTGCGTTTTGGATTTAGAAGCAGATATTTCCCTGTGCTTACTGCTGTTGCTTCCATATGCCGGTAATGGGCTGAAAACGCCTGTTTTGGGACTCTGCAGAGAAACTGTTTGCAGACTGCTGAATCCACACACGGGTTTAACTCTGGAAGTTGAGTGCACACATTGACAACCGTTCTGTTAGATAGCTGCGTTTTGGATTTAGAAGCAGATATTTCCCTGTGCTTACTGCTGTTGCTTCCATATGCCGGTAATGGGCTGAAAACGCCTGTTTTGGGACTCTGCAGAGAAACTGTTTGCAGACTGCTGAATCCACACACGGGTTTAACTCTGGAAGTTGAGTGCACACATTGACAACCGTTCTGTTAGATAGCTGCGTTTTGGATTTAGAAGCAGATATTTCCCTGTGCTTACTGCTGTTTCTTCCATATGCCGGTAATGGGCTGAAAACGCCTGTTTTGGGACTCTGCAGAGAAAGTGTTTGCAGACTGCTGAATCCACACACGGGTTTAACTCTGGAAGTTGAGTGCACACATTGACAACCGTTCTGTTAGATAGCTGCGTTTTGGATTTAGAAGCAGATATTTCCCTGTGCTTACTGCTGTTGCTTCCATATGCCGGTAATGGGCTGAAAACGCCTGTTTTGGGACTCTGCAGAGAAAGTGTTTGCAGACTGCTGAATCCACACACGGGTTTAACTCTGGAAGTTGAGTGCACACATTGACAACCGTTCTGTTAGATAGCTGCGTTTTGGATTTAGAAGCAGATATTTCCCTGTGCTTACTGCTGTTTCTTCCATATGCCGGTAATGGGCTGAAAACGCCTGTTTGGGGACTCTGCAGAGAAAGTGTTTGCAGACTGCTGAATCCACACACGGGTTTAACTCTGGAAGTTGAGTGCACACATTGACAACCGTTCTGTTAGATAGCTGCGTTTTGGATTTAGAAGCAGATATTTCCCTGTGCTTACTGCTGTTTCTTCCATATGCCGGTAATGGGCTGAAAACGCCTGTTTGGGGACTCTGCAGAGAAAGTGTTTGCAGACTGCTGAATCCACACACGGGTTTAACTCTGGAAGTTGAGTGCACACATTGACAACCGTTCTGTTAGATAGCTGCGTTTTGGATTTAGAAGCAGATATTTCCCTGTGCTTACTGCTGTTTCTTCCATATGCCGGTAATGGGCTGAAAACGCCTGTTTTGGGACTCTGCAGAGAAAGTGTTTGCAGACTGCTGAATCCACACACGGGTTTAACTCTGGAAGTTGAGTGCACACATTGACAACCGTTCTGTTAGATAGCTGCGTTTTGGATTTAGAAGCAGATATTTCCCTGTGCTTACTGCTGTTTCTTCCATATGCCGGTAATGGGCTGAAAACGCCTGTTTTGGGACTCTGCAGAGAAAGTGTTTGCAGACTGCTGAATCCACACACGGGTTTAACTCTGGAAGTTGAGTGCACACATTGACAACCGTTCTGATAGATAGCTGCGTTTTGGATTTAGAAGCAGATATTTCCCTGGGCTTACTGCTGTTTCTTCCGTATGCCGGTAATGGGCTGAAAACGCCTGTTTTGGGACTCTGCAGAGAAAGTGTTTGCAGACTGCTGAATCCACACACGGGTTTAACTCTGGAAGTTGAGTGCACACATTGACAACCGTTCTGTTAGATAGCTGCGTTTTGGATTTAGAAGCAGATATTTCCCTGTGCTTACTGCTGTTTCTTCCATATGCCGGTAATGGGCTGAAAACGCCTGTTTTGGGACTCTGCAGAGAAAGTGTTTGCAGACTGCTGAATCCACACACGGGTTTAACTCTGGAAGTTGAGTGCACACATTGACAACCGTTCTGTTAGATAGCTGCGTTTTGGATTTAGAAGCAGATATTTCCCTGTGCTTACTGCTGTTGCTTCCATATGCCGGTAATGGGCTGAAAACGCCTGTTTTGGGACTCTGCAGAGAAACTGTTTGCAGACTGCTGAATCCACACACGGGTTTAACTCTGGAAGTTGAGTGCACACATTGACAACCGTTCTGTTAGATAGCTGCGTTTTGGATTTAGAAGCAGATATTTCCCTGTGCTTACTGCTGTTGCTTCCATATGCCGGTAATGGGCTGAAAACGCCTGTTTTGGGACTCTGCAGAGAAACTGTTTGCAGACTGCTGAATCCACACACGGGTTTAACTCTGGAAGTTGAGTGCACACATTGACAACCGTTCTGTTAGATAGCTGCGTTTTGGATTTAGAAGCAGATATTTCCCTGTGCTTACTGCTGTTGCTTCCATATGCCGGTAATGGGCTGAAAACGCCTGTTTTGGGACTCTGCAGAGAAACTGTTTGCAGACTGCTGAATCCACACACGGGTTTAACTCTGGAAGTTGAGTGCACACATTGACAACCGTTCTGTTAGATAGCTGCGTTTTGGATTTAGAAGCAGATATTTCCCTGTGCTTACTGCTGTTTCTTCCATATGCCGGTAATGGGCTGAAAACGCCTGTTTTGGGACTCTGCAGAGAAAGTGTTTGCAGACTGCTGAATCCACACACGGGTTTAACTCTGGAAGTTGAGTGCACACATTGACAACCGTTCTGTTAGATAGCTGCGTTTTGGATTTAGAAGCAGATATTTCCCTGTGCTTACCGCTGTTGCTTCCATATGCCGGTAATGGGCTGAAAACGCCTGTTTTGGGACTCTGCAGAGAAAGTGTTTGCAGACTGCTGAATCCACACACGGGTTTAACTCTGGAAGTTGAGTGCACACATTGACAACCGTTCTGTTAGATAGCTGCGTTTTGGATTTAGAAGCAGATATTTCCCTGTGCTTACTGCTGTTTCTTCCATATGCCGGTAATGGGCTGAAAACGCCTGTTTGGGGACTCTGCAGAGAAAGTGTTTGCAGACTGCTGAATCCACACACGGGTTTAACTCTGGAAGTTGAGTGCACACATTGACAACCGTTCTGTTAGATAGCTGCGTTTTGGATTTAGAAGCAGATATTTCCCTGTGCTTACTGCTGTTTCTTCCATATGCCGGTAATGGGCTGAAAACGCCTGTTTGGGGACTCTGCAGAGAAAGTGTTTGCAGACTGCTGAATCCACACACGGGTTTAACTCTGGAAGTTGAGTGCACACATTGACAACCGTTCTGTTAGATAGCTGCGTTTTGGATTTAGAAGCAGATATTTCCCTGTGCTTACCGCTGTTTCTTCCATATGCCGGTAATGGGCTGAAAACGCCTGTTTTGGGACTCTGCAGAGAAAGTGTTTGCAGACTGCTGAATCCACACACGGGTTTAACTCTGGAAGTTGAGTGCACACATTGACAACCGTTCTGTTAGATAGCTGCGTTTTGGATTTAGAAGCAGATATTTCCCTGTGCTTACTGCTGTTTCTTCCATATGCCGGTAATGGGCTGAAAACGCCTGTTTTGGGACTCTGCAGAGAAAGTGTTTGCAGACTGCTGAATCCACACACGGGTTTAACTCTGGAAGTTGAGTGCACACATTGACAACCGTTCTGATAGATAGCTGCGTATTGGATTTAGAAGCAGATATTTCCCTGGGCTTACTGCTGTTTCTTCCGTATGCCGGTAATGGGCTGAAAACGCCTGTTTTGGGACTCTGCAGAGAAAGTGTTTGCAGACTGCTGAATCCACACACGGGTTTAACTCTGGAAGTTGAGTGCACACATTGACAACCGTTCTGTTAGATAGCTGCGTTTTGGATTTAGAAGCAGATATTTCCCTGGTCTTACTGCTGTTGCTTCCATATGCCGGTAATGGGCTGAAAACGCCTGTTTGGGGACTCTGCAGAGAAAGTGTTTGCAGACTGCTGAATCCACACACGGGTTTAACTCTGGAAGTTGAGTGCACACATTGACAACCGTTCTGATAGATAGCTGCGTTTTGGATTTAGAAGCAGATATTTCCCTGTGCTTACTGCTGTTTCTTCCATATGCCGGTAATGGGCTGAAAACTCCTGTTTTGGGACTCTGCAGAGAACGTGTTTGCAGACTGCTGAATCCACACACGGGTTTAACTCTGGAAGTTGAGTGCACACATTGACAACCGTTCTGTTAGATAGCTGCGTTTTGGATTTAGAAGCAGATATTTCCCTGTGCTTACTGCTGTTTCTTCCATATGCCGGTAATGGGCTGAAAACGCCTGTTTGGGGACTCTGCAGAGAAAGTGTTTGCAGACTGCTGAATCCACACACGGGTTTAACTCTGGAAGTTGAGTGCACACATTGACAACCGTTCTGTTAGATAGCTGCGTTTTGGATTTAGAAGCAGATATTTCCCTGTGCTTACTGCTGTTTCTTCCATATGCCGGTAATGGGCTGAAAACGCCTGTTTTGGGACTCTGCAGAGAAAGTGTTTGCAGACTGCTGAATCCACACACGGGTTTAACTCTGGAAGTTGAGTGCACACATTGACAACCGTTCTGTTAGATAGCTGCGTTTTGGATTTAGAAGCAGATATTTCCCTGTGCTTACTGCTGTTGCTTCCATATGCCGGTAATGGGCTGAAAACGCCTGTTTTGGGACTCTGCAGAGAAACTGTTTGCAGACTGCTGAATCCACACACGGGTTTAACTCTGGAAGTTGAGTGCACACATTGACAACCGTTCTGTTAGATAGCTGCGTTTTGGATTTAGAAGCAGATATTTCCCTGTGCTTACTGCTGTTTCTTCCATATGCCGGTAATGGGCTGAAAACGCCTGTTTGGGGACTCTGCAGAGAAAGTGTTTGCAGACTGCTGAATCCACACACGGGTTTAACTCTGGAAGTTGAGTGCACACATTGACAACCGTTCTGTTAGATAGCTGCGTTTTGGATTTAGAAGCAGATATTTCCCTGTGCTTACTGCTGTTTCTTCCATATACCGGTAATGGGCTGAAAACGCCTGTTTTGGGACTCTGCAGAGAAAGTGTTTGCAGACTGCTGAATCCACACACGGGTTTAACTCTGGAAGTTGAGTGCACACATTGACAACCGTTCTGTTAGATAGCTACGTTTTGGATTTAGAAGCAGATATTTCCCTGTGCTTACTGCTGTTTCTTCCATATGCCGGTAATGGGCTGAAAACGCCTGTTTTGGGACTCTGCAGAGAAAGTGTTTGCAGACTGCTGAATCCACACACGGGTTTAACTCTGGAAGTTGAGTGCACACATTGACAACCGTTCTGATAGATAGCTGCGTTTTGGATTTAGAAGCAGATATTTCCCTGGGCTTACTGCTGTTTCTTCCATATGCCGGTAATGGGCTGAAAACGCCTGTTTTGGGACTCTGCAGAGAAACTGTTTGCAGACTGCTGAATCCACACACGGGTTTAACTCTGGAAGTTGAGTGCACACATTGACAACCGTTCTGTTAGATAGCTGCGTTTTGGATTTAGAAGCAGATATTTCCCTGGGCTTACTGCTGTTTCTTCCATATGCCGGTAATGGGCTGAAAACGCCTGTTTGGGGACTCTGCAGAGAAACTGTTTGCAGACTGCTGAATCCACACACGGGTTTAACTCTGGAAGTTGAGTGCACACATTGACAACCGTTCTGTTAGATAGCTGCGTTTTGGATTTAGAAGCAGATATTTCCCTGTGCTTACTGCTGTTGCTTCCATATGCCGGTAATGGGCTGAAAACGCCTGTTTTGGGACTCTGCAGAGAAAGTGTTTGCAGACTGCTGAATCCACACACGGGTTTAACTCTGGAAGTTGAGTGCACACATTGACAACCGTTCTGTTAGATAGCTGCGTTTTGGATTTAGAAGCAGATATTTCCCTGTGCTTACTGCTGTTGCTTCCATATGCCGGTAATGGGCTGAAAACGCCTGTTTTGGGACTCTGCAGAGAAACTGTTTGCAGACTGCTGAATCCACACACGGGTTTAACTCTGGAAGTTGAGTGCACACATTGACAACCGTTCTGTTAGATAGCTGCGTTTTGGATTTAGAAGCAGATATTTCCCTGTGCTTACTGCTGTTTCTTCCATATGCCGGTAATGGGCTGAAAACGCCTGTTTTGGGACTCTGCAGAGAAAGTGTTTGCAGACTGCTGAATCCACACACGGGTTTAACTCTGGAAGTTGAGTGCACACATTGACAACCGTTCTGCTAGATAGCTGCGTTTTGGATTTAGAAGCAGATATTTCCCTGTGCTTACTGCTGTTGCTTCCATATGCCGGTAATGGGCTGAAAACGCCTGTTTGGGGACTCTGCAGAGAAAGTGTTTGCAGACTGCTGAATCCACACACGGGTTTAACTCTGGAAGTTGAGTGCACACATTGACAACCGTTCTGTTAGATAGCTGCGTTTTGGATTTAGAAGCAGATATTTCCCTGTGCTTACTGCTGTTTCTTCCATATGCCGGTAATGGGCTGAAAACGCCTGTTTTGGGACTCTGCAGAGAAAGTGTTTGCAGACTGCTGAATCCACACACGGGTTTAACTCTGGAAGTTGAGTGCACACATTGACAACCGTTCTGTTAGATAGCTGCGTTTTGGATTTAGAAGCAGATATTTCCCTGTGCTTACTGCTGTTTCTTCCATATGCCGGTAATGGGCTGAAAACGCCTGTTTTGGGACTCTGCAGAGAAAGTGTTTGCAGACTGCTGAATCCACACACGGGTTTAACTCTGGAAGTTGAGTGCACACATTGACAACCGTTCTGGTAGATAGCTGCGTTTTGGATTTAGAAGCAGATATTTCCCTGTGCTTACTGCTGTTTCTTCCATATGCCGGTAATGGGCTGAAAACGCCTGTTTTGGGACTCTGCAGAGAAACTGTTTGCAGACTGCTGAATCCACACACGGGTTTAACTCTGGAAGTTGAGTGCACACATTGACAACCGTTCTGTTAGATAGCTGCGTTTTGGATTTAGAAGCAGATATTTCCCTGTGCTTACTGCTGTTTCTTCCATATACCGGTAATGGGCTGAAAACGCCTGTTTTGGGACTCTGCAGAGAAAGTGTTTGCAGACTGCTGAATCCACACACGGGTTTAACTCTGGAAGTTGAGTGCACACATTGACAACCGTTCTGTTAGATAGCTGCGTTTTGGATTTAGAAGCAGATATTTCCCTGTGCTTACTGCTGTTTCTTCCATATGCCGGTAATGGGCTGAAAACGCCTGTTTTGGGACTCTGCAGAGAAAGTGTTTGCAGACTGCTGAATCCACACACGGGTTTAACTCTGGAAGTTGAGTGCACACATTGACAACCGTTCTGATAGATAGCTGCGTTTTGGATTTAGAAGCAGATATTTCCCTGGGCTTACTGCTGTTTCTTCCGTATGCCGGTAATGGGCTGAAAACGCCTGTTTTGGGACTCTGCAGAGAAAGTGTTTGCAGACTGCTGAATCCACACACGGGTTTAACTCTGGAAGTTGAGTGCACACATTGACAACCGTTCTGTTAGATAGCTGTGTTTTGGATTTAGAAGCAGATATTTCCCTGTGCTTACTGCTGTTTCTTCCATATGCCGGTAATGGGCTGAAAACGCCTGTTTTGGGACTCTGCAGAGAAAGTGTTTGCAGACTGCTGAATCCACACACGGGTTTAACTCTGGAAGTTGAGTGCACACATTGACAACCGTTCTGTTAGATAGCTGCGTTTTGGATTTAGAAGCAGATATTTCCCTGTGCTTACTGCTGTTTCTTCCATATGCCGGTAATGGGCTGAAAACGCCTGTTTTGGGACTCTGCAGAAAAAGTGTTTGCAGACTGCTGAATCCACACACGGGTTTAACTCTGGAAGTTGAGTGCACACATTGACAACCGTTCTGTTAGATAGCTGCGTTTTGGATTTAGAAGCAGATATTTCCCTGTGCTTACTGCTGTTTCTTCCATATGCCGGTAATGGGCTGAAAACGCCTGTTTGGGGACTCTGCAGAGAAAGTGTTTGCAGACTGCTGAATCCACACACGGGTTTAACTCTGGAAGTTGAGTGCACACATTGACAACTGTTCTGTTAGATAGCTGCGTTTTGGATTTAGAAGCAGATATTTCCCTGTGCTTACTGCTGTTTCTTCCATATGCCGGTAATGGGCTGAAAACGCCTGTTTGGGGACTCTGCAGAGAAAGTGTTTGCAGACTGCTGAATCCACACACGGGTTTAACTCTGGAAGTTGAGTGCACACATTGACAACCGTTCTGTTAGATAGCTGCGTTTTGGATTTAGAAGCAGATATTTCCCTGTGCTTACTGCTGTTTCTTCCATATGCCGGTAATGGGCTGAAAACGCCTGTTTGGGGACTCTGCAGAGAAAGTGTTTGCAGACTGCTGAATCCACACACGGGTTTAACTCTGGAAGTTGAGTGCACACATTGACAACCGTTCTGTTAGATAGCTGCGTTTTGGATTTAGAAGCAGATATTTCCCTGTGCTTACTGCTGTTTCTTCCATATGCCGGTAATGGGCTGAAAACGCCTGTTTGGGGACTCTGCAGAGAAAGTGTTTGCAGACTGCTGAATCCACACACGGGTTTAACTCTGGAAGTTGAGTGCACACATTGACAACCGTTCTGTTAGATAGCTGCGTTTTGGATTTAGAAGCAGATATTTCCCTGTGCTTACTGCTGTTTCTTCCATATGCCGGTAATGGGCTGAAAACGCCTGTTTTGGGACTCTGCAGAGAAAGTGTTTGCAGACTGCTGAATCCACACACGGGTTTAACTCTGGAAGTTGAGTGCACACATTGACAACCGTTCTGTTAGATAGCTGCGTTTTGGATTTAGAAGCAGATATTTCCCTGTGCTTACTGCTGTTTCTTCCATATGCCGGTAATGGGCTGAAAACGCCTGTTTTGGGACTCTGCAGAGAAAGTGTTTGCAGACTGCTGAATCCACACACGGGTTTAACTCTGGAAGTTGAGTGCACACATTGACAACCGTTCTGATAGATAGCTGCGTTTTGGATTTAGAAGCAGATATTTCCCTGGGCTTACTGCTGTTTCTTCCGTATGCCGGTAATGGGCTGAAAACGCCTGTTTTGGGACTCTGCAGAGAAAGTGTTTGCAGACTGCTGAATCCACACACGGGTTTAACTCTGGAAGTTGAGTGCACACATTGACAACCGTTCTGTTAGATAGCTGCGTTTTGGATTTAGAAGCAGATATTTCCCTGGGCTTACTGCTGTTGCTTCCATATGCCGGTAATGGGCTGAAAACGCCTGTTTGGGGACTCTGCAGAGAAAGTGTTTGCAGACTGCTGAATCCACACACGGGTTTAACTCTGGAAGTTGAGTGCACACATTGACAACCGTTCTGATAGATAGCTGCGTTTTGGATTTAGAAGCAGATATTTCCCTGTGCTTACTGCTGTTTCTTCCATATGCCGGTAATGGGCTGAAAACTCCTGTTTTGGGACTCTGCAGAGAACGTGTTTGCAGACTGCTGAATCCACACACGGGTTTAACTCTGGAAGTTGAGTGCACACATTGACAACCGTTCTGTTAGATAGCTGCGTTTTGGATTTAGAAGCAGATATTTCCCTGTGCTTACTGCTGTTTCTTCCATATGCCGGTAATGGGCTGAAAACGCCTGTTTGGGGACTCTGCAGAGAAAGTGTTTGCAGACTGCTGAATCCACACACGGGTTTAACTCTGGAAGTTGAGTGCACACATTGACAACCGTTCTGTTAGATAGCTGCGTTTTGGATTTAGAAGCAGATATTTCCCTGTGCTTACTGCTGTTTCTTCCATATGCCGGTAATGGGCTGAAAACGCCTGTTTGGGGACTCTGCAGAGAAAGTGTTTGCAGACTGCTGAATCCACACACGGGTTTAACTCTGGAAGTTGAGTGCACACATTGACAACCGTTCTGTTAGATAGCTGCGTTTTGGATTTAGAAGCAGATATTTCCCTGTGCTTACTGCTGTTTCTTCCATATGCCGGTAATGGGCTGAAAACGCCTGTTTGGGGACTCTGCAGAGAAAGTGTTTGCAGACTGCTGAATCCACACACGGGTTTAACTCTGGAAGTTGAGTGCACACATTGACAACCGTTCTGATAGACAGCTGCGTTTTGGATTTAGAAGCAGATATTTCCCTGGGCTTACTGCTGTTTCTTCCGTATGCCGGTAATGGGCTGAAAACGCCTGTTTTGGGACTCTGCAGAGAAAGTGTTTGCAGACTGCTGAATCCACACACGGGTTTAACTCTGGAAGTTGAGTGCACACATTGACAACCGTTCTGTTAGATAGCTGTGTTTTGGATTTAGAAGCAGATATTTCCCTGTGCTTACTGCTGTTTCTTCCATATGCCGGTAATGGGCTGAAAACGCCTGTTTTGGGACTCTGCAGAGAAAGTGTTTGCAGACTGCTGAATCCACACACGGGTTTAACTCTGGAAGTTGAGTGCACACATTGACAACCGTTCTGTTAGATAGCTGCGTTTTGGATTTAGAAGCAGATATTTCCCTGTGCTTACTGCTGTTTCTTCCATATGCCGGTAATGGGCTGAAAACGCCTGTTTTGGGACTCTGCAGAAAAAGTGTTTGCAGACTGCTGAATCCACACACGGGTTTAACTCTGGAAGTTGAGTGCACACATTGACAACCGTTCTGTTAGATAGCTGCGTTTTGGATTTAGAAGCAGATATTTCCCTGTGCTTACTGCTGTTTCTTCCATATGCCGGTAATGGGCTGAAAACGCCTGTTTGGGGACTCTGAAGAGAAAGTGTTTGCAGACTGCTGAATCCACACACGGGTTTAACTCTGGAAGTTGAGTGCACACATTGACAACTGTTCTGTTAGATAGCTGCGTTTTGGATTTAGAAGCAGATATTTCCCTGTGCTTACTGCTGTTTCTTCCATATGCCGGTAATGGGCTGAAAACGCCTGTTTGGGGACTCTGCAGAGAAAGTGTTTGCAGACTGCTGAATCCACACACGGGTTTAACTCTGGAAGTTGAGTGCACACATTGACAACCGTTCTGTTAGATAGCTGCGTTTTGGATTTAGAAGCAGATATTTCCCTGTGCTTACTGCTGTTTCTTCCATATGCCGGTAATGGGCTGAAAACGCCTGTTTGGGGACTCTGCAGAGAAAGTGTTTGCAGACTGCTGAATCCACACACGGGTTTAACTCTGGAAGTTGAGTGCACACATTGACAACCGTTCTGTTAGATAGCTGCGTTTTGGATTTAGAAGCAGATATTTCCCTGTGCTTACTGCTGTTTCTTCCATATGCCGGTAATGGGCTGAAAACGCCTGTTTGGGGACTCTGCAGAGAAAGTGTTTGCAGACTGCTGAATCCACACACGGGTTTAACTCTGGAAGTTGAGTGCACACATTGACAACCGTTCTGTTAGATAGCTGCGTTTTGGATTTAGAAGCAGATATTTCCCTGTGCTTACTGCTGTTTCTTCCATATGCCGGTAATGGGCTGAAAACGCCTGTTTTGGGACTCTGCAGAGAAAGTGTTTGCAGACTGCTGAATCCACACACGGGTTTAACTCTGGAAGCTGAGTGCACACATTGACAACCGTTCTGTTAGATAGCTGCGTTTTGGATTTAGAAGCAGATATTTCCCTGTGCTTACTGCTGTTTCTTCCATATGCCGGTAATGGGCTGAAAACGCCTGTTTTGGGACTCTGCAGAGAAAGTGTTTGCAGACTGCTGAATCCACACACGGGTTTAACTCTGGAAGTTGAGTGCACACATTGACAACCGTTCTGATAGATAGCTGCGTTTTGGATTTAGAAGCAGATATTTCCCTGGGCTTACTGCTGTTTCTTCCGTATGCCGGTAATGGGCTGAAAACGCCTGTTTTGGGACTCTGCAGAGAAAGTGTTTGCAGACTGCTGAATCCACACACGGGTTTAACTCTGGAAGTTGAGTGCACACATTGACAACCGTTCTGTTAGATAGCTGCGTTTTGGATTTAGAAGCAGATATTTCCCTGGGCTTACTGCTGTTGCTTCCATATGCCGGTAATGGGCTGAAAACGCCTGTTTGGGGACTCTGCAGAGAAAGTGTTTGCAGACTGCTGAATCCACACACGTGTTTAACTCTGGAAGTTGAGTGCACACATTGACAACCGTTCTGATAGATAGCTGCGTTTTGGATTTAGAAGCAGATATTTCCCTGTGCTTACTGCTGTTTCTTCCATATGCCGGTAATGGGCTGAAAACTCCTGTTTTGGGACTCTGCAGAGAACGTGTTTGCAGACTGCTGAATCCACACACGGGTTTAACTCTGGAAGTTGAGTGCACACATTGACAACCGTTCTGTTAGATAGCTGCGTTTTGGATTTAGAAGCAGATATTTCCCTGTGCTTACTGCTGTTTCTTCCATATGCCGGTAATGGGCTGAAAACGCCTGTTTGGGGACTCTGCAGAGAAAGTGTTTGCAGACTGCTGAATCCACACACGGGTTTAACTCTGGAAGTTGAGTGCACACATTGACAACCGTTCTGTTAGATAGCTGCGTTTTGGATTTAGAAGCAGATATTTCCCTGTGCTTACTGCTGTTTCTTCCATATGCCGGTAATGGGCTGAAAACGCCTGTTTGGGGACTCTGCAGAGAAAGTGTTTGCAGACTGCTGAATCCACACACGGGTTTAACTCTGGAAGTTGAGTGCACACATTGACAACCGTTCTGTTAGATAGCTGCGTTTTGGATTTAGAAGCAGATATTTCCCTGTGCTTACTGCTGTTGCTTCCATATGCCGGTAATGGGCTGAAAACGCCTGTTTTGGGACTCTGCAGAGAAACTGTTTGCAGACTGCTGAATCCACACACGGGTTTAACTCTGGAAGTTGAGTGCACACATTGACAACCGTTCTGTTAGATAGCTGCGTTTTGGATTTAGAAGCAGATATTTCCCTGTGCTTACTGCTGTTGCTTCCATATGCCGGTAATGGGCTGAAAACGCCTGTTTTGGGACTCTGCAGAGAAACTGTTTGCAGACTGCTGAATCCACACACGGGTTTAACTCTGGAAGTTGAGTGCACACATTGACAACCGTTCTGTTAGATAGCTGCGTTTTGGATTTAGAAGCAGATATTTCCCTGTGCTTACTGCTGTTTCTTCCATATGCCGGTAATGGGCTGAAAACGCCTGTTTTGGGACTCTGCAGAGAAAGTGTTTGCAGACTGCTGAATCCACACACGGGTTTAACTCTGGAAGTTGAGTGCACACATTGACAACCGTTCTGTTAGATAGCTGCGTTTTGGATTTAGAAGCAGATATTTCCCTGTGCTTACTGCTGTTGCTTCCATATGCCGGTAATGGGCTGAAAACGCCTGTTTTGGGACTCTGCAGAGAAAGTGTTTGCAGACTGCTGAATCCACACACGGGTTTAACTCTGGAAGTTGAGTGCACACATTGACAACCGTTCTGTTAGATAGCTGCGTTTTGGATTTAGAAGCAGATATTTCCCTGTGCTTACTGCTGTTTCTTCCATATGCCGGTAGTGGGCTGAAAACGCCTGTTTTGGGACTCTGCAGAGAAAGTGTTTGCAGACTGCTGAATCCACACACGGGTTTAACTCTGGAAGTTGAGTGCACACATTGACAACCGTTCTGTTAGATAGCTGCGTTTTGGATTTAGAAGCAGATATTTCCCTGTGCTTACTGCTGTTTCTTCCATATGCCGGTAATGGGCTGAAAACGCCTGTTTGGGGACTCTGCAGAGAAAGTGTTTGCAGACTGCTGAATCCACACACGGGTTTAACTCTGGAAGTTGAGTGCACACATTGACAACCGTTCTGTTAGATAGCTGCGTTTTGGATTTAGAAGCAGATATTTCCCTGTGCTTACTGCTGTTGCTTCCATATGCCGGTAATGGGCTGAAAACGCCTGTTTTGGGACTCTGCAGAGAAACTGTTTGCAGACTGCTGAATCCACACACGGGTTTAGCTCTGGAAGTTGAGTGCACACATTGACAACCGTTCTGTTAGATAGCTGCGTTTTGGATTTAGAAGCAGATATTTCCCTGTGCTTACTGCTGTTTCTTCCATATGCCGGTAATGGGCTGAAAACGCCTGTTTGGGGACTCTGCAGAGAAAGTGTTTGCAGACTGCTGAATCCACACACGGGTTTAACTCTGGAAGTTGAGTGGACACATTGACAACCGTTCTGTTAGATAGCTGCGTTTTGGATTTAGAAGCAGATATTTCCCTGTGCTTACTGCTGTTTCTTTCATATGCCGGTAATGGGCTGAAAACGCCTGTTTGGGGACTCTGCAGAGAAAGTGTTTGCAGACTGCTGAATCCACACACGGGTTTAACTCTGGAAGTTGAGTGCACACATTGACACCCGTTCTGTTAGATAGCTGCGTTTTGGATTTAGAAGCAGATATTTCCCTGTGCTTACTGCTGTTTCTTCCATATGCCGGTAATGGGCTGAAAACGCCTGTTTGGGGACTCTGCAGAGAAAGTGTTTGCAGACTGCTGAATCCACACACGGGTTTAACTCTGGAAGTTGAGTGCACACATTGACAACCGTTCTGTTAGATAGCTGCGTTTTGGATTTAGAAGCAGATATTTCCCTGTGCTTACTGCTGTTGCTTCCATATGCCGGTAATGGGCTGAAAACGCCTGTTTTGGGACTCTGCAGAGAAACTGTTTGCAGACTGCTGAATCCACACACGGGTTTAACTCTGGAAGTTGAGTGCACACATTGACAACCGTTCTGTTAGATAGCTGCGTTTTGGATTTAGAAGCAGATATTTCCCTGTGCTTACTGCTGTTTCTTCCATATGCCGGTAATGGGCTGAAAACGCCTGTTTGGGGACTCTGCAGAGAAAGTGTTTGCAGACTGCTGAATCCACACACGGGTTTAACTCTGGAAGTTGAGTGCACACATTGACAACCGTTCTGATAGACAACTGCGTTTTGGATTTAGAAGCAGATATTTCCCTGGGCTTACTGCTGTTTCTTCCGTATGCCGGTAATGGGCTGAAAACGCCTGTTTTGGGACTCTGCAGAGAAAGTGTTTGCAGACTGCTGAATCCACACACGGGTTTAACTCTGGAAGTTGAGTGCACACATTGACAACCGTTCTGTTAGATAGCTGTGTTTTGGATTTAGAAGCAGATATTTCCCTGTGCTTACTGCTGTTTCTTCCATATGCCGGTAATGGGCTGAAAACGCCTGTTTTGGGACTCTGCAGAGAAAGTGTTTGCAGACTGCTGAATCCACACACGGGTTTAACTCTGGAAGTTGAGTGCACACATTGACAACCGTTCTGTTAGATAGCTGCGTTTTGGATTTAGAAGCAGATATTTCCCTGTGCTTACTGCTGTTTCTTCCATATGCCGGTAATGGGCTGAAAACGCCTGTTTTGGGACTCTGCAGAAAAAGTGTTTGCAGACTGCTGAATCCACACACGGGTTTAACTCTGGAAGTTGAGTGCACACATTGACAACCGTTCTGTTAGATAGCTGCGTTTTGGATTTAGAAGCAGATATTTCCCTGTGCTTACTGCTGTTTCTTCCATATGCCGGTAATGGGCTGAAAACGCCTGTTTGGGGGACTCTGAAGAGAAAGTGTTTGCAGACTGCTGAATCCACACACGGGTTTAACTCTGGTAGTTGAGTGCACACATTGACAACTGTTCTGTTAGATAGCTGCGTTTTGGATTTAGAAGCAGATATTTCCCTGTGCTTACTGCTGTTTCTTCCATATGCCGGTAATGGGCTGAAAACGCCTGTTTGGGGACTCTGCAGAGAAAGTGTTTGCAGACTGCTGAATCCACACACGGGTTTAACTCTGGAAGTTGAGTGCACACATTGACAACCGTTCTGTTAGATAGCTGCGTTTTGGATTTAGAAGCAGATATTTCCCTGTGCTTACTGCTGTTTCTTCCATATGCCGGTAATGGGCTGAAAACGCCTGTTTGGGGACTCTGCAGAGAAAGTGTTTGCAGACTGCTGAATCCACACACGGGTTTAACTCTGGAAGTTGAGTGCACACATTGACAACCGTTCTGTTAGATAGCTGCGTTTTGGATTTAGAAGCAGATATTTCCCTGTGCTTACTGCTGTTTCTTCCATATGCCGGTAATGGGCTGAAAACGCCTGTTTGGGGACTCTGCAGAGAAAGTGTTTGCAGACTGCTGAATCCACACACGGGTTTAACTCTGGAAGTTGAGTGCACACATTGACAACCGTTCTGTTAGATAGCTGCGTTTTGGATTTAGAAGCAGATATTTCCCTGTGCTTACTGCTGTTTCTTCCATATGCCGGTAATGGGCTGAAAACGCCTGTTTTGGGACTCTGCAGAGAAGTGTTTGCAGACTGCTGAATCCACACACGGGTTTAACTCTGGAAGCTGAGTGCACACATTGACAACCGTTCTGTTAGATAGCTGCGTTTTGGATTTAGAAGCAGATATTTCCCTGTGCTTACTGCTGTTTCTTCCATATGCCGGTAATGGGCTGAAAACGCCTGTTTTGGGACTCTGCAGAGAAAGTGTTTGCAGACTGCTGAATCCACACACGGGTTTAACTCTGGAAGTTGAGTGCACACATTGACAACCGTTCTGATAGATAGCTGCGTTTTGGATTTAGAAGCAGATATTTCCCTGGGCTTACTGCTGTTTCTTCCGTATGCCGGTAATGGGCTGAAAACGCCTGTTTTGGGACTCTGCAGAGAAAGTGTTTGCAGACTGCTGAATCCACACACGGGTTTAACTCTGGAAGTTGAGTGCACACATTGACAACCGTTCTGTTAGATAGCTGCGTTTTGGATTTAGAAGCAGATATTTCCCTGGGCTTACTGCTGTTGCTTCCATATGCCGGTAATGGGCTGAAAACGCCTGTTTGGGGACTCTGCAGAGAAAGTGTTTGCAGACTGCTGAATCCACACACGGGTTTAACTCTGGAAGTTGAGTGCACACATTGACAACCGTTCTGATAGATAGCTGCGTTTTGGATTTAGAAGCAGATATTTCCCTGTGCTTACTGCTGTTTCTTCCATATGCCGGTAATGGGCTGAAAACTCCTGTTTTGGGACTCTGCAGAGAACGTGTTTGCAGACTGCTGAATCCACACACGGGTTTAACTCTGGAAGTTGAGTGCACACATTGACAACCGTTCTGTTAGATAGCTGCGTTTTGGATTTAGAAGCAGATATTTCCCTGTGCTTACTGCTGTTTCTTCCATATGCCGGTAATGGGCTGAAAACGCCTGTTTGGGGACTCTGCAGAGAAAGTGTTTGCAGACTGCTGAATCCACACACGGGTTTAACTCTGGAAGTTGAGTGCACACATTGACAACCGTTCTGTTAGATAGCTGCGTTTTGGATTTAGAAGCAGATATTTCCCTGTGCTTACTGCTGTTTCTTCCATATGCCGGTAATGGGCTGAAAACGCCTGTTTGGGGACTCTGCAGAGAAAGTGTTTGCAGACTGCTGAATCCACACACGGGTTTAACTCTGGAAGTTGAGTGCACACATTGACAACCGTTCTGTTAGATAGCTGCGTTTTGGATTTAGAAGCAGATATTTCCCTGTGCTTACTGCTGTTGCTTCCATATGCCGGTAATGGGCTGAAAACGCCTGTTTTGGGACTCTGCAGAGAAAGTGTTTGCAGACTGCTGAATCCACACACGGGTTTAACTCTGGAAGTTGAGTGCACACATTGACAACCGTTCTGTTAGATAGCTGCGTTTTGGATTTAGAAGCAGATATTTCCCTGTGCTTACTGCTGTTGCTTCCATATGCCGGTAATGGGCTGAAAACGCCTGTTTTGGGACTCTGCAGAGAAACTGTTTGCAGACTGCTGAATCCACACACGGGTTTAACTCTGGAAGTTGAGTGCACACATTGACAACCGTTCTGTTAGATAGCTGCGTTTTGGATTTAGAAGCAGATATTTCCCTGTGCTTACTGCTGTTTCTTCCATATGCCGGTAATGGGCTGAAAACGCCTGTTTTGGGACTCTGCAGAGAAAGTGTTTGCAGACTGCTGAATCCACACACGGGTTTAACTCTGGAAGTTGAGTGCACACATTGACAACCGTTCTGTTAGATAGCTGCGTTTTGGATTTAGAAGCAGATATTTCCCTGTGCTTACTGCTGTTGCTTCCATATGCCGGTAATGGGCTGAAAACGCCTGTTTTGGGACTCTGCAGAGAAAGTGTTTGCAGACTGCTGAATCCACACACGGGTTTAACTCTGGAAGTTGAGTGCACACATTGACAACCGTTCTGTTAGATAGCTGCGTTTTGGATTTAGAAGCAGATATTTCCCTGTGCTTACTGCTGTTTCTTCCATATGCCGGTAATGGGCTGAAAACGCCTGTTTTGGGACTCTGCAGAGAAAGTGTTTGCAGACTGCTGAATCCACACACGGGTTTAACTCTGGAAGTTGAGTGCACACATTGACAACCGTTCTGTTAGATAGCTGCGTTTTGGATTTAGAAGCAGATATTTCCCTGTGCTTACTGCTGTTTCTTCCATATGCCGGTAATGGGCTGAAAACGCCTGTTTGGGGACTCTGCAGAGAAAGTGTTTGCAGACTGCTGAATCCACACACGGGTTTAACTCTGGAAGTTGAGTGCACACATTGACAACCGTTCTGTTAGATAGCTGCGTTTTGGATTTAGAAGCAGATATTTCCCTGTGCTTACTGCTGTTGCTTCCATATGCCGGTAATGGGCTGAAAACGCCTGTTTTGGGACTCTGCAGAGAAACTGTTTGCAGACTGCTGAATCCACACACGGGTTTAGCTCTGGAAGTTGAGTGCACACATTGACAACCGTTCTGTTAGATAGCTGCGTTTTGGATTTAGAAGCAGATATTTCCCTGTGCTTACTGCTGTTTCTTCCATATGCCGGTAATGGGCTGAAAACGCCTGTTTGGGGACTCTGCAGAGAAAGTGTTTGCAGACTGCTGAATCCACACACGGGTTTAACTCTGGAAGTTGAGTGCACACATTGACAACCGTTCTGTTAGATAGCTGCGTTTTGGATTTAGAAGCAGATATTTCCCTGTGCTTACTGCTGTTTCTTCCATATGCCGGTAATGGGCTGAAAACGCCTGTTTTGGGACTCTGCAGAGAAAGTGTTTGCAGACTGCTGAATCCACACACGGGTTTAACTCTGGAAGTTGAGTGCACACATTGACACCCGTTCTGTTAGATAGCTGCGTTTTGGATTTAGAAGCAGATATTTCCCTGTGCTTACTGCTGTTTCTTCCATATGCCGGTAATGGGCTGAAAACGCCTGTTTGGGGACTCTGCAGAGAAAGTGTTTGCAGACTGCTGAATCCACACACGGGTTTAACTCTGGAAGTTGAGTGCACACATTGACAACCGTTCTGTTAGATAGCTGCGTTTTGGATTTAGAAGCAGATATTTCCCTGTGCTTACTGCTGTTGCTTCCATATGCCGGTAATGGGCTGAAAACGCCTGTTTTGGGACTCTGCAGAGAAACTGTTTGCAGACTGCTGAATCCACACACGGGTTTAACTCTGGAAGTTGAGTGCACACATTGACAACCGTTCTGTTAGATAGCTGCGTTTTGGATTTAGAAGCAGATATTTCCCTGTGCTTACTGCTGTTGCTTCCATATGCCGGTAATGGGCTGAAAACGCCTGTTTTGGGACTCTGCAGAGAAAGTGTTTGCAGACTGCTGAATCCACACACGGGTTTAACTCTGGAAGTTGAGTGCACACATTGACAACCGTTCTGTTAGATAGCTGCGTTTTGGATTTAGAAGCAGATATTTCCCTGTGCTTACTGCTGTTGCTTCCATATGCCGGTAATGGGCTGAAAACGCCTGTTTTGGGACTCTGCAGAGAAAGTGTTTGCAGACTGCTGAATCCACACACGGGTTTAACTCTGGAAGTTGAGTGCACACATTGACAACCGTTCTGTTAGATAGCTGCGTTTTGGATTTAGAAGCAGATATTTCCCTGTGCTTACTGCTGTTTCTTCCATATGCCGGTAATGGGCTGAAAACGCCTGTTTTGGGACTCTGCAGAGAAAGTGTTTGCAGACTGCTGAATCCACACACGGGTTTAACTCTGGAAGTTGAGTGCACACATTGACAACCGTTCTGTTAGATAGCTGCGTTTTGGATTTAGAAGCAGATATTTCCCTGTGCTTACTGCTGTTTCTTCCATATGCCGGTAATGGGCTGAAAACGCCTGTTTTGGGACTCTGCAGAGAAAGTGTTTGCAGACTGCTGAATCCACACACGGGTTTAACTCTGGAAGTTGAGTGCACACATTGACAACCGTTCTGTTAGATAGCTGCGTTTTGGATTTAGAAGCAGATATTTCCCTGTGCTTACTGCTGTTTCTTCCATATGCCGGTAATGGGCTGAAAACGCCTGTTTTGGGACTCTGCAGAGAAAGTGTTTGCAGACTGCTGAATCCACACACGGGTTTAACTCTGGAAGTTGAGTGCACACATTGACAACCGTTCTGTTAGATAGCTGCGTTTTGGATTTAGAAGCAGATATTTCCCTGTGCTTACTGCTGTTTCTTCCATATGCCGGTAATGGGCTGAAAACGCCTGTTTTGGGACTCTGCAGAGAAAGTGTTTGCAGACTGCTGAATCCACACACGGGTTTAACTCTGGAAGTTGAGTGCACACATTGACAACCGTTCTGTTAGATAGCTGCGTTTTGGATTTAGAAGCAGATATTTCCCTGTGCTTACTGCTGTTTCTTCCATATGCCGGTAATGGGCTGAAAACGCCTGTTTGGGGACTCTGCAGAGAAAGTGTTTGCAGACTGCTGAATCCACACACGGGTTTAACTCTGGAAGTTGAGTGCACACATTGACAACCGTTCTGTTAGATAGCTGCGTTTTGGATTTAGAAGCAGATATTTCCCTGTGCTTACTGCTGTTTCTTCCATATGCCGGTAATGGGCTGAAAACGCCTGTTTTGGGACTCTGCAGAGAAACTGTTTGCAGACTGCTGAATCCACACACGGGTTTAACTCTGGAAGTTGAGTGCACACATTGACAACCGTTCTGATAGATAGCTGCGTTTTGGATTTAGAAGCAGATATTTCCCTGGGCTTACTGCTGTTTCTTCCGTATGCCGGTAATGGGCTGAAAACGCCTGTTTTGGGACTCTGCAGAGAAAGTGTTTGCAGACTGCTGAATCCACACACGGGTTTAACTCTGGAAGTTGAGTGCACACATTGACAACCGTTCTGTTAGATAGCTGCGTTTTGGATTTAGAAGCAGATATTTCCCTGTGCTTACTGCTGTTTCTTCCATATGCCGGTAATGGGCTGAAAACGCCTGTTTTGGGACTCTGCAGAGAAAGTGTTTGCAGACTGCTGAATCCACACACGGGTTTAACTCTGGAAGTTGAGTGAACACATTGACAACCGTTCTGTTAGATAGCTGCGTTTTGGATTTAGAAGCAGATATTTCCCTGTGCTTACTGCTGTTTCTTCCATATGCCGGTAATGGGCTGAAAACGCCTGTTTGGGGACTCTGCAGAGAAAGTGTTTGCAGACTGCTGAATCCACACACGGGTTTAACTCTGGAAGTTGAGTGCACACATTGACAACCGTTCTGTTAGATAGCTGCGTTTTGGATTTAGAAGCAGATATTTCCCTGTGCTTACTGCTGTTTCTTCCATATGCCGGTAATGGGCTGAAAACGCCTGTTTGGGGACTCTGCAGAGAAAGTGTTTGCAGACTGCTGAATCCACACACGGGTTTAACTCTGGAAGTTGAGTGCACACATTGACAACCGTTCTGATAGATAGCTGCGTTTTGGATTTAGAAGCAGATATTTCCCTGTGCTTACTGCTGTTTCTTCCATATGCCGGTAATGGGCTGAAAACGCCTGTTTTGGGACTCTGCAGAGAACGTGTTTGCAGACTGCTGAATCCACACACGGGTTTAACTCTGGAAGTTGAGTGCACACATTGACAACCGTTCTGTTAGATAGCTGCGTTTTGGATTTAGAAGCAGATATTTCCCTGTGCTTACTGCTGTTTCTTCCATATGCCGGTAATGGGCTGAAAACGCCTGTTTGGGGACTCTGCAGAGAAAGTGTTTGCAGACTGCTGAATCCACACACGGGTTTAACTCTGGAAGTTGAGTGCACACATTGACAACCGTTCTGTTAGATAGCTGCGTTTTGGATTTAGAAGCAGATATTTCCCTGTGCTTACTGCTGTTTCTTCCATATGCCGGTAATGGGCTGAAAACGCCTGTTTTGGGACTCTGCAGAGAAAGTGTTTGCAGACTGCTGAATCCACACACGGGTTTAACTCTGGAAGTTGAGTGAACACATTGACAACCGTTCTGTTAGATAGCTGCGTTTTGGATTTAGAAGCAGATATTTCCCTGGGCTTACTGCTGTTTCTTCCATATGCCGGTAATGGGCTGAAAACGCCTGTTTTGGGACTCTGCAGAGAAAGTGTTTGCAGACTGCTGAATCCACACACGGGTTTAACTCTGGAAGTTGAGTGCACACATTGACAACCGTTCTGTTAGATAGCTGCGTTTTGGATTTAGAAGCAGATATTTCCCTGTGCTTACTGCTGTTTCTTCCATATGCCGGTAATGGGCTGAAAACGCCTGTTTGGGGACTCTGCAGAGAAAGTGTTTGCAGACTGCTGAATCCACACACGGGTTTAACTCTGGAAGTTGAGTGCACACATTGACAACCGTTCTGATAGATAGCTGCGTTTTGGATTTAGAAGCAGATATTTCCCTGTGCTTACTGCTGTTTCTTCCATATGCCGGTAATGGGCTGAAAACTCCTGTTTTGGGACTCTGCAGAGAACGTGTTTGCAGACTGCTGAATCCACACACGGGTTTAACTCTGGAAGTTGAGTGCACACATTGACAACCGTTCTGTTAGATAGCTGCGTTTTGGATTTAGAAGCAGATATTTCCCTGTGCTTACTGCTGTTTCTTCCATATGCCGGTAATGGGCTGAAAACGCCTGTTTGGGGACTCTGCAGAGAAAGTGTTTGCAGACTGCTGAATCCACACACGGGTTTAACTCTGGAAGTTGAGTGCACACATTGACAACCGTTCTGTTAGATAGCTGCGTTTTGGATTTAGAAGCAGATATTTCCCTGTGCTTACTGCTGTTTCTTCCATATGCCGGTAATGGGCTGAAAACGCCTGTTTGGGGACTCTGCAGAGAAAGTGTTTGCAGACTGCTGAATCCACACACGGGTTTAACTCTGGAAGTTGAGTGCACACATTGACAACCGTTCTGTTAGATAGCTGCGTTTTGGATTTAGAAGCAGATATTTCCCTGTGCTTACTGCTGTTGCTTCCATATGCCGGTAATGGGCTGAAAACGCCTGTTTTGGGACTCTGCAGAGAAACTGTTTGCAGACTGCTGAATCCACACACGGGTTTAACTCTGGAAGTTGAGTGCACACATTGACAACCGTTCTGGTAGATAGCTGCGTTTTGGATTTAGAAGCAGATATTTCCCTGTGCTTACTGCTGTTTCTTCCATATGCCGGTAATGGGCTGAAAACGCCTGTTTGGGGACTCTGCAGAGAAAGTGTTTGCAGACTGCTGAATCCACACACGGGTTTAACTCTGGAAGTTGAGTGCACACATTGACAACCGTTCTGTTAGATAGCTGCGTTTTGGATTTAGAAGCAGATATTTCCCTGTGCTTACTGCTGTTTCTTCCATATACCGGTAATGGGCTGAAAACGCCTGTTTTGGGACTCTGCAGAGAAAGTGTTTGCAGACTGCTGAATCCACACACGGGTTTAACTCTGGAAGTTGAGTGCACACATTGACAACCGTTCTGTTAGATAGCTGCGTTTTGGATTTAGAAGCAGATATTTCCCTGTGCTTACTGCTGTTGCTTCCATATGCCGGTAATGGGCTGAAAACGCCTGTTTTGGGACTCTGCTGAGAAAGTGTTTGCAGACTGCTGAATCCACACACGGGTTTAACTCTGGAAGTTGAGTGCACACATTGACAACCGTTCTGTTAGATAGCTGCGTTTTGGATTTAGAAGCAGATATTTCCCTGTGCTTACTGCTGTTGCTTCCATATGCCGGTAATGGGCTGAAAACGCCTGTTTGGGGACTCTGCAGAGAAACTGTTTGCAGACTGCTGAATCCACACACGGGTTTAACTCTGGAAGTTGAGTGCACACATTGACAACCGTTCTGTTAGATAGCTGCGTTTTGGATTTAGAAGCAGATATTTCCCTGTGCTTACTGCTGTTGCTTCCATATGCCGGTAATGGGCTGAAAACGCCTGTTTTGGGACTCTGCAGAGAAACTGTTTGCAGACTGCTGAATCCACACACGGGTTTAACTCTGGAAGTTGAGTGCACACATTGACAACCGTTCTGTTAGATAGCTGCGTTTTGGATTTAGAAGCAGATATTTCCCTGTGCTTACTGCTGTTGCTTCCATATGCCGGTAATGGGCTGAAAACGCCTGTTTTGGGACTCTGCAGAGAAACTGTTTGCAGACTGCTGAATCCACACACGGGTTTAACTCTGGAAGTTGAGTGCACACATTGACAACCGTTCTGTTAGATAGCTGCGTTTTGGATTTAGAAGCAGATATTTCCCTGTGCTTACTGCTGTTTCTTCCATATGCCGGTAATGGGCTGAAAACGCCTGTTTTGGGACTCTGCAGAGAAAGTGTTTGCAGACTGCTGAATCCACACACGGGTTTAACTCTGGAAGTTGAGTGCACACATTGACAACCGTTCTGTTAGATAGCTGCGTTTTGGATTTAGAAGCAGATATTTCCCTGTGCTTACTGCTGTTTCTTCCATATGCCGGTAATGGGCTGAAAACGCCTGTTTTGGGACTCTGCAGAGAAAGTGTTTGCAGACTGCTGAATCCACACACGGGTTTAACTCTGGAAGTTGAGTGCACACATTGACAACCGTTCTGTTAGATAGCTGCGTTTTGGATTTAGAAGCAGATATTTCCCTGTGCTTACTGCTGTTTCTTCCATATGCCGGTAATGGGCTGAAAACGCCTGTTTGGGGACTCTGCAGAGAAAGTGTTTGCAGACTGCTGAATCCACACACGGGTTTAACTCTGGAAGTTGAGTGCACACATTGACAACCGTTCTGTTAGATAGCTGCGTTTTGGATTTAGAAGCAGATATTTCCCTGTGCTTACTGCTGTTTCTTCCATATGCCGGTAATGGGCTGAAAACGCCTGTTTGGGGACTCTGCAGAGAAAGTGTTTGCAGACTGCTGAATCCACACACGGGTTTAACTCTGGAAGTTGAGTGCACACATTGACAACCGTTCTGTTAGATAGCTGCGTTTTGGATTTAGAAGCAGATATTTCCCTGTGCTTACTGCTGTTTCTTCCATATGCCGGTAATGGGCTGAAAACGCCTGTTTGGGGACTCTGCAGAGAAAGTGTTTGCAGACTGCTGAATCCACACACGGGTTTAACTCTGGAAGTTGAGTGCACACATTGACAACCGTTCTGTTAGATAGCTGCGTTTTGGATTTAGAAGCAGATATTTCCCTGTGCTTACTGCTGTTTCTTCCATATGCCGGTAATGGGCTGAAAACGCCTGTTTTGGGACTCTGCAGAGAAAGTGTTTGCAGACTGCTGAATCCACACACGGGTTTAACTCTGGAAGTTGAGTGCACACATTGACAACCGTTCTGTTAGATAGCTGCGTTTTGGATTTAGAAGCAGATATTTCCCTGTGCTTACTGCTGTTTCTTCCATATGCCGGTAATGGGCTGAAAACGCCTGTTTTGGGACTCTGCAGAGAAAGTGTTTGCAGACTGCTGAATCCACACACGGGTTTAACTCTGGAAGTTGAGTGCACACATTGACAACCGTTCTGATAGATAGCTGCGTTTTGGATTTAGAAGCAGATATTTCCCTGGGCTTACTGCTGTTTCTTCCGTATGCCGGTAATGGGCTGAAAACGCCTGTTTTGGGACTCTGCAGAGAAAGTGTTTGCAGACTGCTGAATCCACACACGGGTTTAACTCTGGAAGTTGAGTGCACACATTGACAACCGTTCTGTTAGATAGCTGCGTTTTGGATTTAGAAGCAGATATTTCCCTGGGCTTACTGCTGTTGCTTCCATATGCCGGTAATGGGCTGAAAACGCCTGTTTGGGGACTCTGCAGAGAAAGTGTTTGCAGACTGCTGAATCCACACACGGGTTTAACTCTGGAAGTTGAGTGCACACATTGACAACCGTTCTGATAGATAGCTGCGTTTTGGATTTAGAAGCAGATATTTCCCTGTGCTTACTGCTGTTTCTTCCATATGCCGGTAATGGGCTGAAAACTCCTGTTTGGGGACTCTGCAGAGAACGTGTTTGCAGACTGCTGAATCCACACACGGGTTTAACTCTGGAAGTTGAGTGCACACATTGACAACCGTTCTGTTAGATAGCTGCGTTTTGGATTTAGAAGCAGATATTTCCCTGTGCTTACTGCTGTTGCTTCCATATGCCGGTAATGGGCTGAAAACGCCTGTTTGGGGACTCTGCAGAGAAAGTGTTTGCAGACTGCTGAATCCACACACGGGTTTAACTCTGGAAGTTGAGTGCACACATTGACAACCGTTCTGTTAGATAGCTGCGTTTTGGATTTAGAAGCAGATATTTCCCTGTGCTTACTGCTGTTTCTTCCATATGCCGGTAATGGGCTGAAAACGCCTGTTTGGGGACTCTGCAGAGAAAGTGTTTGCAGACTGCTGAATCCACACACGGGTTTAACTCTGGAAGTTGAGTGCACACATTGACAACCGTTCTGTTAGATAGCTGCGTTTTGGATTTAGAAGCAGATATTTCCCTGTGCTTACTGCTGTTGCTTCCATATGCCGGTAATGGGCTGAAAACGCCTGTTTTGGGACTCTGCAGAGAAACTGTTTGCAGACTGCTGAATCCACACACGGGTTTAACTCTGGAAGTTGAGTGCACACATTGACAACCGTTCTGTTAGATAGCTGCGTTTTGGATTTAGAAGCAGATATTTCCCTGTGCTTACTGCTGTTTCTTCCATATGCCGGTAATGGGCTGAAAACGCCTGTTTTGGGACTCTGCAGAGAAAGTGTTTGCAGACTGCTGAATCCACACACGGGTTTAACTCTGGAAGTTGAGTGCACACATTGACAACCGTTCTGTTAGATAGCTGCGTTTTGGATTTAGAAGCAGATATTTCCCTGTGCTTACTGCTGTTTCTTCCATATGCCGGTAATGGGCTGAAAACGCCTGTTTTGGGACTCTGCAGAGAAAGTGTTTGCAGACTGCTGAATCCACACACGGGTTTAACTCTGGAAGTTGAGTGCACACATTGACAACCGTTCTGTTAGATAGCTGCGTTTTGGATTTAGAAGCAGATATTTCCCTGTGCTTACTGCTGTTTCTTCCATATGCCGGTAATGGGCTGAAAACGCCTGTTTTGGGACTCTGCAGAGAAAGTGTTTGCAGACTGCTGAATCCACACACGGGTTTAACTCTGGAAGTTGAGTGCACACATTGACAACCGTTCTGTTAGATAGCTGCGTTTTGGATTTAGAAGCAGATATTTCCCTGTGCTTACTGCTGTTTCTTCCATATGCCGGTAATGGGCTGAAAACGCCTGTTTTGGGACTCTGCAGAGAAAGTGTTTGCAGACTGCTGAATCCACACACGGGTTTAACTCTGGAAGTTGAGTGCACACATTGACAACCGTTCTGTTAGATAGCTGCGTTTTGGATTTAGAAGCAGATATTTCCCTGTGCTTACTGCTGTTTCTTCCATATGCCGGTAATGGGCTGAAAACGCCTGTTTGGGGACTCTGCAGAGAAAGTGTTTGCAGACTGCTGAATCCACACACGGGTTTAACTCTGGAAGTTGAGTGCACACATTGACAACCGTTCTGTTAGATAGCTGCGTTTTGGATTTAGAAGCAGATATTTCCCTGTGCTTACTGCTGTTTCTTCCATATGCCGGTAATGGGCTGAAAACGCCTGTTTGGGGACTCTGCAGAGAAAGTGTTTGCAGACTGCTGAATCCACACACGGGTTTAACTCTGGAAGTTGAGTGCACACATTGACAACCGTTCTGTTAGATAGCTGCGTTTTGGATTTAGAAGCAGATATTTCCCTGTGCTTACTGCTGTTTCTTCCATATGCCGGTAATGGGCTGAAAACGCCTGTTTTGGGACTCTGCAGAGAAAGTGTTTGCAGACTGCTGAATCCACACACGGGTTTAACTCTGGAAGTTGAGTGCACACATTGACACCCGTTCTGTTAGATAGCTGCGTTTTGGATTTAGAAGCAGATATTTCCCTGTGCTTACTGCTGTTTCTTCCATATGCCGGTAATGGGCTGAAAACGCCTGTTTGGGGACTCTGCAGAGAAAGTGTTTGCAGACTGCTGAATCCACACACGGGTTTAACTCTGGAAGTTGAGTGCACACATTGACAACCGTTCTGTTAGATAGCTGCGTTTTGGATTTAGAAGCAGATATTTCCCTGTGCTTACTGCTGTTTCTTCCATATGCCGGTAATGGGCTGAAAACGCCTGTTTTGGGACTCTGCAGAGAAAGTGTTTGCAGACTGCTGAATCCACACACGGGTTTAACTCTGGAAGTTGAGTGAACACATTGACAACCGTTCTGTTAGATAGCTGCGTTTTGGATTTAGAAGCAGATATTTCCCTGTGCTTACTGCTGTTGCTTCCATATGCCGGTAATGGGCTGAAAACGCCTGTTTGGGGACTCTGCAGAGAAAGTGTTTGCAGACTGCTGAATCCACACACGGGTTTAACTCTGGAAGTTGAGTGCACACATTGACAACCGTTCTGTTAGATAGCTGCGTTTTGGATTTAGAAGCAGATATTTCCCTGTGCTTACTGCTGTTTCTTCCATATGCCGGTAATGGGCTGAAAACGCCTGTTTGGGGACTCTGCAGAGAAAGTGTTTGCAGACTGCTGAATCCACACACGGGTTTAACTCTGGAAGTTGAGTGCACACATTGACAACCGTTCTGATAGATAGCTGCGTTTTGGATTTAGAAGCAGATATTTCCCTGTGCTTACTGCTGTTTCTTCCATATGCCGGTAATGGGCTGAAAACGCCTGTTTTGGGACTCTGCAGAGAACGTGTTTGCAGACTGCTGAATCCACACACGGGTTTAACTCTGGAAGTTGAGTGCACACATTGACAACCGTTCTGTTAGATAGCTGCGTTTTGGATTTAGAAGCAGATATTTCCCTGTGCTTACTGCTGTTTCTTCCATATGCCGGTAATGGGCTGAAAACGCCTGTTTGGGGACTCTGCAGAGAAAGTGTTTGCAGACTGCTGAATCCACACACGGGTTTAACTCTGGAAGTTGAGTGCACACATTGACAACCGTTCTGTTAGATAGCTGCGTTTTGGATTTAGAAGCAGATATTTCCCTGTGCTTACTGCTGTTTCTTCCATATGCCGGTAATGGGCTGAAAACGCCTGTTTTGGGACTCTGCAGAGAAAGTGTTTGCAGACTGCTGAATCCACACACGGGTTTAACTCTGGAAGTTGAGTGCACACATTGACAACCGTTCTGTTAGATAGCTGCGTTTTGGATTTAGAAGCAGATATTTCCCTGTGCTTACTGCTGTTGCTTCCATATGCCGGTAATGGGCTGAAAACGACTGTTTTGGGACTCTGCAGAGAAACTGTTTGCAGACTGCTGAATCCACACACGGGTTTAACTCTGGAAGTTGAGTGCACACATTGACAACCGTTCTGTTAGATAGCTGCGTTTTGGATTTAGAAGCAGATATTTCCCTGTGCTTACTGCTGTTTCTTCCATATGCCGGTAATGGGCTGAAAACGCCTGTTTTGGGACTCTGCAGAGAAAGTGTTTGCAGACTGCTGAATCCACACACGGGTTTAACTCTGGAAGTTGAGTGCACACATTGACAACCGTTCTGTTAGATAGCTGCGTTTTGGATTTAGAAGCAGATATTTCCCTGTGCTTACTGCTGTTGCTTCCATATGCCGGTAATGGGCTGAAAACGCCTGTTTTGGGACTCTGCAGAGAAACTGTTTGCAGACTGCTGAATCCACACACGGGTTTAACTCTGGAAGTTGAGTGCACACATTGACAACCGTTCTGTTAGATAGCTGCGTTTTGGATTTAGAAGCAGATATTTCCCTGTGCTTACTGCTGTTGCTTCCGTATGCCGGTAATGGGCTGAAAACGCCTGTTTTGGGACTCTGCAGAGAAAGTGTTTGCAGACTGCTGAATCCACACACGGGTTTAACTCTGGAAGTTGAGTGCACACATTGACAACCGTTCTGTTAGATAGCTGCGTTTTGGATTTAGAAGCAGATATTTCCCTGTGCTTACTGCTGTTTCTTCCATATGCCGGTAATGGGCTGAAAACGCCTGTTTTGGGACTCTGCAGAGAAAGTGTTTGCAGACTGCTGAATCCACACACGGGTTTAACTCTGGAAGTTGAGTGAACACATTGACAACCGTTCTGTTAGATAGCTGCGTTTTGGATTTAGAAGCAGATATTTCCCTGGGCTTACTGCTGTTTCTTCCATATGCCGGTAATGGGCTGAAAACGCCTGTTTTGGGACTCTGCAGAGAAAGTGTTTGCAGACTGCTGAATCCACACACGGGTTTAACTCTGGAAGTTGAGTGCACACATTGACAACCGTTCTGTTAGATAGCTGCGTTTTGGATTTAGAAGCAGATATTTCCCTGTGCTTACTGTTGTTTCTTCCATATGCCGGTAATGGGCTGAAAACGCCTGTTTGGGGACTCTGCAGAGAAAGTGTTTGCAGACTGCTGAATCCACACACGGGTTTAACTCTGGAAGTTGAGTGCACACATTGACAACCGTTCTGATAGATAGCTGCGTTTTGGATTTAGAAGCAGATATTTCCCTGTGCTTACTGCTGTTTCTTCCATATGCCGGTAATGGGCTGAAAACGCCTGTTTTGGGACTCTGCAGAGAACGTGTTTGCAGACTGCTGAATCCACACACGGGTTTAACTCTGGAAGTTGAGTGCACACATTGACAACCGTTCTGTTAGATAGCTGCGTTTTGGATTTAGAAGCAGATATTTCCCTGTGCTTACTGCTGTTTCTTCCATATGCCGGTAATGGGCTGAAAACGCCTGTTTGGGGACTCTGCAGAGAAAGTGTTTGCAGACTGCTGAATCCACACACGGGTTTAACTCTGGAAGTTGAGTGCACACATTGACAACCGTTCTGTTAGATAGCTGCGTTTTGGATTTAGAAGCAGATATTTCCCTGTGCTTACTGCTGTTTCTTCCATATGCCGGTAATGGGCTGAAAACGCCTGTTTTGGGACTCTGCAGAGAAAGTGTTTGCAGACTGCTGAATCCACACACGGGTTTAACTCTGGAAGTTGAGTGCACACATTGACAACCGTTCTGTTAGATAGCTGCGTTTTGGATTTAGAAGCAGATATTTCCCTGTGCTTACTGCTGTTGCTTCCATATGCCGGTAATGGGCTGAAAACGCCTGTTTTGGGACTCTGCAGAGAAAGTGTTTGCAGACTGCTGAATCCACACACGGGTTTAACTCTGGAAGTTGAGTGCACACATTGACAACCGTTCTGGTAGATAGCTGCGTTTTGGATTTAGAAGCAGATATTTCCCTGGGCTTACTGCTGTTTCTTCCATATGCCGGTAATGGGCTGAAAACGCCTGTTTGGGGACTCTGCAGAGAAAGTGTTTGCAGACTGCTGAATCCACACACGGGTTTAACTCTGGAAGTTGAGTGCACACATTGACAACCGTTCTGTTAGATAGCTGCGTTTTGGATTTAGAAGCAGATATTTCCCTGTGCTTACTGCTGTTTCTTCCATATGCCGGTAATGGGCTGAAAACGCCTGTTTTGGGACTCTGCAGAGAAAGTGTTTGCAGACTGCTGAATCCACACACGGGTTTAACTCTGGAAGTTGAGTGCACACATTGACAACCGTTCTGTTAGATAGCTGCGTTTTGGATTTAGAAGCAGATATTTCCCTGTGCTTACTGCTGTTGCTTCCATATGCCGGTAATGGGCTGAAAACGCCTGTTTTGGGACTCTGCTGAGAAAGTGTTTGCAGACTGCTGAATCCACACACGGGTTTAACTCTGGAAGTTGAGTGCACACATTGACAACCGTTCTGTTAGATAGCTGCGTTTTGGATTTAGAAGCAGATATTTCCCTGTGCTTACTGCTGTTGCTTCCATATGCCGGTAATGGGCTGAAAACGCCTGTTTGGGGACTCTGCAGAGAAACTGTTTGCAGACTGCTGAATCCACACACGGGTTTAACTCTGGAAGTTGAGTGCACACATTGACAACCGTTCTGTTAGATAGCTGCGTTTTGGATTTAGAAGCAGATATTTCCCTGGGCTTACTGCTGTTTCTTCCATATGCCGGTAATGGGCTGAAAACGCCTGTTTTGGGACTCTGCAGAGAACGTGTTTGCAGACTGCTGAATCCACACACGGGTTTAACTCTGGAAGTTGAGTGCACACATTGACAACCGTTCTGTTAGATAGCTGCGTTTTGGATTTAGAAGCAGATATTTCCCTGTGCTTACTGCTGTTTCTTCCATATGCCGGTAATGGGCTGAAAACGCCTGTTTGGGGACTCTGCAGAGAAACTGTTTGCAGACTGCTGAATCCACACACGGGTTTAACTCTGGAAGTTGAGTGCACACATTGACAACCGTTCTGTTAGATAGCTGCGTTTTGGATTTAGAAGCAGATATTTCCCTGTGCTTACTGCTGTTTCTTCCATATGCCGGTAATGGGCTGAAAACGCCTGTTTTGGGACTCTGCAGAGAACGTGTTTGCAGACTGCTGAATCCACACACGGGTTTAACTCTGGAAGTTGAGTGCACACATTGACAACCGTTCTGTTAGATAGCTGCGTTTTGGATTTAGAAGCAGATATTTCCCTGTGCTTACTGCTGTTTCTTCCATATGCCGGTAATGGGCTGAAAACGCCTGTTTGGGGACTCTGCAGAGAAAGTGTTTGCAGACTGCTGAATCCACACACGGGTTTAACTCTGGAAGTTGAGTGCACACATTGACAACCGTTCTGTTAGATAGCTGCGTTTTGGATTTAGAAGCAGATATTTCCCTGTGCTTACTGCTGTTTCTTCCATATGCCGGTAATGGGCTGAAAACGCCTGTTTTGGGACTCTGCAGAGAAAGTGTTTGCAGACTGCTGAATCCACACACGGGTTTAACTCTGGAAGTTGAGTGCACACATTGACAACCGTTCTGTTAGATAGCTGCGTTTTGGATTTAGAAGCAGATATTTCCCTGTGCTTACTGCTGTTGCTTCCATATGCCGGTAATGGGCTGAAAACGACTGTTTTGGGACTCTGCAGAGAAACTGTTTGCAGACTGCTGAATCCACACACGGGTTTAACTCTGGAAGTTGAGTGCACACATTGACAACCGTTCTGTTAGATAGCTGCGTTTTGGATTTAGAAGCAGATATTTCCCTGTGCTTACTGCTGTTTCTTCCATATGCCGGTAATGGGCTGAAAACGCCTGTTTGGGGACTCTGCAGAGAAAGTGTTTGCAGACTGCTGAATCCACACACGGGTTTAACTCTGGAAGTTGAGTGCACACATTGACAACCGTTCTGTTAGATAGCTGCGTTTTGGATTTAGAAGCAGATATTTCCCTGTGCTTACTGCTGTTGCTTCCATATGCCGGTAATGGGCTGAAAACGCCTGTTTTGGGACTCTGCAGAGAAACTGTTTGCAGACTGCTGAATCCACACACGGGTTTAACTCTGGAAGTTGAGTGCACACATTGACAACCGTTCTGTTAGATAGCTGCGTTTTGGATTTAGAAGCAGATATTTCCCTGTGCTTACTGCTGTTGCTTCCGTATGCCGGTAATGGGCTGAAAACGCCTGTTTTGGGACTCTGCAGAGAAAGTGTTTGCAGACTGCTGAATCCACACACGGGTTTAACTCTGGAAGTTGAGTGCACACATTGACAACCGTTCTGTTAGATAGCTGCGTTTTGGATTTAGAAGCAGATATTTCCCTGTGCTTACTGCTGTTTCTTCCATATGCCGGTAATGGGCTGAAAACGCCTGTTTTGGGACTCTGCAGAGAAAGTGTTTGCAGACTGCTGAATCCACACACGGGTTTAACTCTGGAAGTTGAGTGAACACATTGACAACCGTTCTGTTAGATAGCTGCGTTTTGGATTTAGAAGCAGATATTTCCCTGGGCTTACTGCTGTTTCTTCCATATGCCGGTAATGGGCTGAAAACGCCTGTTTTGGGACTCTGCAGAGAAAGTGTTTGCAGACTGCTGAATCCACACACGGGTTTAACTCTGGAAGTTGAGTGCACACATTGACAACCGTTCTGTTAGATAGCTGCGTTTTGGATTTAGAAGCAGATATTTCCCTGTGCTTACTGTTGTTTCTTCCATATGCCGGTAATGGGCTGAAAACGCCTGTTTGGGGACTCTGCAGAGAAAGTGTTTGCAGACTGCTGAATCCACACACGGGTTTAACTCTGGAAGTTGAGTGCACACATTGACAACCGTTCTGATAGATAGCTGCGTTTTGGATTTAGAAGCAGATATTTCCCTGTGCTTACTGCTGTTTCTTCCATATGCCGGTAATGGGCTGAAAACGCCTGTTTTGGGACTCTGCAGAGAACGTGTTTGCAGACTGCTGAATCCACACACGGGTTTAACTCTGGAAGTTGAGTGCACACATTGACAACCGTTCTGTTAGATAGCTGCGTTTTGGATTTAGAAGCAGATATTTCCCTGTGCTTACTGCTGTTTCTTCCATATGCCGGTAATGGGCTGAAAACGCCTGTTTGGGGACTCTGCAGAGAAAGTGTTTGCAGACTGCTGAATCCACACACGGGTTTAACTCTGGAAGTTGAGTGCACACATTGACAACCGTTCTGTTAGATAGCTGCGTTTTGGATTTAGAAGCAGATATTTCCCTGTGCTTACTGCTGTTTCTTCCATATGCCGGTAATGGGCTGAAAACGCCTGTTTTGGGACTCTGCAGAGAAAGTGTTTGCAGACTGCTGAATCCACACACGGGTTTAACTCTGGAAGTTGAGTGCACACATTGACAACCGTTCTGTTAGATAGCTGCGTTTTGGATTTAGAAGCAGATATTTCCCTGTGCTTACTGCTGTTGCTTCCATATGCCGGTAATGGGCTGAAAACGCCTGTTTTGGGACTCTGCAGAGAAAGTGTTTGCAGACTGCTGAATCCACACACGGGTTTAACTCTGGAAGTTGAGTGCACACATTGACAACCGTTCTGGTAGATAGCTGCGTTTTGGATTTAGAAGCAGATATTTCCCTGGGCTTACTGCTGTTTCTTCCATATGCCGGTAATGGGCTGAAAACGCCTGTTTGGGGACTCTGCAGAGAAAGTGTTTGCAGACTGCTGAATCCACACACGGGTTTAACTCTGGAAGTTGAGTGCACACATTGACAACCGTTCTGTTAGATAGCTGCGTTTTGGATTTAGAAGCAGATATTTCCCTGTGCTTACTGCTGTTTCTTCCATATGCCGGTAATGGGCTGAAAACGCCTGTTTTGGGACTCTGCAGAGAAAGTGTTTGCAGACTGCTGAATCCACACACGGGTTTAACTCTGGAAGTTGAGTGCACACATTGACAACCGTTCTGTTAGATAGCTGCGTTTTGGATTTAGAAGCAGATATTTCCCTGTGCTTACTGCTGTTGCTTCCATATGCCGGTAATGGGCTGAAAACGCCTGTTTTGGGACTCTGCTGAGAAAGTGTTTGCAGACTGCTGAATCCACACACGGGTTTAACTCTGGAAGTTGAGTGCACACATTGACAACCGTTCTGTTAGATAGCTGCGTTTTGGATTTAGAAGCAGATATTTCCCTGTGCTTACTGCTGTTGCTTCCATATGCCGGTAATGGGCTGAAAACGCCTGTTTGGGGACTCTGCAGAGAAACTGTTTGCAGACTGCTGAATCCACACACGGGTTTAACTCTGGAAGTTGAGTGCACACATTGACAACCGTTCTGTTAGATAGCTGCGTTTTGGATTTAGAAGCAGATATTTCCCTGTGCTTACTGCTGTTGCTTCCATATGCCGGTAATGGGCTGAAAACGCCTGTTTTGGGACTCTGCAGAGAAACTGTTTGCAGACTGCTGAATCCACACACGGGTTTAACTCTGGAAGTTGAGTGCACACATTGACAACCGTTCTGTTAGATAGCTGCGTTTTGGATTTAGAAGCAGATATTTCCCTGTGCTTACTGCTGTTGCTTCCATATGCCGGTAATGGGCTGAAAACGCCTGTTTTGGGACTCTGCAGAGAAACTGTTTGCAGACTGCTGAATCCACACACGGGTTTAACTCTGGAAGTTGAGTGCACACATTGACAACCGTTCTGTTAGATAGCTGCGTTTTGCATTTAGAAGCAGATATTTCCCTGTGCTTACTGCTGTTTCTTCCATATGCCGGTAATGGGCTGAAAACGCCTGTTTTGGGACTCTGCAGAGAAAGTGTTTGCAGACTGCTGAATCCACACACGGGTTTAACTCTGGAAGTTGAGTGCACACATTGACAACCGTTCTGTTAGATAGCTGCGTTTTGGATTTAGAAGCAGATATTTCCCTGTGCTTACTGCTGTTGCTTCCATATGCCGGTAATGGGCTGAAAACGCCTGTTTTGGGACTCTGCAGAGAAAGTGTTTGCAGACTGCTGAATCCACACACGGGTTTAACTCTGGAAGTTGAGTGCACACATTGACAACCGTTCTGTTAGATAGCTGCGTTTTGGATTTAGAAGCAGATATTTCCCTGTGCTTACTGCTGTTTCTTCCATATGCCGGTAATGGGCTGAAAACGCCTGTTTTGGGACTCTGCAGAGAAAGTGTTTGCAGACTGCTGAATCCACACACGGGTTTAACTCTGGAAGTTGAGTGCACACATTGACAACCGTTCTGTTAGATAGCTGCGTTTTGGATTTTAGAAGCAGATATTTCCCTGTGCTTACTGCTGTTGATTCCATATGCCGGTAATGGGCTGAAAACGCCTGTTTTGGGACTCTGCAGAGAAACTGTTTGCAGACTGCTGAATCCACACACGGGTTTAACTCTGGAAGTTGAGTGCACACATTGACAACCGTTCTGTTAGATAGCTGCGTTTTGGATTTAGAAGCAGATATTTCCCTGTGCTTACTGCTGTTGCTTCCATATGCCGGTAATGGGCTGGAAAACGCCTGTTTTGGGGACTCTGCAGAGAAAGTGTTTGCAGACTCCTGAATCCACACACGGGTTTAACTCTGGAAGTTGAGTGCACACATTGACAACCGTTCTGTTAGATAGCTGCGTTTTGGATTTAGAAGCAGATATTTCCCTGTGCTTACTGCTGTTTCTTCCATATGCCGGTAATGGGCTGAAAACGCCTGTTTTGGGACTCTGCAGAGAAAGTGTTTGCAGACTGCTGAATCCACACACGGGTTTAACTCTGGAAGTTGAGTGCACACATTGACAACCGTTCTGTTAGATAGCTGCGTTTTGGATTTAGAAGCAGATATTTCCCTGTGCTTACTGCTGTTGCTTCCATATGCCGGTAATGGGCTGAAAACGCCTGTTTTGGGACTCTGCAGAGAAAGTGTTTGCAGACTGCTGAATCCACACACGGGTTTAACTCTGGAAGTTGAGTGCACACATTGACAACCGTTCTGTTAGATAGCTGCGTTTTGGATTTAGAAGCAGATATTTCCCTGTGCTTACTGCTGTTTCTTCCATATGCCGGTAATGGGCTGAAAACGCCTGTTTTGGGACTCTGCAGAGAAAGTGTTTGCAGACTGCTGAATCCACACACGGGTTTAACTCTGGAAGTTGAGTGCACACATTGACAACCGTTTCTGTTAGATAGCTGCGTTTTGGATTTAGAAGCAGATATTTCCCTGTGCTTACTGCTGTTTCTTCCATATGCCGGTAATGGGCTGAAAACGCCTGTTTTGGGACTCTGCAGAGAAAGTGTTTGCAGACTGCTGAATCCACACACGGGTTTAACTCTGGAAGTTGAGTGCACACATTGACAACCGTTCTGTTAGATAGCTGCGTTTTGGATTTAGAAGCAGATATTTCCCTGTGCTTACTGCTGTTTCTTCCATATGCCGGTAATGGGCTGAAACGCCTGTTTTGGGACTCTGCAGAGAAAGTGTTTGCAGACTGCTGAATCCACACACGGGTTTTACCTCTGGAAGTTGAGTGCACACATTGGACAACCGTTCTGTTAGATAGCTGCGTTTTGGATTTAGAAGCAGATATTTCCTGTGCTTACTGCTGTTTCTTCCATATACCGGTAATGGGCTGAAAACGCCTGTTTTGGGACTCTGCAGAGAAAGTGTTTGCAGACTGCTGAATCCACACACGGGTTTAACTCTGGAAGTTGAGTGCACACATTGACAACCGTTCTGATAGATAGCTGCGTTTTGGATTTAGAAGCAGATATTTCCCTGGGCTTACTGCTGTTTCTTCCGTATGCCGGTAATGGGCTGAAAACGCCTGTTTTGGGACTCTGCAGAGAAAGTGTTTGCAGACTGCTGAATCCACACACGGGTTTAACTCTGGAAGTTGAGTGCACACATTGACAAACCGTTCTGTTAGATAGCTGCGTTTTGGATTTAGAAGCAGATATTTCCCTGTGCTTACTGCTGTTTCTTCCATATGCCGGTAATGGGCTGAAAACGCCTGTTTTGGGACTCTGCAGAGAAAGTGTTTGCAGACTGCTGAATCCACACACGGGTTTTAACTCTGGAAGTTGAGTGAACACATTGACAACCGTTCTGTTAGATAGCTGCGTTTTGGATTTAGAAGCAGATATTTCCCTGTGCTTACTGCTGTTTCTTCCATATGCCGGTAATGGGCTGAAAACGCCTGTTTGGGGACTCTGCAGAGAAAGTGTTTGCAGACTGCTGAATCCACACACGGGTTTAACTCTGGAAGTTGAGTGCACACATTGACAACCGTTCTGTTAGATAGCTGCGTTTTGGATTTAGAAGCAGATATTTCCCTGTGCTTACTGCTGTTTCTTCCATATGCCGGTAATGGGCTGAAAACGCCTGTTTTGGGGACTCTGCAGAGAAAGTGTTTGCAGACTGCTGAATCCACACACGGGTTTTAACTCTGGAAGTTGAGTGCACACATTGACAACCGTTCTGTTAGATAGCTGCGTTTTGGATTTAGAAGCAGATATTTCCCTGTGCTTACTGCTGTTTCTTCCGTATGCCGGTAATGGGCTGAAAACGCCTGTTTTGGGACTCTGCAGAGAAAGTGTTTGCAGACTGCTGAATCCACACACGGGTTTAACTCTGGAAGTTGAGTGCACACATTGACAACCGTTCTGTTAGATAGCTGCGTTTTGGATTTAGAAGCAGATATTTCCCTGTGCTTACTGCTGTTTCTTCCATATGCCGGTAATGGGCTGAAAACGCCTGTTTTGGGACTCTGCAGAGAAAGTGTTTGCAGACTGCTGAATCCACACACGGGTTTAACTCTGGAAGTTGAGTGAACACATTGACAACCGTTCTGTTAGGATAGCTGCGTTTTGGATTTAGAAGCAGATATTTCCCTGTGCTTACTGCTGTTTCTTCCATATGCCGGTAATGGGCTGAAAACGCCTGTTTGGGGACTCTGCAGAGAAAGTGTTTGCAGACTGCTGAATCCACACACGGGTTTAACTCTGGAAGTTGAGTGCACACATTGACAACCGTTCTGTTAGATAGCTGCGTTTTGGATTTAGAAGCAGATATTTCCCTGTGCTTACTGCTGTTTCTTCCATATGCCGGTAATGGGCTGAAAACGCCTGTTTGGGGACTCTGCAGAGAAAGAGTTTGCAGACTGCTGAATCCACACACGGGTTTTAACTCTGGAAGTTGAGTGCACACATTGACAACCGTTCTGATAGATAGCTGCGTTTTGGATTTAGAAGCAGATATTTCCCTGTGCTTACTGCTGTTTCTTCCATATGCCGGTAATGGGCTGGAAAACTCCTGTTTTGGGACTCTGCAGAGAACGTGTTTGCAGACTGCTGAATCCACACACGGGTTTAACTCTGGAAGTTGAGTGCACACATTGACAACCGTTCTGTTAGATAGCTGCGTTTTGGATTTAGAAGCAGATATTTCCCTGTGCTTACTGCTGTTTCTTCCATATGCCGGTAATGGGCTGAAAACGCCTGTTTGGGGACTCTGCAGAGAAAGTGTTTGCAGACTGCTGAATCCACACACGGGTTTAACTCTGGAAGTTGAGTGCACACATTGACAACCGTTCTGTTAGATAGCTGCGTTTTGGATTTAGAAGCAGATATTTCCCTGTGCTTACTGCTGTTTCTTCCATATGCCGGTAATGGGCTGAAAACGCCTGTTTTGGGACTCTGCAGAGAAAGTGTTTGCAGACTGCTGAATCCACACACGGGTTTAACTCTGGAAGTTGAGTGCACACATTGACAACCGTTCTGTTAGATAGCTGCGTTTTGGATTTAGAAGCAGATATTTCCCTGTGCTTACTGCTGTTTCTTCCATATGCCGGTAATGGGCTGAAAACGCCTGTTTTGGGACTCTGCAGAGAAACTGTTTGCAGACTGCTGAATCCACACACGGGTTTAACTCTGGAAGTTGAGTGCACACATTGACAACCGTTCTGTTAGATAGCTGCGTTTTGGATTTAGAAGCAGATATTTCCCTGTGCTTACTGCTGTTTCTTCCATATGCCGGTAATGGGCTGAAAACGCCTGTTTGGGGACTCTGCAGAGAAAGTGTTTGCAGACTGCTGAATCCACACACGGGTTTAACTCTGGAAGTTGAGTGCACACATTGACAACCGTTCTGTTAGATAGCTGCGTTTTGGATTTAGAAGCAGATATTTCCCTGTGCTTACTGCTGTTTCTTCCATATACCGGTAATGGGCTGAAAACGCCTGTTTTGGGACTCTGCAGAGAAAGTGTTTGCAGACTGCTGAATCCACACACGGGTTTAACTCTGGAAGTTGAGTGCACACATTGACAACCGTTCTGTTAGATAGCTACGTTTTGGATTTAGAAGCAGATATTTCCCTGTGCTTACTGCTGTTTCTTCCATATGCCGGTAATGGGCTGAAAACGCCTGTTTTGGGACTCTGCAGAGAAAGTGTTTGCAGACTGCTGAATCCACACACGGGTTTAACTCTGGAAGTTGAGTGCACACATTGACAACCGTTCTGATAGATAGCTGCGTTTTGGATTTAGAAGCAGATATTTCCCTGGGCTTACTGCTGTTTCTTCCATATGCCGGTAATGGGCTGAAAACGCCTGTTTTGGGACTCTGCAGAGAAACTGTTTGCAGACTGCTGAATCCACACACGGGTTTAACTCTGGAAGTTGAGTGCACACATTGACAACCGTTCTGTTAGATAGCTGCGTTTTGGATTTAGAAGCAGATATTTCCCTGGGCTTACTGCTGTTTCTTCCATATGCCGGTAATGGGCTGAAAACGCCTGTTTGGGGACTCTGCAGAGAAAGTGTTTGCAGACTGCTGAATCCACACACGGGTTTAACTCTGGAAGTTGAGTGCACACATTGACAACCGTTCTGTTAGATAGCTGCGTTTTGGATTTAGAAGCAGATATTTCCCTGTGCTTACTGCTGTTGCTTCCATATGCCGGTAATGGGCTGAAAACGCCTGTTTTGGGACTCTGCAGAGAAAGTGTTTGCAGACTGCTGAATCCACACACGGGTTTAACTCTGGAAGTTGAGTGCACACATTGACAACCGTTCTGTTAGATAGCTGCGTTTTGGATTTAGAAGCAGATATTTCCCTGTGCTTACTGCTGTTGCTTCCATATGCCGGTAATGGGCTGAAAACGCCTGTTTTGGGACTCGGCAGAGAAACTGTTTGCAGACTGCTGAATCCACACACGGGTTTAACTCTGGAAGTTGAGTGCACACATTGACAACCGTTCTGTTAGATAGCTGCGTTTTGGATTTAGAAGCAGATATTTCCCTGTGCTTACTGCTGTTTCTTCCATATGCCGGTAATGGGCTGAAAACGCCTGTTTTGGGACTCTGCTGAGAAAGTGTTTGCAGACTGCTGAATCCACACACGGGTTTAACTCTGGAAGTTGAGTGCACACATTGACAACCGTTCTGTTAGATAGCTGCGTTTTGGATTTAGAAGCAGATATTTCCCTGTGCTTACTGCTGTTGCTTCCATATGCCGGTAATGGGCTGAAAACGCCTGTTTGGGGACTCTGCAGAGAAACTGTTTGCAGACTGCTGAATCCACACACGGGTTTAACTCAGGAAGTTGAGTGCACACATTGACAACCGTTCTGTTAGATAGCTGCGTTTTGGATTTAGAAGCAGATATTTCCCTGTGCTTACTGCTGTTGCTTCCATATGCCGGTAATGGGCTGAAAATGCCTGTTTTGGGACTCTGCAGAGAAACTGTTTGCAGACTGCTGAATCCACACACGGGTTTAACTCTGGAAGTTGAGTGCACACATTGACAACCGTTCTGTTAGATAGCTGCGTTTTGGATTTAGAAGCAGATATTTCCCTGTGCTTACTGCTGTTGCTTCCATATGCCGGTAATGGGCTGAAAACGCCTGTTTTGGGACTCTGCAGAGAAACTGTTTGCAGACTGCTGAATCCACACACGGGTTTAACTCTGGAAGTTGAGTGCACACATTGACAACCGTTCTGTTAGATAGCTGCGTTTTGGATTTAGAAGCAGATATTTCCCTGTGCTTACTGCTGTTGCTTCCATATGCCGGTAATGGGCTGAAAACGCCTGTTTTGGGACTCTGCAGAGAAACTGTTTGCAGACTGCTGAATCCACACACGGGTTTAACTCTGGAAGTTGAGTGCACACATTGACAACCGTTCTGTTAGATAGCTGCGTTTTGGATTTAGAAGCAGATATTTCCCTGTGCTTACTGCTGTTTCTTCCATATGCCGGTAATGGGCTGAAAACGCCTGTTTGGGGACTCTGCAGAGAAAGTGTTTGCAGACTGCTGAATCCACACACGGGTTTAACTCTGGAAGTTGAGTGCACACATTGACAACCGTTCTGTTAGATAGCTGCGTTTTGGATTTAGAAGCAGATATTTCCCTGTGCTTACTGCTGTTTCTTCCATATACCGGTAATGGGCTGAAAACGCCTGTTTTGGGACTCTGCAGAGAAAGTGTTTGCAGACTGCTGAATCCACACACGGGTTTAACTCTGGAAGTTGAGTGCACACATTGACAACCGTTCTGTTAGATAGCTACGTTTTGGATTTAGAAGCAGATATTTCCCTGTGCTTACTGCTGTTTCTTCCATATGCCGGTAATGGGCTGAAAACGCCTGTTTTGGGACTCTGCAGAGAAAGTGTTTGCAGACTGCTGAATCCACACACGGGTTTAACTCTGGAAGTTGAGTGCACACATTGACAACCGTTCTGATAGATAGCTGCGTTTTGGATTTAGAAGCAGATATTTCCCTGGGCTTACTGCTGTTTCTTCCATATGCCGGTAATGGGCTGAAAACGCCTGTTTTGGGACTCTGCAGAGAAACTGTTTGCAGACTGCTGAATCCACACACGGGTTTAACTCTGGAAGTTGAGTGCACACATTGACAACCGTTCTGTTAGATAGCTGCGTTTTGGATTTAGAAGCAGATATTTCCCTGGGCTTACTGCTGTTTCTTCCATATGCCGGTAATGGGCTGAAAACGCCTGTTTGGGGACTCTGCAGAGAAAGTGTTTGCAGACTGCTGAATCCACACACGGGTTTAACTCTGGAAGTTGAGTGCACACATTGACAACCGTTCTGTTAGATAGCTGCGTTTTGGATTTAGAAGCAGATATTTCCCTGTGCTTACTGCTGTTGCTTCCATATGCCGGTAATGGGCTGAAAACGCCTGTTTTGGGACTCTGCAGAGAAAGTGTTTGCAGACTGCTGAATCCACACACGGGTTTAACTCTGGAAGTTGAGTGCACACATTGACAACCGTTCTGTTAGATAGCTGCGTTTTGGATTTAGAAGCAGATATTTCCCTGTGCTTACTGCTGTTGCTTCCATATGCCGGTAATGGGCTGAAAACGCCTGTTTTGGGACTCGGCAGAGAAACTGTTTGCAGACTGCTGAATCCACACACGGGTTTAACTCTGGAAGTTGAGTGCACACATTGACAACCGTTCTGTTAGATAGCTGCGTTTTGGATTTAGAAGCAGATATTTCCCTGTGCTTACTGCTGTTTCTTCCATATGCCGGTAATGGGCTGAAAACGCCTGTTTTGGGACTCTGCTGAGAAAGTGTTTGCAGACTGCTGAATCCACACACGGGTTTAACTCTGGAAGTTGAGTGCACACATTGACAACCGTTCTGTTAGATAGCTGCGTTTTGGATTTAGAAGCAGATATTTCCCTGTGCTTACTGCTGTTGCTTCCATATGCCGGTAATGGGCTGAAAACGCCTGTTTGGGGACTCTGCAGAGAAACTGTTTGCAGACTGCTGAATCCACACACGGGTTTAACTCAGGAAGTTGAGTGCACACATTGACAACCGTTCTGTTAGATAGCTGCGTTTTGGATTTAGAAGCAGATATTTCCCTGTGCTTACTGCTGTTGCTTCCATATGCCGGTAATGGGCTGAAAATGCCTGTTTTGGGACTCTGCAGAGAAACTGTTTGCAGACTGCTGAATCCACACACGGGTTTAACTCTGGAAGTTGAGTGCACACATTGACAACCGTTCTGTTAGATAGCTGCGTTTTGGATTTAGAAGCAGATATTTCCCTGTGCTTACTGCTGTTGCTTCCATATGCCGGTAATGGGCTGAAAACGCCTGTTTTGGGACTCTGCAGAGAAACTGTTTGCAGACTGCTGAATCCACACACGGGTTTAACTCTGGAAGTTGAGTGCACACATTGACAACCGTTCTGTTAGATAGCTGCGTTTTGGATTTAGAAGCAGATATTTCCCTGTGCTTACTGCTGTTGCTTCCATATGCCGGTAATGGGCTGAAAACGCCTGTTTTGGGACTCTGCAGAGAAACTGTTTGCAGACTGCTGAATCCACACACGGGTTTAACTCTGGAAGTTGAGTGCACACATTGACAACCGTTCTGTTAGATAGCTGCGTTTTGTATTTAGAAGCAGATATTTCCCTGTGCTTACTGCTGTTGCTTCCATATGCCGGTAATGGGCTGAAAACGCCTGTTTTGGGACTCTGCAGAGAAAGTGTTTGCAGACTGCTGAATCCACACACGGGTTTAACTCTGGAAGTTGAGTGCACACATTGACAACCGTTCTGTTAGATAGCTGCGTTTTGGATTTAGAAGCAGATATTTCCCTGTGCTTACCGCTGTTGCTTCCATATGCCGGTAATGGGCTGAAAACGCCTGTTTTGGGACTCTGCAGAGAAAGTGTTTGCAGACTGCTGAATCCACACACGGGTTTAACTCTGGAAGTTGAGTGCACACATTGACAACCGTTCTGTTAGATAGCTGCGTTTTGGATTTAGAAGCAGATATTTCCCTGTGCTTACTGCTGTTTCTTCCATATGCCGGTAATGGGCTGAAAACGCCTGTTTGGGGACTCTGCAGAGAAAGTGTTTGCAGACTGCTGAATCCACACACGGGTTTAACTCTGGAAGTTGAGTGCACACATTGACAACCGTTCTGTTAGATAGCTGCGTTTTGGATTTAGAAGCAGATATTTCCCTGTGCTTACTGCTGTTTCTTCCATATGCCGGTAATGGGCTGAAAACGCCTGTTTGGGGACTCTGCAGAGAAAGTGTTTGCAGACTGCTGAATCCACACACGGGTTTAACTCTGGAAGTTGAGTGCACACATTGACAACCGTTCTGTTAGATAGCTGCGTTTTGGATTTAGAAGCAGATATTTCCCTGTGCTTACTGCTGTTTCTTCCATATGCCGGTAATGGGCTGAAAACGCCTGTTTTGGGACTCTGCAGAGAAAGTGTTTGCAGACTGCTGAATCCACACACGGGTTTAACTCTGGAAGTTGAGTGCACACATTGACAACCGTTCTGTTAGATAGCTGCGTTTTGGATTTAGAAGCAGATATTTCCCTGTGCTTACTGCTGTTTCTTCCATATGCCGGTAATGGGCTGAAAACGCCTGTTTTGGGACTCTGCAGAGAAAGTGTTTGCAGACTGCTGAATCCACACACGGGTTTAACTCTGGAAGTTGAGTGCACACATTGACAACCGTTCTGATAGATAGCTGCGTTTTGGATTTAGAAGCAGATATTTCCCTGGGCTTACTGCTGTTTCTTCCGTATGCCGGTAATGGGCTGAAAACGCCTGTTTTGGGACTCTGCAGAGAAAGTGTTTGCAGACTGCTGAATCCACACACGGGTTTAACTCTGGAAGTTGAGTGCACACATTGACAACCGTTCTGTTAGATAGCTGCGTTTTGGATTTAGAAGCAGATATTTCCCTGGGCTTACTGCTGTTGCTTCCATATGCCGGTAATGGGCTGAAAACGCCTGTTTGGGGACTCTGCAGAGAAAGTGTTTGCAGACTGCTGAATCCACACACGGGTTTAACTCTGGAAGTTGAGTGCACACATTGACAACCGTTCTGATAGATAGCTGCGTTTTGGATTTAGAAGCAGATATTTCCCTGTGCTTACTGCTGTTTCTTCCATATGCCGGTAATGGGCTGAAAACTCCTGTTTTGGGACTCTGCAGAGAACGTGTTTGCAGACTGCTGAATCCACACACGGGTTTAACTCTGGAAGTTGAGTGCACACATTGACAACCGTTCTGTTAGATAGCTGCGTTTTGGATTTAGAAGCAGATATTTCCCTGGGCTTACTGCTGTTTCTTCCATATGCCGGTAATGGGCTGAAAACGCCTGTTTGGGGACTCTGCAGAGAAAGTGTTTGCAGACTGCTGAATCCACACACGGGTTTAACTCTGGAAGTTGAGTGCACACATTGACAACCGTTCTGTTAGATAGCTGCGTTTTGGATTTAGAAGCAGATATTTCCCTGTGCTTACTGCTGTTTCTTCCATATGCCGGTAATGGGCTGAAAACGCCTGTTTTGGGACTCTGCAGAGAAAGTGTTTGCAGACTGCTGAATCCACACACGGGTTTAACTCTGGAAGTTGAGTGCACACATTGACAACCGTTCTGTTAGATAGCTGCGTTTTGGATTTAGAAGCAGATATTTCCCTGTGCTTACTGCTGTTGCTTCCATATGCCGGTAATGGGCTGAAAACGCCTGTTTTGGGACTCTGCAGAGAAACTGTTTGCAGACTGCTGAATCCACACACGGGTTTAACTCTGGAAGTTGAGTGCACACATTGACAACCGTTCTGTTAGATAGCTGCGTTTTGGATTTAGAAGCAGATATTTCCCTGTGCTTACTGCTGTTTCTTCCATATGCCGGTAATGGGCTGAAAACGCCTGTTTGGGGACTCTGCAGAGAAAGTGTTTGCAGACTGCTGAATCCACACACGGGTTTAACTCTGGAAGTTGAGTGCACACATTGACAACCGTTCTGTTAGATAGCTGCGTTTTGGATTTAGAAGCAGATATTTCCCTGTGCTTACTGCTGTTTCTTCCATATACCGGTAATGGGCTGAAAACGCCTGTTTTGGGACTCTGCAGAGAAAGTGTTTGCAGACTGCTGAATCCACACACGGGTTTAACTCTGGAAGTTGAGTGCACACATTGACAACCGTTCTGTTAGATAGCTACGTTTTGGATTTAGAAGCAGATATTTCCCTGTGCTTACTGCTGTTTCTTCCATATGCCGGTAATGGGCTGAAAACGCCTGTTTTGGGACTCTGCAGAGAAAGTGTTTGCAGACTGCTGAATCCACACACGGGTTTAACTCTGGAAGTTGAGTGCACACATTGACAACCGTTCTGATAGATAGCTGCGTTTTGGATTTAGAAGCAGATATTTCCCTGGGCTTACTGCTGTTTCTTCCATATGCCGGTAATGGGCTGAAAACGCCTGTTTTGGGACTCTGCAGAGAAACTGTTTGCAGACTGCTGAATCCACACACGGGTTTAACTCTGGAAGTTGAGTGCACACATTGACAACCGTTCTGTTAGATAGCTGCGTTTTGGATTTAGAAGCAGATATTTCCCTGGGCTTACTGCTGTTTCTTCCATATGCCGGTAATGGGCTGAAAACGCCTGTTTGGGGACTCTGCAGAGAAACTGTTTGCAGACTGCTGAATCCACACACGGGTTTAACTCTGGAAGTTGAGTGCACACATTGACAACCGTTCTGTTAGATAGCTGCGTTTTGGATTTAGAAGCAGATATTTCCCTGTGCTTACTGCTGTTGCTTCCATATGCCGGTAATGGGCTGAAAACGCCTGTTTTGGGACTCTGCAGAGAAAGTGTTTGCAGACTGCTGAATCCACACACGGGTTTAACTCTGGAAGTTGAGTGCACACATTGACAACCGTTCTGTTAGATAGCTGCGTTTTGGATTTAGAAGCAGATATTTCCCTGTGCTTACTGCTGTTGCTTCCATATGCCGGTAATGGGCTGAAAACGCCTGTTTTGGGACTCTGCAGAGAAACTGTTTGCAGACTGCTGAATCCACACACGGGTTTAACTCTGGTAGTTGAGTGCACACATTGACAACCGTTCTGTTAGATAGCTGCGTTTTGGATTTAGAAGCAGATATTTCCCTGTGCTTACTGCTGTTTCTTCCATATGCCGGTAATGGGCTGAAAACGCCTGTTTTGGGACTCTGCAGAGAAAGTGTTTGCAGACTGCTGAATCCACACACGGGTTTAACTCTGGAAGTTGAGTGCACACATTGACAACCGTTCTGTTAGATAGCTGCGTTTTGGATTTAGAAGCAGATATTTCCCTGTGCTTACTGCTGTTGCTTCCATATGCCGGTAATGGGCTGAAAACGCCTGTTTTGGGACTCTGCAGAGAAAGTGTTTGCAGACTGCTGAATCCACACACGGGTTTAACTCTGGAAGTTGAGTGCACACATTGACAACCGTTCTGTTAGATAGCTGCGTTTTGGATTTAGAAGCAGATATTTCCCTGTGCTTACTGCTGTTTCTTCCATATGCCGGTAATGGGCTGAAAACGCCTGTTTTGGGACTCTGCAGAGAAAGTGTTTGCAGACTGCTGAATCCACACACGGGTTTAACTCTGGAAGTTGAGTGCACACATTGACAACCGTTCTGTTAGATAGCTGCGTTTTGGATTTAGAAGCAGATATTTCCCTGTGCTTACTGCTGTTTCTTCCATATGCCGGTAATGGGCTGAAAACGCCTGTTTTGGGACTCTGCAGAGAAAGTGTTTGCAGACTGCTGAATCCACACACGGGTTTAACTCTGGAAGTTGAGTGCACACATTGACAACCGTTCTGGTAGATAGCTGCGTTTTGGATTTAGAAGCAGATATTTCCCTGTGCTTACTGCTGTTTCTTCCATATGCCGGTAATGGGCTGAAAACGCCTGTTTTGGGACTCTGCAGAGAAACTGTTTGCAGACTGCTGAATCCACACACGGGTTTAACTCTGGAAGTTGAGTGCACACATTGACAACCGTTCTGTTAGATAGCTGCGTTTTGGATTTAGAAACAGATATTTCCCTGTGCTTACTGCTGTTTCTTCCATATACCGGTAATGGGCTGAAAACGCCTGTTTTGGGACTCTGCAGAGAAAGTGTTTGCAGACTGCTGAATCCACACACGGGTTTAACTCTGGCAGTTGAGTGCACACATTGACAACCGTTCTGTTAGATAGCTGCGTTTTGGATTTAGAAGCAGATATTTCCCTGTGCTTACTGCTGTTTCTTCCATATGCCGGTAATGGGCTGAAAACGCCTGTTTTGGGACTCTGCAGAGAAAGTGTTTGCAGACTGCTGAATCCACACACGGGTTTAACTCTGGAAGTTGAGTGCACACATTGACAACCGTTCTGATAGATAGCTGCGTTTTGGATTTAGAAGCAGATATTTCCCTGGGCTTACTGCTGTTTCTTCCGTATGCCGGTAATGGGCTGAAAACGCCTGTTTTGGGACTCTGCAGAGAAAGTGTTTGCAGACTGCTGAATCCACACACGGGTTTAACTCTGGAAGTTGAGTGCACACATTGACAACCGTTCTGTTAGATAGCTGCGTTTTGGATTTAGAAGCAGATATTTCCCTGTGCTTACTGCTGTTTCTTCCATATGCCGGTAATGGGCTGAAAACGCCTGTTTTGGGACTCTGCAGAGAAAGTGTTTGCAGACTGCTGAATCCACACACGGGTTTAACTCTGGAAGTTGAGTGCACACATTGACAACTGTTCTGTTAGATAGCTGCGTTTTGGATTTAGAAGCAGATATTTCCCTGTGCTTACTGCTGTTTCTTCCATATGCCGGTAATGGGCTGAAAACGCCTGTTTGGGGACTCTGCAGAGAAAGTGTTTGCAGACTGCTGAATCCACACACGGGTTTAACTCTGGAAGTTGAGTGCACACATTGACAACCGTTCTGTTAGATAGCTGCGTTTTGGATTTAGAAGCAGATATTTCCCTGTGCTTACTGCTGTTTCTTCCATATGCCGGTAATGGGCTGAAAACGCCTGTTTGGGGACTCTGCAGAGAAAGTGTTTGCAGACTGCTGAATCCACACACGGGTTTAACTCTGGAAGTTGAGTGCACACATTGACAACCGTTCTGTTAGATAGCTGCGTTTTGGATTTAGAAGCAGATATTTCCCTGTGCTTACTGCTGTTTCTTCCATATGCCGGTAATGGGCTGAAAACGCCTGTTTTGGGACTCTGCAGAGAAAGTGTTTGCAGACTGCTGAATCCACACACGGGTTTAACTCTGGAAGTTGAGTGCACACATTGACAACCGTTCTGTTAGATAGCTGCGTTTTGGATTTAGAAGCAGATATTTCCCTTTGCTTACTGCTGTTTCTTCCATATGCCGGTAATGGGCTGAAAACGCCTGTTTTGGGACTCTGCAGAGAAAGTGTTTGCAGACTGCTGAATCCACACACGGGTTTAACTCTGGAAGTTGAGTGCACACATTGACAACCGTTCTGTTAGATAGCTGCGTTTTGGATTTAGAAGCAGATATTTCCCTGTGCTTACTGCTGTTTCTTCCATATGCCGGTAATGGGCTGAAAACGCCTGTTTTGGGACTCTGCAGAGAAAGTGTTTGCAGACTGCTGAATCCACACACGGGTTTAACTCTGGAAGTTGAGTGCACACATTGACAACCGTTCTGATAGATAGCTGCGTTTTGGATTTAGAAGCAGATATTTCCCTGGGCTTACTGCTGTTTCTTCCGTATGCTGGTAATGGGCTGAAAACGCCTGTTTTGGGACTCTGCAGAGAAAGTGTTTGCAGACTGCTGAATCCACACACGGGTTTAACTCTGGAAGTTGAGTGCACACATTGACAACCGTTCTGTTAGATAGCTGCGTTTTGGATTTAGAAGCAGATATTTCCCTGGGCTTACTGCTGTTGCTTCCATATGCCGGTAATGGGCTGAAAACGCCTGTTTGGGGACTCTGCAGAGAAAGTGTTTGCAGACTGCTGAATCCACACACGGGTTTAACTCTGGAAGTTGAGTGCACACATTGACAACCGTTCTGATAGATAGCTGCGTTTTGGATTTAGAAGCAGATATTTCCCTGAGCTTACTGCTGTTTCTTCCATATGCCGGTAATGGGCTGAAAACTCCTGTTTTGGGACTCTGCAGAGAACGTGTTTGCAGACTGCTGAATCCACACACGGGTTTAACTCTGGAAGTTGAGTGCACACATTGACAACCGTTCTGTTAGATAGCTGCGTTTTGGATTTAGAAGCAGATATTTCCCTGTGCTTACTGCTGTTTCTTCCATATGCCGGTAATGGGCTGAAAACGCCTGTTTGGGGACTCTGCAGAGAAAGTGTTTGCAGACTGCTGAATCCACACACGGGTTTAACTCTGGAAGTTGAGTGCACACATTGACAACCGTTCTGTTAGATAGCTGCGTTTTGGATTTAGAAGCAGATATTTCCCTGGGCTTACTGCTGTTTCTTCCATATGCCGGTAATGGGCTGAAAACGCCTGTTTTGGGACTCTGCAGAGAAAGTGTTTGCAGACTGCTGAATCCACACACGGGTTTAACTCTGGAAGTTGAGTGCACACATTGACAACCGTTCTGTTAGATAGCTGCGTTTTGGATTTAGAAGCAGATATTTCCCTGTGCTTACTGCTGTTGCTTCCATATGCCGGTAATGGGCTGAAAACGCCTGTTTTGGGACTCTGCAGAGAAACTGTTTGCAGACTGCTGAATCCACACACGGGTTTAACTCTGGAAGTTGAGTGCACACATTGACAACCGTTCTGGTAGATAGCTGCGTTTTGGATTTAGAAGCAGATATTTCCCTGTGCTTACTGCTGTTTCTTCCATATGCCGGTAATGGGCTGAAAACGCCTGTTTGGGGACTCTGCAGAGAAAGTGTTTGCAGACTGCTGAATCCACACACGGGTTTAACTCTGGAAGTTGAGTGCACACATTGACAACCGTTCTGTTAGATAGCTGCGTTTTGGATTTAGAAGCAGATATTTCCCTGTGCTTACTGCTGTTTCTTCCATATACCGGTAATGGGCTGAAAACGCCTGTTTTGGGACTCTGCAGAGAAAGTGTTTGCAGACTGCTGAATCCACACACGGGTTTAACTCTGGAAGTTGAGTGCACACATTGACAACCGTTCTGTTAGATAGCTACGTTTTGGATTTAGAAGCAGATATTTCCCTGTGCTTACTGCTGTTTCTTCCATATGCCGGTAATGGGCTGAAAACGCCTGTTTTGGGACTCTGCAGAGAAAGTGTTTGCAGACTGCTGAATCCACACACGGGTTTAACTCTGGTAGTTGAGTGCACACATTGACAACCGTTCTGATAGATAGCTGCGTTTTGGATTTAGAAGCAGATATTTCCCTGGGCTTACTGCTGTTTCTTCCATATGCCGGTAATGGGCTGAAAACGCCTGTTTTGGGACTCTGCAGAGAAACTGTTTGCAGACTGCTGAATCCACACACGGGTTTAACTCTGGAAGTTGAGTGCACACATTGACAACCGTTCTGTTAGATAGCTGCGTTTTGGATTTAGAAGCAGATATTTCCCTGGGCTTACTGCTGTTTCTTCCATATGCCGGTAATGGGCTGAAAACGCCTGTTTGGGGACTCTGCAGAGAAACTGTTTGCAGACTGCTGAATCCACACACGGGTTTAACTCTGGAAGTTGAGTGCACACATTGACAACCGTTCTGTTAGATAGCTGCGTTTTGGATTTAGAAGCAGATATTTCCCTGTGCTTACTGCTGTTGCTTCCATATGCCGGTAATGGGCTGAAAACGCCTGTTTTGGGACTCTGCAGAGAAAGTGTTTGCAGACTGCTGAATCCACACACGGGTTTAACTCTGGAAGTTGAGTGCACACATTGACAACCGTTCTGTTAGATAGCTGCGTTTTGGATTTAGAAGCAGATATTTCCCTGTGCTTACTGCTGTTGCTTCCATATGCCGGTAATGGGCTGAAAACGCCTGTTTTGGGACTCTGCAGAGAAACTGTTTGCAGACTGCTGAATCCACACACGGGTTTAACTCTGGAAGTTGAGTGCACACATTGACAACCGTTCTGTTAGATAGCTGCGTTTTGGATTTAGAAGCAGATATTTCCCTGTGCTTACTGCTGTTTCTTCCATATGCCGGTAATGGGCTGAAAACGCCTGTTTTGGGACTCTGCAGAGAAAGTGTTTGCAGACTGCTGAATCCACACACGGGTTTAACTCTGGAAGTTGAGTCCACACATTGACAACCGTTCTGTTAGATAGCTGCGTTTTGGATTTAGAAGCAGATATTTCCCTGTGCTTACTGCTGTTGCTTCCATATGCCGGTAATGGGCTGAAAACGCCTGTTTTGGGACTCTGCAGAGAAAGTGTTTGCAGAGTGCTGAATCCACACACGGGTTTAACTCTGGAAGTTGAGTGCACACATTGACAACCGTTCTGTTAGATAGCTGCGTTTTGGATTTAGAAGCAGATATTTCCCTGTGCTTACTGCTGTTTCTTCCATATGCCGGTAATGGGCTGAAAACGCCTGTTTGGGGACTCTGCAGAGAAAGTGTTTGCAGACTGCTGAATCCACACACGGGTTTAACTCTGGAAGTTGAGTGCACACATTGACAACCGTTCTGTTAGATAGCTGCGTTTTGGATTTAGAAGCAGATATTTCCCTGTGCTTACTGCTGTTTCTTCCATATGCCGGTAATGGGCTGAAAACGCCTGTTTTGGGACTCTGCAGAGAAAGTGTTTGCAGACTGCTGAATCCACACACGGGTTTAACTCTGGAAGTTGAGTGCACACATTGACAACCGTTCTGTTAGATAGCTGCGTTTTGGATTTAGAAGCAGATATTTCCCTGTGCTTACTGCTGTTTCTTCCATATGCCGGTAATGGGCTGAAAACGCCTGTTTTGGGACTCTGCAGAGAAACTGTTTGCAGACTGCTGAATCCACACACGGGTTTAACTCTGGAAGTTGAGTGCACACATTGACAACCGTTCTGGTAGATAGCTGCGTTTTGGATTTAGAAGCAGATATTTCCCTGTGCTTACTGCTGTTTCTTCCATATGCCGGTAATGGGCTGAAAACGCCTGTTTGGGGACTCTGCAGAGAAAGTGTTTGCAGACTGCTGAATCCACACACGGGTTTAACTCTGGAAGTTGAGTGCACACATTGACAACCGTTCTGTTAGATAGCTGCGTTTTGGATTTAGAAGCAGATATTTCCCTGTGCTTACTGCTGTTTCTTCCATATGCCGGTAATGGGCTGAAAACGCCTGTTTTGGGACTCTGCAGAGAAAGTGTTTGCAGACTGCTGAATCCACACACGGGTTTAACTCTGGAAGTTGAGTGCACACATTGACAACCGTTCTGATAGATAGCTGCGTTTTGGATTTAGAAGCAGATATTTCCCTGGGCTTACTGCTGTTTCTTCCGTATGCCGGTAATGGGCTGAAAACGCCTGTTTTGGGACTCTGCAGAGAAAGTGTTTGCAGACTGCTGAATCCACACACGGGTTTAACTCTGGAAGTTGAGTGCACACATTGACAACCGTTCTGTTAGATAGCTGCGTTTTGGATTTAGAAGCAGATATTTCCCTGTGCTTACTGCTGTTTCTTCCATATGCCGGTAATGGGCTGAAAACGCCTGTTTTGGGACTCTGCAGAGAAAGTGTTTGCAGACTGCTGAATCCACACACGGCTTTAACTCTGGAAGTTGAGTGAACACATTGACAACCGTTCTGTTAGATAGCTGCGTTTTGGATTTAGAAGCAGATATTTCCCTGTGCTTACTGCTGTTTCTTCCATATGCCGGTAATGGGCTGAAAACGCCTGTTTTGGGACTCTGCAGAAAAAGTGTTTGCAGACTGCTGAATCCACACACGGGTTTAACTCTGGAAGTTGAGTGCACACATTGACAACCGTTCTGTTAGATAGCTGCGTTTTGGATTTAGAAGCAGATATTTCCCTGTGCTTACTGCTGTTTCTTCCATATGCCGGTAATGGGCTGAAAACGCCTGTTTGGGGACTCTGCAGAGAAAGTGTTTGCAGACTGCTGAATCCACACACGGGTTTAACTCTGGAAGTTGAGTGCACACATTGACAACCGTTCTGTTAGATAGCTGCGTTTTGGATTTAGAAGCAGATATTTCCCTGTGCTTACTGCTGTTGCTTCCATATGCCGGTAATGGGCTGAAAACGCCTGTTTTGGGACTCTGCAGAGAAACTGTTTGCAGACTGCTGAATCCACACACGGGTTTAACTCTGGAAGTTGAGTGCACACATTGACAACCGTTCTGATAGATAGCTGCGTTTTGGATTTAGAAGCAGATATTTCCCTGGGCTTACTGCTGTTTCTTCCATATGCCGGTAATGGGATGAAAACTCCTGTTTTGGGACTCTGCAGAGAACGTGTTTGCAGACTGCAGAATCCACACACGGGTTTAACTCTGGAAGTTGAGTGCACACATTGACAACCGTTCTGTTAGATAGCTGCGTTTTGGATTTAGAAGCAGATATTTCCCTGTGCTTACTGCTGTTTCTTCCATATGCCGGTAACGGGCTGAAAACGCCTGTTTGGGGACTCTGCAGAGAAAGTGTTTGCAGACTGCTGAATCCACACACGGGTTTAACTCTGGAAGTTGAGTGCACACATTGACAACCGTTCTGTTAGATAGCTGCGTTTTGGATTTAGAAGCAGATATTTCCCTGTGCTTACTGCTGTTTCTTCCATATGCCGGTAATGGGCTGAAAACGCCTGTTTGGGGACTCTGCAGAGAAAGTGTTTGCAGACTGCTGAATCCACACACTGGTTTAACTCTGGAAGTTGAGTGCACACATTGACAACCGTTCTGTTAGATAGCTGCGTTTTGGATTTAGAAGCAGATATTTCCCTGTGCTTACTGCTGTTGCTTCCATATGCCGGTAATGGGCTGAAAACGCCTGTTTGGGGACTCTGCAGAGAAAGTGTTTGCAGACTGCTGAATCCACACACGGGTTTAACTCTGGAAGTTGAGTGCACACATTGACAACCGTTCTGTTAGATAGCTGCGTTTTGGATTTAGAAGCAGATATTTCCCTGTGCTTACTGCTGTTTCTTCCATATGCCGGTAATGGGCTGAAAACGCCTGTTTTGGGACTCTGCAGAGAAACTGTTTGCAGACTGCTGAATCCACACACGGGTTTAACTCTGGAAGTTGAGTGCACACATTGACAACCGTTCTGTTAGATAGCTGCGTTTTGGATTTAGAAGCAGATATTTCCCTGTGCTTACTGCTGTTTCTTCCATATGCCGGTAATGGGCTGAAAACGCCTGTTTTGGGACTCTGCAGAGAAAGTGTTTGCAGACTGCTGAATCCACACACGGGTTTAACTCTGGAAGTTGAGTGCACACATTGACAACCGTTCTGTTAGATAGCTGCGTTTTGGATTTAGAAGCAGATATTTCCCTGTGCTTACTGCTGTTGCTTCCATATGCCGGTAATGGGCTAAAAACGCCTGTTTTGGGACTCTGCAGAGAAAGTGTTTGCAGACTGCTGAATCCACACACGGGTTTAACTCTGGAAGTTGAGTGCACACATTGACAACCGTTCTGTTAGATAGCTGCGTTTTGGATTTAGAAGCAGATATTTCCCTGTGCTTACTGCTGTTTCTTCCATATGCCGGTAATGGGCTGAAAACGCCTGTTTTGGGACTCTGCAGAGAAAGTGTTTGCAGACTGCTGAATCCACACACGGGTTTAACTCTGGAAGTTGAGTGCACACATTGACAACCGTTCTGTTAGATAGTTGCGTTTTGGATTTAGAAGCAGATATTTCAATGTGCTTACTGCTGTTTCTTCCATATACCGGTAATGGGCTGAAAACACCTGTTTTGGGACTCTGCAGAGAAAGTGTTTGCAGACTGCTGAATCCACACACGGGTTTAACTCTGGAAGTTGAGTGCACACATTGACAACCGTTCTGTTAGATAGCTGCGTTTTGGATTTAGAAGCAGATATTTCCCTGTGCTTACTGCTGTTTCTTCCATATGCCGGTAATGGGCTGAAAACGCCTGTTTTGGGACTCTGCAGAGAAAGTGTTTGCAGACTGCTGAATCCACACACGGGTTTAACTCTGGAAGTTGAGTGCACACATTGACAACCGTTCTGTTAGATAGCTGCGTTTTGGATTTAGAAGCAGATATTTCCCTGGGCTTACTGCTGTTTCTTCCATATGCCGGTAATGGGCTGAAAACGCCTGTTTTGGGACTCTGCAGAGAAAGTGTTTGCAGACTGCTGAATCCACACACGGGTTTAACTCTGGAAGTTGAGTGCACACATTGACAACCGTTCTGTTAGATAGCTGCGTTTTGGATTTAGAAGCAGATATTTCCCTGTGCTTACTGCTGTTTCTTCCATATGCCGGTAATGGGCTGAAAACGCCTGTTTTGGGACTCTGCAGAGAAAGTGTTTGCAGACTGCTGAATCCACACACGGGTTTAACTCTGGAAGTTGAGTGCACACATTGACAACCGTTCTGTTAGATAGCTGCGTTTTGGATTTAGAAGCAGATATTTCCCTGTGCTTACTGCTGTTTCTTCCATATGGCGGTAATGGGCTGAAAACGCCTGTTTTGGGACTCTGCAGAGAAAGTGTTTGCAGACTGCTGAATCCACACACGGGTTTAACTCTGGAAGTTGAGTGCACACATTGACAACCGTTCTGTTAGATAGCTGCGTTTTGGATTTAGAAGCAGATATTTCCCTGTGCTTACTGCTGTTTCTTCCATATGCCGGTAATGGGCTGAAAACGCCTGTTTTGGGACTCTGCAGAGAAAGTGTTTGCAGACTGCTGAATCCACACACGGGTTTAACTCTGGAAGTTGAGTGCACACATTGACAACCGTTCTGTTAGATAGTTGCGTTTTGGATTTAGAAGCAGATATTTCCCTCTGCTTACTGCTGTTTCTTCCATATGCCGGTAATGGGCTGAAAACGCCTGTTTGGGGACTCTGCAGAGAAAGTGTTTGCAGACTGCTGAATCCACACACGGGTTTAACTCTGGAAGTTGAGTGCACACATTGACAACCGTTCTGTTAGATAGTTGCGTTTTGGATTTAGAAGCAGATATTTCCCTCTGCTTACTGCTGTTTCTTCCATATGCCGGTAATGGGCTGAAAACGCCTGTTTGGGGACTCTGCAGAGAAAGTGTTTGCAGACTGCTGAATCCACACACGGGTTTAACTCTGGAAGTTGAGTGCACACATTGACAAACGTTCTGGTAGATAGCTGCGTTTTGGATTTAGAAGCAGATATTTCCCTGTGCTTACTGCTGTTTCTTCCATATGCCGGTAATGGGCTGAAAACGCCTGTTTGGGGACTCTGCAGAGAAAGTGTTTGCAGACTGCTGAATCCACACACGGGTTTAACTCTGGAAGTTGAGTGCACACATTGACAACCGTTCTGTTAGATAGCTGCGTTTTGGATTTAGAAGCAGATATTTCCCTGTGCTTACTGCAGTTTCTTCCATATGCCGGTAATGGGCTGAAAACTCCTGTTTTGGGTCTCTGCCGAGAACGTGTTTGCAGACTGCTGAATCCACACACGGGTTTAACTCTGGAAGTTGAGTGCACACATTGACAACCGTTCTGTTAGATAGCTGCGTTTTGGATTTAGAAGCAGATATTTCCCTGGGCTTACTGCTGTTTCTTCCATATGCCGGTAATGGGCTGAAAACGCCTGTTTTGGGACTCTGCAGAGAAATTGTTTGCAGACTGCTGAATCCACACACGGGTTTAACTCTGGAAGTTGAGTGCACACATTGACAACCGTTCTGTTAGATAGCTGCGTTTTGGATTTAGAAGCAGATATTTCCCTGTGCTTACTGCTGTTTCTTCCATATGCCGGTAATGGGCTGAAAACGCCTGTTTGGGGACTCTGCAGAGAAAGTGTTTGCAGACTGCTGAATCCACACACGGGTTTAACTCTGGAAGTTGAGTGCACACATTGACAACCGTTCTGTTAGATAGCTGCGTTTTGGATTTAGAAGCAGATATTTCCCTGTGCTTACTGCTGTTGCTTCCATATGCCGGTAATGGGCTGAAAACGCCTGTTTGGGGACTCTGCAGAGAAAGTGTTTGCAGACTGCTGAATCCACACACGGGTTTAACTCTGGAAGTTGAGTGCACACATTGACAACCGTTCTGTTAGATAGCTGCGTTTTGGATTTAGAAGCAGATATTTCCCTGTGCTTACTGCTGTTTCTTCCATATGCCGGTAATGGGCTGAAAACGCCTGTTTTGGGACTCTGCAGAGAAACTGTTTGCAGACTGCTGAATCCACACACGGGTTTACCTCTGGAAGTTGAGTGCACACATTGACAACCGTTCTGTTAGATAGCTGCGTTTTGGATTTAGAAGCAGATATTTCCCTGTGCTTACTGCTGTTTCTTCCATATGCCGGTAATGGGCTGAAAACGCCTGTTTTGGGACTCTGCAGAGAAAGTGTTTGCAGACTGCTGAATCCACACACGGGTTTAACTCTGGAAGTTGAGTGCACACATTGACAACCGTTCTGTTAGATAGCTGCGTTTTGGATTTAGAAGCAGATATTTCCCTGTGCTTACTGCTGTTGCTTCCATATGCCGGTAATGGGCTGAAAACGCCTGTTTGGGGACTCTGCAGAGAAAGTGTTTGCAGACTGCTGAATCCACACACGGGTTTAACTCTGGAAGTTGAGTGCACACATTGACAACCGTTCTGTTAGATAGCTGCGTTTTGGATTTAGAAGCAGATATTTCCCTGTGCTTACTGCTGTTTCTTCCATATGCCGGTAATGGGCTGAAAACGCCTGTTTTGGGACTCTGCAGAGAAAGTGTTTGCAGACTGCTGAATCCACACACGGGTTTAACTCTGGAAGTTGAGTGCACACATTGACAACCGTTCTGTTAGATAGCTGCGTTTTGGATTTAGAAGCAGATATTTCCCTGTGCTTACTGCTGTTTCTTCCATATGCCGGTAATGGGCTGAAAACGCCTGTTTTGGGACTCTGCAGAGAAAGTGTTTGCAGACTGCTGAATCCACACACGGGTTTAACTCTGGAAGTTGAGTGCACACATTGACAACCGTTCTGTTAGATAGCTGCGTTTTGGATTTAGAAGCAGATATTTCCCTGTGCTTACTGCTGTTTCTTCCATATGCCGGTAATGGGCTGAAAACGCCTGTTTTGGGACTCTGCCGAGAAGATGTTTGCAGACTGCTGAATCCACACTCCGGTTTATCTCTGGAAGTTGAGTGCACGCATTGACAACCATTCAGTTAGATAGCTGCCTTTTGGTTTTAGAAGCAGTTATTTCTCTTTACAGCATATACTCTCATTCACTCTGGAATATCCAAACGCAGCTCCTAAAAGAAACGGGTTTCTAAGTATAATCAGATATTTCTCTTTACATCTTGTACCCCAGTACACTCTGATATATGCATACGCAGCTCCTGGAAGAAACGTGTTTGTAACTCGCTGAATCTGTGCATATATTGAAGTCTCTTAGGTGAATGAACACACAGCAGAGGAGTTTGAAAAAAACATTTCTTCCATGTTATAGATGCACTGTTACTGCTATTGCTTTTAGGCTGGTGTTTTCCTGGAAATGTTGGTTTTAGAATTTCCATATAAATGGTTTGTAAACTGCTGCTTAAGTGGAGCAGTTTAATTCGTTAAGTTGAATGCCCTCATTCACAATCATTCTGTTAGCTAGCTCCGTTTTGGTTTTATAAGCCTGTGTTTCTAGTTACAGCATATACTCCCATTCATTCTGGAATAGCCAAACGCAGCTCCCAGAATAGACGTGTTTCTAAGTCGCTGAATTTAAACATAGATTCAACTCCCTTAGGTGAACAAACACACAGCACAGCAGTTTGAAAGAAACGTTTTATTTGAGTTTTAGACGCAGTCTTATTGCTATTTCTCAGAGGCCGGTATTTTGCTGGGAATGTCTGTTTTAGAATCTGCACAAAAATCTTTTCTAAACTGCTGCATAGAAACAACAGTTTATCTCAATAAGCTGAATGCACACAGTGACAACCATTCTGTTAGATGGCTCCGCGTTTGTTTTAGAACCAGATAGTTCACTTTAAACCTTATACTCCAGTACACTCTGGAATATGCAAATGCAGCTCCTGGAAGAAACGTGTTTCTTACTCGCTGAATCTGAACATATACTCAAGACTCTTAGGTGAATGAACACAGAGCAGAGCATTTTGAAGAAAACGTTTCTTCTATGTTATAGATGCAGTCTTACTGCTACTTCTTTTAGGCTGGGGTTTTGCTGCAAATGTTGATTTTAGAATTTGCATATAAAGGGTTTCTAAACTGCTGCCTAAGAAGAGCAGATTAACCCTTTAAGTTAAATGCACACATTCACAACCATTCTGTTAGATAGCTCCGTTTTGGTTTTAGAAACAGATATTTCTCTTTACAGCATTTACTCCCATACACTCTGGAATATCGAAATGCAGCTCCTAGAATAAACGTGTTTCAAACTCGCTGAATCCAAACATAGATTCAACGACCTTTGGTGAACGAACACACTGCAGAGCAGTTTGAAAGAAACGTTCCCTCTGAGTTTTAGACGCAGTCTTACTGCTATTTCTTATAGGCCGGTATTTTGCTGGAAATGTCTGTTTGAGAATCTACACAGAAATGTTTTCTAAACTGCTGCATACAAACAGCAGTTTAGCTCAGTAAGTTGAATGCACACATTGACAACCATTCCATTAGATCATCCGTTTTTCTTTTGGAATGAGACATTTGTCTTTACATCTTATACTCCAGTATACTCTGGAATAGGCAAACACAGCTCCTGGAAGAAACGTGTTGCTAACTAGCTGAATCTGAACATATATTCAAGTCTCTTATATGAATGAACACACAGCAGAGCAGTTTGAAAACAGTTTCTTCCATGTTAAAGATGCAGTCTTACTGCTATTTCCTATAGGCTGGTGTTTTGCTGGAAAGTTCTCTATGAGAATTTGCATATAAAGGGTTTCTAAAGTGCTGCATGAGAAGAGCAGTTTACCTCTTTAAGCCGAAGGCACACATTCACAACCACTCTGCTAGAAAGATCCATTTTGGTTTTAGAAACAGATATTTCTCTTTACAGAATATACTCCCATTCAATCTGGAATATCCAAAGACAGCTCCTAGAATAAACGTGTTTCTATCTCGCTGAATCTGAACATAGATTCAACTCCCTTAGGTCAAAGAACACATGGCCGAGCAGTTTGAAAGAAACATTTCTTCTGAGTTTTAGACGCAGTCTTAATGCTCTTTCTTATATATGCCGGGACTGGGCCGGAAAGGCCTGTTTTGAGACTCTGCAAGAAAGTGTTTGCAGACTGCTGAATCCACACACGGGTTTAACTCTGGAAGTTGAGTGAACACATTGACAACCGTTCTGTTAGATAGCTGCGTTTTGGATTTAGAAGCAGATATTTCCCTGTGCTTACTGCTGTTTCTTCCATATGCCGGTAATGGGCTGAAAACGCCTGTTTTGGGACTCTGAAGAGAAAGTGTTTGCAGACTGCTGAATCCACACACGGGTTTAACTCTGGAAGTTGAGTGCACACATTGACAACCGTTCTGTTAGATAGCTGCGTTTTGGATTTAGAAGCAGATATTTCCCTGTGCTTACTGCTGCTTCTTCTATATGCCGGTAATGGGCTGAAAACGCCTGTTTTGGGACTCTGCAGAGAAAGTGTTTGCAGACTGCTGAATCCACACACGGGTTTAACTCTGGAAGTTGAGTGCACACATTGACAACCGTTCTGTTAGATAGCTGCGTTTTGGATTTAGAAGCAGATATTTCCCTGTGCTTACTGCTGTTTCTTCCATATGCCGGTAATGGGCTGAAAACGCCTGTTTTGGGACTCTGAAGAGAAAGTGTTTGCAGACTGCTGAATCCACACACGGGTTTAACTCCGGAAGTTGAGTGCACACATTGACAACCGTTCTGTTAGATAGCTGCGTTTTGGATTTAGAAGCAGATATTTCCCTGTGCTTACTGCTGTTTCTTCCATATGCCGGTAATGGGCTGAAAACGCCTGTTTTGGGACTCTGCAGAGAAAGTGTTTGCAGACTGCTGAATCCACACACGGGTTTAACTCTGGAAGTTGAGTGCACACATTGACAACCGTTCTGTTAGATAGCTGCGTTTTGGATTTAGAAGCAGATATTTCCCTGTGCTTACTGCTGTTTCTTCCATATGCCGGTAATGGGCTGAAAACGCCTCTTTGGGGACTCTGCAGAGAAAGTGTTTGCAGGCTGCTGAATCCACACACGGGTTTAACTCTGGAAGTTGAGTGCACACATTGACAACCGTTCTGTTAGATAGCTGCGTTTTGGATTTAGAAGCAGATATTTCCCTGTGCTTACTGCTGTTTCTTCCATATGCCGGTAATGGGCTGAAAACGCCTGTTTGGGGACTCTGCAGAGAAAGTGTTTGCAGACTGCTGAATCCACACACGGGTTTAACTCTGGAAGTTGAGTGCACACATTGACAACCGTTCTGTTAGATAGCTGCGTTTTGGATTTAGAAGCAGATATTTCCCTGTGCTTACTGCTGTTTCTTCCATATGCCGGTAATGGGCTGAAAACGCCTGTTTGGGGACTCTGCAGAGAAAGTGTTTGCAGACTGCTGAATCCACACACGGGTTTAACTCTGGAAGTTGAGTGCACACATTGACAACCGTTCTGTTAGATAGCTGCGTTTTGGATTTAGAAGCAGATATTTCCCTGTGCTTACTGCTGTTTCTTCCATATGCCGGTATTGGACTGAAAACGCCTGTTTTGGGACTCTGCAGAGAAAGTGTTTGCAGACTGCTGAATACACACACGGGTTTAACTCTGGAAGTTGAGTGCACACATTGACAACCGTTCTGTTAGATAGCTGCGTTTTGGATTTAGAAGCAGATATTTCCCTGTGCTTACTGCTGTTTCTTCCATATGCCGGTAATGGGCTGAAAACGCCTGTTTGGGGACTCTGCAGAGAAAGTGTTTGCAGACTGCTGAATCCACACACCGGTTTAACTCTGGAAGTTGAGTGCACACATTGACAATCGTTCTGTTAGATAGCTGCGTTTTGGATTTAGAAGCAGATATTTCCCTGTGCTTACTGCTGTTGCTTCCATATGCCGGTAATGGGCTGAAAACGCCTGTTTGGGGACTCTGCAGAGAAAGTGTTTGCAGATTGCTGAATCCACACACGGGTTTAACTCTGGAAGTTGAGTGCACACATTGACAACCGTTCTGTTAGATAGCTGCGTTTTGGATTTAGAAGCAGATATTTCCCTGTGCTTACTGCTGTTGCTTCCATATGCCGGTAATGGGCTGAAAACGCCTGTTTTGGGACTCTGCAGAGAAACTGTTTGCAGACTGCTGAATCAACACACGGGTTTAACTCTGGAAGTTGAGTGCACACATTGACAACCGTTCTGTTAGATAGCTGCGTTTTGGATTTAGAAGCAGATATTTCCCTGTGCTTACTGCTGTTTCTTCCATATGCCGGTAATGGGCTGAAAACGCCTGTTTTGGGACTCTGCAGAGAAAGTGTTTGCAGACTGCTGAATCCACACACGGGTTTAACTCTGGAAGTTGAGTGCACACATTGACAACCGTTCTGTTAGATAGCTGCGTTTTGGATTTAGAAGCCGATATTTCCCTGTGCTTACTGCTGTTTCTTCCATATGCCGGTAATGGGCTGAAAATGCCTGTTTTGGGACTCTGCAGAGAAAGTGTTTGCAGACTGCTGAATCCACACACGAGTTTAACTCTGGAAGTTGAGTGCACACATTGACAACCGTTCTCTTAGATAGTTGCATTTTGGATTTAGAAGCAGCTATTTCCCTGTGCTTACTCCCCTTTCTTCTTTATGTCGGTATTGGGCTAAAAACGCCTGTTTTGAGACTCTGCACAGAAAGTGTTTACCGACTGCTGAATCCACACACGGGTTTAACTCTGGACGTTGAGTGCACACATTGACAACCGTTCTGTTAGATAGCTGCGTTTTGGATTTAGAAGCAGATATTTCCCTGTGCTTACTGCTGTTACTTCCACATGCAGGTAATAGGCTGAAAACGCCTGTTTTGGGACTCTGCACAGAAAGTGTTTGCAGACTGCTGAATCCACACACGGGTTTACCTCTGGAAGTTGAGTGCACACATTGACAACCGTTCTGTTAGATAGCTGCGTTTTGGATTTAGAAGCAGCTATTTCCCTGTGCTGACTGCTGTTTCTTCCATATGTCGGTAATGGGCTGAAAACGCCTGTTTTGGGACTCTGCAGAGAAAGTGTTTGCAGACTGCTGAATCCACACACGGGTTTAACTCTGGAAGTTGAGTGCACACATTGAGAACCGTTCTGTTAGATTGCTGCGTTTTGGATTTAGAAGCAGATATTTCCCTGTGCTTACTGCTGTTTCTTCCATATGCCGGTAATGGGCTGAAAACGCCTGTTTTGGGACTCTGCAGAAAAAAGTGTTTGCAGACTGCTGAATCCACATACGGGTTTAACTCTGGAAGTTGAGTGCACACATTGGCAACCGTTCTGTTAGATAGCTGCGTTTTGGATTTAGAACCAGATATTTCCCTGTGCTTACTGCTGTTTCTTCCATATGCCAGTAATGGGCTGAAAACGCCTGCTTTGGGACACTGCAGAGAAAGTGTTTGCAGACTGCTGAATCCACACACGGGTTAGCTCTGGAAATTGAGTGCACACATTGACAACCGTTCTGTTAGATAGCTGCGTTGTGGATTTAGAAGCAGATATTTCCCTGTGCTTACTGCTGTTTCTTCCATATGCCGGTAATGGGCTGAAAACTCCTGTTTTGGGACGCTGCAGAGAAAGAGTTTGCAGACTGCTGAATCCACACACGGGTTTAACACTGGAAGCTCAGTGCACACTTTGACAACCGTTCTGTTAGATAGCTGCGTTTTGGATTTAGAAGCAGATATTTCCCTGTGCTTACTGCTGTTTCTTCCATATGCCGGTAATGGGCTGAAAACGCCTGTTTTGGGACTCTGCAGAGAAAGTGTTTGCAGACTGCTGAATCCACTCACGGGTTTAACTCTGGAAGTTGAGTGCACACATTGACAACCGTTCCGTTAGATAGCTGCGTTTTGGATTTAGAAGCAGATATTTCCCTTTGCTGACTGCTGTTTCTTCCATATGCCGGTAATGGGCTGAAAACGCCTGTTTTGGGATTCTGCAGAGAAAGTGTTTGCAGACTGCTGAATCCACACACGGGTTTAACTCTGGAAGTTGAGTGCACACATTGATAACCGTTCTGTTAGATTGCTGCGTTTTGGATTTAGAAGCAGACATTTCCCTGTGCTTACTGCTGTTTCTTCCATATGCCGGTAAAGGGCTGAAAACGCCTGTTTTGGGACTCTGCAGAGAAAGTGTTTGCAGACTGCAGAATCCACACACGGGTTTAACTCTGGAAGTTGAGTGCACACATTGACAACCGTTCTGTTAGATAGCTGCGTTTTGGATTTAGAAGCCGATATTTCCCTGTGCTTACTGCTGTTTCTTCCATATGCCGGTAATGGGCTGAAAACGCCTGTTTTGGGACTCTGCAGAGAAAGTGTTTGCAGACTGCTGAATCCACACATGGGTTTAACTCTGGAAGTTGAGTGCACACATTGACAACCGTTCTGTTAGATAGCTGCGTTTTGGATTTATAAGGAGATATTTCCATGTGCTTACTGCCCTTTCTTCCATATGCCGGTACTGGGCTGAAAACGCCTGTTTTGAGACTCTGCACAGAAAGTGTTTGCAGACTGCTGAATCCACACACGGGTTTAACTCTGTAAGTTGAGTGCACTCATTGACAACCGTTCTCTTAGATAGTTGCATTTTGGATTTAGAAGCAGCTATTTCCCTGTGCTTACTCCCCTTTCTTCTTTATGTCGGTATTGGGCTAAAAACGCCTGTTTTGAGACTCTGCACAGAAAGTGTTTACCGACTGCTGAATCCACACACGGGTTTAACTCTGGATGTTGAGTGCACACATTTACAACCGTTCTGTTAGATAGCTGCGTTTTGGATTTAGAAGCAGATATTTCCCTGTGCTTACTGCTGTTTCTTCCATATGCCGGTAATGGGCTGAAAACGCCTGTTTTGGGACTCTGCAGAGAAAGTGTTTGCAGACTGCTGAATCCACACACGAGTTTACCTCTGGAAGTTGAGTGCACACATTGACAACCGTTCTGTTAGATAGCTGCGTTTTGGATTTAGAATCAGATATTTCCCTGTGCTTACTGCTGTTACTTCCATATGCCGGTAATGGGCTGAAAACTCCTGTTTTGGGACTCTGCACAGAAAGTGTTTGCAGACTGCTGAATCCACACACGGGATTAACTCTGGAAGTTCAGTGCACACATTGACAACCGTTCCGTTAGATAGCTGCGTTTTGGATTTAGAAGCAGATATTTCCCTGTGCTTACTGCTGTTTATTCCATATGCCGGTAATGGGCTGAAAACGCCGGCTTTGGGACTCTGCAGAGAAAGTGTTTGCAGACTGCTGAATCCACAAACGGGTTTAACTCTGGAAGTTGAGTTCACACATTGGCAACCGTTTTGTTAGATAGCTGCGTTTTGGATTTAGAGGCAGATATTTCCCTGTGCTGACTGCTGTTTCTTCCATATGCCGGTAATGGGTTGAAAACGCCTGTTTTGGGACTCTGTAGAGAAAGTGTTTGCAGACTGCTGAATCCACACACGGGTTTAACTCTGGAAGTTGAGTGCACACATTGGCAACCGTTCTGTTAGATAGCTGCGTTTTGGATTTAGAAGCAGATATTTCCCTGTGCTTACTGCTGTTTCTTCCATATGCCGGTAATGGGCTGAAATCTCCTGTTTTGGGACGCTGAAGAGAAAGTGTTTGCAGACTGCTGAATCCACACACGGGTTTAACTCTGGAAATTGAGTGCACACATTGGCAACCGTTCTGTTAGATAGCTGCGTTTTGGATTTATAAGCAGATATTTCCCTGTGCTTACTGCTGTTTCTTCCATATGCCGGTAATGGGCTGAAAACGCCTGTTTTGGGACTCTGCAGAAAAAAGTGTTTGCTGACTGCTGTATCCACACACGGGTTAACTCTGGAAGTTGAGTGCACACATTGGCAACCGTTCTGTTAGATAGCTGCGTTTTGGATTTAGAAGCAGATATTTCCCTGTGCTTACTGCTGTTTCTTCAAACTGCCGGTAATGGGCTGAAAACGCCTGTTTTGGGACTCTGCACAGAAAGTGTTTGCAGACTGCTGAATCCACACACGGGTTAGTTCTGGAAATTAAGTGCACACATTGACAACCGTTCTCTTAGATAGCTGCGTTTTGGATTTAGAAGCAGATATTTCCCTGTGCTTACTGCTGTTTCTTCCATATGCCGGTAATGGGCTGAAAACGCCTGTTTTCAGACTCTGCAGAGAAAGTGTTTACAGACTGCTGAATCCACACACGGGTTTAACTCTGGAAGTTGAGTGCACAGATTGACAACCGTTCTGTTAGATTGCTGCGTTTTGGATTTAGAAGCAGATATTTCCCTGTGCTTACTGCTGTTACTTCCACATGCAGGTAATAGGCTGAAAACGCCTGTTTTGGGACTCTGCACAGAAAGTGTTTGCAGACTGCTGAATCCACACACAGGTTTAACTCTGGAAGTTGAGTGCACACATTGACAACCGTGCTGTTAGATAGCTGCGTTTTGGATTTAGAAGCAGATATTTCCCTGTGCTGACTGCTGTTTCTTCCATATGCCGGTAATGGGCTGAAAACGCCTGTTTTGGGACTCTGCAGAGAAAGTGTTTGCAGACTGCTGAATCCACACACGGGTTTAACTCTGGAAGTTGAGTGCACACATAGAGAACCGTTCTGCTAGATTGCTGCGTTTTGGATTTAGAAGCAGATATTTCCCTGTGCTTACTGCTGTTTCTTCCATATGCCGGTAATGGGCTGAAAACGCCTGTTTTGGGACTCTGCAGAAAAAAGTGTTTGCAGACTGCTGAATCCACATACGGGTTTAACTCTGGAAGTTGAGTGCACACATTGGCAACCGTTCTGTTAGATAGCTGCGTTTTGGATTTAGAACCAGATATTTCCCTGTGCTTACTGCTGTTTCTTCCATATGCCGGTAATGGGCTGAAAACGCCTGCTTTGGGACACTGCAGAGAAAGTGTTTGCAGACTGCTGAATCCACACACGGGTTTGCTCTGGAAATTGAGTGCACACATTGACAACCGTTCTGTTAGATAGCTGCGTTGTGGATTTAGAAGAGGATATTTCCCTGTGCTTACTGCTGTTTCTTCCATATGCCGGTAATGGGCTGAAAACTCCTGTTTTGGGACGCTGCAGAGAAAGAGTTTGCAGACTGCTGAATCCACACACGGGTTTAACACTGGAAGCTCAGTGCACACTTTGACAACCGTTCTGTTAGATAGCTGCGTTTTGGATTTAGAAGCAGATATTTCCCTGTGCTTACTGCTGTTTCTTCCATATGCCGGTAATGGGCTGAAAACGCCTGTTTTGGGACTCTGCACAGAAATTGTTTGCAGACTGCTGAATCCAGACACGGGTTTAACTCTGGAAGTTGAGTGCACACATTGACAACCGTTCTGTTAGAAAGCTGCGTTTTGGATTTAGAAGCAGATATTTCCCTGTGCTTACTGCTGTTTCTTCCATATGCCGGTAATGGGCTGAAAACGCCTGTTTTGGGATTCTGCAGAGAAAGTGTTTGCAGACTGCTGAATCCACACACGGGTTTAACTCTGGAAGTTGAGTGCACACATTGATAACCATTCTCTTAGATAGTTGCATTTTGGATTTAGAAGCAGCTATTTCCCTGTGCTTACTCCCCATTCTTCTTTATGTCGGTATTGGGCTAAAAACGCCTGTTTTGAGACTCTGCACAGAAAGTGTATACCGACTGCTGAATCCACACACGGGTTTAACTCTGGATGTTGAGTGCACACATTGACAACCGTTCTGTTAGATAGCTGCGTTTTGGATTTAGAAGCAGATATTTCCCTGTGCTTACTGCTGTTACTTCCATATGCCGGTAATCGGCTGAAAACTCCTGTTTTGGGACTCTGCACAGAAAATGTTTGCAGACTGCTGAATCCACACACGGGTTAGTTCTGGAAATTACGTGCACACATTGACAACGGTTCTGTTAGATAGCTGCGTTTTGGATTTAGAAGCAGACATTTCCCTGTGCTTACTGCTGTTTCTTCCATATGCCGGTAATGGGCTGAAAACGCCTGTTTTCAGACTCTGCAGAGAAAGTGTTTGCAGACTGCTGAATCCACACACGGGTTTAACTCCGGAAGTTGAGTGCACACATTGACAACCGTTCTGTTAGATTGCTGCGTTTTGGATTTAGAAGCAGATATTTCCCTGTGCTTACTGCTGTTACTTCCACATGCAGGTAATAGGCTGAAAACGCCTGTTTTGGGACTCTGCACAGAAAGTGTTTGCAGACTGCTGAATCCACACACGGGTTTAACTCTGGAAGTTGAGTGCACACATTGACAACCGTTCTGTTAGATAGCTGCGTTTTGGATTTAGAAGCAGATATTTCCCTGTGCTGACTGCTGTTTCTTCCATATGCCGGTAATGGGCTGAAAACGCCTGTTTTGGGACTCTGCAGAGAAAGTGTTTGCAGACTGCTGAATCCACTCACGGGTTTAACTCTGGAAGTTGAGTGCACACATTGACAACCGTTCCGTTAGATAGCTGCGTTTTGGATTTAGAAGCAGATATTTCCCTGTGCTTACTGCTGTTTTTTCCATATGCCGGTAATGGGCTGAAAACGCCTGTTTTGGGATTCTGCAGAGAAAGTGTTTGCAGACTTCTGAATCCACACACGGGTTTAACTCTGGAAGTTGAGTGCACACATTGATAACCGTTCTGTTACATTGCTGCGTTTTGGATTTAGAAGCAGACATTTCCCTGTGCTTACTGCTGTTTCTTCCATATGCCGGTAAAGGGCTGAAAACGCCTGTTTTGTGACTCTGCAGAAAAAGTGTTTGCGGACTGCTGAATCCACACACGGGTTTAACTCTGGAAGTTGAGTGCACACATTGACAACCGTTCTGTTAGATAGCTGCGTTTTGGATTTAGAAGCCGATATTTCCCTGTGCTTACTGCTGTTTCTTCCATATGCCGGTAATGGGCTAAAAATGCCTGTTTTGGGACTCTGCAGAGAAAGTGTTTGCAGACTGCTGAATCCACACACGGGTTTAATTCTGGAAGTTGAGTGCACACATTGACAACCGTTCTCTTAGATAGTTGCATTTTGGATTTAGAAGCAGTTATTTCCCTGTGCTTACTCCCCTTTCTTCTTTATGTCGGTATTGGGCTAAAAACGCCTGTTTTGAGACTCTGAACAGAAAGTGTTTACCGACTGCTGAATCCACACACGGGTTTAACTCTGGACGTTGAGTGCACACATTGACAACCGTTCTGTTAGATAGCTGCGTTTTTGATTTAGAAGCAGATATTTCCCTGTGCTTACTGCCCTTTCTTATATATGCCGGTACTGGGCTGAAAACGCCTGTTTTGGGACTCTGCACAGAAAGTGTTTGCAGACTGATGAATCCACACACGGGTTTAACTCTGGAAGTTGAGTGCACACATGGACATCCGTTCTGTTACATAGCTGCATTTTCAATTTAGAAGCAGATATTTCCCTGTGCTTACTGCTGTTTCGTCCATATGCCGGTTCAGGGCTGAAAACGCCTGTTTTGAGACTCTGCACAGAAAATGTTTGCAGACTGCTGAATCCACACACGGGTTTAACACTGGAAGTTGAGTGCACACTTTGAAACCGTTCTGTTAGATACCTGCGTTTTGGATATAGAAGCCGATATTTCCCTGTGCTTACTGCCCTTTCTTCCATATGTAGGTACTGGGCTGAAAAGGCCTGTTTTGAGACTCTGCACAGCAAAAATTTGCAGCCTGCTGAATCCACTCACTGGTTTACCTCTGGAAGTTGAGTGCACACATTGACAACCGTTCTGTTAGATAGCTGCGTTTTGGATTTAGAAGCAGATATTTCCCTGTGCTTACTGCTGTTTCTTCCTTATGCCGGTACTGGGCCGAAAACGCCTGTTTTGAGACTCTGCACAGAAAGTGCTTGCAGACTGCTGAATCTACACACGGGTTTAACTCTGGAAATTGAGTGCACACATTGGCAACCGTTCTGTTAGATAGCTGCGTTTTGGATTTAGAAACAGATATTTCCCTGTGCTTACTGCTGTTTCTTCCATATGCCGGTAATGGGCTGAAAACGCCTGTTTTGGGACTCTGCAGAGAAAGTGTTTGCAGACTGCTGAATCCACTCACGGGTTTAACTCTGGAAGTTGAGTGCACACATTGACAACCGTTCCGTTAGATAGCTGCGTTTTGGATTTAGAAGCAGATATTTCCCTGTGCTTACTGCTGTTTTTTCCATATGCCGGTAATGGGCTGAAAACGCCTGTTTTGGGATTCTGCAGAGAAAGTGTTTGCAGACTTCTGAATCCACACACGGGTTTAACTCTGGAAGTTGAGTGCACACATTGATAACCGCTCTGTTACATTGCTGCGTTTTGGATTTAGAAGCAGACATTTCCCTGTGCTTACTGCTGTTTCTTCCATATGCCGGTAAAGGGCTGAAAACGCCTGTTTTGTGACTCTGCAGAAAAAGTGTTTGCAGACTGCTGAATCCACACACGGGTTTAACTCTGGAAGTTGAGTGCACACATTGACAACCGTTCTGTTAGATAGCTGCGTTTTGGATTTAGAAGCCGATATTTCCCTGTGCTTACTGCTGTTTCTTCCATATGCCGGTAATGGGCTGAAAATGCCTGTTTTGGGACTCTGCAGAGAAAGTGTTTGCAGACTGCTGAATCCACACACGGGTTTAATTCTGGAAGTTGAGTGCACACATTGACAACCGTTCTCTTAGATAGTTGCATTTTGGATTTAGAAGCAGTTATTTCCCTGTGCTTACTCCCCTTTCTTCTTTATGTCGGTATTGGGCTAAAAACGCCTGTTTTGAGACTCTGAACAGAAAGTGTTTACCGACTGCTGAATCCACACACGGGTTTAACTCTGGACGTTGAGTGCACACATTGACAACCGTTCTGTTAGATAGCTGCGTTTTTGATTTAGAAGCAGATATTTCCCTGTGCTTACTGCCCTTTCTTATATATGCCGGTACTGGGCTGAAAACGCCTGTTTTGGGACTCTGCACAGAAAGTGTTTGCAGACTGATGAATCCACACACGGGTTTAACTCTGGAAGTTGAGTGCACACATGGACATCCGTTCTGTTACATAGCTGCATTTTCAATTTAGAAGCAGATATTTCCCTGTGCTTACTGCTGTTTCGTCCATATGCCGGTTCAGGGCTGAAAACGCCTGTTTTGAGACTCTGCACAGAAAATGTTTGCAGACTGCTGAATCCACACACGGTTTTAACACTGGAAGTTGAGTGCACACTTTGAAACCGTTCTGTTAGATACCTGCGTTTTGGATATAGAAGCCGATATTTCCCTGTGCTTACTGCCCTTTCTTCCATATGTAGGTACTGGGCTGAAAAGGCCTGTTTTGAGACTCTGCACAGCAAAAATTTGCAGCCTGCTGAATCCACTCACTGGTTTACCTCTGGAAGTTGAGTGCACACATTGACAACCGTTCTGTTAGATAGCTGCGTTTTGGATTTAGAAGCAGATATTTCCCTGGGCTTACTGGTCTTTCTTCCGTATGCCGGTACTGGGCCGAAAACGCCTGTTTTGAGACTCTGCACAGAAAGTGCTTGCAGACTGCTGAATCTACACACGGGTTTAACTCTGGAAGTTGAGTGCACACATTGAAAATCGTTCCGTTAGATAGCTGCGTTTTTGATTTAGAAGCAGATATTTCTCTGTCCTTACTATCCTTTCTTCCATATGCCGGTAATGGGCTGAAAACGCCTGTTTTGGGACTCTGCAGAGAAAGTGTTTGCAGACTGCTGAATCCACTCACGGGTTTAACTCTGGAAGTTGAGTGCACACATTGACAACCGTTCCGTTAGATAGCTGCGTTTTGGATTTAGAAGCAGATATTTCCCTGTGCTTACTGCTGTTTTTTCCATATGCCGGTAATGGGCTGAAAACGCCTGTTTGGGGATTCTGCAGAGAAAGTGTTTGCAGACTTCTGAATCCACACACGGGTTTAACTCTGGAAGTTGAGTGCACACATTGATAACCGTTCTGTTACATTGCTGCGTTTTGGATTTAGAAGCAGACATTTCCCTGTGCTTACTGCTGTTTCTTCCATATGCCGGTAAAGGGCTGAAAACGCCTGTTTTGGGACTCTGCAGAAAAAGTGTTTGCAGACTGCTGAATCCACACACGGGTTTAACTCTGGAAGTTGAGTGCACACATTGACAACCGTTCTGTTAGATAGCTGCGTTTTGGATTTAGAAGCCGATATTTCCCTGTGCTTACTGCTGTTTCTTCCATATGCCGGTAATGGGCTGAAAATGCCTGTTTTGGGACTCTGCAGAGAAAGTGTTTGCAGACTGCTGAATCCACACACGGGTTTAATTCTGGAAGTTGAGTGCACACATTGACAACCGTTCTCTTAGATAGTTGCATTTTGGATTTAGAAGCAGTTATTTCCCTGTGCTTACTCCCCTTTCTTCTTTATGTCGGTATTGGGCTAAAAACGCCTGTTTTGAGACTCTGAACAGAAAGTGTTTACCGACTGCTGAATCCACACACGGGTTTAACTCTGGACGTTGAGTGCACACATTGACAACCGTTCTGTTAGATAGCTGCGTTTTTGATTTAGAAGCAGATATTTCCCTGTGCTTACTGCCCTTTCTTATATATGCCGGTACTGGGCTGAAAACGCCTGTTTTGGGACTCTGCACAGAAAGTGTTTGCAGACTGATGAATCCACACACGGGTTTAACTCTGGAAGTTGAGTGCACACATGGACATCCGTTCTGTTACATAGCTGCATTTTCAATTTAGAAGCAGATATTTCCCTGTGCTTACTGCTGTTTCGTCCATATGCCGGTTCAGGGCTGAAAACGCCTGTTTTGAGACTCTGCACAGAAAATGTTTGCAGACTGCTGAATCCACACACGGGTTTAACACTGGAAGTTGAGTGCACACTTTGAAACCGTTCTGTTAGATACCTGCGTTTTGGATATAGAAGCCGATATTTCCCTGTGCTTACTGCCCTTTCTTCCATATGTAGGTACTGGGCTGAAAAGGCCTGTTTTGAGACTCTGCACAGCAAAAATTTGCAGCCTGCTGAATCCACTCACTGGTTTACCTCTGGAAGTTGAGTGCACACATTGACAACCGTTCTGTTAGATAGCTGCGTTTTGGATTTAGAAGCAGATATTTCCCTGGGCTTACTGGTCTTTCTTCCGTATGCCGGTACTGGGCCGAAAACGCCTGTTTTGAGACTCTGCACAGAAAGTGCTTGCAGACTGCTGAATCTACACACGGGTTTAACTCTGGAAGTTGAGTGCACACATTGAAAATCGTTCCGTTAGATAGCTGCGTTTTTGATTTAGAAGCAGATATTTCTCTGTCCTTACTATCCTTTCTTCCATATGTCGGTAATGGGCTGAAAACCCCTGTTTTGAGACTCTGCAGAGAAAGTGTTTGCAGACTGCTGAATCCACACAGGGGTTTAACTCTGGAAGTTGAGTGCACACATTGACAACAGTTTCGCTAGATAGCTGCGTTTTGGATTTAGAAGCAGATATTTCCCTGTGCTTACTGCCCTTTCTTCCGTATGCGAGTATTGGGCTGAAAACGCCGGTTTTGAGACTGCACAGAAAGTGTTTGCAGACTTCTGAATCCACACACGGGTTAAACTCTGGAAGTTGACTGCACACATTGACAACCGTTCTGTGAGAAAGCTGCGCTTTGGATTCAGAAGCAGATATTTCCCTGGGATTCCAGCCCTTTCTTCCATATGCCGGTATTGGGCTGAAAATTCCTGTTTTGAGTCTCTTCAGAGAAAGTTTTTGCAGACTGCTGAATCCAGACACGGGTTTACCGCTGGAAGTTGAGTACACACATTGACAACCGTTCTGTTACATAGCTGCATTTGGATTTAGAAGCAGATATTTCCCTGTGCTTACTGCCCTTTCTTCCATATGCCAGTATTGGGCTGAAAACGCCGGTTTTGAGACTGCACAGAAAGTGTTTGCAGACTGTGGAATCCACACACGGGTTTAACTCTGGAAGTTGAGTGCACACATTGAGAACCGTTCTGTTAGATAGCTCCGTTTTGGATTTGGAAACCGATATTTCCCTGTGCTTACTGCCCTTTCTTCCATATGCCAGTACTGGGCTGAAAACTCCTGTTTTGAGACTCTGCACAGAAACTGTTTGCAGACTGCTGAATCCAAACACGGGTTTAACTCTGGAAGGTGAGAGCACACATTGACAACCGTTCTTTTAGATAGCTGCGTTTTGGATTTAGAAGCAGATATTTCCTTGTGTTTACAGCCCTTCTTCCATATGCCTGTACAGGGCTGAAAACGACTGTTTTGAGACGCTGCCGAGAAAGTGTTTGCAGTCTGATGAATCCACAGACGGGTTTAACTCTGTAAGGTGAACGCACAAATTGACAACCGTTCTGTTAGATAGCTACGTTTTGGATTTAGAAGCAGATATTTCCCTTTGCTTACTGTCCTTTCTTCCAAATGCCAGTACTGGACTGAAAACGCCTGTTTTGAGATTCTGCACAGAAAGTGTTTGCAGACTGTGGAATCCACACACGGGTTTAACTCTGGAAGTTGAGTGCACACTTTGGCAACTGTTCTGTTAGATAGCTGCGTTTTCGATGTAGAAGCAAATATTTCCCTGTGCTTACTACCCTTTCTTTGATATGCCAGTATTTTTATGAAGACGCCTGTTTTGAGACTCTGCAAGGAAAGTTTTTCCAGACTGCTGAATCCGCTCGCGTTTTTAACTCTGGAAGTTGACTTCACACATTGACAACCGTTCTGTTAGATAGCTGCATTTTGGATTTAGAAGCAGATATTTCCCTCTTCTTACTACCCATTCTTCCATATACCGGTATTGGGCTGAAGACGCCTGTTTTTAGACTCTGCACAGAAAGTGTTTGCAGACTGCTGAATCCACACACGTCTTTAACTCTGGAAGTTGAGTGCACACATTGACAACCCTTCGGTTAGATAGCTGCGTTTTGGGTTTAGAGGCAGATATTTCCCTGGGATTCCTGCCCTTTCTTCCATATGCCGGTATTGGGCTGAAAATTCCGGTTTTGAGACTCTGCACAGAAAGTGTTTGCAGACTGCTGAATCCACTCGCGTTTTTAACTCTGGAAGTTGACTGCACACCTTGACAACCGTTCTGTTAGATAGCTGTATTTTGGATTTAGAAGCAGATATTTCCCTGTGCTTACTGCCCTTTCTTCCCTATGCAGGTCCTGAGCTGAACACGCCTGTGTTGACACTCTGCACAGAAATTGTTTGCAGACTGCTGAATCCACACACGGGTGTAACTCTGGACGTTGAGTGCACACATTGACAACCGTTCTGTTAGATACCTGCGTTTTTGATTTAGAAGCAGATATTTCCCTGTTCTTATTGACCTTTCATCCATATGCCGGTACTGGGCTGAAAACGTCTGCTTTGAGACTCTGCACAGAAAGTGTTTGCAAACTGCTGAATCCACACACGGGTTTACTCTGGAAGTTGAGTGCATACTTTGGCAACTGTTCTGTTAGATAGCTGCGTTTTGGATGTAGAAGCAGATATTTCCCTGTGCTGGCTGCCCTTTCTTCCATATGCCAGTATTATTCTGGAGACGCCTGTTATGAGACTCTGCAATGAAAGTGTTTGCAGACTGCTGAATCCACTCACGGGTTTCACTCTGGAAGTTGACTGCACAGATTGACAACCGTTCCGTTAGATACCTGCGTTTTGGATTTAGAAGCAGATATTTCCCTCTGCTTACTGCCCTTTATTCCATATGCCGGTAATGGGCTGAAGACGCCTGTTTTGAGACTCTGCACAGAAAGTGTTTGCAGACTGCTGAATACACACACGGGTTTAACTCTGGAAGTTGACTCCACACATTGACAACCGTTCTGTTAGATAGCTGCATTTTGGATTTAGAAGCAGATATTTCCCTGGGATTCCTGTCCTTTCTTCCATATGCAGGTATTGGGCTTAAAATTCCTGTTTTGAGACTCTGCACAGAAAGTGTTTGCAGACTGCTGAACCCACTCACGGGTTTAACTCTGGAAATTGAGTGCGCACATTGCCAACTGTTCTGTTATATAGCTTCGTTTTGGATTTAGAAGCAGATATTTCCCTGTGCTTACTGCCCTTTTTTCCATATGCCGGTACTGGGCTGAAAATGCCTGTTTTGAGACTCTGCACAGAAAGTGTTTGCAGACTGCTGAATCCATACACGGCTTTAACTCTGGAAATTGAGAGCACACATTGACAACGATTCTGTTAGATAGCTGGGTTTTGGATTTAGAAGCAGATATTTCCCTGTGCTTCCTGCCCTTTCTTCCATATGCCGGTACTGGGCTGAAAACGCCTGTTTTGAGACTCTGCACAGAAAGTGTTTGCAGACTGCTGATTTCACACACTGGTTTAGCTCTGGAAGTTGAGTGTACATATTGACAACCATTCTGTTAGATAGCTGCGTATTGGATTTAGAAGCAGATAATTCCCTGTGCTTACTGCCCTTTTACCATATGCCGTTACTGGGCTGAAAAAGCCTGTTTTGAGTCTCTGCACAGAAAGTGTTTGCAGACTGCTGAATCCACACACGGGTTTAACTCTGGAACTTGAGTGCACACTTTGGCAACTGTTCCGTTAGATAGCTGCGTTTTGGATGTAGAAGCAGATATTTCCCTGTGCTTACTGCCCTTTCTTCCGTATGCCGGTATTTTTCTGGAGACGCCTGTTTTGAGACTCTGCAATGAAAGTGTTTGCAGACTGCTGAATCCACTCGCAGGTTTAACTCTGGAATTGACTGCACACATTGACAACCGTTCCGTTAGATACCTATGTTTTGGATTTAGAAGCAGATATTTCCCTCTGCTTACTACCCATTCTTCCATATGCACGTCCTGAGATGAACAGGCCTGTTTTGAGACTCTGCACAGAAAGTGTTTGCAGACTGCTGAATCCACACACGGGTGTAACTCTGGACATTGAGTGCACACATTGAAAACCGTTCTGTTAGATACCTGCGTTTTTGATTTAGAAGCAGATATTTCCCTGTTCTTATTGACCTTTCATCCATATGCCGGTACTGGGCTGAAAACGTCTGCTTTGAGACTCTGCACAGAAAGTGTTTGCAAACTGCTGAATCCACACACGGGTTTTCTCTGGAAGTTGAGTGCATACTTTGGCAACTGTTCTGTTAGATAGCTGCGTTTTGGATGTAGAAGCAGATATTTCCCTGTGCTTACTGCCCTTTCTTCCATATGCCAGTATTTTTCTGGAGACGCCTGTTATGAGACTCTGCAATGAAAGTGTTGGCAGACTGCTGAATCCACTCGCGGGTTTCACTCTGGAAGTTGACTGCACACATTGACAACCGTTCCGTTAGATACCTGCGTTTTGGATTTAGAAGCAGATATTTCCCTCTGCTTACTGCCCGTTCTTCCATATGTCGGTATTTGCCTGAAGACGCCTGTTTTGAGACTCTGCACAGAACGTGTTTGCAGACTGCTGAACACACACACGGGTTTAACTCTGGAAGTTGACTGCACACATTGACAACCGTTCTGTTAGATAGCTGCGTTTTGGATTTAGAAGCAGATATTTCCCTGGGATTCCTGCCCTTTCTTCCATATGCGGGTATTGGGCTTAAAATTCCTGTTTTGAGACTCTGCACAGAAAGTGTTTGCAGACTGCTGAATCCACACACGGGTTTAACTCTGGAACTTGAGTGCACACTTTGGCAACTGTTCTGTTAGATAGCTGCGTTTTGGATGTAGAAGCAGATATTTCCCTGTGCTTACTGCCCTTTCTTCCGTATGCCGGTACTTTTTCTGGAGACGCCTGTTTTGAGACTCTGAAATGAAAGTGTTTGCAGACTGCTGAATCCACTCGCAGGTTTAACTCTGGAAGTTGACTGCACACATTGACAACCGTTCCGATAGATACCTATGTTTTGGATTTAGAAGCAGATATTTCCCTCTGCTTACTGCCCATTCTTCCATATGCCGGTATTTGGCTGAAGACGCCTGTTTTGAGACTCTGCACAGAAAGTGTTTGCAGACTGCTGAATCCACACACGGGTTTAACTCTGGAACTTGAGTGCACACATTGACAACCGTTCTGTTAGATAGCTGCGTTTTGGATTTAGAAGCAGATATTTCCCTGTGCTTACTGCCCTTTCTTCCATATGCTGGTATTGGGGTAAAAACGCCTGTTTTGAGACTGTGCACAGAAAGTGTTTGCAGACTGCAGAATCCACACACGGGTTCAGCTCTGGAAGTTGAGTGCTCACATTGACAACCGTTCTGTTAGGTAGCTGTATTTTGGATTTAGAATCTGATATTTCCCTGTCCTTACTTCCCTTTCTTCCATATGCACGTCCTGAGATGAACAGGCCTGTTTTGAGACTCTGCACAGAAAGTGTTTGCAGACTGCTGAATCCACACACGGGTGTAACTCTGGACGTTGAGTGCACACATTGACAACCGTTCTGTTACATACCTGCGTTTTTGATTTAGAAGCAGATATTTCCCTGGCTTATTGACCGTTCATTAATATGCCGGTACTGGACTGAAAACGTCTGCTTGAGACTCTGCACAGAAAATGTTTGCAGACTGCTGAATCCACACACGGGTTTAACTCTGGAAGTTGAGTGCACACATTGACAACCGTTCTGTTAGATAGCTGCGTTTTGGATTTAGAAGCAGATATTTCACTGTGCTTACTGCCCTTTCTTCCATAGGCCGGTATTGGGCTGAAGACGCGTGTTTTGAGACTCTGCACAGAAAGTGTTTGCAGACTGTTGAATCCACACACGGGTTTAACTCTGGAAGTTGAGTGCACACATTGACAACCGTTCTGTTAGATAGCTGCGTTTTGGATTTAGAAGCAGATATTTCCCTGTGCTTACTGCCCTTTCTTCCATATGCCGGTATTGGGCTGAAGACGCGTGTTTTGAGACTCTGCACAGAAAGTGTTTGCAGACTGCTGAATCCACACACGGGTTTATCTCTGGAATTTGAGTGCACACATTGACAACCGTTCTGTTAGATAGTTGCGTTTTGGATTTAGAAGCAGATATTTCCCTGGGCTTATTTACTTTTCATCCTTACGCCGGTACTTGGCTGAAAACGCCTGTTTTGACGCTCTGCACAGAAAGTGTTTGCAGACTGCTGAATCCACACACGGGTTTAACTCTGGAAGTTGAGTGCACACATTAACAACCGTTCTGTTAGATAGCTGCGTTTTGGATTTAGAAGCAGATATTTCCCTGTGCTTACTGCTGTTTCTTCCATATGCCGGTACTGGGCTAAAGACGCCTGTTTTGAGACTCTGCACAGAAAGTGTTTGCAAACTCCTGAATCCACACACGGGTTTAACTTTAAAGGTTGTGTGCACACATTGACAACCGTTCTGTTAGATAGCTGCTTTTTGGATTTGGAAGCAGATATTTCCCTGGAATTGCTGCCCTTTCTTCCAATTGCCTGTATTGGGCTGAAGACGCCTGTTTTGAGACCCTGCACAGAAAGTTTTTGGAGACTGCTGAATCACACGGGTTTAACTCTGGAAGTTGAGAGCACACATTGTCAACCGTTCTGTTAGATAGCTGCGTTTTGGATTTCGAAGCCGATATTTCCCTAGGCTTGCTTCCCTTTCTTCCATATGCCGGTATTGGGCTGAAAACGCCTGTTTTGAGACTCTGCACACAGAGTGTTTACAGACTGCTGAATCCAAACACGGGTTTAACTCTGGATGTTGACTGCACACATTGACAACCGTTCTGTTAAAGAGCTGCATTTTGGATTTAGTAGCAGATATTTCCCTGTGATTACTGCCCTTTCTTCCATATGCTGGTACTGGTCTGAAAACGCCTATTTTGAGTCACTGCACAGAAAGTGTTTGCAGACTGCTGAATCCACACACAGCTTTAACGCTGGAAATTGAGTGCACACATTGAAAACAGTTCTGTTAGATACCTGCGTTTTGGATTTAGAAGCAGATATTGGCCTGTGCTTCCTGAACTTTCTTCCATTTCCCGGTATTGGGCTGAAAACGACTCTTTTGAGACTCTGCACAGAAAGTGTTTTCAGACCGCTGATTCCACACACGGGTTTAACTCTGGAAGTTGAGTGTACACATTGCCAATGGTTCTGTTAGGTAGCTGCCTTTGGGATTAAGAAGCAGATAATTTCCCTGTGCTTACTGCCCTTTATTCCATATGCCGGTATTGGGCTGAAGACGCCTGTTTTGAGATTCTGCACAGAAAGTGTATGCAGACTGCTGAATCCACACACGGGTTTACATCTGGAAGTTGAGTGCACACATTGACAACCGTTTTGTTAGATAGCTGCGTTTTGGATTTAGAAGCAGATATTTCCCTGTGCTTACTGCCCTTTTTTCCATATGCCGGTATTGGGCTGAAGACGCCTCTTTTGAGACTCTGCACAGAAAGTGATTGCTGACTGCTGAATACACACACGGGTTTAATTCTGGAAGTTGAGTGCACACATTGACAACCGTTCTGTTAGATAGCTGCGTTTTGGATGTAGAAGCAGATATTTCCCTGGGATTGCTGCCCTATCTTCCGTATGCTGGTATTGGGCTGAAAACACCTGTTCTGAGACTCTGCACAGAAAGTGTTTGCAGACTGCTGAATCCACACATGGGTTTAACTCTGAACTTGAGTGCACACATTGACAACCGTTATGTTAGGTAGCTGTTTTTTGGTTTAAGAAGCAGATATTTCCCTATGCTTACTGCCCTTTTCTCCTCATGCCCCTATTGGGCTGAAAAAGCCTGTTTTGAGAATCTGCATAGAAAGTGATTGCAGACTGCTGAATCCACACACGGGTTTAACTCTTGAAGTTGAGTGCACACATTGACAACCGTTCTGTTAAAGCTGCGTTTTGGATTTAGAAGCAGATATTTCCCTGTGCTCATTGACCTTTCATCCATATGTCGGTACTATGCTGAAAACGCCTGTTTGGGACCCTGCACAGAAAGTGTTTGCAAACTGCTGAATACACACACGGGTTTAACTCAGGATGTTGAGTGCACACATTGACAACCGTTATGTTAGGTACCTGTGTTTTGGATTTAGAAGCAGATATTTCCCTATGCTTACTGCCCTTTTCTCCTCATGCCCCTATTGGGCTGAAAACGCCTGTTTTCAGAATCTGCATAGAGAGTGATTGCAGACTGCTGAATCCACACACGGGTTTAACTCTTGAAGTTGAGTGCACACATTGACAACCGTTCTGTTAGATACCTGCGTTTTGGATTTAGAAGCAGATATTTCCCTGTGCTCATTGACCTTTCTTCCATATGCCGGTACTGGTCCAAAAATGCCTGTTTTGAGACTCTGCACAGAAGTGTTTGCAGACTGCTGAATCCAAACATGGGTTTAACTCTGGATGTTGAGTGCACACATTGACAACCTTTCTGTTAGTTAGCTGCGTTTTGGAATTTGCAGCAGATGTTTCCCTGTGCTTACTGCCCTTTCCTTCGTTTGCAGGTATTGGGCTGAAGAGGCCTGTTTTGAGACTCTGCACAGAATGTGTTTGCAGACTGCTGAATCCACACACGGGTTTAACTCTGGATGTTGAGTGCACACATTGACAACTGTTCTGTTAGATGGCTGCGTTTTGGATTTAGAAGCAGATATTTCCCTGTGCTTACTGCCGTTTCTTCCATTTGCTGGTACTGGGCTGAAAACGCCTGTTTTGAGACTCTGCACAGAAAGTGTTTGCAGACTCCTGAATCCACGCACGGGTTTACCTCTAGAAGTTGAGTGCACACGTTGACAACCGTTCTGTTATGTAGCTGCGTTTTGGATGTAGAAGCAGATATTTCCCTGTGCTTAGTAATCTTTCTTCCATATGCCGGTATTGGGCTGAAGATGCTTGTTTTGAGACTCTGCATAGAAAGAGTTTGCCGACTGCTGAATCCACACACGGGTTTAACTCTGGAAGTTGAGTGCACACACTGACAACCGTTCTGTTAGATAGCTGTGTTTTGGATTTAGAAGCAGATATTTACCTGTGCTTACTGCCTTTTCTTCCATATGCCGGTACTGGGCTGAAAACGCCTGTTTTGAGACTCTGCACAGAAAGTGTTTGCAGACTGCTGAATCCACACACGGGTTTAACTCCGGAAGTTGAGTGCACACATTGACAACCGTTCTGTTAGATAGCTGCGTTTTGGATTTAGAAGCAGATATTTCCCTGTGCTTACTCCCCTTTCTTCCATATGCCGGTACTGGGCTGAAAACGCCTGTTTTGAGACCCTGCACAGAAAGTGTTTGCAGATTGCTGAATCCACACACGGGTTTATCTGTGGAAGTTGAGTGCTCACATTGACAACCGTTCTGTTAGATACTTGCATTTTGGATTTAGAAGCAGAAATTTCCCTGTGGTTACTGCCCTTTCTTCCTTATGACATTATTGGGCTTAAGACGCCTGTTTTGAGACCCTGCACAGAAAGTGTTTGCAGACTGCTGTATTCACACAGGGGTTTAACTCAGGAAGTTGGGTGCACACATTGACAACCACTCTATTAGATAGCTGCGTTTTGGATTTAGAAGCAGATATTTCCCTGGGCTTGCTGCCCTTTCTTCCTCATGCCGTTATTGGGCTGAAAACGCCTGATTTGAGACTCTGCACACAAAGTGTTTCCAGGCTGCTGAATCCAAACACGGGTTTAACTCTGGAAGTTGAATGCACACATTGACAACCGTTCTTTTAAAGAGCTGCATTTTGGATTTAGAAGCAGATATTTCCCTGTGCCTACTGCCCTTTCTTCCATATGCCGGTACTGGGCTGAAAACGCTTGCTTTGAGACTCTGCACAGAAAGTGTTTGCAGACTGCTGAATCCACACACGGGTTTAACTCTAGAAGTTGAGTGCACACATTGACAACCGTTCTGTTAGGTAGCTGCGTTTTGGATATAGAAGCAGATATTTCCCTGTGCTTAGTAATCTTTCTTCCATATGCCGGTATTGGGCTGAAGAAGCCTGTTTTGGGACTCTGCACATAAAGTGTTTGCAGACTGCTGAATCCACGCACGTGTTTACCTCTGGAAGTTGAGTGCACACGTTGACAACCGTTCTGTTATGTAGCTGCGTTTTGGATTTAGAAGCAGATATTTCCCTGTGCTTAGTAATCTTTCTTCCATATGCCGGTATTGGGCTGAAGATGCCTGTTTTGAGACTCTGCACAGAAAGTGTTTCCAGTCTGCTGAATCCACACACGGGTTAAACTCTGGAGGTTGAGTGCACACATTGACAACCGTTCTGTTAGATAGCTGCGTTTTGGATTTAGAAGCAGATATTTCCCTGTGCTTACTGCCGTTTCTTCCACATGCTGGTTTTGGGAAAATAACGCCTGTTTTGAGACTCTGCACAGAAAGTGTTTACAGACTACTGAATCCACACACGGGTTTAACTTTGGAAGTTGAGTGCATACACTGACAACCGTTCTGTTAGATAGCTGCGTTTTGGATTTAGAAGCAGATATTTCCCTGTGCTTACTGCAGTTTCCTGATATGCCGGTGTTGGGCTGAAAACGCTTGTTTGGAGACTCTGCACAGAAAGTGTTTGCAGACTGCTGAATCCTCGCACGGGTTTACCTCTGGAGGTTGAGTGCATACATTAACAACCGTTCTGTTAGATAGCTGCGTTTTGGATTTAGAAGCATATATTTCACTGTGCTTACTGCTGTTTCTTACGTATGCCCTTTTAGCTCTACAAATGCCTGATTTGAGATTCTGCACAGAAAGAGTTTTCAAACTTCTGAATCCACACTTGAGTTTTACTCTGTTAGCTGAATGCACACATTGACAACCATTCAGTTAGATAGCTCCGTTTTCGTTTTAGAAGCAGATATTTCTGTGTACAGCCTATGTTCCCATTCACTCGGGAATATCCCAACACAGCTCCTAGAAGAAACGTGTTTCTACCTCACTGCACCTACGCATAGATTAAACTCTCTTAGGTGAACGAACACACGGCAGATCAGCTTCAAGGAAATATTTCTCCTGAGTTCTAGAAGAAGTCTAACTGCTGTTTTGTACATATGCCGCTATTGGGCTGGAAATGGAGTTTTGGGATTCTGCACAGAAAGAGTTTGCAAACTGCTGAATCCATACGTGAGTTTAACTCTGTCAGTTGAATGCACACATTGACAACAATTCAGTTAGATAGATCCGTTTTGGTTTTCGAAGCAGATATTTCTCTGTACAGTCTATGGTCCCATTCACTGGGGAATATCCCTACGCAGATCCTAGAAGAAACGTGTTTCTAAATCACTGAATCTAAACATAGATTCAACTCTCTTAGCTGAACGAATGCACAGCAGAGCAGTTTGAAGGAAACGTTTCTCCTGAGTTTTAGACGAAGTCTTACTGCTGCTTCTTACCTATGCCTGTGTTGGGCAGGAAATGCCTGTTTTTAGATTCTGCACAGAAAGGGTTTGCAACCTGTGGAATCGACACATGTGTTTAACTCTGTCAGTTGAATGCACACATTGACAACCATTCAGTTAGATAGCTCCGTTTTGGCTTTAGAAGCAGGTATTTCTCTGTACAGTCTACGGTCCCTTTCGCTCGGGAATATCCCAACGAAGCTCCTGGAAGAAACGTGTTTCTAACTCGCTGAATCTAAAGATAGATTCAACTCTCTTAGGTGAATGAATACACAGCAGAGCAGTTTCAAAGAAATGTTTCTCCTGAATTTTAGATGAAGTCTAACTGCTGTTTCGTACATATGCCGGTATTGGGCTGAAAATGCCTGTTTTGGTATTCAGCATAGAAAGGGCTTGTAAACTGGTCAGTCCACAGATGAGTTTTACTATGTCAGTTGAATGAGCACATTGACAACCATTTGGTTAGATAGCCCCGTTTTGGTTTTAGAAGCAGATATTTGTCTGTACAGACTATGTTCCCTTTCACTCGGGAATATCAAAACGCAGCTCCTAGAAGAAACGTATTTCCACCTCACTGAATCTAAACGTACATCTAGCTATCTTAGGTGAACGAACGAACAGCAGATCAGCTTGAAGGAAATATTTCTCCTGAGTTTTAGGTGAAGGGTTACTGCTGTTTCTTACATATGCCGGTGTAGGCCTAGAAATACCTGATTTGGGATTCTACACAGAAAGGGTTTGCAAACTGCTGAATCCAAACGTAAGTTTAACTCTGTCAGTTGAATGCACACATAGACGACGATTCAGTTAGATAGCTCCGTTTTGGTTTTAGAAGCAGATATTTCTCTGTACAGCCTATGGTCCCATTCATTCGGGACTTTCCCAATGCAGCTCCTGGAATAAACGTGTTTCTAACTCGCTAAATCTAAACATAGATTCAACTCTCTTAGGTGAACGAACGCACAGCAGAGCAGTTTCAAGGAATCGCTTCTCCTGAGTTTTACACGATGTCTTACTGCTGCTTCTTACCTATCCCTGTGTTGAGCTAGAAATGCCTGTTTTTAGATTCTGCAGAGAAAGGGTTTGCAAACTGTTGAATCCAAACATGAGTTTAACTCTGTCAGTTGAATGCACACATTGACAACCATTCAGTTAGCTAGCTCCGTTTTGACTTTAGTAGCAGATATTTCTCTCTACAGACTATGGTCCCATTCACTTGGGAATATCCCAACGCAGCTCCTGAAAGAAACGTGTTTCTAACTCGCTAAATCTAAACATAGATTCAACTCTCTAAGGTGAACGAACTCACAGCAGAGCAGTTTCAAGGAAACATTTCTCCTGAGTTTTAGATGAACTCTTACATCTTTCTCGTACATATGCCGGTATTGGACTGGAAAGACCAGTTTTGGGATTCTGCACGGAAAGGGTCTGCAAACTGCTGAATCCACAGGAGTTTAACTCTGTCAGTTCAATGAACACATTGACATACATTCAGTTTAATAGCTCCGTTTTGGTTTTATAAGCAGATATTTCTCTGTACATCCTATTGCCCCATTCACTCGGGAATATCACAACGGAGCTCCTAGAAGAAACGTGTTTCTAACTCGCTGAATCTAAACATACATTCAACTCTCTTAGGTGAACGAACGCACAGCAGAGCAGTTTCAAGGAAACGTTCCTCCTGAGTTTTAGATGAAGGCTTACTGCTGTTTCTTATATATGCCGCTGTAGGGCTAGAAATGCCTGTTTTGGGATTCTGCACAGAACGGGATTGCAAACTGCTGAATCCACACATGAGTTTAACTCTGTCTGTAGAATCCACACATTGACACCCATTCAGTTAGATAGCTCCATTTTGACTTTAGAAGCAGATATTTATCTGTATATCCTATGGTCCCATTCACTCGGGAATATCCCAGCGCAGCTCCTGGAAGAAACGTGTTTCTAACTGGCTGAATCTAAACATAGATTCAACGCTCTTAGGTGAACGAATGCACAGCAGAGCAGTTTCAAGGAAACGTTTCTCCTGAGTTTTAGACGACGTCTTACTGCTGTATCTTACATATAAATGTACTCGGCTGGAAATGCCTGTTTAGGGATTCTGCACACAAAGGGTTTGCAAACTGCTGAGTCCACTCGTCAGTTTTGCTCGGTCAGTTGTATGCACACATTGACAACCATTCAGTTAGATAGCTCCGTTTTTGTTTTAAAAGCAGATATTTCTCTGTACAACCTATGGTCCCATTCACTCAGGAATATCCCAACGAATCTCCTGGAAGAGACGTGTTTCTAACTCGCTGAATGTAAACATAGATTCAACTCTCTTAGGTGAACGAACGCAAAGCTGATCAGTTTCAAGGAAACGTTTCTTCTCAGTTTTAGACGAAGTTTTACTGCTGTTTCTTACCTATAGATGTACTGGGCTGGAAATGCCTGATTTGGGATTCCGCACCGAAAGAGTTTGCAAACTGCTGAATCCACACATGAGTTTTACTCTGTTAGCTGAATGCACACTTTGACAACCATTCAGTTAGATAGCTCTGTTTTCGTTTTAGAAGCAGATATTTCTGTGTACAGCCTATGTTGCCATTCACTCGGGAATATCCCAACACAGCTCCTAGAAGAAACGTGTTTCTACCTCACTGAACCTACGCATAGATTAAACTCTCTTAGGTGAACGAACACACGGCAGATCAGCTTCAAGGAAATGTTTCTCCTGAGTTTTAGAAGAAGTCTAACTGCTGTTTCGTACATACGCCGGTATTGGGCTGGAAATGCCAGTTTTGGGATTCTGCACAGAAAGAGTTTGCAAACTGCTGAATCCATACGTGAGTTTAACTCTGTCAGTTGAATGCACACATTGACAACCATTAAGTTAGATAGATCCGTTTTGGTTTTCGAAGCAGATATTTCTCTGTACAGCCTATGGTCCCATTCACTGGGGAATATCCCAACGCAGATCCTAGAAGAAACGTGTTTCTAAATCACTGAATCTAAACATAGATTCAACTCCCTTAGCTGAACGAATGCACAGCAGAGAAGTTTGAAGGAAACGTTTCTCCTGAGTTTTAGACGAAGTCTTACTGCTGCTTCTTACCTATGCCTGTGTTGGGCAGGAAATGCCTGTTTTTAGATTCTGCACAGAAAGGGTTTGCAAACTCTGGAATCGACACATGTGTTTAACTCTGTCAGTTGAATGCACACATTGACAACCATACAGTTAGATAGCTCCGTTTTGGCTTTAGAAGCAGATATTTCTCTGTACAGTCTACGGTCCCTTTCGCTCGGGAATATCCCAACGAAGCTCCTGGAAGAAACGTGTTTCTAACTCGCTGAATCTAAACATAGATTCAACTCTCTTAGGTGAATGAATGCACAGCAGAGCAGTTTCAAAGAAATGTTTCTCCTGAATTTTAGATGAAGTCTAACTGCTGTTTCGTACATATGCCGGTATTGGGCAGAAAATGCCTGTTTTGGTATTCAGCATAGAAAGGGCTTGTAAACTGCTCAGTCCACAGATAAGTTTTACTACGTCAGTTGAATGAGCACATTGACAACCATTTAGTTAGATAGCCCCGTTATGGCTTTAGAAGCAGATATTTCTCTGTACAGCCTATGGTCCCATTCACTGGGGAATATCCCAAAGCAGATCCTAGAAGAAACGTATTTCCACCTCACTGAATCTAAACATACATCTAACTCTCTTAGGTGAACGAACGAACAGCAGATCAGCTTGAGGGAAACATTTCTCCTGAGTTTTAGATGAAGGGTTACTGCTGTTTCTTACATATGCCGGTGTAGGGCTAGAAATGCCTGATTTGGGATTCTACACAGAAAGGGTTTGCAAACTGTTGAATCCACACATGAGTTTTAATCTGTCAGTTGAATGCACACATTGACAACCATTCAGTTAGATAGGTCCGTTTGGTTTTAGAAGCAGATATATCTCTGTACAGCCTATGGTCCCATTCACTCGAGAATATCCCAATGAAGCTTCTGAAAGAAACGTGTTTCTAACTCGCTGAATCTAAACATAGATTCAACTCTCTTAGGTGAATGAATGAACAGCAGAGCAGTTTCAAGGAAACGTTTCTCCTGAGTTTTAGATGAAGTCTTACTGCTGTTTCTTACCTACAGATGTACTGGGCTGGAAATGCCTGTTTTGGGATTATGCACAGAAAGGGATTGCAAAATGCTGAGTCCACACATGAGTTTTACTCCGTCAGTTGAATGCACACATTGACAACCATTCAGTTAGATAGCTCTGTTTTGGTTTTAGAAGCAGATATTTCTCTGTACCGACTATGTTCCCATTCACTCGGGAATATCAAAACGTAGCTCCTAGAAGAAACGTGTTTCTAACTCGCTGAATCTAAACATAGATTCAGTTCTCTTAGGTGAACGAACGCACAGAAGATCAGCTTCAAGCAAACGTTTCTCCTGAGTTTTAGACGATGTCTAACTGCTGTTTCGTACAAATGCCGGTACTGGGCTGCAAATACCAGTTTTGGTATTCTGCACAGAAAGGATTTGCAAACTGCTGAATCCAAAAGTGAGTTTATCTCTGTCAGTTGAATGCACACATTGACAACCATTCAGATACATAGCTCCGTTTTGGTTTCAGAAGCAGATATTTCTCTGTATAGTCTATGGTCCCATTGACTCGGGAATATCCCAACGCTGCTCCAAGAAGAAACGTGTTTCTAACTCGCTGAATCTAAACATAGATTCAACTCTCTTAGGTGAACGAACGCACTGCAGAGCAGTTTCAAGGAAAAGTTTCTCCTGAGTTTTAGATGAAGTCTTACAGCTTTTTCGTACATATGCCTGTATTGGACTGGAAATGCCATTTTTGGGATACTGCACGGAAAGGGTCTGCAAACTGCTGAATCCACAGGAGTTTAACTCTGTCAGTTCAATGAACACATTGACAACCATTCAGTTTGAGAGCTCCGTTTTGATTTTATAAGCAGATATTTCTCTGTACATCCTATTGTCCCATTCACTCGGGAATATCCCAACGCAGCTCCTAGAAGAAACGTGTTTCTAACTCGCTGAATCTAAACATACATTCAACTCTCTTAGGTGGACGAACGCACAGCAGAGCAGTTTCAAGGAAACGATTCTCCTGAGTTTTAGATGAAGGCTTACTGTGTTTTCTTACATATGCCGGTGTAGGGCTAGAAATGCCTGTTTTGGGATTCTGCACAGAAAGCGATTGCAAACTGCTGAATCCACACATGAGTTTAACTCTGTCTGCTGAATGCACACATTGGCAACCATTCAGTTACATAGCTCCGTTTTGACTTCAGAAGCAGATATTTCTCTGTACAGGCTATGGACCCATTCACTCGGGAATATCCCAACGCAGCTCCTGGAAGAAACGTGTTTCTAACTCGCTGAATGTAAACATAGATTCAACGCTCTTAGGTGAACAAATGCACAGCAGAGAAGTTTCAAGGAAACATTTGTCCTGAGTTTTAGACGAAGCCTTACTTCTGTTTCTTACATATAGATGTACTGGGCTGGAAATGGCTGTTTTGGGATTCTGCACAGAAAGCGTTTGCAAACTGCTGAGTCCACACATCAGTTTTGCTCGGTCAGTTGAATGCACACATTGACAACCATTCAGTTAGATAGCTCCGTTTTGACTTTAGAAGCAGATATTTCTCTGTACAGCCTATGGTTCCGTTCACTGGGGACTATCCCAACGCAGCTCCTAGAAGAAACGTGTTTCTAAATCGCTGAGTCTAAACATAGATTCAACTCTCTTACCTGAACCAACGCGCAGCAGAGCACTTTCAAGGAAACGTTTCTCCTGAGTTTTAGGCGATGTCTTACTGCTGCTTCTTACCTATGCGTGTGATGGGATGGAAATGCCTGTTTTTAGATTCTGCAAAGAAAGTGTTTGCAAACCTTTGAATCCACACATATTTTTAATTCTGTCAGTTGAATGCACACATTGACAACCATTCAGTTAGATAGCTCCATTTCGTTTTTAGAAGCAGATATTTCTCTGTACAGCCTATGGTCCCTTTCATTCGGGAATATCCCAATGAAGCTCCTGGAAGAAACGTGTTTCTAACTCGCTGAATCTAAATATAGATTCAACTCTCTTAGGTGAATGAACGCACAGCAGAGCTGTTTCAAGGAAACGTTTCTCCTGAATTTTAGACGAAGTCTTACTGCTGTTTCTTACCTCCATATGTACTGGGCTGGAAATGCCTGTTTTGAGATTCTGCACAGAAAGGGTTTGCAAACTGCTGAGTCCACACATGAGTTTCTCTCCATCAGTTGAATGCACACATTGACAACCATTCAGTTAGATAACTCCGTTTTGGTTTTCAAAGCAGATATTTCTCTGTACTGCCTATGTTCCAATTCACTCGAGAATATCAAAATGCAGCTCCTAGAAGAAACGTGTTTCTTCCTCGCTGAATCTAAACATAGATTCAACTCTCCTAGGTGAACGAACTCACAGCAGATCACCTTCAAGGAAACGTTTCTCCTGAGTTTTAGACGATGTCTAACTGTTTTTTCGTACATATGCCAGCATTGGGCTGGAAATGACAGTTTTGGGATTCTGCACAGAAAGGCTTTGCAAACCGCTGAATCCACATGTGGGTTTAACTCTGTCAGTTGAATGCACAAATTGACAACCATTCAGTTAGATAGCTCCGTTTTGGTTTTAGAAGCAGATATTTCTCTATACAGCCTATGGTCCCATTCACTCAGGAATCTCCCAACGCAGCTCCTAGGAGAAACGTGTTTCTAACTCACTGAATCTAAAGATAGATTCAATTCTCTTAGGTGAACGAATGCACCGCAGAGGAGATTCAAGGAAACGTTTCTCCTGAGTTTTAGATGAAGCCATACAGCTTTTTCATACATATGTCGGTGTGGGACTGGAAATGCCAGTTTTGGGATTCTGCACGGAAAGGGTCTGTAAACTGCTGAATCCAAACAAGATTAACTCTGTCAGTTCAATGAACACATTGAAAACCATTCTGTTAGATAGCTAAGCTTTGGTTTTAGAAGCGCATATGTCTCTGTACAGCCTATGGTCCCATTCTCTCGGGAATATCCCAATGCACCTCCTAGAAGAAATGCGTTTCTATCTCGCTGAATCTAAACATACATTCAACTCTCTTACGTGAACGAATGCACAGCAGAGCAGTTTCAAGGAAACGTTTCTCATGAGTTTTACATGAAGCCTTACTGATGTTTCTTAGATATGACGGTGTAGGGCTAGAAATGCCTGATTTGGGATTCTGCACAGAAAGGGTTTGCAAACTGCTGAATCTACACATGAGTTTAACTATGTCAGTTGAATGCACAAATTGACAACCATTCAGTTAGATAACTCCGTTTTAGTTTTATAAGCAGATATTTCTCTGTACAGACTATGGTCCTATTCACTCGGGAATATCCCAACGCAGCACCTAGAAGAATCGTGTTTCTAACTCGCTGAATCTAAACATACATTCAACTCTCTTAGGTGAACGAACGCACAGCAGAGCAGTTTCAAGGAAACGTTTCTCCTGAGTTTTGGATGAGGTCTTACTGCTGTTTCTTACATATGCCTCTGTAGGGCTAGAAATGCCTGATTTGGGATTCTGCACAGAAATTGTTTGCAAACTGCTGAATCCAAACGTGAGTTTACCTCTGTCAGTTGAATGCACACATTGACAACGATTCAGTTGGATAGCTCCGTTTTGGTTTTAGAAGCAGATATTTCTCTATACAACATATGGTCCCATTCACTCGGGACTATCCCAATGTAGCTCCTGGAAAAAACACGTTTCTAACTCGCTAAATCTAAACATAGATTCAACTATCTTAGGTGAACGAACGCACAACAGAGCAGTTTCAAGGAAACGTCTCTCCTGAGTTTTAGACGAAGTCTTACTGCTGTTTCTTATATATGCCGGTATTGGGCTGGAAATGCCTGTTTTGGGATTCTGCACAGAAAGGGTTGGCAAACTGCTTAATACACACATGAGTTTACCTCTGTAGGTTGAATTCAGACATTGACAACCATTTACTTAGACAGATCCATTTTGGTTTTAGAAGCAGGTATTTCTCTGTACAGAATATGTTCCCATTCACTCGGGAATATCCCAACGCAGCTCTTAGAAGAAACGTGTTTCTAACTCGCCGAATCTAAACATACATTCAACTCTCTTAGGTGAACAAATGCACAGCAGAGCAGTTTGAAGGAAACGTTTCTCCTGAGTTTCAGACGAAGCCTTAAAGCTGTTTCTTCCATATGCCGGTATTGGGCTGGAAATGCCTGTTTTGGGATTCTGCACAGAAAGTGTTTGCAAAGTGCTGAATACGCCCATGACTTTAACTCTGTAAGCTGAATGCACACATTGACAAACATTCTATTAGATAGCACGGTTTTGGTTTCAGAAGCAGATAATTCTGTACAGCCTATGGTCCCATTCACTCGGGAATATCCCAACGCAGCTCCTAGGGGAAACGTGTTTCTAATTCGCTGAATCTAAACATAGATTCAACTCCCTTAGTTGAACGAACACACAGCAGAGCAGTTTGAAGGAGACGTTTCTCCTGAGTTATAGATGAAGTCTTACTGCAGCTTCTTACATATGCTGGTATTGGGCTGGAAATTCCTGTATTATGCAAAGAACGTGTTTGCAAGCTGCTGAATCCATACATGAGTTTAACTCTGTAAGTAGAATGCACACGTTGACAACCATTTAGTTAGATAGCTCCGTTTTGGTGTTAGAAGCAGATATTTCTCTGTACAGCCTATGGTCCCATTCACTCGGGAATATCCCAACGCACCTGCTAGAAGAAACGTGTTTCTAATTCGCTGAATCTAAACGTAGATTCAACTCCCGTAGGTGAAAGAACGCACAGCAGAGCAGTTTCAAGGAAACGTCTCTCCTGAGTTTTAGACGAAGTCTTACTGCTGTTTCTTACATATGCTGGTGTAGGGCTAGAAATGCCTCTTTTGGGATTCTGCACAGAAAGGGTTTGCAAACTGCTGAATCCACACATGAGTTTAACTCTGTCAGGTGAATGCGCACATTGACAACCATTCAGTTACATAGCTCCGTTTTGCTTTCAGAAGCAAACATTTCTCTGTACCGCCTGTGGTCCCATTCACTCGGGAATATACCAACACAGCTCCAAGAAGAAACGTGTTTCTAACTCGCTGAATCTAAACATAGATTCAACTCTCTTTGGTAAACGAACACACAGCAGAGCAATTTCAAGGAAACGTTTCTCTTGAGTTATAGATGACGTCTTAGTGCTGTTTCTTACATATGCCGGTGTAGGGCTAGAAATGCCTGATTTGGGATTCTGCAGAGAAAGGGTTTGCAAACTGCTGAATCCACAGGTGGGTTTAACTCTGTCAGTTGAATGCACACATTGACAACCATTCAGTTAGATAGCTCTGCTTTGGTTTTAGAAGCAGATATTTCTCTGTACATCCTATGGTCCCATTCACTGGGGGATAATCAAATGCAGCTCCTAGAAGAAACGTGTTTCTAACTCGCTGAATCTAAACATCGATGCAACTCTCTTAGTTGAAAGAATGCACAGCAGACCACTTTGAAAGAAACGTTTCCCCTGAGTTTTAGAGGAAGTCATACTGCTGTTTCCTACATATGCCTGTATTGGGCTGGAAAAGCCTGTTTTAGGATTCTGCACAGAAAGTGTTTGCAAACTCCTGAATCCACACATGAGTTTAACTCTGTAAGTAGAAAGGACACATTGACAACCATTTAGTTGGATGGCTCCGTTTTGTTGTAAGAAACAGATATTTCTCTGTACAGCCTATGGTCCCGTTCACTCGGGAATATCCCAACGCAGCTCCTAGAAGAAACGTGTTTCTAACTCGCTGAAGCTAAACATGGATTCAACTCTCCTAGGTGAAGGAACGAACAGCAGAGCAGTTTGAAGGAAACGTTTCCCCTGAGTATTTGACGAAGTCTTACTGCTGTTTCTTCCATACGCCCGTTTGGGGCTGGAAAAGCCTATTTTGGGATTCTGCACAGAAAGGGTATGCAAATTGCTGAATCGACACGAGTTTATCTCTGTAAGATGAATGCACGAATTGAAAACCATTCAGTTACATCGTTCCGTTTTTTTATTTAGAAGCAGATGTTTCTCTGTACAGCCTATGGTAACATTCACTCGGGTATATACCAACACAGCTCCAAGAAGAAACGTGTTTCTAACTAGCTGAATCTAAACATAAGTTCAACACTCTTAGTTCAACGAACGGACAGCAGAGCAGTTTGAAGGAAACCTTTCTCCTGAGTTTTCGGTGAAGTCTTACTGCTGTTTGTTACATAGGCCGTTATTGGGCTGGAAATGCCTGTTTTGGGATTCCGCACAGAAAGGGTTTGCAAACTGCTGAATCCACACATGAGTTTAACTCTGAAAGTTCAATACACACATTGACAACCATTCAGTTAGATAGCTCCGTTTTGGTTTTAGGAGCAGATATTTCTCTGTACAGCCTATGGTCCCATTCACTCAGGGATATCCCAACGCAGCTCCTAGAAGAAACGGGTTTCTAACTGGCTGAGTCTAAATATAGTTTCAACTCCTTTAGGTGAACGAAAGCACAGCAGAGCAGTTTGAAGGAAACGTTTCTCGGGATTTTTTGACGTTGTCTTACGGCTGTTTCTTACATATGCCGGTAATGGCCTGGAAATGCCTGTTTTGGGATTCTGCACAGAAAGCGTTTGCAAACTGCTTAATCCACATATGAGTTTAACTCTGTACGTTGAATGCACACACTGACAACCATTCATTTAGATAGCTCCATTTTTGTTTTAGAAGCAGACATTTCTCTGTACAGCCTATGGTCCCATTCACTTGGGGACATCCCAACGCAGCTCCTAGAAAAATCGTGTTTCTAACTCGCTGAATCTAAACATAGATTCAACCCTCTTAGGTGAACAAATGCACAGCAGAGCAGTTTGACGGAATCGTTTGTCCTGAGTTTTCGACGAAGTCTTACTGCTGTTTCTTATATATGCCGGTATTGGGCTGGAAATGCCTGTTTTGGGATTCTGCACAGAAAGGGTTGGCAAACTGCTTAATACACACATGAGTTTACCTCTGTAGGTTGAATTCAGACATTGACAACCATTTACTTAGACAGATCCATTTTGGTTTTAGAAGCAGGTATTTCTCTGTACAGAATATGTTCCCATTCACTCGGGAATATCCCAACGCAGCTCTTAGAAGAAACGTGTTTCTAACTCGCCGAATCTAAACATACATTCAACTCTCTTAGGTGAACAAATGCACAGCAGAGCAGTTTGAAGGAAACGTTTCTCCTGAGTTTCAGACGAAGCCTTAAAGCTGTTTCTTCCATATGCCGGTATTGGGCTGGAAATGCCTGTTTTGGGATTCTGCACAGAAAGTGTTTGCAAAGTGCTGAATACGCCCATGACTTTAACTCTGTAAGCTGAATGCACACATTGACAAACATTCTATTAGATAGCACGGTTTTGGTTTCAGAAGCAGATAATTCTGTACAGCCTATGGTCCCATTCACTCGGGAATATCCCAACGCAGCTCCTAGGGGAAACGTGTTTCTAATTCGCTGAATCTAAACATAGATTCAACTCCCTTAGTTGAACGAACACACAGCAGAGCAGTTTGAAGGAGACGTTTCTCCTGAGTTATAGATGAAGTCTTACTGCAGCTTCTTACATATGCTGGTATTGGGCTGGAAATTCCTGTATTATGCAAAGAACGTGTTTGCAAGCTGCTGAATCCATACATGAGTTTAACTCTGTAAGTAGAATGCACACGTTGACAACCATTTAGTTAGATAGCTCCGTTTTGGTGTTAGAAGCAGATATTTCTCTGTACAGCCTATGGTCCCATTCACTCGGGAATATCCCAACGCACCTGCTAGAAGAAACGTGTTTCTAATTCGCTGAATCTAAACGTAGATTCAACTCCCGTAGGTGAAAGAACGCACAGCAGAGCAGTTTCAAGGAAACGTCTCTCCTGAGTTTTAGACGAAGTCTTACTGCTGTTTCTTACATATGCCGGTGTAGGGCTAGAAATGCCTCTTTTGGGATTCTGCACAGAAAGGGTTTGCAAACTGCTGAATCCACACATGAGTTTAACTCTGTCAGGTGAATGCGCACATTGACAACCATTCAGTTACATAGCTCCGTTTTGCTTTCAGAAGCAAACATTTCTCTGTACCGCCTGTGGTCCCATTCACTCGGGAATATACCAACACAGCTCCAAGAAGAAACGTGTTTCTAACTCGCTGAATCTAAACATAGATTCAACTCTCTTTGGTAAACGAACACACAGCAGAGCAATTTCAAGGAAACGTTTCTCTTGAGTTATAGATGACGTCTTAGTGCTGTTTCTTACATATGCCGGTGTAGGGCTAGAAATGCCTGATTTGGGATTCTGCAGAGAAAGGGTTTGCAAACTGCTGAATCCACAGGTGGGTTTAACTCTGTCAGTTGAATGCACACATTGACAACCATTCAGTTAGATAGCTCTGCTTTGGTTTTAGAAGCAGATATTTCTCTGTACATCCTATGGTCCCATTCACTGGGGGATAATCAAATGCAGCTCCTAGAAGAAACGTGTTTCTAACTCGCTGAATCTAAACATCGATGCAACTCTCTTAGTTGAAAGAATGCACAGCAGACCACTTTGAAAGAAACGTTTCCCCTGAGTTTTAGAGGAAGTCATACTGCTGTTTCCTACATATGCCTGTATTGGGCTGGAAAAGCCTGTTTTAGGATTCTGCACAGAAAGTGTTTGCAAACTCCTGAATCCACACATGAGTTTAACTCTGTAAGTAGAAAGGACACATTGACAACCATTTAGTTGGATGGCTCCGTTTTGTTGTAAGAAACAGATATTTCTCTGTACAGCCTATGGTCCCGTTCACTCGGGAATATCCCAACGCAGCTCCTAGAAGAAACGTGTTTCTAACTCGCTGAAGCTAAACATGGATTCAACTCTCCTAGGTGAAGGAACGAACAGCAGAGCAGTTTGAAGGAAACGTTTCCCCTGAGTATTTGACGAAGTCTTACTGCTGTTTCTTCCATACGCCCGTTTGCGGCTGGAAAAGCCTATTTTGGGATTCTGCACAGAAAGGGTATGCAAATTGCTGAATCGACACGAGTTTATCTCTGTAAGATGAATGCACGAATTGAAAACCATTCAGTTACATCGTTCCGTTTTTTTATTTAGAAGCAGATGTTTCTCTGTACAGCCTATGGTAACATTCACTCGGGTATATACCAACACAGCTCCAAGAAGAAACGTGTTTCTAACTAGCTGAATCTAAACATAAGTTCAACACTCTTAGTTCAACGAACGGACAGCAGAGCAGTTTGACGGAAACCTTTCTCCTGAGTTTTCGGTGAAGTCTTACTGCTGTTTGTTACATAGGCCGTTATTGGGCTGGAAATGCCTGTTTTGGGATTCCGCACAGAAAGGGTTTGCAAACTGCTGAATCCACACATGAGTTTAACTCTGAAAGTTCAATACACACATTGACAACCATTCAGTTAGATAGCTCCGTTTTGGTTTTAGGAGCAGATATTTCTCTGTACAGCCTATGGTCCCATTCACTCAGGGATATCCCAACGCAGCTCCTAGAAGAAACGGGTTTCTAACTGGCTGAGTCTAAATATAGTTTCAACTCCTTTAGGTGAACGAAAGCACAGCAGAGCAGTTTGAAGGAAACGTTTCTCGTGATTTTTTGACGTTGTCTTACTGCTGTTTCTTACATATGCCGGTAATGGCCTGGAAATGCCTGTTTTGGGATTCTGCACAGAAAGCGTTTGCAAACTGCTTAATCCACATATGAGTTTAACTCTGTACGTTGAATGCACACACTGACAACCATTCATTTAGATAGCTCCATTTTTGTTTTAGAAGCAGACATTTCTCTGTACAGCCTATGGTCCCATTCACTTGGGGACATCCCAACGCAGCTCCTAGAAAAATCGTGTTTCTAACTCGCTGAATCTAAACATAGATTCAACCCTCTTAGGTGAACAAATGCACAGCAGAGCAGTTTGACGGAATCGTTTGTCCTGAGTTTTCGACGAAGTCTTACTGCTGTTTCTTATATATGCCGGTATTGGGCTGGAAATGCCTGTTTTGGGATTCTGCACAGAAAGGGTTGGCAAACTGCTTAATACACACATGAGTTTACCTCTGTAGGTTGAATTCAGACATTGACAACCATTTACTTAGACAGATCCATTTTGGTTTTAGAAGCAGGTATTTCTCTGTACAGAATATGTTCCCATTCACTCGGGAATATCCCAACGCAGCTCTTAGAAGAAACGTGTTTCTAACTCGCTGAATCTAAACATACATTCAACTCTCTTAGGTGAACAAATGCACAGCAGAGCAGTTTGAAGGAAACGTTTCTCCTGAGTTTCAGACGAAGCCTTAATGCTGTTTCTTCCATATGCCGGTATTGGGCTGGAAAAGCCTGTTTTGGGATTCTGCACAGAAAGTGTTTGCAAAGTGCTGAATACGCCCATGACTTTAACTCTGTAAGCTGAATGCACACATTGACAAACATTCTATTAGATAGCACGGTTTTGGTTTCAGAAGCAGATAATTCTGTACAGCCTATGGTCCCATTCACTCGGGAATATCCCAACGCAGCTCCTAGGGGAAACGTGTTTCTAATTCGCTGAATCTAAACATAGATTCAACTCCCTTAGTTGAACGAACACACAGCAGAGCAGTTTGAAGGAGACGTTTCTCCTGAGTTATAGATGAAGTCTTACTGCAGCTTCTTACATATGCTGGTATTGGGCTGGAAATTCCTGTATTATGCAAAGAACGTGTTTGCAAGCAGCTGAATCCATACATGAGTTTAACTCTGTAAGTAGAATGCACACGTTGACAACCATTTAGTTAGATAGCTCCGTTTTGGTGTTAGAAGCAGATATTTCTCTGTACAGCCTATGGTCCCATTCACTCGGGAATATCCCAACGCACCTGCTAGAAGAAACGTGTTTCTAATTCGCTGAATCTAAACGTAGATTCAACTCCCGTAGGTGAAAGAACGCACAGCAGAGCAGTTTCAAGGAAACGTCTCTCCTGAGTTTTAGACGAAGTCTTACTGCTGTTTCTTACATATGCCGGTGTAGGGCTAGAAATGCCTCTTTTGGGATTCTGCACAGAAAGGGTTTGCAAACTGCTGAATCCACACATGAGTTTAACTCTGTCAGGTGAATGCGCACATTGACAACCATTCAGTTACATAGCTCCGTTTTGCTTTCAGAAGCAAACATTTCTCTGTACCGCCTGTGGTCCCATTCACTCGGGAATATACCAACACAGCTCCAAGAAGAAACGTGTTTCTAACTCGCTGAATCTAAACATAGATTCAACTCTCTTTGGTAAACGAACACACAGCAGAGCAATTTCAAGGAAACGTTTCTCTTGAGTTATAGATGACGTCTTAGTGCTGTTTCTTACATATGCCGGTGTAGGGCTAGAAATGCCTGATTTGGGATTCTGCAGAGAAAGGGTTTGCAAACTGCTGAATCCACAGGTGGGTTTAACTCTGTCAGTTGAATGCACACATTGACAACCATTCAGTTAGATAGCTCTGCTTTGGTTTTAGAAGCAGATATTTCTCTGTACATCCTATGGTCCCATTCACTGGGGGATAATCAAATGCAGCTCCTAGAAGAAACGTGTTTCTAACTCGCTGAATCTAAACATCGATGCAACTCTCTTAGTTGAAAGAATGCACAGCAGACCAGTTTGAAAGAAACGTTTCCCCTGAGTTTTAGAGGAAGTCATACTGCTGTTTCCTACATATGCCTGTATTGGGCTGGAAAAGCCTGTTTTAGGATTCTGCACAGAAAGTGTTTGCAAACTCCTGAATCCACACATGAGTTTAACTCTGTAAGTAGAATGGACACATTGACAACCATTTAGTTGGATGGCTCCGTTTTGTTGTAAGAAACAGATATTTCTCTGTACAGTCTATGGTCCCGTTCACTCGGGAATATCCCAACGCAGCTCCTAGAAGAAACGTGTTTCTAACTCGCTGAAGCTAAACATGGATTCAACTCTCCTAGGTGAAGGAACGAACAGCAGAGCAGTTTGAAGGAAACGTTTCCCCTGAGTATTTGACGAAGTCTTACTGCTGTTTCTTCCATACGCCCGTTTGCGGCTGGAAAAGCCTATTTTGGGATTCTGCACAGAAAGGGTATGCAAATTGCTGAATCGACACGAGTTTATCTCTGTAAGATGAATGCACGAATTGAAAACCATTCAGTTGCATCGTTCCGTTTTTTTATTTAGAAGCAGATGTTTCTCTGTACAGCCTATGGTAACATTCACTCGGGTATATACCAACACAGCTCCAAGAAGAAACGTGTTTCTAACTAGCTGAATCTAAACATAAGTTCAACACTCTTAGTTCAACGAACGGACAGCAGAGCAGTTTGAAGGAAACCTTTCTCCTGAGTTTTCGGTGAAGTCTTACTGCTGTTTGTTACATAGGCCGTTATTGGGCTGGAAATGCCTGTTTTGGGATTCCGCACAGAAAGGGTTTGCAAACTGCTGAATCCACACATGAGTTTAACTCTGAAAGTTCAATACACACATTGACAACCATTCAGTTAGATAGCTCCGTTTTGGTTTTAGGAGCAGATATTTCTCTGTACAGCCTATGGTCCCATTCACTCAGGGATATCCCAACGCAGCTCCTAGAAGAAACGGGTTTCTAACTGGCTGAGTCTAAATATAGTTTCAACTCCTTTAGGTGAACGAAAGCACAGCAGAGCAGTTTGAAGGAAACGTTTCTCGTGATTTTTTGACGTTGTCTTACTGCTGTTTCTTACATATGCCGGTAATGGCCTGGAAATGCCTGTTTTGGGATTCTGCACAGAAAGCGTTTGCAAACTGCTTAATCCACATATGAGTTTAACTCTGTACGTTGAATGCACACACTGACAACCATTCATTTAGATAGCTCCATTTTTGTTTTAGAAGCAGACATTTCTCTGTACAGCCTATGGTCCCATTCACTTGGGGACATCCCAACGCAGCTCCTAGAAAAATCGTGTTTCTAACTCGCTGAATCTAAACATAGATTCAACCCTCTTAGGTGAACAAATGCACAGCAGAGCAGTTTGACGGAATCGTTTGTCCTGAGTTTTCGACGAAGTCTTACTGCTGTTTCTTATATATGCCGGTATTGGGCTGGAAATGCCTGTTTTGGGATTCTGCACAGAAAGGGTTGGCAAACTGCTTAATACACACATGAGTTTACCTCTGTAGGTTGAATTCAGACATTGACAACCATTTACTTAGACAGATCCATTTTGGTTTTAGAAGCAGGTATTTCTCTGTACAGAATATGTTCCCATTCACTCGGGAATATCCCAACGCAGCTCTTAGAAGAAACGTGTTTCTAACTCGCTGAATCTAAACATACATTCAACTCTCTTAGGTGAACAAATGCACAGCAGAGCAGTTTGAAGGAAACGTTTCTCCTGAGTTTCAGACGAAGCCTTAATGCTGTTTCTTCCATATGCCGGTATTGGGCTGGAAATGCCTGTTTTGGGATTCTGCACAGAAAGTGTTTGCAAAGTGCTGAATACGCCCATGACTTTAACTCTGTAAGCTGAATGCACACATTGACAAACATTCTATTAGATAGCACGGTTTTGGTTTCAGAAGCAGATAATTCTGTACAGCCTATGGTCCCATTCACTCGGGAATATCCCAACGCAGCTCCTAGGGGAAACGTGTTTCTAATTCGCTGAATCTAAACATAGATTCAACTCCCTTAGTTGAACGAACACACAGCAGAGCAGTTTGAAGGAGACGTTTCTCCTGAGTTATAGATGAAGTCTTACTGCAGCTTCTTACATATGCTGGTATTGGGCTGGAAATTCCTGTATTATGCAAAGAACGTGTTTGCAAGCTGCTGAATCCATACATGAGTTTAACTCTGTAAGTAGAATGCACACGTTGACAACCATTTAGTTAGATAGCTCCGTTTTGGTGTTAGAAGCAGATATTTCTCTGTACAGCCTATGGTCCCATTCACTCGGGAATATCCCAACGCACCTGCTAGAAGAAACGTGTTTCTAATTCGCTGAATCTAAACGTAGATTCAACTCCCGTAGGTGAAAGAACGCACAGCAGAGCAGTTTCAAGGAAACGTCTCTCCTGAGTTTTAGACGAAGTCTTACTGCTGTTTCTTACATATGCCGGTGTAGGGCTAGAAATGCCTCTTTTGGGATTCTGCACAGAAAGGGTTTGCAAACTGCTGAATCCACACATGAGTTTAACTCTGTCAGGTGAATGCGCACATTGACAACCATTCAGTTACATAGCTCCGTTTTGCTTTCAGAAGCAAACATTTCTCTGTACCGCCTGTGGTCCCATTCACTCGGGAATATACCAACACAGCTCCGAGAAGAAACGTGTTTCTAACTCGCTGAATCTAAACATAGATTCAACTCTCTTTGGTAAACGAACACACAGCAGAGCAATTTCAAGGAAACGTTTCTCTTGAGTTATAGATGACGTCTTAGTGCTGTTTCTTACATATGCCGGTGTAGGGCTAGAAATGCCTGATTTGGGATTCTGCAGAGAAAGGGTTTGCAAACTGCTGAATCCACAGGTGGGTTTAACTCTGTCAGTTGAATGCACACATTGACAACCATTCAGTTAGATAGCTCTGCTTTGGTTTTAGAAGCAGATATTTCTCTGTACATCCTATGGTCCCATTCACTGGGGGATAATCAAATGCAGCTCCTAGAAGAAACGTGTTTCTAACTCGCTGAATCTAAACATCGATGCAACTCTCTTAGTTGAAAGAATGCACAGCAGACCACTTTGAAAGAAACGTTTCCCCTGAGTTTTAGAGGAAGTCATACTGCTGTTTCCTACATATGCCTGTATTGGGCTGGAAAAGCCTGTTTTAGGATTCTGCACAGAAAGTGTTTGCAAACTCCTGAATCCACACATGAGTTTAACTCTGTAAGTAGAATGGACACATTGACAACCATTTAGTTGGATGGCTCCGTTTTGTTGTAAGAAACAGATATTTCTCTGTACAGCCTATGGTCCCGTTCACTCGGGAATATCCCAACGCAGCTCCTAGAAGAAACGTGTTTCTAACTCGCTGAAGCTAAACATGGATTCAACTCTCCTAGGTGAAGGAACGAACAGCAGAGCAGTTTGAAGGAAACGTTTCCCCTGAGTATTTGACGAAGTCTTACTGCTGTTTCTTCCATACGCCCGTTTGCGGCTGGAAAAGCCTATTTTGGGATTCTGCACAGAAAGGGTACGCAAATTGCTGAATCGACACGAGTTTATCTCTGTAAGATGAATGCACGAATTGAAAACCATTCAGTTGCATCGTTCCGTTTTTTTATTTAGAAGCAGATGTTTCTCTGTACAGCCTATGGTAACATTCACTCGGGTATATACCAACACAGCTCCAAGAAGAAACGTGTTTCTAACTAGCTGAATCTAAACATAAGTTCAACACTCTTAGTTCAACGAACGGACAGCAGAGCAGTTTGACGGAAACCTTTCTCCTGAGTTTTCGGTGAAGTCTTACTGCTGTTTGTTACATAGGCCGTTATTGGGCTGGAAATGCCTGTTTTGGGATTCCGCACAGAAAGGGTTTGCAAACTGCTGAATCCACACATGAGTTTAACTCTGAAAGTTCAATACACACATTGACAACCATTCAGTTAGATAGCTCCGTTTTGGTTTTAGGAGCAGATATTTCTCTGTACAGCCTATGGTCCCATTCACTCAGGGATATCCCAACGCAGCTCCTAGAAGAAACGGGTTTCTAACTGGCTGAGTCTAAATATAGTTTCAACTCCTTTAGGTGAACGAAAGCACAGCAGAGCAGTTTGAAGGAAACGTTTCTCGTGATTTTTTGACGTTGTCTTACTGCTGTTTCTTACATATGCCGGTAATGGCCTGGAAATGCCTGTTTTGGGATTCTGCACAGAAAGCGTTTGCAAACTGCTTAATCCACATATGAGTTTAACTCTGTACGTTGAATGCACACACTGACAACCATTCATTTAGATAGCTCCATTTTTGTTTTAGAAGCAGACATTTCTCTGTACAGCCTATGGTCCCATTCACTTGGGGACATCCCAACGCAGCTCCTAGAAAAATCGTGTTTCTAACTCGCTGAATCTAAACATAGATTCAACCCTCTTAGGTGAACAAATGCACAGCAGAGCAGTTTGACGGAATCGTTTGTCCTGAGTTTTCGACGAAGTCTTACTGCTGTTTCTTATATATGCCGGTATTGGGCTGGAAATGCCTGTTTTGGGATTCTGCACAGAAAGGGTTGGCAAACTGCTTAATACACACATGAGTTTACCTCTGTAGGTTGAATTCAGACATTGACAACCATTTACTTAGACAGATCCATTTTGGTTTTAGAAGCAGGTATTTCTCTGTACAGAATATGTTCCCATTCACTCGGGAATATCCCAACGCAGCTCTTAGAAGAAACGTGTTTCTAACTCGCTGAATCTAAACATACATTCAACTCTCTTAGGTGAACAAATGCACAGCAGAGCAGTTTGAAGGAAACGTTTCTCCTGAGTTTCAGACGAAGCCTTAATGCTGTTTCTTCCATATGCCGGTATTGGGCTGGAAAAGCCTGTTTTGGGATTCTGCACAGAAAGTGTTTGCAAAGTGCTGAATACGCCCATGACTTTAACTCTGTAAGCTGAATGCACACATTGACAAACATTCTATTAGATAGCACGGTTTTGGTTTCAGAAGCAGATAATTCTGTACAGCCTATGGTCCCATTCACTCGGGAATATCCCAACGCAGCTCCTAGGGGAAACGTGTTTCTAATTCGCTGAATCTAAACATAGATTCAACTCCCTTAGTTGAACGAACACACAGCAGAGCAGTTTGAAGGAGACGTTTCTCCTGAGTTATAGATGAAGTCTTACTGCAGCTTCTTACATATGCTGGTATTGGGCTGGAAATTCCTGTATTATGCAAAGAACGTGTTTGCAAGCTGCTGAATCCATACATGAGTTTAACTCTGTAAGTAGAATGCACACGTTGACAACCATTTAGTTAGATAGCTCCGTTTTGGTGTTAGAAGCAGATATTTCTCTGTACAGCCTATGGTCCCATTCACTCGGGAATATCCCAACGCACCTGCTAGAAGAAACGTGTTTCTAATTCGCTGAATCTAAACGTAGATTCAACTCCCGTAGGTGAAAGAACGCACAGCAGAGCAGTTTCAAGGAAACGTCTCTCCTGAGTTTTAGACGAAGTCTTACTGCTGTTTCTTACATATGCCGGTGTAGGGCTAGAAATGCCTCTTTTGGGATTCTGCACAGAAAGGGTTTGCAAACTGCTGAATCCACACATGAGTTTAACTCTGTCAGGTGAATGCGCACATTGACAACCATTCAGTTACATAGCTCCGTTTTGCTTTCAGAAGCAAACATTTCTCTGTACCGCCTGTGGTCCCATTCACTCGGGAATATACCAACACAGCTCCAAGAAGAAACGTGTTTCTAACTCGCTGAATCTAAACATAGATTCAACTCTCTTTGGTAAACGAACACACAGCAGAGCAATTTCAAGGAAACGTTTCTCTTGAGTTATAGATGACGTCTTAGTGCTGTTTCTTACATATGCCGGTGTAGGGCTAGAAATGCCTGATTTGGGATTCTGCAGAGAAAGGGTTTGCAAACTGCTGAATCCACAGGTGGGTTTAACTCTGTCAGTTGAATGCACACATTGACAACCATTCAGTTAGATAGCTCTGCTTTGGTTTTAGAAGCAGATATTTCTCTGTACATCCTATGGTCCCATTCACTGGGGGATAATCAAATGCAGCTCCTAGAAGAAACGTGTTTCTAACTCGCTGAATCTAAACATCGATGCAACTCTCTTAGTTGAAAGAATGCACAGCAGACCACTTTGAAAGAAACGTTTCCCCTGAGTTTTAGAGGAAGTCATACTGCTGTTTCCTACATATGCCTGTATTGGGCTGGAAAAGCCTGTTTTAGGATTCTGCACAGAAAGTGTTTGCAAACTCCTGAATCCACACATGAGTTTAACTCTGTAAGTAGAATGGACACATTGACAACCATTTAGTTGGATGGCTCCGTTTTGTTGTAAGAAACAGATATTTCTCTGTACAGCCTATGGTCCCATTCACTCGGGAATATCCCAACGCAGCTCCTAGAAGAAACGTGTTTCTAACTCGCTGAAGCTAAACATGGATTCAACTCTCCTAGGTGAAGGAACGAACAGCAGAGCAGTTTGAAGGAAACGTTTCCCCTGAGTATTTGACGAAGTCTTACTGCTGTTTCTTATATATGCCGGTATTGGGCTGGAAATGCCTGTTTTGGGATTCTGCACAGAAAGGGTTGGCAAACTGCTTAATACACACATGAGTTTACCTCTGTAGGTTGAATTCAGACATTGACAACCATTTACTTAGACAGATCCATTTTGGTTTTAGAAGCAGGTATTTCTCTGTACAGAATATGTTCCCATTCACTCGGGAATATCCCAACGCAGCTCTTAGAAGAAACGTGTTTCTAACTCGCTGAATCTAAGCATACATTCAACTCTCTTAGGTGAACAAATGCACAGCAGAGCAGTTTGAAGGAAACGTTTCTCCTGAGTTTCAGACGAAGCCTTAATGCTGTTTCTTCCATATGCCGGTATTGGGCTGGAAAAGCCTGTTTTGGGATTCTGCACAGAAAGTGTTTGCAAAGTGCTGAATACGCCCATGACTTTAACTCTGTAAGCTGAATGCACACATTGACAAACATTCTATTAGATAGCACGGTTTTGGTTTCAGAAGCAGATAATTCTGTACAGCCTATGGTCCCATTCACTCGGGAATATCCCAACGCAGCTCCTAGGGGAAACGTGTTTCTAATTCGCTGAATCTAAACATAGATTCAACTCCCTTAGTTGAACGAACACACAGCAGAGCAGTTTGAAGGAGACGTTTCTCCTGAGTTATAGATGAAGTCTTACTGCAGCTTCTTACATATGCTGGTATTGGGCTGGAAATTCCTGTATTATGCAAAGAACGTGTTTGCAAGCTGCTGAATCCATACATGAGTTTAACTCTGTAAGTAGAATGCACACGTTGACAACCATTTAGTTAGATAGCTCCGTTTTGGTGTTAGAAGCAGATATTTCTCTGTACAGCCTATGGTCCCATTCACTCGGGAATATCCCAACGCACCTGCTAGAAGAAACGTGTTTCTAATTCGCTGAATCTAAACGTAGATTCAACTCCCGTAGGTGAAAGAACGCACAGCAGAGCAGTTTCAAGGAAACGTCTCTCCTGAGTTTTAGACGAAGTCTTACTGCTGTTTCTTACATATGCCGGTGTAGGGCTAGAAATGCCTCTTTTGGGATTCTGCACAGAAAGGGTTTGCAAACTGCTGAATCCACACATGAGTTTAACTCTGTCAGGTGAATGCGCACATTGACAACCATTCAGTTACATAGCTCCGTTTTGCTTTCAGAAGCAAACATTTCTCTGTACCGCCTGTGGTCCCATTCACTCGGGAATATACCAACACAGCTCCAAGAAGAAACGTGTTTCTAACTCGCTGAATCTAAACATAGATTCAACTCTCTTTGGTAAACGAACACACAGCAGAGCAATTTCAAGGAAACGTTTCTCTTGAGTTATAGATGACGTCTTAGTGCTGTTTCTTACATATGCCGGTGTAGGGCTAGAAATGCCTGATTTGGGATTCTGCAGAGAAAGGGTTTGCAAACTGCTGAATCCACAGGTGGGTTTAACTCTGTCAGTTGAATGCACACATTGACAACCATTCAGTTAGATAGCTCTGCTTTGGTTTTAGAAGCAGATATTTCTCTGTACATCCTATGGTCCCATTCACTGGGGGATAATCAAATGCAGCTCCTAGAAGAAACGTGTTTCTAACTCGCTGAATCTAAACATCGATGCAACTCTCTTAGTTGAAAGAATGCACAGCAGACCACTTTGAAAGAAACGTTTCCCCTGAGTTTTAGAGGAAGTCATACTGCTGTTTCCTACATATGCCTGTATTGGGCTGGAAAAGCCTGTTTTAGGATTCTGCACAGAAAGTGTTTGCAAACTCCTGAATCCACACATGAGTTTAACTCTGTAAGTAGAATGGACACATTGACAACCATTTAGTTGGATGGCTCCGTTTTGTTGTAAGAAACAGATATTTCTCTGTACAGCCTATGGTCCCATTCACTCGGGAATATCCCAACGCAGCTCCTAGAAGAAACGTGTTTCTAACTCGCTGAAGCTAAACATGGATTCAACTCTCTTAGGTGAAGGAACGAACAGCAGAGCAGTTTGAAGGAAACGTTTCCCCTGAGTATTTGACGAAGTCTTACTGCTGTTTCTTCCATACGCCCGTTTGGGGCTGGAAAAGCCTATTTTGGGATTCTGCACAGAAAGTGTATGCAAATTGCTGAATCGACACGAGTTTATCTCTGTAAGATGAATGCACGAATTGAAAACCATTCAGTTACATCGTTCCGTTTTTTTATTTAGAAGCAGATGTTTCTCTGTACAGCCTATGGTAACATTCACTCGGGTATATACCAACACAGCTCCAAGAAGAAACGTGTTTCTAACTAGCTGAATCTAAACATAAGTTCAACACTCTTAGTTCAACGAACGGACAGCAGAGCAGTTTGAAGGAAACCTTTCTCCTGAGTTTCCGTGAAGTCTTACTGCTGTTTGTTACATAGGCCGTTATTGGGCTGGAAATGCCTGTTTTGGGATTCCGCACAGAAAGGGTTTGCAAACTGCTGAATCCACACATGAGTTTAACTCTGAAAGTTCAATACACACATTGACAACCATTCAGTTAGATAGCTCCGTTTTGGTTTTAGGAGCAGATATTTCTCTGTACAGCCTATGGTCCCATTCACTCAGGGATATCCCAACGCAGCTCCTAGAAGAAACGGGTTTCTAACTGGCTGAGTCTAAATATAGTTTCAACTCCTTTAGGTGAACGAAAGCACAGCAGAGCAGTTTGAAGGAAACGTTTCTCGTGATTTTTTGACGTTGTCTTACTGCTGTTTCTTACATATGCCGGTAATGGCCTGGAAATGCCTGTTTTGGGATTCTGCACAGAAAGCGTTTGCAAACTGCTTAATCCACATATGAGTTTAACTCTGTACGTTGAATGCACACACTGACAACCATTCATTTAGATAGCTCCATTTTTGTTTTAGAAGCAGACATTTCTCTGTACAGCCTATGGTCCCATTCACTTGAGGACATCCCAACGCAGCTCCTAGAAAAATCGTGTTTCTAACTCGCTGAATCTAAACATAGATTCAACCCTCTTAGGTGAACAAATGCACAGCAGAGCAGTTTGACGGAATCGTTTGTCCTGAGCTTTCGATGAAGTCTTACTGCTGTTTCTTATATATGCCGGTATTGGGCTGGAAATGCCTGTTTTGGGATTCTGCACAGAAAGGGTTGGCAAACTGCTTAATACACACATGAGTTTACCTCTGTAGGTTGAATTCAGACATTGACAACCATTTACTTAGACAGATCCATTTTGGTTTTAGAAGCAGGTATTTCTCTGTACAGAATATGTTCCCATTCACTCGGGAATATCCCAACGCAGCTCTTAGAAGAAACGTGTTTCTAACTCGCCGAATCTAAACATACATTCAACTCTCTTAGGTGAACAAATGCACAGCAGAGCAGTTTGAAGGAAACGTTTCTCCTGAGTTTCAGACGAAGCCTTAATGCTGTTTCTTCCATATGCCGGTATTGGGCTGGAAATGCCTGTTTTGGGATTCTGCACAGAAAGTGTTTGCAAAGTGCTGAATACGCCCATGACTTCAACTCTGTAAGCTGAATGCACACATTGACAAACATTCTATTAGATAGCACGGTTTTGGTTTCAGAAGCAGATAATTCTGTACAGCCTATGGTCCCATTCACTCGGGAATATCCCAACGCAGCTCCTAGGGGAAACGTGTTTCTAATTCGCTGAATCTAAACATAGATTCAACTCCCTTAGTTGAACGAACACACAGCAGAGCAGTTTGAAGGAGACGTTTCTCCTGAGTTATAGATGAAGTCTTACTGCAGCTTCTTACATATGCTGGTATTGGGCTGGAAATTCCTGTATTATGCAAAGAACGTGTTTGCAAGCTGCTGAATCCATACATGAGTTTAACTCTGTAAGTAGAATGCACACGTTGACAACCATTTAGTTAGATAGCTCCGTTTTGGTGTTAGAAGCAGATATTTCTCTGTACAGCCTATGGTCCCATTCACTCGGGAATATCCCAACGCACCTGCTAGAAGAAACGTGTTTCTAATTCGCTGAATCTAAACGTAGATTCAACTCCCGTAGGTGAAAGAACGCACAGCAGAGCAGTTTCAAGGAAACGTCTCTCCTGAGTTTTAGACGAAGTCTTACTGCTGTTTCTTACATATGCCGGTGTAGGGCTAGAAATGCCTCTTTTGGGATTCTGCACAGAAAGGGTTTGCAAACTGCTGAATCCACACATGAGTTTAACTCTGTCAGGTGAATGCGCACATTGACAACCATTCAGTTACATAGCTCCGTTTTGCTTTCAGAAGCAAACATTTCTCTGTACCGCCTGTGGTCCCATTCACTCGGGAATATACCAACACAGCTCCAAGAAGAAACGTGTTTCTAACTCGCTGAATCTAAACATAGATTCAACTCTCTTTGGTAAACGAACACACAGCAGAGCAATTTCAAGGAAACGTTTCTCTTGAGTTATAGATGACGTCTTAGTGCTGTTTCTTACATATGCCGGTGTAGGGCTAGAAATGCCTGATTTGGGATTCTGCAGAGAAAGGGTTTGCAAACTGCTGAATCCACAGGTGGGTTTAACTCTGTCAGTTGAATGCACACATTGACAACCATTCAGTTAGATAGCTCTGCTTTGGTTTTAGAAGCAGATATTTCTCTGTACATCCTATGGTCCCATTCACTGGGGGATAATCAAATGCAGCTCCTAGAAGAAACGTGTTTCTAACTCGCTGAATCTAAACATCGATGCAACTCTCTTAGTTGAAAGAATGCACAGCAGACCACTTTGAAAGAAACGTTTCCCCTGAGTTTTAGAGGAAGTCATACTGCTGTTTCCTACATATGCCTGTATTGGGCTGGAAAAGCCTGTTTTAGGATTCTGCACAGAAAGTGTTTGCAAACTCCTGAATCCACACATGAGTTTAACTCTGTAAGTAGAATGGACACATTGACAACCATTTAGTTGGATGGCTCCGTTTTGTTGTAAGAAACAGATATTTCTCTGTACAGCCTATGGTCCCGTTCACTCGGGAATATCCCAACGCAGCTCCTAGAAGAAACGTGTTTCTAACTCGCTGAAGCTAAACATGGATTCAACTCTCCTAGGTGAAGGAACGAACAGCAGAGCAGTTTGAAGGAAACGTTTCCCCTGAGTATTTGACGAAGTCTTACTGCTGTTTCTTCCATACGCCCGTTTGCAGCTGGAAAAGCCTATTTTGGGATTCTGCACAGAAAGGGTACGCAAATTGCTGAATCGACACGAGTTTATCTCTGTAAGATGAATGCACGAATTGAAAACCATTCAGTTGCATCGTTCCGTTTTTTTATTTAGAAGCAGATGTTTCTCTGTACAGCCTATGGTAACATTCACTCGGGTATATACCAACACAGCTCCAAGAAGAAACGTGTTTCTAACTAGCTGAATCTAAACATAAGTTCAACACTCTTAGTTCAACGAACGGACAGCAGAGCAGTTTGACGGAAACCTTTCTCCTGAGTTTTCGGTGAAGTCTTACTGCTGTTTGTTACATAGGCCGTTATTGGGCTGGAAATGCCTGTTTTGGGATTCCGCACAGAAAGGGTTTGCAAACTGCTGAATCCACACATGAGTTTAACTCTGAAAGTTCAATACACACATTGACAACCATTCAGTTAGATAGCTCCGTTTTGGTTTTAGGAGCAGATATTTCTCTGTACAGCCTATGGTCCCATTCACTCAGGGATATCCCAACGCAGCTCCTAGAAGAAACGGGTTTCTAACTGGCTGAGTCTAAATATAGTTTCAACTCCTTTAGGTGAACGAAAGCACAGCAGAGCAGTTTGAAGGAAACGTTTCTCGTGATTTTTTGACGTTGTCTTACGGCTGTTTCTTACATATGCCGGTAATGGCCTGGAAATGCCTGTTTTGGGATTCTGCACAGAAAGCGTTTGCAAACTGCTTAATCCACATATGAGTTTAACTCTGTACGTTGAATGCACACACTGACAACCATTCATTTAGATAGCTCCATTTTTGTCTTAGAAGCAGACATTTCTCTGTACAGCCTATGGTCCCATTCACTTGGGGACATCCCAACGCAGCTCCTAGAAAAATCGTGTTTCTAACTCGCTGAATCTAAACATAGATTCAACCCTCTTAGGTGAACAAATGCACAGCAGAGCAGTTTGACGGAATCGTTTGTCCTGAGTTTTCGACGAAGTCTTACTGCTGTTTCTTATATATGCCGGTATTGGGCTGGAAATGCCTGTTTTGGGATTCTGCACAGAAAGGGTTGGCAAACTGCTTAATACACACATGAGTTTACCTCTGTAGGTTGAATTCAGACATTGACAACCATTTACTTAGACAGATCCATTTTGGTTTTAGAAGCAGGTATTTCTCTGTACAGAATATGTTCCCATTCACTCGGGAATATCCCAACGCAGCTCTTAGAAGAAACGTGTTTCTAACTCGCCGAATCTAAACATACATTCAACTCTCTTAGGTGAACAAATGCACAGCAGAGCAGTTTGAAGGAAACGTTTCTCCTGAGTTTCAGACGAAGCCTTAAAGCTGTTTCTTCCATATGCCGGTATTGGGCTGGAAATGCCTGTTTTGGGATTCTGCACAGAAAGTGTTTGCAAAGTGCTGAATACGCCCATGACTTTAACTCTGTAAGCTGAATGCACACATTGACAAACATTCTATTAGATAGCACGGTTTTGGTTTCAGAAGCAGATAATTCTGTACAGCCTATGGTCCCATTCACTCGGGAATATCCCAACGCAGCTCCTAGGGGAAACGTGTTTCTAATTCGCTGAATCTAAACATAGATTCAACTCCCTTAGTTGAACGAACACACAGCAGAGCAGTTTGAAGGAGACGTTTCTCCTGAGTTATAGATGAAGTCTTACTGCAGCTTCTTACATATGCTGGTATTGGGCTGGAAATTCCTGTATTATGCAAAGAACGTGTTTGCAAGCTGCTGAATCCATACATGAGTTTAACTCTGTAAGTAGAATGCACACGTTGACAACCATTTAGTTAGATAGCTCCGTTTTGGTGTTAGAAGCAGATATTTCTCTGTACAGCCTATGGTCCCATTCACTCGGGAATATCCCAACGCACCTGCTAGAAGAAACGTGTTTCTAATTCGCTGAATCTAAACGTAGATTCAACTCCCGTAGGTGAAAGAACGCACAGCAGAGCAGTTTCAAGGAAACGTCTCTCCTGAGTTTTAGACGAAGTCTTACTGCTGTTTCTTACATATGCCGGTGTAGGGCTAGAAATGCCTCTTTTGGGATTCTGCACAGAAAGGGTTTGCAAACTGCTGAATCCACACATGAGTTTAACTCTGTCAGGTGAATGCGCACATTGACAACCATTCAGTTACATAGCTCCGTTTTGCTTTCAGAAGCAAACATTTCTCTGTACCGCCTGTGGTCCCATTCACTCGGGAATATACCAACACAGCTCCAAGAAGAAACGTGTTTCTAACTCGCTGAATCTAAACATAGATTCAACTCTCTTTGGTAAACGAACACACAGCAGAGCAATTTCAAGGAAACGTTTCTCTTGAGTTATAGATGACGTCTTAGTGCTGTTTCTTACATATGCCGGTGTAGGGCTAGAAATGCCTGATTTGGGATTCTGCAGAGAAAGGGTTTGCAAACTGCTGAATCCACAGGTGGGTTTAACTCTGTCAGTTGAATGCACACATTGACAACCATTCAGTTAGATAGCTCTGCTTTGGTTTTAGAAGCAGATATTTCTCTGTACATCCTATGGTCCCATTCACTGGGGGATAATCAAATGCAGCTCCTAGAAGAAACGTGTTTCTAACTCGCTGAATCTAAACATCGATGCAACTCTCTTAGTTGAAAGAATGCACAGCAGACCACTTTGAAAGAAACGTTTCCCCTGAGTTTTAGAGGAAGTCATACTGCTGTTTCCTACATATGCCTGTATTGGGCTGGAAAAGCCTGTTTTAGGATTCTGCACAGAAAGTGTTTGCAAACTCCTGAATCCACACATGAGTTTAACTCTGTAAGTAGAATGGACACATTGACAACCATTTAGTTGGATGGCTCCGTTTTGTTGTAAGAAACAGATATTTCTCTGTACAGCCTATGGTCCCATTCACTCGGGAATATCCCAACGCAGCTCCTAGAAGAAACGTGTTTCTAACTCGCTGAAGCTAAACATGGATTCAACTCTCCTAGGTGAAGGAACGAACAGCAGAGCAGTTTGAAGGAAACGTTTCCCCTGAGTATTTGACGAAGTCTTACTGCTGTTTCTTATATATGCCGGTATTGGGCTGGAAATGCCTGTTTTGGGATTCTGCACAGAAAGGGTTGGCAAACTGCTTAATACACACATGAGTTTACCTCTGTAGGTTGAATTCAGACATTGACAACCATTTACTTAGACAGATCCATTTTGGTTTTAGAAGCAGGTATTTCTCTGTACAGAATATGTTCCCATTCACTCGGGAATATCCCAACGCAGCTCTTAGAAGAAACGTGTTTCTAACTCGCTGAATCTAAACATACATTCAACTCTCTTAGGTGAACAAATGCACAGCAGAGCAGTTTGAAGGAAACGTTTCTCCTGAGTTTCAGACGAAGCCTTAATGCTGTTTCTTCCATATGCCGGTATTGGGCTGGAAAAGCCTGTTTTGGGATTCTGCACAGAAAGTGTTTGCAAAGTGCTGAATACGCCCATGACTTTAACTCTGTAAGCTGAATGCACACATTGACAAACATTCTATTAGATAGCACGGTTTTGGTTTCAGAAGCAGATAATTCTGTACAGCCTATGGTCCCATTCACTCGGGAATATCCCAACGCAGCTCCTAGGGGAAACGTGTTTCTAATTCGCTGAATCTAAACATAGATTCAACTCCCTTAGTTGAACGAACACACAGCAGAGCAGTTTGAAGGAGACGTTTCTCCTGAGTTATAGATGAAGTCTTACTGCAGCTTCTTACATATGCTGGTATTGGGCTGGAAATTCCTGTATTATGCAAAGAACGTGTTTGCAAGCTGCTGAATCCATACATGAGTTTAACTCTGTAAGTAGAATGCACACGTTGACAACCATTTAGTTAGATAGCTCCGTTTTGGTGTTAGAAGCAGATATTTCTCTGTACAGCCTATGGTCCCATTCACTCGGGAATATCCCAACGCACCTGCTAGAAGAAACGTGTTTCTAATTCGCTGAATCTAAACGTAGATTCAACTCCCGTAGGTGAAAGAACGCACAGCAGAGCAGTTTCAAGGAAACGTCTCTCCTGAGTTTTAGACGAAGTCTTACTGCTGTTTCTTACATATGCCGGTGTAGGGCTAGAAATGCCTCTTTTGGGATTCTGCACAGAAAGGGTTTGCAAACTGCTGAATCCACACATGAGTTTAACTCTGTCAGGTGAATGCGCACATTGACAACCATTCAGTTACATAGCTCCGTTTTGCTTTCAGAAGCAAACATTTCTCTGTACCGCCTGTGGTCCCATTCACTCGGGAATATACCAACACAGCTCCAAGAAGAAACGTGTTTCTAACTCGCTGAATCTAAACATAGATTCAACTCTCTTTGGTAAACGAACACACAGCAGAGCAATTTCAAGGAAACGTTTCTCTTGAGTTATAGATGACGTCTTAGTGCTGTTTCTTACATATGCCGGTGTAGGGCTAGAAATGCCTGATTTGGGATTCTGCAGAGAAAGGGTTTGCAAACTGCTGAATCCACAGGTGGGTTTAACTCTGTCAGTTGAATGCACACATTGACAACCATTCAGTTAGATAGCTCTGCTTTGGTTTTAGAAGCAGATATTTCTCTGTACATCCTATGGTCCCATTCACTGGGGGATAATCAAATGCAGCTCCTAGAAGAAACGTGTTTCTAACTCGCTGAATCTAAACATCGATGCAACTCTCTTAGTTGAAAGAATGCACAGCAGACCACTTTGAAAGAAACGTTTCCCCTGAGTTTTAGAGGAAGTCATACTGCTGTTTCCTACATATGCCTGTATTGGGCTGGAAAAGCCTGTTTTAGGATTCTGCACAGAAAGTGTTTGCAAACTCCTGAATCCACACATGAGTTTAACTCTGTAAGTAGAATGGACACATTGACAACCATTTAGTTGGATGGCTCCGTTTTGTTGTAAGAAACAGATATTTCTCTGTACAGCCTATGGTCCCATTCACTCGGGAATATCCCAACGCAGCTCCTAGAAGAAACGTGTTTCTAACTCGCTGAAGCTAAACATGGATTCAACTCTCTTAGGTGAAGGAACGAACAGCAGAGCAGTTTGAAGGAAACGTTTCCCCTGAGTATTTGACGAAGTCTTACTGCTGTTTCTTCCATACGCCCGTTTGGGGCTGGAAAAGCCTATTTTGGGATTCTGCACAGAAAGTGTATGCAAATTGCTGAATCGACACGAGTTTATCTCTGTAAGATGAATGCACGAATTGAAAACCATTCAGTTACATCGTTCCGTTTTTTTATTTAGAAGCAGATGTTTCTCTGTACAGCCTATGGTAACATTCACTCGGGTATATACCAACACAGCTCCAAGAAGAAACGTGTTTCTAACTAGCTGAATCTAAACATAAGTTCAACACTCTTAGTTCAACGAACGGACAGCAGAGCAGTTTGAAGGAAACCTTTCTCCTGAGTTTTCGGTGAAGTCTTACTGCTGTTTGTTACATAGGCCGTTATTGGGCTGGAAATGCCTGTTTTGGGATTCCGCACAGAAAGGGTTTGCAAACTGCTGAATCCACACATGAGTTTAACTCTGAAAGTTCAATACACACATTGACAACCATTCAGTTAGATAGCTCCGTTTTGGTTTTAGGAGCAGATATTTCTCTGTACAGCCTATGGTCCCATTCACTCAGGGATATCCCAACGCAGCTCCTAGAAGAAACGGGTTTCTAACTGGCTGAGTCTAAATATAGTTTCAACTCCTTTAGGTGAACGAAAGCACAGCAGAGCAGTTTGAAGGAAACGTTTCTCGTGATTTTTTGACGTTGTCTTACTGCTGTTTCTTACATATGCCGGTAATGGCCTGGAAATGCCTGTTTTGGGATTCTGCACAGAAAGCGTTTGCAAACTGCTTAATCCACATATGAGTTTAACTCTGTACGTTGAATGCACACACTGACAACCATTCATTTAGATAGCTCCATTTTTGTTTTAGAAGCAGACATTTCTCTGTACAGCCTATGGTCCCATTCACTTGGGGACATCCCAACGCAGCTCCTAGAAAAATCGTGTTTCTAACTCGCTGAATCTAAACATAGATTCAACCCTCTTAGGTGAACAAATGCACAGCAGAGCAGTTTGACGGAATCGTTTGTCCTGAGCTTTCGATGAAGTCTTACTGCTGTTTCTTATATATGCCGGTATTGGGCTGGAAATGCCTGTTTTGGGATTCTGCACAGAAAGGGTTGGCAAACTGCTTAATACACACATGAGTTTACCTCTGTAGGTTGAATTCAGACATTGACAACCATTTACTTAGACAGATCCATTTTGGTTTTAGAAGCAGGTATTTCTCTGTACAGAATATGTTCCCATTCACTCGGGAATATCCCAACGCAGCTCTTAGAAGAAACGTGTTTCTAACTCGCCGAATCTAAACATACATTCAACTCTCTTAGGTGAACAAATGCACAGCAGAGCAGTTTGAAGGAAACGTTTCTCCTGAGTTTCAGACGAAGCCTTAATGCTGTTTCTTCCATATGCCGGTATTGGGCTGGAAATGCCTGTTTTGGGATTCTGCACAGAAAGTGTTTGCAAAGTGCTGAATACGCCCATGACTTCAACTCTGTAAGCTGAATGCACACATTGACAAACATTCTATTAGATAGCACGGTTTTGGTTTCAGAAGCAGATAATTCTGTACAGCCTATGGTCCCATTCACTCGGGAATATCCCAACGCAGCTCCTAGGGGAAACGTGTTTCTAATTCGCTGAATCTAAACATAGATTCAACTCCCTTAGTTGAACGAACACACAGCAGAGCAGTTTGAAGGAGACGTTTCTCCTGAGTTATAGATGAAGTCTTACTGCAGCTTCTTACATATGCTGGTATTGGGCTGGAAATTCCTGTATTATGCAAAGAACGTGTTTGCAAGCTGCTGAATCCATACATGAGTTTAACTCTGTAAGTAGAATGCACACGTTGACAACCATTTAGTTAGATAGCTCCGTTTTGGTGTTAGAAGCAGATATTTCTCTGTACAGCCTATGGTCCCATTCACTCGGGAATATCCCAACGCACCTGCTAGAAGAAACGTGTTTCTAATTCGCTGAATCTAAACGTAGATTCAACTCCCGTAGGTGAAAGAACGCACAGCAGAGCAGTTTCAAGGAAACGTCTCTCCTGAGTTTTAGACGAAGTCTTACTGCTGTTTCTTACATATGCCGGTGTAGGGCTAGAAATGCCTCTTTTGGGATTCTGCACAGAAAGGGTTTGCAAACTGCTGAATCCACACATGAGTTTAACTCTGTCAGGTGAATGCGCACATTGACAACCATTCAGTTACATAGCTCCGTTTTGCTTTCAGAAGCAAACATTTCTCTGTACCGCCTGTGGTCCCATTCACTCGGGAATATACCAACACAGCTCCAAGAAGAAACGTGTTTCTAACTCGCTGAATCTAAACATAGATTCAACTCTCTTTGGTAAACGAACACACAGCAGAGCAATTTCAAGGAAACGTTTCTCTTGAGTTATAGATGACGTCTTAGTGCTGTTTCTTACATATGCCGGTGTAGGGCTAGAAATGCCTGATTTGGGATTCTGCAGAGAAAGGGTTTGCAAACTGCTGAATCCACAGGTGGGTTTAACTCTGTCAGTTGAATGCACACATTGACAACCATTCAGTTAGATAGCTCTGCTTTGGTTTTAGAAGCAGATATTTCTCTGTACATCCTATGGTCCCATTCACTGGGGGATAATCAAATGCAGCTCCTAGAAGAAACGTGTTTCTAACTCGCTGAATCTAAACATCGATGCAACTCTCTTAGTTGAAAGAATGCACAGCAGACCACTTTGAAAGAAACGTTTCCCCTGAGTTTTAGAGGAAGTCATACTGCTGTTTCCTACATATGCCTGTATTGGGCTGGAAAAGCCTGTTTTAGGATTCTGCACAGAAAGTGTTTGCAAACTCCTGAATCCACACATGAGTTTAACTCTGTAAGTAGAATGGACACATTGACAACCATTTAGTTGGATGGCTCCGTTTTGTTGTAAGAAACAGATATTTCTCTGTACAGCCTATGGTCCCATTCACTCGGGAATATCCCAACGCAGCTCCTAGAAGAAACGTGTTTCTAACTCGCTGAAGCTAAACATGGATTCAACTCTCCTAGGTGAAGGAACGAACAGCAGAGCAGTTTGAAGGAAACGTTTCCCCTGAGTATTTGACGAAGTCTTACTGCTGTTTCTTCCATACGCCCGTTTGGGGCTGGAAAAGCCTATTTTGGGATTCTGCACAGAAAGGGTATGCAAATTGCTGAATCGACACGAGTTTATCTCTGTAAGATGAATGCACGAATTGAAAACCATTCAGTTACATCGTTCCGTTTTTTTATTTAGAAGCAGATGTTTCTCTGTACAGCCTATGGTAACATTCACTCGGGTATATACCAACACAGCTCCAAGAAGAAACGTGTTTCTAACTAGCTGAATCTAAACATAAGTTCAACACTCTTAGTTCAACGAACGGACAGCAGAGCAGTTTGACGGAAACCTTTCTCCTGAGTTTTCGGTGAAGTCTTACTGCTGTTTGTTACATAGGCCGTTATTGGGCTGGAAATGCCTGTTTTGGGATTCCGCACAGAAAGGGTTTGCAAACTGCTGAATCCACACATGAGTTTAACTCTGAAAGTTCAATACACACATTGACAACCATTCAGTTAGATAGCTCCGTTTTGGTTTTAGGAGCAGATATTTCTCTGTACAGCCTATGGTCCCATTCACTCAGGGATATCCCAACGCAGCTCCTAGAAGAAACGGGTTTCTAACTGGCTGAGTCTAAATATAGTTTCAACTCCTTTAGGTGAACGAAAGCACAGCAGAGCAGTTTGAAGGAAACGTTTCTCGTGATTTTTTGACGTTGTCTTACGGCTGTTTCTTACATATGCCGGTAATGGCCTGGAAATGCCTGTTTTGGGATTCTGCACAGAAAGCGTTTGCAAACTGCTTAATCCACATATGAGTTTAACTCTGTACGTTGAATGCACACACTGACAACCATTCATTTAGATAGCTCCATTTTTGTCTTAGAAGCAGACATTTCTCTGTACAGCCTATGGTCCCATTCACTTGGGGACATCCCAACGCAGCTCCTAGAAAAATCGTGTTTCTAACTCGCTGAATCTAAACATAGATTCAACCCTCTTAGGTGAACAAATGCACAGCAGAGCAGTTTGACGGAATCGTTTGTCCTGAGTTTTCGACGAAGTCTTACTGCTGTTTCTTATATATGCCGGTATTGGGCTGGAAATGCCTGTTTTGGGATTCTGCACAGAAAGGGTTGGCAAACTGCTTAATACACACATGAGTTTACCTCTGTAGGTTGAATTCAGACATTGACAACCATTTACTTAGACAGATCCATTTTGGTTTTAGAAGCAGGTATTTCTCTGTACAGAATATGTTCCCATTCACTCGGGAATATCCCAACGCAGCTCTTAGAAGAAACGTGTTTCTAACTCGCCGAATCTAAACATACATTCAACTCTCTTAGGTGAACAAATGCACAGCAGAGCAGTTTGAAGGAAACGTTTCTCCTGAGTTTCAGACGAAGCCTTAAAGCTGTTTCTTCCATATGCCGGTATTGGGCTGGAAATGCCTGTTTTGGGATTCTGCACAGAAAGTGTTTGCAAAGTGCTGAATACGCCCATGACTTTAACTCTGTAAGCTGAATGCACACATTGACAAACATTCTATTAGATAGCACGGTTTTGGTTTCAGAAGCAGATAATTCTGTACAGCCTATGGTCCCATTCACTCGGGAATATCCCAACGCAGCTCCTAGGGGAAACGTGTTTCTAATTCGCTGAATCTAAACATAGATTCAACTCCCTTAGTTGAACGAACACACAGCAGAGCAGTTTGAAGGAGACGTTTCTCCTGAGTTATAGATGAAGTCTTACTGCAGCTTCTTACATATGCTGGTATTGGGCTGGAAATTCCTGTATTATGCAAAGAACGTGTTTGCAAGCTGCTGAATCCATACATGAGTTTAACTCTGTAAGTAGAATGCACACGTTGACAACCATTTAGTTAGATAGCTCCGTTTTGGTGTTAGAAGCAGATATTTCTCTGTACAGCCTATGGTCCCATTCACTCGGGAATATCCCAACGCACCTGCTAGAAGAAACGTGTTTCTAATTCGCTGAATCTAAACGTAGATTCAACTCCCGTAGGTGAAAGAACGCACAGCAGAGCAGTTTCAAGGAAACGTCTCTCCTGAGTTTTAGACGAAGTCTTACTGCTGTTTCTTACATATGCCGGTGTAGGGCTAGAAATGCCTCTTTTGGGATTCTGCACAGAAAGGGTTTGCAAACTGCTGAATCCACACATGAGTTTAACTCTGTCAGGTGAATGCGCACATTGACAACCATTCAGTTACATAGCTCCGTTTTGCTTTCAGAAGCAAACATTTCTCTGTACCGCCTGTGGTCCCATTCACTCGGGAATATACCAACACAGCTCCAAGAAGAAACGTGTTTCTAACTCGCTGAATCTAAACATAGATTCAACTCTCTTTGGTAAACGAACACACAGCAGAGCAATTTCAAGGAAACGTTTCTCTTGAGTTATAGATGACGTCTTAGTGCTGTTTCTTACATATGCCGGTGTAGGGCTAGAAATGCCTGATTTGGGATTCTGCAGAGAAAGGGTTTGCAAACTGCTGAATCCACAGGTGGGTTTAACTCTGTCAGTTGAATGCACACATTGACAACCATTCAGTTAGATAGCTCTGCTTTGGTTTTAGAAGCAGATATTTCTCTGTACATCCTATGGTCCCATTCACTGGGGGATAATCAAATGCAGCTCCTAGAAGAAACGTGTTTCTAACTCGCTGAATCTAAACATCGATGCAACTCTCTTAGTTGAAAGAATGCACAGCAGACCACTTTGAAAGAAACGTTTCCCCTGAGTTTTAGAGGAAGTCATACTGCTGTTTCCTACATATGCCTGTATTGGGCTGGAAAAGCCTGTTTTAGGATTCTGCACAGAAAGTGTTTGCAAACTCCTGAATCCACACATGAGTTTAACTCTGTAAGTAGAATGGACACATTGACAACCATTTAGTTGGATGGCTCCGTTTTGTTGTAAGAAACAGATATTTCTCTGTACAGCCTATGGTCCCGTTCACTCGGGAATATCCCAACGCAGCTCCTAGAAGAAACGTGTTTCTAACTCGCTGAAGCTAAACATGGATTCAACTCTCCTAGGTGAAGGAACGAACAGCAGAGCAGTTTGAAGGAAACGTTTCCCCTGAGTATTTGACGAAGTCTTACTGCTGTTTCTTCCATACGCCCGTTTGGGGCTGGAAAAGCCTATTTTGGGATTCTGCACAGAAAGGGTATGCAAATTGCTGAATCGACACGAGTTTATCTCTGTAAGATGAATGCACGAATTGAAAACCATTCAGTTACATCGTTCCGTTTTTTTATTTAGAAGCAGATGTTTCTCTGTACAGCCTATGGTAACATTCACTCGGGTATATACCAACACAGCTCCAAGAAGAAACGTGTTTCTAACTAGCTGAATCTAAACATAAGTTCAACACTCTTAGTTCAATGAACGGACAGCAGAGCAGTTTGAAGGAAACCTTTCTCCTGAGTTTTCGGTGAAGTCTTACTGCTGTTTGTTACATAGGCCGTTATTGGGCTGGAAATGCCTGTTTTGGGATTCCGCACAGAAAGGGTTTGCAAACTGCTGAATCCACACATGAGTTTAACTCTGAAAGTTCAATACACACATTGACAACCATTCAGTTAGATAGCTCCGTTTTGGTTTTAGGAGCAGATATTTCTCTGTACAGCCTATGGTCCCATTCACTCAGGGATATCCCAACGCAGCTCCTAGAAGAAACGGGTTTCTAACTGGCTGAGTCTAAATATAGTTTCAACTCCTTTAGGTGAACGAAAGCACAGCAGAGCAGTTTGAAGGAAACGTTTCTCGTGATTTTTTGACGTTGTCTTACTGCTGTTTCTTACATATGCCGGTAATGGCCTGGAAATGCCTGTTTTGGGATTCTGCACAGAAAGCGTTTGCAAACTGCTTAATCCACATATGAGTTTAACTCTGTACGTTGAATGCACACACTGACAACCATTCATTTAGATAGCTCCATTTTTGTCTTAGAAGCAGACATTTCTCTGTACAGCCTATGGTCCCATTCACTTGTGGACATCCCAACGCAGCTCCTAGAAAAATCGTGTTTCTAACTCGCTGAATCTAAACATAGATTCAACCCTCTTAGGTGAACAAATGCACAGCAGAGCAGTTTGACGGAATCGTTTGTCCTGAGTTTTCGACGAAGTCTTACTGCTGTTTCTTATATATGCCGGTATTGGGCTGGAAATGCCTGTTTTGGGATTCTGCACAGAAAGGGTTGGCAAACTGCTTAATACACACATGAGTTTACCTCTGTAGGTTGAATTCAGACATTGACAACCATTTACTTAGACAGATCCATTTTGGTTTTAGAAGCAGGTATTTCTCTGTACAGAATATGTTCCCATTCACTCGGGAATATCCCAACGCAGCTCTTAGAAGAAACGTGTTTCTAACTCGCCGAATCTAAACATACATTCAACTCTCTTAGGTGAACAAATGCACAGCAGAGCAGTTTGAAGGAAACGTTTCTCCTGAGTTTCAGACGAAGCCTTAAAGCTGTTTCTTCCATATGCCGGTACTGGGCTGGAAAAGCCTGTTTTGGGATTCTGCACAGAAAGTGTTTGCAAAGTGCTGAATACGCCCATGACTTTAACTCTGTAAGCTGAATGCACACATTGACAAACATTCTATTAGATAGCACGGTTTTGGTTTCAGAAGCAGATAATTCTGTACAGCCTATGGTCCCATTCACTCGGGAATATCCCAACGCAGCTCCTAGGGGAAACGTGTTTCTAATTCGCTGAATCTAAACATAGATTCAACTCCCTTAGTTGAACGAACACACAGCAGAGCAGTTTGAAGGAGACGTTTCTCCTGAGTTATAGATGAAGTCTTACTGCAGTTTCTTACATATGCTGGTATTGGGCTGGAAATTCCTGTATTATGCAAAGAACGTGTTTGCAAGCTGCTGAATCCATACATGAGTTTAACTCTGTAAGTAGAATGCACACGTTGACAACCATTTAGTTAGATAGCTCCGTTTTGGTGTTAGAAGCAGATATTTCTCTGTACAGCCTATGGTCCCATTCACTCGGGAATATCCGAACGCAGCTACTAGAAGAAACGTGTTTTGGGATTCTGCACAGAAACGGTTTGCAAACTGCTGAATCCATACATGAGTTTAGCTCTGTAAGTTGAATGCACACATTGACAATCATTCAGTTAGATAGCTCCGTTTCTGTTTTAGAAGCAGAGATTTCTCTGTACAGCCTATTGTCCCTTTCACTCGGGAATATCCCAGTGCAGCTCCTAGAAGAAACGTGTTTCTAACTCGCTGATTCTAATCATGGATTCAACTCTCTTAGGTGAACGAACGCACAGCAGAGCAGTTGGAAGTAAACGTTTCTCCTGAGTTTTAGACGAAGTCTTAGTGCTGTTTCTTACATATGCCGGTATTGGGCTGGAAATGCCAGTATTGGGATTCTGCACAGAAAGGCTTTACAAACTCTTGAATCCACACATGAATTTCACTCTGTAGATTGAATGCACACATTGACACCCATTCAGTTAGATAGCTTCCTTTTCGCTTTAGAAGCAAATATTTCTCTGTGCAGCCTATGGTAACATTCACTCGGGAATGTCCTAACACAGCTCCAAGAGGAAACGTGTTTCTAACTCGCTGAATCTAAACATAGATTCAACTCTCTTAGGTGAAGGAACGAACAGCTGAGCAGTTTGAAGGAAACGTTTCCCCTGATTTTTTCGCGAAGTCTTAATCCTGTTTCTTCCATATGCCCGTTTTGGGCTGGAAAAGCCTATTTAGGGATTCTGCACAGAAAGGGTATACAAATTGCCCAATCGACACGAATTTATCTCTGTAAGATGAATGCACGAATTGAAAACCATTCAGTTACATAGTTCCGTTTTGGATTTAAACAGATATTTCTCTGTACAGCCTATGGTAACATTCACTCGGGTATATCCCAACACAGCTCTTAGAAGAGACGTGTTTCTAACTTGCTGAATCTAAACATAAGTTCGACTCGCTTAGTTCAACGAACGCACAGCAGAGCAGTCTGAAGGAAACCTTTCTCCTGAGTTTTAGGTGAAGTCTTACTGCTGTTTCTTACATAGGCCGTTATTGGGCTGGAAATGCCTGTTTTGGGATTCTTCACAGAAAGTGTTGGCACACTGCTTAATACACACATGAGCTTAACTCTGTATGTTGAATTCAGACATTGACAATCATTTACTTAGACAGATCCATTTTGATTTTAGAAGCAGGTATTTCTCTGTACAGAATATGTTCCCATTCACTCGGGAATATCCCAACGCAGCTCTTAGAAGAAACGTGTTTCTAACTCGCTGAATCTAAATATAGATTCAACCCTCTTAGGTGAACAAATGCACAGCAGAGCGGTTTGAAGGAAACGTTTCTCCAGAGTTTCAGACGAAGCCTTAATGCTGTTTCTTCCATATGCCGGTATTGGGCTGGAAATGCCTGTTTTGGGATTCTGCACAGAAAGTGTTTGCAAAGTGCTGAATAGGCCTATGACTTTAACTCTGTAAGCTGAATGCACACATTGACAAACATTCTATTAGATAGCTCGGTTTTGGTTTCAGAAGCAGATAATTCTGTACAGCCTATGGTCCCATTCACTCGGGAATATCCCAACGCAGCTCCTAGAAGATGCGTGTTTCTAACTCGCTGAGTCTATACATTGACTCAACACTCTTAGGTGAACGAACACACAGCAGAGCAGTTTGAAGGAAACCTTTCTCCTGAGTTTCAGACTGTGTCTTACTGCTCTTTCTTTCATATACCAGTATTGGGCTGGAAATGCCTGTTTTGGGATTCTGCACAGAAAGTGTTGGCAAACTGCTGAATCCACACATGAGTTTACCTCTGTAAGTTGAATGCACACATTGACAACCATTCAGTTAGATAGCTCCGTTTTGGTTTTAGAAGGAGATATTTCTCTGAACAGCCTATGGTCACATACACCCAGGAATATCCCAATGCAGCTCCTAGAAGAAACGTGTTTCTAACTCGCCAAATCTAAACAGAATCAGCTCTCTTAGGCTAATGAACGCACAGCAGAGCAGTTTGAAGGAAACGTTTCTCCCCAGTTTTAGATGAAGTCTTACTGCAGTTTCTTACATATGCCGGTACTGGGCTGGAAATTCCTGTTTTGGGATTGGGCAAAGAAACGGTTTGCAAACTGTGGAATCCACACATGAGTTTAACTCTGTATGTAGAATGCACACATTGACAACCATTCAGTTTGATATTTCCATTATGGAGTTAGAAGTCGATATTTTTTGCACAGCCTATGGTCTCATTCACTCGGGAATATCCCAGTGCAGCTCCTAGAAGAAACTTGTTTCTAACTCGATGAATCTAAACATACATTCAAGTCTCTTAAGTGAACAAAAGCACAGCAGAGCAGTTTGAAGGAAACGTTTCTCCTGAGTTTTAGACGAAGTCTTACTGCTGTTTCTTACATATGCCGGTATAGGGCAAGAAATTCCTGTTTTGGGATTCTGCACAGAAAGGGTTTGCAAACTGCTGAATCCACACATGAGTTTAACTCTGTCAGGTGAATGCGCACATTGACAACCATTCAGTTACATAGCTCCGTTTTGCTTTTAGAAGCAAATATTTCTCTGTACCGCCTGTGGTCCCATTCACTCGGGAATATACCAACACAGCTCCAAGAAGAAACGTGTTTCTAACTCGCTGAATCTAAACATAGATTCAACTCTCTTTGGTAAACGAACACACAGCAGAGCAATTTCAAGGAAACGTTTCTCTTGAGTTATAGATGACGTCTTAGTGCTGTTTCTTACATATGCCGGTGTAGGGCTAGAAATGCCTGATTTGGGATTCTGCAGAGAAAGGGTTTGCAAACTGCTGAATCCACAGGTGGGTTTAACTCTGTCAGTTGAATGCACACATTGACAACCATTCAGTTAGATAGCTCTGCTTTGGTTTTAGAAGCAGATATTTCTCTGTACATCCTATGGTCCCATTCACTGGGGGATAATCAAATGCAGCTCCAAGAAGAAACGTGTTTCTAACTCGCTGAATCTAAACATCGATGCAACTCTCTTAGTTGAAAGAATGCACAGCAGACCAGTTTGAAAGAAACGTTTCCCCTGAGTTTTAGAGGAAGTCATACTGCTGTTTCTTACATATGCCTGTATTGGGCTGGAAAAGCCTGTTTTAGGATTCTGCACAGAAAGTGTTTGCAAACTCCTGAATCCACACATGAGTTTAACTCTGTAAGTAGAATGGACACATTGACAACCATTTAGTTGGATGGCTCCGTTTTGTTGTAAGAAGCAGATATTTCTCTGTACAGCCTATGGTCCCATTCACTCGGGAATATCCCAACGCAGCTCCTAGAAGAAACGTGTTTCTAACTCGCTGAAGCTAAACATGGATTCAACTCTCCTAGGTGAAGGAACGAACAGCAGAGCAGTTTGAAGGAAACGTTTCCCCTGAGTATTTGACGAAGTCTTACTGCTGTTTCTTCCATACGCCCGTTTGGGGCTGGAAAAGCCTATTTTGGGATTCTGCACAGAAAGGGTATGCAAATTGCTGAATCGACACGAGTTTATCTCTGTAAGATGAATGCACGAATTGAAAACCATTCAGTTACATTGTTCCGTTTTTTTATTTAGAAGCAGATGTTTCTCTGTACAGCCTATGGTAACATTCACTCGGGTATATACCAACACAGCTCCAAGAAGAAACGTGTTTCTAACTAGCTGAATCTAAACATAAGTTCAACACTCTTAGTTCAACGAACGGACAGCAGAGCAGTTTGAAGGAAACCTTTCTCCTGAGTTTTCGGTGAAGTCTTACTGCTGTTTGTTACATAGGCCGTTATTGGGCTGGAAATGCCTGTTTTGGGATTCCGCACAGAAAGGGTTTGCAAACTGCTGAATCCACACATGAGTTTAACTCTGAAAGTTCAATACACACATTGACAACCATTCAGTTAGATAGCTCCGTTTTGGTTTTAGGAGCAGATATTTCTCTGTACAGCCTATGGTCCCATTCACTCAGGGATATCCCAACGCAGCTCCTAGAAGAAACGGGTTTCTAACTGGCTGAGTCTAAATATAGTTTCAACTCCTTTAGGTGAACGAAAGCACAGCAGAGCAGTTTGAAGGAAACGTTTCTCGTGATTTTTTGACGTTGTCTTACTGCTGTTTCTTACATATGCCGGTAATGGCCTGGAAATGCCTGTTTTGGGATTCTGCACAGAAAGCGTTTGCAAACTGCTTAATCCACATATGAGTTTAACTCTGTACGTTGAATGCACACACTGACAACCATTCATTTAGATAGCTCCATTTTTGTCTTAGAAGCAGACATTTCTCTGTACAGCCTATGGTCCCATTCACTTGGGGACATCCCAACGCAGCTCCTAGAAAAATCGTGTTTCTAACTCGCTGAATCTAAACATAGATTCAACCCTCTTAGGTGAACAAATGCACAGCAGAGCAGTTTGACGGAATCGTTTGTCCTGAGTTTTCGACGAAGTCTTACTGCTGTTTCTTATATATGCCGGTATTGGGCTGGAAATGCCTGTTTTGGGATTCTGCACAGAAAGGGTTGGCAAACTGCTTAATACACACATGAGTTTACCTCTGTAGGTTGAATTCAGACATTGACAACCATTTACTTAGACAGATCCATTTTGGTTTTAGAAGCAGGTATTTCTCTGTACAGAATATGTTCCCATTCACTCGGGAATATCCCAACGCAGCTCTTAGAAGAAACGTGTTTCTAACTCGCCGAATCTAAACATACATTCAACTCTCTTAGGTGAACAAATGCACAGCAGAGCAGTTTGAAGGAAACGTTTCTCCTGAGTTTCAGACGAAGCCTTAAAGCTGTTTCTTCCATATGCCGGTATTGGGCTGGAAATGCCTGTTTTGGGATTCTGCACAGAAAGTGTTTGCAAAGTGCTGAATACGCCCATGACTTCAACTCTGTAAGCTGAATGCACACATTGACAAACATTCTATTAGATAGCACGGTTTTGGTTTCAGAAGCAGATAATTCTGTACAGCCTATGGTCCCATTCACTCGGGAATATCCCAACGCAGCTCCTAGGGGAAACGTGTTTCTAATTCGCTGAATCTAAACATAGATTCAACTCCCTTAGTTGAACGAACACACAGCAGAGCAGTTTGAAGGAGACGTTTCTCCTGAGTTATAGATGAAGTCTTACTGCAGCTTCTTACATATGCTGGTATTGGGCTGGAAATTCCTGTATTATGCAAAGAACGTGTTTGCAAGCTGCTGAATCCATACATGAGTTTAACTCTGTAAGTAGAATGCACACGTTGACAACCATTTAGTTAGATAGCTCCGTTTTGGTGTTAGAAGCAGATATTTCTCTGTACAGCCTATGGTCCCATTCACTCGGGAATATCCCAACGCACCTGCTAGAAGAAACGTGTTTCTAATTCGCTGAATCTAAACGTAGATTCAACTCCCGTAGGTGAAAGAACGCACAGCAGAGCAGTTTCAAGGAAACGTCTCTCCTGAGTTTTAGACGAAGTCTTACTGCTGTTTCTTACATATGCCGGTGTAGGGCTAGAAATGCCTCTTTTGGGATTCTGCACAGAAAGGGTTTGCAAACTGCTGAATCCACACATGAGTTTAACTCTGTCAGGTGAATGCGCACATTGACAACCATTCAGTTACATAGCTCCGTTTTGCTTTCAGAAGCAAACATTTCTCTGTACCGCCTGTGGTCCCATTCACTCGGGAATATACCAACACAGCTCCAAGAAGAAACGTGTTTCTAACTCGCTGAATCTAAACATAGATTCAACTCTCTTTGGTAAACGAACACACAGCAGAGCAATTTCAAGGAAACGTTTCTCTTGAGTTATAGATGACGTCTTAGTGCTGTTTCTTACATATGCCGGTGTAGGGCTAGAAATGCCTGATTTGGGATTCTGCAGAGAAAGGGTTTGCAAACTGCTGAATCCACAGGTGGGTTTAACTCTGTCAGTTGAATGCACACATTGACAACCATTCAGTTAGATAGCTCTGCTTTGGTTTTAGAAGCAGATATTTCTCTGTACATCCTATGGTCCCATTCACTGGGGGATAATCAAATGCAGCTCCTAGAAGAAACGTGTTTCTAACTCGCTGAATCTAAACATCGATGCAACTCTCTTAGTTGAAAGAATGCACAGCAGACCACTTTGAAAGAAACGTTTCCCCTGAGTTTTAGAGGAAGTCATACTGCTGTTTCCTACATATGCCTGTATTGGGCTGGAAAAGCCTGTTTTAGGATTCTGCACAGAAAGTGTTTGCAAACTCCTGAATCCACACATGAGTTTAACTCTGTAAGTAGAATGGACACATTGACAACCATTTAGTTGGATGGCTCCGTTTTGTTGTAAGAAACAGATATTTCTCTGTACAGCCTATGGTCCCATTCACTCGGGAATATCCCAACGCAGCTCCTAGAAGAAACGTGTTTCTAACTCGCTGAAGCTAAACATGGATTCAACTCTCCTAGGTGAAGGAACGAACAGCAGAGCAGTTTGAAGGAAACGTTTCCCCTGAGTATTTGACGAAGTCTTACTGCTGTTTCTTCCATACGCCCGTTTGGGGCTGGAAAAGCCTATTTTGGGATTCTGCACAGAAAGGGTATGCAAATTGCTGAATCGACACGAGTTTATCTCTGTAAGATGAATGCACGAATTGAAAACCATTCAGTTACATCGTTCCGTTTTTTTATTTAGAAGCAGATGTTTCTCTGTACAGCCTATGGTAACATTCACTCGGGTATATACCAACACAGCTCCAAGAAGAAACGTGTTTCTAACTAGCTGAATCTAAACATAAGTTCAACACTCTTAGTTCAACGAACGGACAGCAGAGCAGTTTGACGGAAACCTTTCTCCTGAGTTTTCGGTGAAGTCTTACTGCTGTTTGTTACATAGGCCGTTATTGGGCTGGAAATGCCTGTTTTGGGATTCCGCACAGAAAGGGTTTGCAAACTGCTGAATCCACACATGAGTTTAACTCTGAAAGTTCAATACACACATTGACAACCATTCAGTTAGATAGCTCCGTTTTGGTTTTAGGAGCAGATATTTCTCTGTACAGCCTATGGTCCCATTCACTCAGGGATATCCCAACGCAGCTCCTAGAAGAAACGGGTTTCTAACTGGCTGAGTCTAAATATAGTTTCAACTCCTTTAGGTGAACGAAAGCACAGCAGAGCAGTTTGAAGGAAACGTTTCTCGTGATTTTTTGACGTTGTCTTACGGCTGTTTCCTACATATGCCGGTAATGGCCTGGAAATGCCTGTTTTGGGATTCTGCACAGAAAGCGTTTGCAAACTGCTTAATCCACATATGAGTTTAACTCTGTACGTTGAATGCACACACTGACAACCATTCATTTAGATAGCTCCATTTTTGTTTTAGAAGCAGACATTTCTCTGTACAGCCTATGGTCCCATTCACTTGGGGACATCCCAACGCAGCTCCTAGAAAAATCGTGTTTCTAACTCGCTGAATCTAAACATAGATTCAACCCTCTTAGGTGAACAAATGCACAGCAGAGCAGTTTGACGGAATCGTTTGTCCTGAGTTTTCGACGAAGTCTTACTGCTGTTTCTTATATATGCCGGTATTGGGCTGGAAATGCCTGTTTTGGGATTCTGCACAGAAAGGGTTGGCAAACTGCTTAATACACACATGAGTTTACCTCTGTAGGTTGAATTCAGACATTGACAACCATTTACTTAGACAGATCCATTTTGGTTTTAGAAGCAGGTATTTCTCTGTACAGAATATGTTCCCATTCACTCGGGAATATCCCAACGCAGCTCTTAGAAGAAACGTGTTTCTAACTCGCCGAATCTAAACATACATTCAACTCTCTTAGGTGAACAAATGCACAGCAGAGCAGTTTGAAGGAAACGTTTCTCCTGAGTTTCAGACGAAGCCTTAAAGCTGTTTCTTCCATATGCCGGTAATGGGCTGGAAATGCCTGTTTTGGGATTCTGCACAGAAAGTGTTTGCAAAGTGCTGAATACGCCCATGACTTTAACTCTGTAAGCTGAATGCACACATTGACAAACATTCTATTAGATAGCACGGTTTTGGTTTCAGAAGCAGATAATTCTGTACAGCCTATGGTCCCATTCACTCGGGAATATCCCAACGCAGCTCCTAGGGGAAACGTGTTTCTAATTCGCTGAATCTAAACATAGATTCAACTCCCTTAGTTGAACGAACACACAGCAGAGCAGTTTGAAGGAGACGTTTCTCCTGAGTTATAGATGAAGTCTTACTGCAGCTTCTTACATATGCTGGTATTGGGCTGGAAATTCCTGTATTATGCAAAGAACGTGTTTGCAAGCAGCTGAATCCATACATGAGTTTAACTCTGTAAGTAGAATGCACACGTTGACAACCATTTAGTTAGATAGCTCCGTTTTGGTGTTAGAAGCAGATATTTCTCTGTACAGCCTATGGTCCCATTCACTCGGGAATATCCCAACGCACCTGCTAGAAGAAACGTGTTTCTAATTCGCTGAATCTAAACGTAGATTCAACTCCCGTAGGTGAAAGAACGCACAGCAGAGCAGTTTCAAGGAAACGTCTCTCCTGAGTTTTAGACGAAGTCTTACTGCTGTTTCTTACATATGCCGGTGTAGGGCTAGAAATGCCTCTTTTGGGATTCTGCACAGAAAGGGTTTGCAAACTGCTGAATCCACACATGAGTTTAACTCTGTCAGGTGAATGCGCACATTGACAACCATTCAGTTACATAGCTCCGTTTTGCTTTCAGAAGCAAACATTTCTCTGTACCGCCTGTGGTCCCATTCACTCGGGAATATACCAACACAGCTCCAAGAAGAAACGTGTTTCTAACTCGCTGAATCTAAACATAGATTCAACTCTCTTTGGTAAACGAACACACAGCAGAGCAATTTCAAGGAAACGTTTCTCTTGAGTTATAGATGACGTCTTAGTGCTGTTTCTTACATATGCCGGTGTAGGGCTAGAAATGCCTGATTTGGGATTCTGCAGAGAAAGGGTTTGCAAACTGCTGAATCCACAGGTGGGTTTAACTCTGTCAGTTGAATGCACACATTGACAACCATTCAGTTAGATAGCTCTGCTTTGGTTTTAGAAGCAGATATTTCTCTGTACATCCTATGGTCCCATTCACTGGGGGATAATCAAATGCAGCTCCTAGAAGAAACGTGTTTCTAACTCGCTGAATCTAAACATCGATGCAACTCTCTTAGTTGAAAGAATGCACAGCAGACCACTTTGAAAGAAACGTTTCCCCTGAGTTTTAGAGGAAGTCATACTGCTGTTTCCTACATATGCCTGTATTGGGCTGGAAAAGCCTGTTTTAGGATTCTGCACAGAAAGTGTTTGCAAACTCCTGAATCCACACATGAGTTTAACTCTGTAAGTAGAATGGACACATTGACAACCATTTAGTTGGATGGCTCCGTTTTGTTGTAAGAAGCAGATATTTCTCTGTACAGCCTATGGTCCCATTCACTCGGGAATATCCCAACGCAGCTCCTAGAAGAAACGTGTTTCTAACTCGCTGAAGCTAAACATGGATTCAACTCTCCTAGGTGAAGGAACGAACAGCAGAGCAGTTTGAAGGAAACGTTTCCCCTGAGTATTTGACGAAGTCTTACTGCTGTTTCTTCCATACGCCCGTTTGGGGCTGGAAAAGCCTATTTTGGGATTCTGCACAGAAAGGGTATGCAAATTGCTGAATCGACACGAGTTTATCTCTGTAAGATGAATGCACGAATTGAAAACCATTCAGTTACATCGTTCCGTTTTTTTATTTAGAAGCAGATGTTTCTCTGTACAGCCTATGGTAACATTCACTCGGGTATATACCAACACAGCTCCAAGAAGAAACGTGTTTCTAACTAGCTGAATCTAAACATAAGTTCAACACTCTTAGTTCAACGAACGGACAGCAGAGCAGTTTGACGGAAACCTTTCTCCTGAGTTTTCGGTGAAGTCTTACTGCTGTTTGTTACATAGGCCGTTATTGGGCTGGAAATGCCTGTTTTGGGATTCCGCACAGAAAGGGTTTGCAAACTGCTGAATCCACACATGAGTTTAACTCTGAAAGTTCAATACACACATTGACAACCATTCAGTTAGATAGCTCCGTTTTGGTTTTAGGAGCAGATATTTCTCTGTACAGCCTATGGTCCCATTCACTCAGGGATATCCCAACGCAGCTCCTAGAAGAAACGGGTTTCTAACTGGCTGAGTCTAAATATAGTTTCAACTCCTTTAGGTGAACGAAAGCACAGCAGAGCAGTTTGAAGGAAACGTTTCTCGTGATTTTTTGACGTTGTCTTACGGCTGTTTCTTACATATGCCGGTAATGGCCTGGAAATGCCTGTTTTGGGATTCTGCACAGAAAGCGTTTGCAAACTGCTTAATCCACATATGAGTTTAACTCTGTACGTTGAATGCACACACTGACAACCATTCATTTAGATAGCTCCATTTTTGTTTTAGAAGCAGACATTTCTCTGTACAGCCTATGGTCCCATTCACTTGGGGACATCCCAACGCAGCTCCTAGAAAAATCGTGTTTCTAACTCGCTGAATCTAAACATAGATTCAACCCTCTTAGGTGAACAAATGCACAGCAGAGCAGTTTGACGGAATCGTTTGTCCTGAGTTTTCGACGAAGTCTTACTGCTGTTTCTTATATATGCCGGTATTGGGCTGGAAATGCCTGTTTTGGGATTCTGCACAGAAAGGGTTGGCAAACTGCTTAATACACACATGAGTTTACCTCTGTAGGTTGAATTCAGACATTGACAACCATTTACTTAGACAGATCCATTTTGGTTTTAGAAGCAGGTATTTCTCTGTACAGAATATGTTCCCATTCACTCGGGAATATCCCAACGCAGCTCTTAGAAGAAACGTGTTTCTAACTCGCCGAATCTAAACATACATTCAACTCTCTTAGGTGAACAAATGCACAGCAGAGCAGTTTGAAGGAAACGTTTCTCCTGAGTTTCAGACGAAGCCTTAAAGCTGTTTCTTCCATATGCCGGTATTGGGCTGGAAATGCCTGTTTTGGGATTCTGCACAGAAAGTGTTTGCAAAGTGCTGAATACGCCCATGACTTTAACTCTGTAAGCTGAATGCACACATTGACAAACATTCTATTAGATAGCACGGTTTTGGTTTCAGAAGCAGATAATTCTGTACAGCCTATGGTCCCATTCACTCGGGAATATCCCAACGCAGCTCCTAGGGGAAACGTGTTTCTAATTCGCTGAATCTAAACATAGATTCAACTCCCTTAGTTGAACGAACACACAGCAGAGCAGTTTGAAGGAGACGTTTCTCCTGAGTTATAGATGAAGTCTTACTGCAGCTTCTTACATATGCTGGTATTGGGCTGGAAATTCCTGTATTATGCAAAGAACGTGTTTGCAAGCTGCTGAATCCATACATGAGTTTAACTCTGTAAGTAGAATGCACACGTTGACAACCATTTAGTTAGATAGCTCCGTTTTGGTGTTAGAAGCAGATATTTCTCTGTACAGCCTATGGTCCCATTCACTCGGGAATATCCCAACGCACCTGCTAGAAGAAACGTGTTTCTAATTCGCTGAATCTAAACGTAGATTCAACTCCCGTAGGTGAAAGAACGCACAGCAGAGCAGTTTCAAGGAAACGTCTCTCCTGAGTTTTAGACGAAGTCTTACTGCTGTTTCTTACATATGCCGGTGTAGGGCTAGAAATGCCTCTTTTGGGATTCTGCACAGAAAGGGTTTGCAAACTGCTGAATCCACACATGAGTTTAACTCTGTCAGGTGAATGCGCACATTGACAACCATTCAGTTACATAGCTCCGTTTTGCTTTCAGAAGCAAACATTTCTCTGTACCGCCTGTGGTCCCATTCACTCGGGAATATACCAACACAGCTCCAAGAAGAAACGTGTTTCTAACTCGCTGAATCTAAACATAGATTCAACTCTCTTTGGTAAACGAACACACAGCAGAGCAATTTCAAGGAAACGTTTCTCTTGAGTTATAGATGACGTCTTAGTGCTGTTTCTTACATATGCCGGTGTAGGGCTAGAAATGCCTGATTTGGGATTCTGCAGAGAAAGGGTTTGCAAACTGCTGAATCCACAGGTGGGTTTAACTCTGTCAGTTGAATGCACACATTGACAACCATTCAGTTAGATAGCTCTGCTTTGGTTTTAGAAGCAGATATTTCTCTGTACATCCTATGGTCCCATTCACTGGGGGATAATCAAATGCAGCTCCTAGAAGAAACGTGTTTCTAACTCGCTGAATCTAAACATCGATGCAACTCTCTTAGTTGAAAGAATGCACAGCAGACCACTTTGAAAGAAACGTTTCCCCTGAGTTTTAGAGGAAGTCATACTGCTGTTTCCTACATATGCCTGTATTGGGCTGGAAAAGCCTGTTTTAGGATTCTGCACAGAAAGTGTTTGCAAACTCCTGAATCCACACATGAGTTTAACTCTGTAAGTAGAATGGACACATTGACAACCATTTAGTTGGATGGCTCCGTTTTGTTGTAAGAAACAGATATTTCTCTGTACAGCCTATGGTCCCATTCACTCGGGAATATCCCAACGCAGCTCCTAGAAGAAACGTGTTTCTAACTCGCTGAAGCTAAACATGGATTCAACTCTCCTAGGTGAAGGAACGAACAGCAGAGCAGTTTGAAGGAAACGTTTCCCCTGAGTATTTGACGAAGTCTTACTGCTGTTTCTTCCATACGCCCGTTTGGGGCTGGAAAAGCCTATTTTGGGATTCTGCACAGAAAGGGTATGCAAATTGCTGAATCGACACGAGTTTATCTCTGTAAGATGAATGCACGAATTGAAAACCATTCAGTTACATCGTTCCGTTTTTTTATTTAGAAGCAGATGTTTCTCTGTACAGCCTATGGTAACATTCACTCGGGTATATACCAACACAGCTCCAAGAAGAAACGTGTTTCTAACTAGCTGAATCTAAACATAAGTTCAACACTCTTAGTTCAACGAACGGACAGCAGAGCAGTTTGACGGAAACCTTTCTCCTGAGTTTTCGGTGAAGTCTTACTGCTGTTTGTTACATAGGCCGTTATTGGGCTGGAAATGCCTGTTTTGGGATTCCGCACAGAAAGGGTTTGCAAACTGCTGAATCCACACATGAGTTTAACTCTGAAAGTTCAATACACACATTGACAACCATTCAGTTAGATAGCTCCGTTTTGGTTTTAGGAGCAGATATTTCTCTGTACAGCCTATGGTCCCATTCACTCAGGGATATCCCAACGCAGCTCCTAGAAGAAACGGGTTTCTAACTGGCTGAGTCTAAATATAGTTTCAACTCCTTTAGGTGAACGAAAGCACAGCAGAGCAGTTTGAAGGAAACGTTTCTCGTGATTTTTTGACGTTGTCTTACGGCTGTTTCTTACATATGCCGGTAATGGCCTGGAAATGCCTGTTTTGGGATTCTGCACAGAAAGCGTTTGCAAACTGCTTAATCCACATATGAGTTTAACTCTGTACGTTGAATGCACACACTGACAACCATTCATTTAGATAGCTCCATTTTTGTTTTAGAAGCAGACATTTCTCTGTACAGCCTATGGTCCCATTCACTTGGGGACATCCCAACGCAGCTCCTAGAAAAATCGTGTTTCTAACTCGCTGAATCTAAACATAGATTCAACCCTCTTAGGTGAACAAATGCACAGCAGAGCAGTTTGACGGAATCGTTTGTCCTGAGTTTTCGACGAAGTCTTACTGCTGTTTCTTATATATGCCGGTATTGGGCTGGAAATGCCTGTTTTGGGATTCTGCACAGAAAGGGTTGGCAAACTGCTTAATACACACATGAGTTTACCTCTGTAGGTTGAATTCAGACATTGACAACCATTTACTTAGACAGATCCATTTTGGTTTTAGAAGCAGGTATTTCTCTGTACAGAATATGTTCCCATTCACTCGGGAATATCCCAACGCAGCTCTTAGAAGAAACGTGTTTCTAACTCGCTGAATCTAAACATACATTCAACTCTCTTAGGTGAACAAATGCACAGCAGAGCAGTTTGAAGGAAACGCTTCTCCTGAGTTTCAGACGAAGCCTTAAAGCTGTTTCTTCCATATGCCGGTAATGGGCTGGAAATGCCTGTTTTGGGATTCTGCACAGAAAGTGTTTGCAAAGTGCTGAATACGCCCATGACTTTAACTCTGTAAGCTGAATGCACACATTGACAAACATTCTATTAGATAGCACGGTTTTGGTTTCAGAAGCAGATAATTCTGTACAGCCTATGGTCCCATTCACTCGGGAATATCCCAACGCAGCTCCTAGGGGAAACGTGTTTCTAATTCGCTGAATCTAAACATAGATTCAACTCCCTTAGTTGAACGAACACACAGCAGAGCAGTTTGAAGGAGACGTTTCTCCTGAGTTATAGATGAAGTCTTACTGCAGCTTCTTACATATGCTGGTATTGGGCTGGAAATTCCTGTATTATGCAAAGAACGTGTTTGCAAGCTGCTGAATCCATACATGAGTTTAACTCTGTAAGTAGAATGCACACGTTGACAACCATTTAGTTAGATAGCTCCGTTTTGGTGTTAGAAGCAGATATTTCTCTGTACAGCCTATGGTCCCATTCACTCGGGAATATCCCAACGCACCTGCTAGAAGAAACGTGTTTCTAATTCGCTGAATCTAAACGTAGATTCAACTCCCGTAGGTGAAAGAACGCACAGCAGAGCAGTTTCAAGGAAACGTCTCTCCTGAGTTTTAGACGAAGTCTTACTGCTGTTTCTTACATATGCCGGTGTAGGGCTAGAAATGCCTCTTTTGGGATTCTGCACAGAAAGGGTTTGCAAACTGCTGAATCCACACATGAGTTTAACTCTGTCAGGTGAATGCGCACATTGACAACCATTCAGTTACATAGCTCCGTTTTGCTTTCAGAAGCAAACATTTCTCTGTACCGCCTGTGGTCCCATTCACTCGGGAATATACCAACACAGCTCCAAGAAGAAACGTGTTTCTAACTCGCTGAATCTAAACATAGATTCAACTCTCTTTGGTAAACGAACACACAGCAGAGCAATTTCAAGGAAACGTTTCTCTTGAGTTATAGATGACGTCTTAGTGCTGTTTCTTACATATGCCGGTGTAGGGCTAGAAATGCCTGATTTGGGATTCTGCAGAGAAAGGGTTTGCAAACTGCTGAATCCACAGGTGGGTTTAACTCTGTCAGTTGAATGCACACATTGACAACCATTCAGTTAGATAGCTCTGCTTTGGTTTTAGAAGCAGATATTTCTCTGTACATCCTATGGTCCCATTCACTGGGGGATAATCAAATGCAGCTCCTAGAAGAAACGTGTTTCTAACTCGCTGAATCTAAACATCGATGCAACTCTCTTAGTTGAAAGAATGCACAGCAGACCACTTTGAAAGAAACGTTTCCCCTGAGTTTTAGAGGAAGTCATACTGCTGTTTCCTACATATGCCTGTATTGGGCTGGAAAAGCCTGTTTTAGGATTCTGCACAGAAAGTGTTTGCAAACTCCTGAATCCACACATGAGTTTAACTCTGTAAGTAGAATGGACACATTGACAACCATTTAGTTGGATGGCTCCGTTTTGTTGTAAGAAACAGATATTTCTCTGTACAGCCTATGGTCCCATTCACTCGGGAATATCCCAACGCAGCTCCTAGAAGAAACGTGTTTCTAACTCGCTGAAGCTAAACATGGATTCAACTCTCCTAGGTGAAGGAACGAACAGCAGAGCAGTTTGAAGGAAACGTTTCCCCTGAGTATTTGACGAAGTCTTACTGCTGTTTCTTCCATACGCCCGTTTGGGGCTGGAAAAGCCTATTTTGGGATTCTGCACAGAAAGGGTATGCAAATTGCTGAATCGACACGAGTTTATCTCTGTAAGATGAATGCACGAATTGAAAACCATTCAGTTACATCGTTCCGTTTTTTTATTTAGAAGCAGATGTTTCTCTGTACAGCCTATGGTAACATTCACTCGGGTATATACCAACACAGCTCCAAGAAGAAACGTGTTTCTAACTAGCTGAATCTAAACATAAGTTCAACACTCTTAGTTCAACGAACGGACAGCAGAGCAGTTTGACGGAAACCTTTCTCCTGAGTTTTCGGTGAAGTCTTACTGCTGTTTGTTACATAGGCCGTTATTGGGCAGGAAATGCCTGTTTTGGGATTCCGCACAGAAAGGGTTTGCAAACTGCTGAATCCACACATGAGTTTAACTCTGAAAGTTCAATACACACATTGACAACCATTCAGTTAGATAGCTCCGTTTTGGTTTTAGGAGCAGATATTTCTCTGTACAGCCTATGGTCCCATTCACTCAGGGATATCCCAACGCAGCTCCTAGAAGAAACGGGTTTCTAACTGGCTGAGTCTAAATATAGTTTCAACTCCTTTAGGTGAACGAAAGCACAGCAGAGCAGTTTGAAGGAAACGTTTCTCGGGATTTTTTGACGTTGTCTTACGGCTGTTTCTTACATATGCCGGTAATGGCCTGGAAATGCCTGTTTTGGGATTCTGCACAGAAAGCGTTTGCAAACTGCTTAATCCACATATGAGTTTAACTCTGTACGTTGAATGCACACACTGACAACCATTCATTTAGATAGCTCCATTTTTGTTTTAGAAGCAGACATTTCTCTGTACAGCCTATGGTCCCATTCACTTGGGGACATCCCAACGCAGCTCCTAGAAAAATCGTGTTTCTAACTCGCTGAATCTAAACATAGATTCAACCCTCTTAGGTGAACAAATGCACAGCAGAGCAGTTTGACGGAATCGTTTGTCCTGAGTTTTCGACGAAGTCTTACTGCTGTTTCTTATATATGCCGGTATTGGGCTGGAAATGCCTGTTTTGGGATTCTGCACAGAAAGGGTTGGCAAACTGCTTAATACACACATGAGTTTACCTCTGTAGGTTGAATTCAGACATTGACAACCATTTACTTAGACAGATCCATTTTGGTTTTAGAAGCAGGTATTTCTCTGTACAGAATATGTTCCCATTCACTCGGGAATATCCCAACGCAGCTCTTAGAAGAAACGTGTTTCTAACTCGCCGAATCTAAACATACATTCAACTCTCTTAGGTGAACAAATGCACAGCAGAGCAGTTTGAAGGAAACGTTTCTCCTGAGTTTCAGACGAAGCCTTAAAGCTGTTTCTTCCATATGCCGGTATTGGGCTGGAAATGCCTGTTTTGGGATTCTGCACAGAAAGTGTTTGCAAAGTGCTGAATACGCCCATGACTTTAACTCTGTAAGCTGAATGCACACATTGACAAACATTCTATTAGATAGCACGGTTTTGGTTTCAGAAGCAGATAATTCTGTACAGCCTATGGTCCCATTCACTCGGGAATATCCCAACGCAGCTCCTAGGGGAAACGTGTTTCTAATTCGCTGAATCTAAACATAGATTCAACTCCCTTAGTTGAACGAACACACAGCAGAGCAGTTTGAAGGAGACGTTTCTCCTGAGTTATAGATGAAGTCTTACTGCAGCTTCTTACATATGCTGGTATTGGGCTGGAAATTCCTGTATTATGCAAAGAACGTGTTTGCAAGCTGCTGAATCCATACATGAGTTTAACTCTGTAAGTAGAATGCACACGTTGACAACCATTTAGTTAGATAGCTCCGTTTTGGTGTTAGAAGCAGATATTTCTCTGTACAGCCTATGGTCCCATTCACTCGGGAATATCCCAACGCACCTGCTAGAAGAAACGTGTTTCTAATTCGCTGAATCTAAACGTAGATTCAACTCCCGTAGGTGAAAGAACGCACAGCAGAGCAGTTTCAAGGAAACGTCTCTCCTGAGTTTTAGACGAAGTCTTACTGCTGTTTCTTACATATGCCGGTGTAGGGCTAGAAATGCCTCTTTTGGGATTCTGCACAGAAAGGGTTTGCAAACTGCTGAATCCACACATGAGTTTAACTCTGTCAGGTGAATGCGCACATTGACAACCATTCAGTTACATAGCTCCGTTTTGCTTTCAGAAGCAAACATTTCTCTGTACCGCCTGTGGTCCCATTCACTCGGGAATATACCAACACAGCTCCAAGAAGAAACGTGTTTCTAACTCGCTGAATCTAAACATAGATTCAACTCTCTTTGGTAAACGAACACACAGCAGAGCAATTTCAAGGAAACGTTTCTCTTGAGTTATAGATGACGTCTTAGTGCTGTTTCTTACATATGCCGGTGTAGGGCTAGAAATGCCTGATTTGGGATTCTGCAGAGAAAGGGTTTGCAAACTGCTGAATCCACAGGTGGGTTTAACTCTGTCAGTTGAATGCACACATTGACAACCATTCAGTTAGATAGCTCTGCTTTGGTTTTAGAAGCAGATATTTCTCTGTACATCCTATGGTCCCATTCACTGGGGGATAATCAAATGCAGCTCCTAGAAGAAACGTGTTTCTAACTCGCTGAATCTAAACATCGATGCAACTCTCTTAGTTGAAAGAATGCACAGCAGACCACTTTGAAAGAAACGTTTCCCCTGAGTTTTAGAGGAAGTCATACTGCTGTTTCCTACATATGCCTGTATTGGGCTGGAAAAGCCTGTTTTAGGATTCTGCACAGAAAGTGTTTGCAAACTCCTGAATCCACACATGAGTTTAACTCTGTAAGTAGAATGGACACATTGACAACCATTTAGTTGGATGGCTCCGTTTTGTTGTAAGAAACAGATATTTCTCTGTACAGCCTATGGTCCCATTCACTCGGGAATATCCCAACGCAGCTCCTAGAAGAAACGTGTTTCTAACTCGCTGAAGCTAAACATGGATTCAACTCTCCTAGGTGAAGGAACGAACAGCAGAGCAGTTTGAAGGAAACGTTTCCCCTGAGTATTTGACGAAGTCTTACTGCTGTTTCTTCCATACGCCCGTTTGGGGCTGGAAAAGCCTATTTTGGGATTCTGCACAGAAAGGGTATGCAAATTGCTGAATCGACACGAGTTTATCTCTGTAAGATGAATGCACGAATTGAAAACCATTCAGTTACATCGTTCCGTTTTTTTATTTAGAAGCAGATGTTTCTCTGTACAGCCTATGGTAACATTCACTCGGGTATATACCAACACAGCTCCAAGAAGAAACGTGTTTCTAACTAGCTGAATCTAAACATAAGTTCAACACTCTTAGTTCAACGAACGGACAGCAGAGCAGTTTGACGGAAACCTTTCTCCTGAGTTTTCGGTGAAGTCTTACTGCTGTTTGTTACATAGGCCGTTATTGGGCTGGAAATGCCTGTTTTGGGATTCCGCACAGAAAGGGTTTGCAAACTGCTGAATCCACACATGAGTTTAACTCTGAAAGTTCAATACACACATTGACAACCATTCAGTTAGATAGCTCCGTTTTGGTTTTAGGAGCAGATATTTCTCTGTACAGCCTATGGTCCCATTCACTCAGGGATATCCCAACGCAGCTCCTAGAAGAAACGGGTTTCTAACTGGCTGAGTCTAAATATAGTTTCAACTCCTTTAGGTGAACGAAAGCACAGCAGAGCAGTTTGAAGGAAACGTTTCTCGGGATTTTTTGACGTTGTCTTACGGCTGTTTCTTACATATGCCGGTAATGGCCTGGAAATGCCTGTTTTGGGATTCTGCACAGAAAGCGTTTGCAAACTGCTTAATCCACATATGAGTTTAACTCTGTACGTTGAATGCACACACTGACAACCATTCATTTAGATAGCTCCATTTTTGTTTTAGAAGCAGACATTTCTCTGTACAGCCTATGGTCCCATTCACTTGGGGACATCCCAACGCAGCTCCTAGAAAAATCGTGTTTCTAACTCGCTGAATCTAAACATAGATTCAACCCTCTTAGGTGAACAAATGCACAGCAGAGCAGTTTGACGGAATCGTTTGTCCTGAGTTTTCGACGAAGTCTTACTGCTGTTTCTTATATATGCCGGTATTGGGCTGGAAATGCCTGTTTTGGGATTCTGCACAGAAAGGGTTGGCAAACTGCTTAATACACACATGAGTTTACCTCTGTAGGTTGAATTCAGACATTGACAACCATTTACTTAGACAGATCCATTTTGGTTTTAGAAGCAGGTATTTCTCTGTACAGAATATGTTCCCATTCACTCGGGAATATCCCAACGCAGCTCTTAGAAGAAACGTGTTTCTAACTCGCCGAATCTAAACATACATTCAACTCTCTTAGGTGAACAAATGCACAGCAGAGCAGTTTGAAGGAAACGCTTCTCCTGAGTTTCAGACGAAGCCTTAAAGCTGTTTCTTCCATATGCCGGTAATGGGCTGGAAATGCCTGTTTTGGGATTCTGCACAGAAAGTGTTTGCAAAGTGCTGAATACGCCCATGACTTTAACTCTGTAAGCTGAATGCACACATTGACAAACATTCTATTAGATAGCACGGTTTTGGTTTCAGAAGCAGATAATTCTGTACAGCCTATGGTCCCATTCACTCGGGAATATCCCAACGCAGCTCCTAGGGGAAACGTGTTTCTAATTCGCTGAATCTAAACATAGATTCAACTCCCTTAGTTGAACGAACACACAGCAGAGCAGTTTGAAGGAGACGTTTCTCCTGAGTTATAGATGAAGTCTTACTGCAGCTTCTTACATATGCTGGTATTGGGCTGGAAATTCCTGTATTATGCAAAGAACGTGTTTGCAAGCAGCTGAATCCATACATGAGTTTAACTCTGTAAGTAGAATGCACACGTTGACAACCATTTAGTTAGATAGCTCCGTTTTGGTGTTAGAAGCAGATATTTCTCTGTACAGCCTATGGTCCCATTCACTCGGGAATATCCCAACGCACCTGCTAGAAGAAACGTGTTTCTAATTCGCTGAATCTAAACGTAGATTCAACTCCCGTAGGTGAAAGAACGCACAGCAGAGCAGTTTCAAGGAAACGTCTCTCCTGAGTTTTAGACGAAGTCTTACTGCTGTTTCTTACATATGCCGGTGTAGGGCTAGAAATGCCTCTTTTGGGATTCTGCACAGAAAGGGTTTGCAAACTGCTGAATCCACACATGAGTTTAACTCTGTCAGGTGAATGCGCACATTGACAACCATTCAGTTACATAGCTCCGTTTTGCTTTCAGAAGCAAACATTTCTCTGTACCGCCTGTGGTCCCATTCACTCGGGAATATACCAACACAGCTCCAAGAAGAAACGTGTTTCTAACTCGCTGAATCTAAACATAGATTCAACTCTCTTTGGCAAACGAACACACAGCAGAGCAATTTCAAGGAAACGTTTCTCTTGAGTTATAGATGACGTCTTAGTGCTGTTTCTTACATATGCCGGTGTAGGGCTAGAAATGCCTGATTTGGGATTCTGCAGAGAAAGGGTTTGCAAACTGCTGAATCCACAGGTGGGTTTAACTCTGTCAGTTGAATGCACACATTGACAACCATTCAGTTAGATAGCTCTGCTTTGGTTTTAGAAGCAGATATTTCTCTGTACATCCTATGGTCCCATTCACTGGGGGATAATCAAATGCAGCTCCTAGAAGAAACGTGTTTCTAACTCGCTGAATCTAAACATCGATGCAACTCTCTTAGTTGAAAGAATGCACAGCAGACCACTTTGAAAGAAACGTTTCCCCTGAGTTTTAGAGGAAGTCATACTGCTGTTTCCTACATATGCCTGTATTGGGCTGGAAAAGCCTGTTTTAGGATTCTGCACAGAAAGTGTTTGCAAACTCCTGAATCCACACATGAGTTTAACTCTGTAAGTAGAATGGACACATTGACAACCATTTAGTTGGATGGCTCCGTTTTGTTGTAAGAAACAGATATTTCTCTGTACAGCCTATGGTCCCATTCACTCGGGAATATCCCAACGCAGCTCCTAGAAGAAACGTGTTTCTAACTCGCTGAAGCTAAACATGGATTCAACTCTCCTAGGTGAAGGAACGAACAGCAGAGCAGTTTGAAGGAAACGTTTCCCCTGAGTATTTGACGAAGTCTTACTGCTGTTTCTTCCATACGCCCGTTTGGGGCTGGAAAAGCCTATTTTGGGATTCTGCACAGAAAGGGTATGCAAATTGCTGAATCGACACGAGTTTATCTCTGTAAGATGAATGCACGAATTGAAAACCATTCAGTTACATCGTTCCGTTTTTTTATTTAGAAGCAGATGTTTCTCTGTACAGCCTATGGTAACATTCACTCGGGTATATACCAACACAGCTCCAAGAAGAAACGTGTTTCTAACTAGCTGAATCTAAACATAAGTTCAACACTCTTAGTTCAACGAACGGACAGCAGAGCAGTTTGACGGAAACCTTTCTCCTGAGTTTTCGGTGAAGTCTTACTGCTGTTTGTTACATAGGCCGTTATTGGGCAGGAAATGCCTGTTTTGGGATTCCGCACAGAAAGGGTTTGCAAACTGCTGAATCCACACATGAGTTTAACTCTGAAAGTTCAATACACACATTGACAACCATTCAGTTAGATAGCTCCGTTTTGGTTTTAGGAGCAGATATTTCTCTGTACAGCCTATGGTCCCATTCACTCAGGGATATCCCAACGCAGCTCCTAGAAGAAACGGGTTTCTAACTGGCTGAGTCTAAATATAGTTTCAACTCCTTTAGGTGAACGAAAGCACAGCAGAGCAGTTTGAAGGAAACGTTTCTCGGGATTTTTTGACGTTGTCTTACGGCTGTTTCTTACATATGCCGGTAATGGCCTGGAAATGCCTGTTTTGGGATTCTGCACAGAAAGCGTTTGCAAACTGCTTAATCCACATATGAGTTTAACTCTGTACGTTGAATGCACACACTGACAACCATTCATTTAGATAGCTCCATTTTTGTTTTAGAAGCAGACATTTCTCTGTACAGCCTATGGTCCCATTCACTTGGGGACATCCCAACGCAGCTCCTAGAAAAATCGTGTTTCTAACTCGCTGAATCTAAACATAGATTCAACCCTCTTAGGTGAACAAATGCACAGCAGAGCAGTTTGACGGAATCGTTTGTCCTGAGTTTTCGACGAAGTCTTACTGCTGTTTCTTATATATGCCGGTATTGGGCTGGAAATGCCTGTTTTGGGATTCTGCACAGAAAGGGTTGGCAAACTGCTTAATACACACATGAGTTTACCTCTGTAGGTTGAATTCAGACATTGACAACCATTTACTTAGACAGATCCATTTTGGTTTTAGAAGCAGGTATTTCTCTGTACAGAATATGTTCCCATTCACTCGGGAATATCCCAACGCAGCTCTTAGAAGAAACGTGTTTCTAACTCGCCGAATCTAAACATACATTCAACTCTCTTAGGTGAACAAATGCACAGCAGAGCAGTTTGAAGGAAACGCTTCTCCTGAGTTTCAGACGAAGCCTTAAAGCTGTTTCTTCCATATGCCGGTAATGGGCTGGAAATGCCTGTTTTGGGATTCTGCACAGAAAGTGTTTGCAAAGTGCTGAATACGCCCATGACTTTAACTCTGTAAGCTGAATGCACACATTGACAAACATTCTATTAGATAGCACGGTTTTGGTTTCAGAAGCAGATAATTCTGTACAGCCTATGGTCCCATTCACTCGGGAATATCCCAACGCAGCTCCTAGGGGAAACGTGTTTCTAATTCGCTGAATCTAAACATAGATTCAACTCCCTTAGTTGAACGAACACACAGCAGAGCAGTTTGAAGGAGACGTTTCTCCTGAGTTATAGATGAAGTCTTACTGCAGCTTCTTACATATGCTGGTATTGGGCTGGAAATTCCTGTATTATGCAAAGAACGTGTTTGCAAGCAGCTGAATCCATACATGAGTTTAACTCTGTAAGTAGAATGCACACGTTGACAACCATTTAGTTAGATAGCTCCGTTTTGGTGTTAGAAGCAGATATTTCTCTGTACAGCCTATGGTCCCATTCACTCGGGAATATCCCAACGCACCTGCTAGAAGAAACGTGTTTCTAATTCGCTGAATCTAAACGTAGATTCAACTCCCGTAGGTGAAAGAACGCACAGCAGAGCAGTTTCAAGGAAACGTCTCTCCTGAGTTTTAGACGAAGTCTTACTGCTGTTTCTTACATATGCCGGTGTAGGGCTAGAAATGCCTCTTTTGGGATTCTGCACAGAAAGGGTTTGCAAACTGCTGAATCCACACATGAGTTTAACTCTGTCAGGTGAATGCGCACATTGACAACCATTCAGTTACATAGCTCCGTTTTGCTTTCAGAAGCAAACATTTCTCTGTACCGCCTGTGGTCCCATTCACTCGGGAATATACCAACACAGCTCCAAGAAGAAACGTGTTTCTAACTCGCTGAATCTAAACATAGATTCAACTCTCTTTGGTAAACGAACACACAGCAGAGCAATTTCAAGGAAACGTTTCTCTTGAGTTATAGATGACGTCTTAGTGCTGTTTCTTACATATGCCGGTGTAGGGCTAGAAATGCCTGATTTGGGATTCTGCAGAGAAAGGGTTTGCAAACTGCTGAATCCACAGGTGGGTTTAACTCTGTCAGTTGAATGCACACATTGACAACCATTCAGTTAGATAGCTCTGCTTTGGTTTTAGAAGCAGATATTTCTCTGTACATCCTATGGTCCCATTCACTGGGGGATAATCAAATGCAGCTCCTAGAAGAAACGTGTTTCTAACTCGCTGAATCTAAACATCGATGCAACTCTCTTAGTTGAAAGAATGCACAGCAGACCACTTTGAAAGAAACGTTTCCCCTGAGTTTTAGAGGAAGTCATACTGCTGTTTCCTACATATGCCTGTATTGGGCTGGAAAAGCCTGTTTTAGGATTCTGCACAGAAAGTGTTTGCAAACTCCTGAATCCACACATGAGTTTAACTCTGTAAGTAGAATGGACACATTGACAACCATTTAGTTGGATGGCTCCGTTTTGTTGTAAGAAACAGATATTTCTCTGTACAGCCTATGGTCCCATTCACTCGGGAATATCCCAACGCAGCTCCTAGAAGAAACGTGTTTCTAACTCGCTGAAGCTAAACATGGATTCAACTCTCCTAGGTGAAGGAACGAACAGCAGAGCAGTTTGAAGGAAACGTTTCCCCTGAGTATTTGACGAAGTCTTACTGCTGTTTCTTCCATACGCCCGTTTGGGGCTGGAAAAGCCTATTTTGGGATTCTGCACAGAAAGGGTATGCAAATTGCTGAATCGACACGAGTTTATCTCTGTAAGATGAATGCACGAATTGAAAACCATTCAGTTACATCGTTCCGTTTTTTTATTTAGAAGCAGATGTTTCTCTGTACAGCCTATGGTAACATTCACTCGGGTATATACCAACACAGCTCCAAGAAGAAACGTGTTTCTAACTAGCTGAATCTAAACATAAGTTCAACACTCTTAGTTCAACGAACGGACAGCAGAGCAGTTTGACGGAAACCTTTCTCCTGAGTTTTCGGTGAAGTCTTACTGCTGTTTGTTACATAGGCCGTTATTGGGCTGGAAATGCCTGTTTTGGGATTCCGCACAGAAAGGGTTTGCAAACTGCTGAATCCACACATGAGTTTATCTCTGAAAGTTCAATACACACATTGACAACCATTCAGTTAGATAGCTCCGTTTTGGTTTTAGGAGCAGATATTTCTCTGTACAGCCTATGGTCCCATTCACTCAGGGATATCCCAACGCAGCTCCTAGAAGAAACGGGTTTCTAACTGGCTGAGTCTAAATATAGTTTCAACTCCTTTAGGTGAACGAAAGCACAGCAGAGCAGTTTGAAGGAAACGTTTCTCGTGATTTTTTGACGTTGTCTTACGGCTGTTTCTTACATATGCCGGTAATGGCCTGGAAATGCCTGTTTTGGGATTCTGCACAGAAAGCGTTTGCAAACTGCTTAATCCACATATGAGTTTAACTCTGTACGTTGAATGCACACACTGACAACCATTCATTTAGATAGCTCCATTTTTGTTTTAGAAGCAGACATTTCTCTGTACAGCCTATGGTCCCATTCACTTGGGGACATCCCAACGCAGCTCCTAGAAAAATCGTGTTTCTAACTCGCTGAATCTAAACATAGATTCAACCCTCTTAGGTGAACAAATGCACAGCAGAGCAGTTTGACGGAATCGTTTGTCCTGAGTTTTCGACGAAGTCTTACTGCTGTTTCTTATATATGCCGGTATTGGGCTGGAAATGCCTGTTTTGGGATTCTGCACAGAAAGGGTTGGCAAACTGCTTAATACACACATGAGTTTACCTCTGTAGGTTGAATTCAGACATTGACAACCATTTACTTAGACAGATCCATTTTGGTTTTAGAAGCAGGTATTTCTCTGTACAGAATATGTTCCCATTCACTCGGGAATATCCCAACGCAGCTCTTAGAAGAAACGTGTTTCTAACTCGCTGAATCTAAACATACATTCAACTCTCTTAGGTGAACAAATGCACAGCAGAGCAGTTTGAAGGAAACGCTTCTCCTGAGTTTCAGACGAAGCCTTAAAGCTGTTTCTTCCATATGCCGGTAATGGGCTGGAAATGCCTGTTTTGGGATTCTGCACAGAAAGTGTTTGCAAAGTGCTGAATACGCCCATGACTTTAACTCTGTAAGCTGAATGCACACATTGACAAACATTCTATTAGATAGCACGGTTTTGGTTTCAGAAGCAGATAATTCTGTACAGCCTATGGTCCCATTCACTCGGGAATATCCCAACGCAGCTCCTAGGGGAAACGTGTTTCTAATTCGCTGAATCTAAACATAGATTCAACTCCCTTAGTTGAACGAACACACAGCAGAGCAGTTTGAAGGAGACGTTTCTCCTGAGTTATAGATGAAGTCTTACTGCAGCTTCTTACATATGCTGGTATTGGGCTGGAAATTCCTGTATTATGCAAAGAACGTGTTTGCAAGCTGCTGAATCCATACATGAGTTTAACTCTGTAAGTAGAATGCACACGTTGACAACCATTTAGTTAGATAGCTCCGTTTTGGTGTTAGAAGCAGATATTTCTCTGTACAGCCTATGGTCCCATTCACTCGGGAATATCCCAACGCACCTGCTAGAAGAAACGTGTTTCTAATTCGCTGAATCTAAACGTAGATTCAACTCCCGTAGGTGAAAGAACGCACAGCAGAGCAGTTTCAAGGAAACGTCTCTCCTGAGTTTTAGACGAAGTCTTACTGCTGTTTCTTACATATGCCGGTGTAGGGCTAGAAATGCCTCTTTTGGGATTCTGCACAGAAAGGGTTTGCAAACTGCTGAATCCACACATGAGTTTAACTCTGTCAGGTGAATGCGCACATTGACAACCATTCAGTTACATAGCTCCGTTTTGCTTTCAGAAGCAAACATTTCTCTGTACCGCCTGTGGTCCCATTCACTCGGGAATATACCAACACAGCTCCAAGAAGAAACGTGTTTCTAACTCGCTGAATCTAAACATAGATTCAACTCTCTTTGGTAAACGAACACACAGCAGAGCAATTTCAAGGAAACGTTTCTCTTGAGTTATAGATGACGTCTTAGTGCTGTTTCTTACATATGCCGGTGTAGGGCTAGAAATGCCTGATTTGGGATTCTGCAGAGAAAGGGTTTGCAAACTGCTGAATCCACAGGTGGGTTTAACTCTGTCAGTTGAATGCACACATTGACAACCATTCAGTTAGATAGCTCTGCTTTGGTTTTAGAAGCAGATATTTCTCTGTACATCCTATGGTCCCATTCACTGGGGGATAATCAAATGCAGCTCCTAGAAGAAACGTGTTTCTAACTCGCTGAATCTAAACATCGATGCAACTCTCTTAGTTGAAAGAATGCACAGCAGACCACTTTGAAAGAAACGTTTCCCCTGAGTTTTAGAGGAAGTCATACTGCTGTTTCCTACATATGCCTGTATTGGGCTGGAAAAGCCTGTTTTAGGATTCTGCACAGAAAGTGTTTGCAAACTCCTGAATCCACACATGAGTTTAACTCTGTAAGTAGAATGGACACATTGACAACCATTTAGTTGGATGGCTCCGTTTTGTTGTAAGAAACAGATATTTCTCTGTACAGCCTATGGTCCCATTCACTCGGGAATATCCCAACGCAGCTCCTAGAAGAAACGTGTTTCTAACTCGCTGAAGCTAAACATGGATTCAACTCTCCTAGGTGAAGGAACGAACAGCAGAGCAGTTTGAAGGAAACGTTTCCCCTGAGTATTTGACGAAGTCTTACTGCTGTTTCTTCCATACGCCCGTTTGGGGCTGGAAAAGCCTATTTTGGGATTCTGCACAGAAAGGGTATGCAAATTGCTGAATCGACACGAGTTTATCTCTGTAAGATGAATGCACGAATTGAAAACCATTCAGTTACATCGTTCCGTTTTTTTATTTAGAAGCAGATGTTTCTCTGTACAGCCTATGGTAACATTCACTCGGGTATATACCAACACAGCTCCAAGAAGAAACGTGTTTCTAACTAGCTGAATCTAAACATAAGTTCAACACTCTTAGTTCAACGAACGGACAGCAGAGCAGTTTGACGGAAACCTTTCTCCTGAGTTTTCGGTGAAGTCTTACTGCTGTTTGTTACATAGGCCGTTATTGGACTGGAAATGCCTGTTTTGGGATTCCGCACAGAAAGGGTTTGCAAACTGCTGAATCCACACATGAGTTTAACTCTGAAAGTTCAATACACACATTGACAACCATTCAGTTAGATAGCTCCGTTTTGGTTTTAGGAGCAGATATTTCTCTGTACAGCCTATGGTCCCATTCACTCAGGGATATCCCAACGCAGCTCCTAGAAGAAACGGGTTTCTAACTGGCTGAGTCTAAATATAGTTTCAACTCCTTTAGGTGAACGAAAGCACAGCAGAGCAGTTTGAAGGAAACGTTTCTCGGGATTTTTTGACGTTGTCTTACGGCTGTTTCTTACATATGCCGGTAATGGCCTGGAAATGCCTGTTTTGGGATTCTGCACAGAAAGCGTTTGCAAACTGCTTAATCCACATATGAGTTTAACTCTGTACGTTGAATGCACACACTGACAACCATTCATTTAGATAGCTCCATTTTTGTTTTAGAAGCAGACATTTCTCTGTACAGCCTATGGTCCCATTCACTTGGGGACATCCCAACGCAGCTCCTAGAAAAATCGTGTTTCTAACTCGCTGAATCTAAACATAGATTCAACCCTCTTAGGTGAACAAATGCACAGCAGAGCAGTTTGACGGAATCGTTTGTCCTGAGTTTTCGACGAAGTCTTACTGCTGTTTCTTATATATGCCGGTATTGGGCTGGAAATGCCTGTTTTGGGATTCTGCACAGAAAGGGTTGGCAAACTGCTTAATACACACATGAGTTTACCTCTGTAGGTTGAATTCAGACATTGACAACCATTTACTTAGACAGATCCATTTTGGTTTTAGAAGCAGGTATTTCTCTGTACAGAATATGTTCCCATTCACTCGGGAATATCCCAACGCAGCTCTTAGAAGAAACGTGTTTCTAACTCGCTGAATCTAAACATACATTCAACTCTCTTAGGTGAACAAATGCACAGCAGAGCAGTTTGAAGGAAACGCTTCTCCTGAGTTTCAGACGAAGCCTTAAAGCTGTTTCTTCCATATGCCGGTAATGGGCTGGAAATGCCTGTTTTGGGATTCTGCACAGAAAGTGTTTGCAAAGTGCTGAATACGCCCATGACTTTAACTCTGTAAGCTGAATGCACACATTGACAAACATTCTATTAGATAGCACGGTTTTGGTTTCAGAAGCAGATAATTCTGTACAGCCTATGGTCCCATTCACTCGGGAATATCCCAACGCAGCTCCTAGGGGAAACGTGTTTCTAATTCGCTGAATCTAAACATAGATTCAACTCCCTTAGTTGAACGAACACACAGCAGAGCAGTTTGAAGGAGACGTTTCTCCTGAGTTATAGATGAAGTCTTACTGCAGCTTCTTACATATGCTGGTATTGGGCTGGAAATTCCTGTATTATGCAAAGAACGTGTTTGCAAGCTGCTGAATCCATACATGAGTTTAACTCTGTAAGTAGAATGCACACGTTGACAACCATTTAGTTAGATAGCTCCGTTTTGGTGTTAGAAGCAGATATTTCTCTGTACAGCCTATGGTCCCATTCACTCGGGAATATCCCAACGCACCTGCTAGAAGAAACGTGTTTCTAATTCGCTGAATCTAAACGTAGATTCAACTCCCGTAGGTGAAAGAACGCACAGCAGAGCAGTTTCAAGGAAACGTCTCTCCTGAGTTTTAGACGAAGTCTTACTGCTGTTTCTTACATATGCCGGTGTAGGGCTAGAAATGCCTCTTTTGGGATTCTGCACAGAAAGGGTTTGCAAACTGCTGAATCCACACATGAGTTTAACTCTGTCAGGTGAATGCGCACATTGACAACCATTCAGTTACATAGCTCCGTTTTGCTTTCAGAAGCAAACATTTCTCTGTACCGCCTGTGGTCCCATTCACTCGGGAATATACCAACACAGCTCCAAGAAGAAACGTGTTTCTAACTCGCTGAATCTAAACATAGATTCAACTCTCTTTGGTAAACGAACACACAGCAGAGCAATTTCAAGGAAACGTTTCTCTTGAGTTATAGATGACGTCTTAGTGCTGTTTCTTACATATGCCGGTGTAGGGCTAGAAATGCCTGATTTGGGATTCTGCAGAGAAAGGGTTTGCAAACTGCTGAATCCACAGGTGGGTTTAACTCTGTCAGTTGAATGCACACATTGACAACCATTCAGTTAGATAGCTCTGCTTTGGTTTTAGAAGCAGATATTTCTCTGTACATCCTATGGTCCCATTCACTGGGGGATAATCAAATGCAGCTCCTAGAAGAAACGTGTTTCTAACTCGCTGAATCTAAACATCGATGCAACTCTCTTAGTTGAAAGAATGCACAGCAGACCACTTTGAAAGAAACGTTTCCCCTGAGTTTTAGAGGAAGTCATACTGCTGTTTCCTACATATGCCTGTATTGGGCTGGAAAAGCCTGTTTTAGGATTCTGCACAGAAAGTGTTTGCAAACTCCTGAATCCACACATGAGTTTAACTCTGTAAGTTAAATGGACACATTGACAACCATTTAGTTGGATGGCTCCGTTTTGTTGTAAGAAACAGATATTTCTCTGTACAGCCTATGGTCCCATTCACTCGGGAATATCCCAACGCAGCTCCTAGAAGAAACGTGTTTCTAACTCGCTGAAGCTAAACATGGATTCAACTCTCCTAGGTGAAGGAACGAACAGCAGAGCAGTTTGAAGGAAACGTTTCCCCTGAGTATTTGACGAAGTCTTACTGCTGTTTCTTCCATACGCCCGTTTGGGGCTGGAAAAGCCTATTTTGGGATTCTGCACAGAAAGGGTATGCAAATTGCTGAATCGACACGAGTTTATCTCTGTAAGATGAATGCACGAATTGAAAACCATTCAGTTACATCGTTCCGTTTTTTTATTTAGAAGCAGATGTTTCTCTGTACAGCCTATGGTAACATTCACTCGGGTATATACCAACACAGCTCCAAGAAGAAACGTGTTTCTAACTAGCTGAATCTAAACATAAGTTCAACACTCTTAGTTCAACGAACGGACAGCAGAGCAGTTTGACGGAAACCTTTCTCCTGAGTTTTCGGTGAAGTCTTACTGCTGTTTGTTACATAGGCCGTTATTGGACTGGAAATGCCTGTTTTGGGATTCCGCACAGAAAGGGTTTGCAAACTGCTGAATCCACACATGAGTTTAACTCTGAAAGTTCAATACACACATTGACAACCATTCAGTTAGATAGCTCCGTTTTGGTTTTAGGAGCAGATATTTCTCTGTACAGCCTATGGTCCCATTCACTCAGGGATATCCCAACGCAGCTCCTAGAAGAAACGGGTTTCTAACTGGCTGAGTCTAAATATAGTTTCAACTCCTTTAGGTGAACGAAAGCACAGCAGAGCAGTTTGAAGGAAACGTTTCTCGGGATTTTTTGACGTTGTCTTACGGCTGTTTCTTACATATGCCGGTAATGGCCTGGAAATGCCTGTTTTGGGATTCTGCACAGAAAGCGTTTGCAAACTGCTTAATCCACATATGAGTTTAACTCTGTACGTTGAATGCACACACTGACAACCATTCATTTAGATAGCTCCATTTTTGTTTTAGAAGCAGACATTTCTCTGTACAGCCTATGGTCCCATTCACTTGGGGACATCCCAACGCAGCTCCTAGAAAAATCGTGTTTCTAACTCGCTGAATCTAAACATAGATTCAACCCTCTTAGGTGAACAAATGCACAGCAGAGCAGTTTGACGGAATCGTTTGTCCTGAGTTTTCGACGAAGTCTTACTGCTGTTTCTTATATATGCCGGTATTGGGCTGGAAATGCCTGTTTTGGGATTCTGCACAGAAAGGGTTGGCAAACTGCTTAATACACACATGAGTTTACCTCTGTAGGTTGAATTCAGACATTGACAACCATTTACTTAGACAGATCCATTTTGGTTTTAGAAGCAGGTATTTCTCTGTACAGAATATGTTCCCATTCACTCGGGAATATCCCAACGCAGCTCTTAGAAGAAACGTGTTTCTAACTCGCTGAATCTAAACATACATTCAACTCTCTTAGGTGAACAAATGCACAGCAGAGCAGTTTGAAGGAAACGCTTCTCCTGAGTTTCAGACGAAGCCTTAAAGCTGTTTCTTCCATATGCCGGTAATGGGCTGGAAATGCCTGTTTTGGGATTCTGCACAGAAAGTGTTTGCAAAGTGCTGAATACGCCCATGACTTTAACTCTGTAAGCTGAATGCACACATTGACAAACATTCTATTAGATAGCACGGTTTTGGTTTCAGAAGCAGATAATTCTGTACAGCCTATGGTCCCATTCACTCGGGAATATCCCAACGCAGCTCCTAGGGGAAACGTGTTTCTAATTCGCTGAATCTAAACATAGATTCAACTCCCTTAGTTGAACGAACACACAGCAGAGCAGTTTGAAGGAGACGTTTCTCCTGAGTTATAGATGAAGTCTTACTGCAGCTTCTTACATATGCTGGTATTGGGCTGGAAATTCCTGTATTATGCAAAGAACGTGTTTGCAAGCTGCTGAATCCATACATGAGTTTAACTCTGTAAGTAGAATGCACACGTTGACAACCATTTAGTTAGATAGCTCCGTTTTGGTGTTAGAAGCAGATATTTCTCTGTACAGCCTATGGTCCCATTCACTCGGGAATATCCCAACGCACCTGCTAGAAGAAACGTGTTTCTAATTCGCTGAATCTAAACGTAGATTCAACTCCCGTAGGTGAAAGAACGCACAGCAGAGCAGTTTCAAGGAAACGTCTCTCCTGAGTTTTAGACGAAGTCTTACTGCTGTTTCTTACATATGCCGGTGTAGGGCTAGAAATGCCTCTTTTGGGATTCTGCACAGAAAGGGTTTGCAAACTGCTGAATCCACACATGAGTTTAACTCTGTCAGGTGAATGCGCACATTGACAACCATTCAGTTACATAGCTCCGTTTTGCTTTCAGAAGCAAACATTTCTCTGTACCGCCTGTGGTCCCATTCACTCGGGAATATACCAACACAGCTCCAAGAAGAAACGTGTTTCTAACTCGCTGAATCTAAACATAGATTCAACTCTCTTTGGTAAACGAACACACAGCAGAGCAATTTCAAGGAAACGTTTCTCTTGAGTTATAGATGACGTCTTAGTGCTGTTTCTTACATATGCCGGTGTAGGGCTAGAAATGCCTGATTTGGGATTCTGCAGAGAAAGGGTTTGCAAACTGCTGAATCCACAGGTGGGTTTAACTCTGTCAGTTGAATGCACACATTGACAACCATTCAGTTAGATAGCTCTGCTTTGGTTTTAGAAGCAGATATTTCTCTGTACATCCTATGGTCCCATTCACTGGGGGATAATCAAATGCAGCTCCTAGAAGAAACGTGTTTCTAACTCGCTGAATCTAAACATCGATGCAACTCTCTTAGTTGAAAGAATGCACAGCAGACCACTTTGAAAGAAACGTTTCCCCTGAGTTTTAGAGGAAGTCATACTGCTGTTTCCTACATATGCCTGTATTGGGCTGGAAAAGCCTGTTTTAGGATTCTGCACAGAAAGTGTTTGCAAACTCCTGAATCCACACATGAGTTTAACTCTGTAAGTAGAATGGACACATTGACAACCATTTAGTTGGATGGCTCCGTTTTGTTGTAAGAAACAGATATTTCTCTGTACAGCCTATGGTCCCATTCACTCGGGAATATCCCAACGCAGCTCCTAGAAGAAACGTGTTTCTAACTCGCTGAAGCTAAACATGGATTCAACTCTCCTAGGTGAAGGAACGAACAGCAGAGCAGTTTGAAGGAAACGTTTCCCCTGAGTATTTGACGAAGTCTTACTGCTGTTTCTTCCATACGCCCGTTTGGGGCTGGAAAAGCCTATTTTGGGATTCTGCACAGAAAGGGTATGCAAATTGCTGAATCGACACGAGTTTATCTCTGTAAGATGAATGCACGAATTGAAAACCATTCAGTTACATCGTTCCGTTTTTTTATTTAGAAGCAGATGTTTCTCTGTACAGCCTATGGTAACATTCACTCGGGTATATACCAACACAGCTCCAAGAAGAAACGTGTTTCTAACTAGCTGAATCTAAACATAAGTTCAACACTCTTAGTTCAACGAACGGACAGCAGAGCAGTTTGACGGAAACCTTTCTCCTGAGTTTTCGGTGAAGTCTTACTGCTGTTTGTTACATAGGCCGTTATTGGACTGGAAATGCCTGTTTTGGGATTCCGCACAGAAAGGGTTTGCAAACTGCTGAATCCACACATGAGTTTAACTCTGAAAGTTCAATACACACATTGACAACCATTCAGTTAGATAGCTCCGTTTTGGTTTTAGGAGCAGATATTTCTCTGTACAGCCTATGGTCCCATTCACTCAGGGATATCCCAACGCAGCTCCTAGAAGAAACGGGTTTCTAACTGGCTGAGTCTAAATATAGTTTCAACTCCTTTAGGTGAACGAAAGCACAGCAGAGCAGTTTGAAGGAAACGTTTCTCGGGATTTTTTGACGTTGTCTTACGGCTGTTTCTTACATATGCCGGTAATGGCCTGGAAATGCCTGTTTTGGGATTCTGCACAGAAAGCGTTTGCAAACTGCTTAATCCACATATGAGTTTAACTCTGTACGTTGAATGCACACACTGACAACCATTCATTTAGATAGCTCCATTTTTGTTTTAGAAGCAGACATTTCTCTGTACAGCCTATGGTCCCATTCACTTGGGGACATCCCAACGCAGCTCCTAGAAAAATCGTGTTTCTAACTCGCTGAATCTAAACATAGATTCAACCCTCTTAGGTGAACAAATGCACAGCAGAGCAGTTTGACGGAATCGTTTGTCCTGAGTTTTCGACGAAGTCTTACTGCTGTTTCTTATATATGCCGGTATTGGGCTGGAAATGCCTGTTTTGGGATTCTGCACAGAAAGGGTTGGCAAACTGCTTAATACACACATGAGTTTACCTCTGTAGGTTGAATTCAGACATTGACAACCATTTACTTAGACAGATCCATTTTGGTTTTAGAAGCAGGTATTTCTCTGTACAGAATATGTTCCCATTCACTCGGGAATATCCCAACGCAGCTCTTAGAAGAAACGTGTTTCTAACTCGCTGAATCTAAACATACATTCAACTCTCTTAGGTGAACAAATGCACAGCAGAGCAGTTTGAAGGAAACGCTTCTCCTGAGTTTCAGACGAAGCCTTAAAGCTGTTTCTTCCATATGCCGGTAATGGGCTGGAAATGCCTGTTTTGGGATTCTGCACAGAAAGTGTTTGCAAAGTGCTGAATACGCCCATGACTTTAACTCTGTAAGCTGAATGCACACATTGACAAACATTCTATTAGATAGCACGGTTTTGGTTTCAGAAGCAGATAATTCTGTACAGCCTATGGTCCCATTCACTCGGGAATATCCCAACGCAGCTCCTAGGGGAAACGTGTTTCTAATTCGCTGAATCTAAACATAGATTCAACTCCCTTAGTTGAACGAACACACAGCAGAGCAGTTTGAAGGAGACGTTTCTCCTGAGTTATAGATGAAGTCTTACTGCAGCTTCTTACATATGCTGGTATTGGGCTGGAAATTCCTGTATTATGCAAAGAACGTGTTTGCAAGCTGCTGAATCCATACATGAGTTTAACTCTGTAAGTAGAATGCACACGTTGACAACCATTTAGTTAGATAGCTCCGTTTTGGTGTTAGAAGCAGATATTTCTCTGTACAGCCTATGGTCCCATTCACTCGGGAATATCCCAACGCACCTGCTAGAAGAAACGTGTTTCTAATTCGCTGAATCTAAACGTAGATTCAACTCCCGTAGGTGAAAGAACGCACAGCAGAGCAGTTTCAAAGAAACGTCTCTCCTGAGTTTTAGACGAAGTCTTACTGCTGTTTCTTACATATGCCGGTGTAGGGCTAGAAATGCCTCTTTTGGGATTCTGCACAGAAAGGGTTTGCAAACTGCTGAATCCACACATGAGTTTAACTCTGTCAGGTGAATGCGCACATTGACAACCATTCAGTTACATAGCTCCGTTTTGCTTTCAGAAGCAAACATTTCTCTGTACCGCCTGTGGTCCCATTCACTCGGGAATATACCAACACAGCTCCAAGAAGAAACGTGTTTCTAACTCGCTGAATCTAAACATAGATTCAACTCTCTTTGGTAAACGAACACACAGCAGAGCAATTTCAAGGAAACGTTTCTCTTGAGTTATAGATGACGTCTTAGTGCTGTTTCTTACATATGCCGGTGTAGGGCTAGAAATGCCTGATTTGGGATTCTGCAGAGAAAGGGTTTGCAAACTGCTGAATCCACAGGTGGGTTTAACTCTGTCAGTTGAATGCACACATTGACAACCATTCAGTTAGATAGCTCTGCTTTGGTTTTAGAAGCAGATATTTCTCTGTACATCCTATGGTCCCATTCACTGGGGGATAATCAAATGCAGCTCCTAGAAGAAACGTGTTTCTAACTCGCTGAATCTAAACATCGATGCAACTCTCTTAGTTGAAAGAATGCACAGCAGACCACTTTGAAAGAAACGTTTCCCCTGAGTTTTAGAGGAAGTCATACTGCTGTTTCCTACATATGCCTGTATTGGGCTGGAAAAGCCTGTTTTAGGATTCTGCACAGAAAGTGTTTGCAAACTCCTGAATCCACACATGAGTTTAACTCTGTAAGTAGAATGGACACATTGACAACCATTTAGTTGGATGGCTCCGTTTTGTTGTAAGAAACAGATATTTCTCTGTACAGCCTATGGTCCCATTCACTCGGGAATATCCCAACGCAGCTCCTAGAAGAAACGTGTTTCTAACTCGCTGAAGCTAAACATGGATTCAACTCTCCTAGGTGAAGGAACGAACAGCAGAGCAGTTTGAAGGAAACGTTTCCCCTGAGTATTTGACGAAGTCTTACTGCTGTTTCTTCCATACGCCCGTTTGGGGCTGGAAAAGCCTATTTTGGGATTCTGCACAGAAAGGGTATGCAAATTGCTGAATCGACACGAGTTTATCTCTGTAAGATGAATGCACGAATTGAAAACCATTCAGTTACATCGTTCCGTTTTTTTATTTAGAAGCAGATGTTTCTCTGTACAGCCTATGGTAACATTCACTCGGGTATATACCAACACAGCTCCAAGAAGAAACGTGTTTCTAACTAGCTGAATCTAAACATAAGTTCAACACTCTTAGTTCAACGAACGGACAGCAGAGCAGTTTGACGGAAACCTTTCTCCTGAGTTTTCGGTGAAGTCTTACTGCTGTTTGTTACATAGGCCGTTATTGGGCTGGAAATGCCTGTTTTGGGATTCCGCACAGAAAGGGTTTGCAAACTGCTGAATCCACACATGAGTTTAACTCTGAAAGTTCAATACACACATTGACAACCATTCAGTTAGATAGCTCCGTTTTGGTTTTAGGAGCAGATATTTCTCTGTACAGCCTATGGTCCCATTCACTCAGGGATATCCCAACGCAGCTCCTAGAAGAAACGGGTTTCTAACTGGCTGAGTCTAAATATAGTTTCAACTCCTTTAGGTGAACGAAAGCACAGCAGAGCAGTTTGAAGGAAACGTTTCTCGTGATTTTTTGACGTTGTCTTACGGCTGTTTCTTACATATGCCGGTAATGGCCTGGAAATGCCTGTTTTGGGATTCTGCACAGAAAGCGTTTGCAAACTGCTTAATCCACATATGAGTTTAACTCTGTACGTTGAATGCACACACTGACAACCATTCATTTAGATAGCTCCATTTTTGTTTTAGAAGCAGACATTTCTCTGTACAGCCTATGGTCCCATTCACTTGGGGACATCCCAACGCAGCTCCTAGAAAAATCGTGTTTCTAACTCGCTGAATCTAAACATAGATTCAACCCTCTTAGGTGAACAAATGCACAGCAGAGCAGTTTGACGGAATCGTTTGTCCTGAGTTTTCGACGAGGTCTTACTGCTGTTTCTTATATATGCCGGTATTGGGCTGGAAATGCCTGTTTTGGGATTCTGCACAGAAAGGGTTGGCAAACTGCTTAATACACACATGAGTTTACCTCTGTAGGTTGAATTCAGACATTGACAACCATTTACTTAGACAGATCCATTTTGGTTTTAGAAGCAGGTATTTCTCTGTACAGAATATGTTCCCATTCACTCGGGAATATCCCAACGCAGCTCTTAGAAGAAACGTGTTTCTAACTCGCTGAATCTAAACATACATTCAACTCTCTTAGGTGAACAAATGCACAGCAGAGCAGTTTGAAGGAAACGTTTCTCCTGAGTTTCAGACGAAGCCTTAAAGCTGTTTCTTCCATATGCCGGTATTGGGCTGGAAATGCCTGTTTTGGGATTCTGCACAGAAAGTGTTTGCAAAGTGCTGAATACGCCCATGACTTTAACTCTGTAAGCTGAATGCACACATTGACAAACATTCTATTAGATAGCACGGTTTTGGTTTCAGAAGCAGATAATTCTGTACAGCCTATGGTCCCATTCACTCGGGAATATCCCAACGCAGCTCCTAGGGGAAACGTGTTTCTAATTCGCTGAATCTAAACATAGATTCAACTCCCTTAGTTGAACGAACACACAGCAGAGCAGTTTGAAGGAGACGTTTCTCCTGAGTTATAGATGAAGTCTTACTGCAGCTTCTTACATATGCTGGTATTGGGCTGGAAATTCCTGTATTATGCAAAGAACGTGTTTGCAAGCTGCTGAATCCATACATGAGTTTAACTCTGTAAGTAGAATGCACACGTTGACAACCATTTAGTTAGATAGCTCCGTTTTGGTGTTAGAAGCAGATATTTCTCTGTACAGCCTATGGTCCCATTCACTCGGGAATATCCCAACGCACCTGCTAGAAGAAACGTGTTTCTAATTCGCTGAATCTAAACGTAGATTCAACTCCCGTAGGTGAAAGAACGCACAGCAGAGCAGTTTCAAGGAAACGTCTCTCCTGAGTTTTAGACGAAGTCTTACTGCTGTTTCTTACATATGCCGGTGTAGGGCTAGAAATGCCTCTTTTGGGATTCTGCACAGAAAGGGTTTGCAAACTGCTGAATCCACACATGAGTTTAACTCTGTCAGGTGAATGCGCACATTGACAACCATTCAGTTACATAGCTCCGTTTTGCTTTCAGAAGCAAACATTTCTCTGTACCGCCTGTGGTCCCATTCACTCGGGAATATACCAACACAGCTCCAAGAAGAAACGTGTTTCTAACTCGCTGAATCTAAACATAGATTCAACTCTCTTTGGTAAACGAACACACAGCAGAGCAATTTCAAGGAAACGTTTCTCTTGAGTTATAGATGACGTCTTAGTGCTGTTTCTTACATATGCCGGTGTAGGGCTAGAAATGCCTGATTTGGGATTCTGCAGAGAAAGGGTTTGCAAACTGCTGAATCCACAGGTGGGTTTAACTCTGTCAGTTGAATGCACACATTGACAACCATTCAGTTAGATAGCTCTGCTTTGGTTTTAGAAGCAGATATTTCTCTGTACATCCTATGGTCCCATTCACTGGGGGATAATCAAATGCAGCTCCTAGAAGAAACGTGTTTCTAACTCGCTGAATCTAAACATCGATGCAACTCTCTTAGTTGAAAGAATGCACAGCAGACCACTTTGAAAGAAACGTTTCCCCTGAGTTTTAGAGGAAGTCATACTGCTGTTTCCTACATATGCCTGTATTGGGCTGGAAAAGCCTGTTTTAGGATTCTGCACAGAAAGTGTTTGCAAACTCCTGAATCCACACATGAGTTTAACTCTGTAAGTTAAATGGACACATTGACAACCATTTAGTTGGATGGCTCCGTTTTGTTGTAAGAAACAGATATTTCTCTGTACAGCCTATGGTCCCATTCACTCGGGAATATCCCAACGCAGCTCCTAGAAGAAACGTGTTTCTAACTCGCTGAAGCTAAACATGGATTCAACTCTCCTAGGTGAAGGAACGAACAGCAGAGCAGTTTGAAGGAAACGTTTCCCCTGAGTATTTGACGAAGTCTTACTGCTGTTTCTTCCATACGCCCGTTTGGGGCTGGAAAAGCCTATTTTGGGATTCTGCACAGAAAGGGTATGCAAATTGCTGAATCGACACGAGTTTATCTCTGTAAGATGAATGCACGAATTGAAAACCATTCAGTTACATCGTTCCGTTTTTTTATTTAGAAGCAGATGTTTCTCTGTACAGCCTATGGTAACATTCACTCGGGTATATACCAACACAGCTCCAAGAAGAAACGTGTTTCTAACTAGCTGAATCTAAACATAAGTTCAACACTCTTAGTTCAACGAACGGACAGCAGAGCAGTTTGACGGAAACCTTTCTCCTGAGTTTTCGGTGAAGTCTTACTGCTGTTTGTTACATAGGCCGTTATTGGACTGGAAATGCCTGTTTTGGGATTCCGCACAGAAAGGGTTTGCAAACTGCTGAATCCACACATGAGTTTAACTCTGAAAGTTCAATACACACATTGACAACCATTCAGTTAGATAGCTCCGTTTTGGTTTTAGGAGCAGATATTTCTCTGTACAGCCTATGGTCCCATTCACTCAGGGATATCCCAACGCAGCTCCTAGAAGAAACGGGTTTCTAACTGGCTGAGTCTAAATATAGTTTCAACTCCTTTAGGTGAACGAAAGCACAGCAGAGCAGTTTGAAGGAAACGTTTCTCGGGATTTTTTGACGTTGTCTTACGGCTGTTTCTTACATATGCCGGTAATGGCCTGGAAATGCCTGTTTTGGGATTCTGCACAGAAAGCGTTTGCAAACTGCTTAATCCACATATGAGTTTAACTCTGTACGTTGAATGCACACACTGACAACCATTCATTTAGATAGCTCCATTTTTGTTTTAGAAGCAGACATTTCTCTGTACAGCCTATGGTCCCATTCACTTGGGGACATCCCAACGCAGCTCCTAGAAAAATCGTGTTTCTAACTCGCTGAATCTAAACATAGATTCAACCCTCTTAGGTGAACAAATGCACAGCAGAGCAGTTTGACGGAATCGTTTGTCCTGAGTTTTCGACGAAGTCTTACTGCTGTTTCTTATATATGCCGGTATTGGGCTGGAAATGCCTGTTTTGGGATTCTGCACAGAAAGGGTTGGCAAACTGCTTAATACACACATGAGTTTACCTCTGTAGGTTGAATTCAGACATTGACAACCATTTACTTAGACAGATCCATTTTGGTTTTAGAAGCAGGTATTTCTCTGTACAGAATATGTTCCCATTCACTCGGGAATATCCCAACGCAGCTCTTAGAAGAAACGTGTTTCTAACTCGCTGAATCTAAACATACATTCAACTCTCTTAGGTGAACAAATGCACAGCAGAGCAGTTTGAAGGAAACGCTTCTCCTGAGTTTCAGACGAAGCCTTAAAGCTGTTTCTTCCATATGCCGGTAATGGGCTGGAAATGCCTGTTTTGGGATTCTGCACAGAAAGTGTTTGCAAAGTGCTGAATACGCCCATGACTTTAACTCTGTAAGCTGAATGCACACATTGACAAACATTCTATTAGATAGCACGGTTTTGGTTTCAGAAGCAGATAATTCTGTACAGCCTATGGTCCCATTCACTCGGGAATATCCCAACGCAGCTCCTAGGGGAAACGTGTTTCTAATTCGCTGAATCTAAACATAGATTCAACTCCCTTAGTTGAACGAACACACAGCAGAGCAGTTTGAAGGAGACGTTTCTCCTGAGTTATAGATGAAGTCTTACTGCAGCTTCTTACATATGCTGGTATTGGGCTGGAAATTCCTGTATTATGCAAAGAACGTGTTTGCAAGCTGCTGAATCCATACATGAGTTTAACTCTGTAAGTAGAATGCACACGTTGACAACCATTTAGTTAGATAGCTCCGTTTTGGTGTTAGAAGCAGATATTTCTCTGTACAGCCTATGGTCCCATTCACTCGGGAATATCCCAACGCACCTGCTAGAAGAAACGTGTTTCTAATTCGCTGAATCTAAACGTAGATTCAACTCCCGTAGGTGAAAGAACGCACAGCAGAGCAGTTTCAAGGAAACGTCTCTCCTGAGTTTTAGACGAAGTCTTACTGCTGTTTCTTACATATGCCGGTGTAGGGCTAGAAATGCCTCTTTTGGGATTCTGCACAGAAAGGGTTTGCAAACTGCTGAATCCACACATGAGTTTAACTCTGTCAGGTGAATGCGCACATTGACAACCATTCAGTTACATAGCTCCGTTTTGCTTTCAGAAGCAAACATTTCTCTGTACCGCCTGTGGTCCCATTCACTCGGGAATATACCAACACAGCTCCAAGAAGAAACGTGTTTCTAACTCGCTGAATCTAAACATAGATTCAACTCTCTTTGGTAAACGAACACACAGCAGAGCAATTTCAAGGAAACGTTTCTCTTGAGTTATAGATGACGTCTTAGTGCTGTTTCTTACATATGCCGGTGTAGGGCTAGAAATGCCTGATTTGGGATTCTGCAGAGAAAGGGTTTGCAAACTGCTGAATCCACAGGTGGGTTTAACTCTGTCAGTTGAATGCACACATTGACAACCATTCAGTTAGATAGCTCTGCTTTGGTTTTAGAAGCAGATATTTCTCTGTACATCCTATGGTCCCATTCACTGGGGGATAATCAAATGCAGCTCCTAGAAGAAACGTGTTTCTAACTCGCTGAATCTAAACATCGATGCAACTCTCTTAGTTGAAAGAATGCACAGCAGACCACTTTGAAAGAAACGTTTCCCCTGAGTTTTAGAGGAAGTCATACTGCTGTTTCCTACATATGCCTGTATTGGGCTGGAAAAGCCTGTTTTAGGATTCTGCACAGAAAGTGTTTGCAAACTCCTGAATCCACACATGAGTTTAACTCTGTAAGTAGAATGGACACATTGACAACCATTTAGTTGGATGGCTCCGTTTTGTTGTAAGAAACAGATATTTCTCTGTACAGCCTATGGTCCCATTCACTCGGGAATATCCCAACGCAGCTCCTAGAAGAAACGTGTTTCTAACTCGCTGAAGCTAAACATGGATTCAACTCTCCTAGGTGAAGGAACGAACAGCAGAGCAGTTTGAAGGAAACGTTTCCCCTGAGTATTTGACGAAGTCTTACTGCTGTTTCTTCCATACGCCCGTTTGGGGCTGGAAAAGCCTATTTTGGGATTCTGCACAGAAAGGGTATGCAAATTGCTGAATCGACACGAGTTTATCTCTGTAAGATGAATGCACGAATTGAAAACCATTCAGTTACATCGTTCCGTTTTTTTATTTAGAAGCAGATGTTTCTCTGTACAGCCTATGGTAACATTCACTCGGGTATATACCAACACAGCTCCAAGAAGAAACGTGTTTCTAACTAGCTGAATCTAAACATAAGTTCAACACTCTTAGTTCAACGAACGGACAGCAGAGCAGTTTGACGGAAACCTTTCTCCTGAGTTTTCGGTGAAGTCTTACTGCTGTTTGTTACATAGGCCGTTATTGGACTGGAAATGCCTGTTTTGGGATTCCGCACAGAAAGGGTTTGCAAACTGCTGAATCCACACATGAGTTTAACTCTGAAAGTTCAATACACACATTGACAACCATTCAGTTAGATAGCTCCGTTTTGGTTTTAGGAGCAGATATTTCTCTGTACAGCCTATGGTCCCATTCACTCAGGGATATCCCAACGCAGCTCCTAGAAGAAACGGGTTTCTAACTGGCTGAGTCTAAATATAGTTTCAACTCCTTTAGGTGAACGAAAGCACAGCAGAGCAGTTTGAAGGAAACGTTTCTCGGGATTTTTTGACGTTGTCTTACGGCTGTTTCTTACATATGCCGGTAATGGCCTGGAAATGCCTGTTTTGGGATTCTGCACAGAAAGCGTTTGCAAACTGCTTAATCCACATATGAGTTTAACTCTGTACGTTGAATGCACACACTGACAACCATTCATTTAGATAGCTCCATTTTTGTTTTAGAAGCAGACATTTCTCTGTACAGCCTATGGTCCCATTCACTTGGGGACATCCCAACGCAGCTCCTAGAAAAATCGTGTTTCTAACTCGCTGAATCTAAACATAGATTCAACCCTCTTAGGTGAACAAATGCACAGCAGAGCAGTTTGACGGAATCGTTTGTCCTGAGTTTTCGACGAAGTCTTACTGCTGTTTCTTATATATGCCGGTATTGGGCTGGAAATGCCTGTTTTGGGATTCTGCACAGAAAGGGTTGGCAAACTGCTTAATACACACATGAGTTTACCTCTGTAGGTTGAATTCAGACATTGACAACCATTTACTTAGACAGATCCATTTTGGTTTTAGAAGCAGGTATTTCTCTGTACAGAATATGTTCCCATTCACTCGGGAATATCCCAACGCAGCTCTTAGAAGAAACGTGTTTCTAACTCGCTGAATCTAAACATACATTCAACTCTCTTAGGTGAACAAATGCACAGCAGAGCAGTTTGAAGGAAACGCTTCTCCTGAGTTTCAGACGAAGCCTTAAAGCTGTTTCTTCCATATGCCGGTAATGGGCTGGAAATGCCTGTTTTGGGATTCTGCACAGAAAGTGTTTGCAAAGTGCTGAATACGCCCATGACTTTAACTCTGTAAGCTGAATGCACACATTGACAAACATTCTATTAGATAGCACGGTTTTGGTTTCAGAAGCAGATAATTCTGTACAGCCTATGGTCCCATTCACTCGGGAATATCCCAACGCAGCTCCTAGGGGAAACGTGTTTCTAATTCGCTGAATCTAAACATAGATTCAACTCCCTTAGTTGAACGAACACACAGCAGAGCAGTTTGAAGGAGACGTTTCTCCTGAGTTATAGATGAAGTCTTACTGCAGCTTCTTACATATGCTGGTATTGGGCTGGAAATTCCTGTATTATGCAAAGAACGTGTTTGCAAGCTGCTGAATCCATACATGAGTTTAACTCTGTAAGTAGAATGCACACGTTGACAACCATTTAGTTAGATAGCTCCGTTTTGGTGTTAGAAGCAGATATTTCTCTGTACAGCCTATGGTCCCATTCACTCGGGAATATCCCAACGCACCTGCTAGAAGAAACGTGTTTCTAATTCGCTGAATCTAAACGTAGATTCAACTCCCGTAGGTGAAAGAACGCACAGCAGAGCAGTTTCAAAGAAACGTCTCTCCTGAGTTTTAGACGAAGTCTTACTGCTGTTTCTTACATATGCCGGTGTAGGGCTAGAAATGCCTCTTTTGGGATTCTGCACAGAAAGGGTTTGCAAACTGCTGAATCCACACATGAGTTTAACTCTGTCAGGTGAATGCGCACATTGACAACCATTCAGTTACATAGCTCCGTTTTGCTTTCAGAAGCAAACATTTCTCTGTACCGCCTGTGGTCCCATTCACTCGGGAATATACCAACACAGCTCCAAGAAGAAACGTGTTTCTAACTCGCTGAATCTAAACATAGATTCAACTCTCTTTGGTAAACGAACACACAGCAGAGCAATTTCAAGGAAACGTTTCTCTTGAGTTATAGATGACGTCTTAGTGCTGTTTCTTACATATGCCGGTGTAGGGCTAGAAATGCCTGATTTGGGATTCTGCAGAGAAAGGGTTTGCAAACTGCTGAATCCACAGGTGGGTTTAACTCTGTCAGTTGAATGCACACATTGACAACCATTCAGTTAGATAGCTCTGCTTTGGTTTTAGAAGCAGATATTTCTCTGTACATCCTATGGTCCCATTCACTGGGGGATAATCAAATGCAGCTCCTAGAAGAAACGTGTTTCTAACTCGCTGAATCTAAACATCGATGCAACTCTCTTAGTTGAAAGAATGCACAGCAGACCACTTTGAAAGAAACGTTTCCCCTGAGTTTTAGAGGAAGTCATACTGCTGTTTCCTACATATGCCTGTATTGGGCTGGAAAAGCCTGTTTTAGGATTCTGCACAGAAAGTGTTTGCAAACTCCTGAATCCACACATGAGTTTAACTCTGTAAGTAGAATGGACACATTGACAACCATTTAGTTGGATGGCTCCGTTTTGTTGTAAGAAACAGATATTTCTCTGTACAGCCTATGGTCCCATTCACTCGGGAATATCCCAACGCAGCTCCTAGAAGAAACGTGTTTCTAACTCGCTGAAGCTAAACATGGATTCAACTCTCCTAGGTGAAGGAACGAACAGCAGAGCAGTTTGAAGGAAACGTTTCCCCTGAGTATTTGACGAAGTCTTACTGCTGTTTCTTCCATACGCCCGTTTGGGGCTGGAAAAGCCTATTTTGGGATTCTGCACAGAAAGGGTATGCAAATTGCTGAATCGACACGAGTTTATCTCTGTAAGATGAATGCACGAATTGAAAACCATTCAGTTACATCGTTCCGTTTTTTTATTTAGAAGCAGATGTTTCTCTGTACAGCCTATGGTAACATTCACTCGGGTATATACCAACACAGCTCCAAGAAGAAACGTGTTTCTAACTAGCTGAATCTAAACATAAGTTCAACACTCTTAGTTCAACGAACGGACAGCAGAGCAGTTTGACGGAAACCTTTCTCCTGAGTTTTCGGTGAAGTCTTACTGCTGTTTGTTACATAGGCCGTTATTGGGCTGGAAATGCCTGTTTTGGGATTCCGCACAGAAAGGGTTTGCAAACTGCTGAATCCACACATGAGTTTAACTCTGAAAGTTCAATACACACATTGACAACCATTCAGTTAGATAGCTCCGTTTTGGTTTTAGGAGCAGATATTTCTCTGTACAGCCTATGGTCCCATTCACTCAGGGATATCCCAACGCAGCTCCTAGAAGAAACGGGTTTCTAACTGGCTGAGTCTAAATATAGTTTCAACTCCTTTAGGTGAACGAAAGCACAGCAGAGCAGTTTGAAGGAAACGTTTCTCGTGATTTTTTGACGTTGTCTTACGGCTGTTTCTTACATATGCCGGTAATGGCCTGGAAATGCCTGTTTTGGGATTCTGCACAGAAAGCGTTTGCAAACTGCTTAATCCACATATGAGTTTAACTCTGTACGTTGAATGCACACACTGACAACCATTCATTTAGATAGCTCCATTTTTGTTTTAGAAGCAGACATTTCTCTGTACAGCCTATGGTCCCATTCACTTGGGGACATCCCAACGCAGCTCCTAGAAAAATCGTGTTTCTAACTCGCTGAATCTAAACATAGATTCAACCCTCTTAGGTGAACAAATGCACAGCAGAGCAGTTTGACGGAATCGTTTGTCCTGAGTTTTCGACGAGGTCTTACTGCTGTTTCTTATATATGCCGGTATTGGGCTGGAAATGCCTGTTTTGGGATTCTGCACAGAAAGGGTTGGCAAACTGCTTAATACACACATGAGTTTACCTCTGTAGGTTGAATTCAGACATTGACAACCATTTACTTAGACAGATCCATTTTGGTTTTAGAAGCAGGTATTTCTCTGTACAGAATATGTTCCCATTCACTCGGGAATATCCCAACGCAGCTCTTAGAAGAAACGTGTTTCTAACTCGCTGAATCTAAACATACATTCAACTCTCTTAGGTGAACAAATGCACAGCAGAGCAGTTTGAAGGAAACGTTTCTCCTGAGTTTCAGACGAAGCCTTAAAGCTGTTTCTTCCATATGCCGGTATTGGGCTGGAAATGCCTGTTTTGGGATTCTGCACAGAAAGTGTTTGCAAAGTGCTGAATACGCCCATGACTTTAACTCTGTAAGCTGAATGCACACATTGACAAACATTCTATTAGATAGCACGGTTTTGGTTTCAGAAGCAGATAATTCTGTACAGCCTATGGTCCCATTCACTCGGGAATATCCCAACGCAGCTCCTAGGGGAAACGTGTTTCTAATTCGCTGAATCTAAACATAGATTCAACTCCCTTAGTTGAACGAACACACAGCAGAGCAGTTTGAAGGAGACGTTTCTCCTGAGTTATAGATGAAGTCTTACTGCAGCTTCTTACATATGCTGGTATTGGGCTGGAAATTCCTGTATTATGCAAAGAACGTGTTTGCAAGCTGCTGAATCCATACATGAGTTTAACTCTGTAAGTAGAATGCACACGTTGACAACCATTTAGTTAGATAGCTCCGTTTTGGTGTTAGAAGCAGATATTTCTCTGTACAGCCTATGGTCCCATTCACTCGGGAATATCCCAACGCACCTGCTAGAAGAAACGTGTTTCTAATTCGCTGAATCTAAACGTAGATTCAACTCCCGTAGGTGAAAGAACGCACAGCAGAGCAGTTTCAAGGAAACGTCTCTCCTGAGTTTTAGACGAAGTCTTACTGCTGTTTCTTACATATGCCGGTGTAGGGCTAGAAATGCCTCTTTTGGGATTCTGCACAGAAAGGGTTTGCAAACTGCTGAATCCACACATGAGTTTAACTCTGTCAGGTGAATGCGCACATTGACAACCATTCAGTTACATAGCTCCGTTTTGCTTTTAGAAGCAAATATTTCTCTGTACCGCCTGTGGTCCCATTCACTCGGGAATATACCAACACAGCTCCAAGAAGAAACGTGTTTCTAACTCGCTGAATCTAAACATAGATTCAACTCTCTTTGGTAAACGAACACACAGCAGAGCAATTTCAAGGAAACGTTTCTCTTGAGTTATAGATGACGTCTTAGTGCTGTTTCTTACATATGCCGGTGTAGGGCTAGAAATGCCTGATTTGGGAATCTGCAGAGAAAGGGTTTGCAAACTGCTGAATCCACAGGTGGGTTTAACTCTGTCAGTTGAATGCACACATTGACAACCATTCAGTTAGATAGCTCTGCTTTGGTTTTAGAAGCAGATATTTCTCTGTACATCCTATGGTCCCATTCACTGGGGGATAATCAAATGCAGCTCCTAGAAGAAACGTGTTTCTAACTCGCTGAATCTAAACATCGATGCAACTCTCTTAGTTGAAAGAATGCACAGCAGACCACTTTGAAAGAAACGTTTCCCCTGAGTTTTAGAGGAAGTCATACTGCTGTTTCTTACATATGCCTGTATTGGGCTGGAAAAGCCTGTTTTAGGATTCTGCACAGAAAGTGTTTGCAAACTCCTGAATCCACACATGAGTTTAACTCTGTAAGTAGAATGGACACATTGACAACCATTTAGTTGGATGGCTCCGTTTTGTTGTAAGAAACAGATATTTCTCTGTACAGCCTATGGTCCCATTCACTCGGGAATATCCCAACGCAGCTCCTAGAAGAAACGTGTTTCTAACTCGCTGAAGCTAAACATGGATTCAACTCTCCTAGGTGAAGGAACGAACAGCAGAGCAGTTTGAAGGAAACGTTTCCCCTGAGTATTTGACGAAGTCTTACTGCTGTTTCTTCCATACGCCCGTTTGGGGCTGGAAAAGCCTATTTTGGGATTCTGCACAGAAAGGGTATGCAAATTGCTGAATCGACACGAGTTTATCTCTGTAAGATGAATGCACGAATTGAAAACCATTCAGTTACATCGTTCCGTTTTTTTATTTAGAAGCAGATGTTTCTCTGAACAGCCTATGGTAACATTCACTCGGGTATATACCAACACAGCTCCAAGAAGAAACGTGTTTCTAACTAGCTGAATCTAAACATAAGTTCAACACTCTTAGTTCAACGAACGGACAGCAGAGCAGTTTGAAGGAAACCTTTCTCCTGAGTTTTCGGTGAAGTCTTACTGCTGTTTGTTACATAGGCCGTTATTGGGCAGGAAATGCCTGTTTTGGGATTCCGCACAGAAAGGGTTTGCAAACTGCTGAATCCACACATGAGTTTAACTCTGAAAGTTCAATACACACATTGACAACCATTCAGTTAGATAGCTCTGTTTTGGTTTTAGGAGCAGATATTTCTCTGTACAGCCTATGGTCCCATTCACTCAGGGATAACCCAACGCAGTTCCTAGAAGAAACGGGTTTCTAACTGGCTGAGTCTAAATATAGTTTCAACTCCTTTAGGTGAACGAAAGCACAGCAGAGCAGTTTGAAGGAAACGTTTCTCGTGATTTTTTGACGTTGTCTTACGGCTGTTTCTTACATATGCCGGTAATGGCCTGGAAATGCCTGTTTTGGGATTCTGCACAGAAAGCGTTTGCAAACTGCTTAATCCACATATGAGTTTAACTCTGTACGTTGAATGCACACACTGACAACCATTCATTTAGATAGCTCCATTTTTGTTTTAGAAGCAGACATTTCTCTGTACAGCCTATGGTCCCATTCACTTGGGGACATCCCAACGCAGCTCCTAGAAAAATCGTGTTTCTAACTCGCTGAATCTAAACATAGATTCAACCCTCTTAGGTGAACAAATGCACAGCAGAGCAGTTTGACGGAATCGTTTGTCCTGAGTTTTCGACGAGGTCTTACTGCTGTTTCTTATATATGCCGGTATTGGGCTGGAAATGCCTGTTTTGGGATTCTGCACAGAAAGGGTTGGCAAACTGCTTAATACACACATGAGTTTACCTCTGTAGGTTGAATTCAGACATTGACAACCATTTACTTAGACAGATCCATTTTGGTTTTAGAAGCAGGTATTTCTCTGTACAGAATATGTTCCCATTCACTCGGGAATATCCCAACGCAGCTCTTAGAAGAAACGTGTTTCTAACTCGCTGAATCTAAACATACATTCAACTCTCTTAGGTGAACAAATGCACAGCAGAGCAGTTTGAAGGAAACGTTTCTCCTGAGTTTCAGACGAAGCCTTAAAGCTGTTTCTTCCATATGCCGGTATTGGGCTGGAAATGCCTGTTTTGGGATTCTGCACAGAAAGTGTTTGCAAAGTGCTGAATACGCCCATGACTTTAACTCTGTAAGTTGAATGCACACATTGACAAACATTCTATTAGATAGCACGGTTTTGGTTTCAGAAGCAGATAATTCTGTACAGCTTATGGTCCCATTCACTCGGGAATATCCCAACGCAGCTCCTAGGGGAAACGTGTTTCTAATTCGCTGAATCTAAACATAGATTCAACTCCCTTAGTTGAACGAACACACAGCAGAGCAGTTTGAAGGAGACGTTTCTCCTGAGTTATAGATGAAGTCTTACTGCAGCTTCTTACATATGCTGGTATTGGGCTGGAAATTCCTGTATTATGCAAAGAACGTGTTTGCAAGCTGCTGAATCCATACATGAGTTTAACTCTGTAAGTAGAATGCACACGTTGACAACCATTTAGTTAGATAGCTCCGTTTTGGTGTTAGAAGCAGATATTTCTCTGTACAGCCTATGGTCCCATTCACTCGGGAATATCCCAACGCACCTGCTAGAAGAAACGTGTTTCTAATTCGCTGAATCTAAACGTAGATTCAACTCCCGTAGGTGAAAGAACGCACAGCAGAGCAGTTTCAAGGAAACGTCTCTCCTGAGTTTTAGACGAAGTCTTACTGCTGTTTCTTACATATGCCGGTGTAGGGCTAGAAATGCCTCTTTTGGGATTCTGCACAGAAAGGGTTTGCAAACTGCTGAATCCACACATGAGTTTAACTCTGTCAGGTGAATGCGCACATTGACAACCATTCAGTTACATAGCTCCGTTTTGCTTTCAGAAGCAAACATTTCTCTGTACCGCCTGTGGTCCCATTCACTCGGGAATATACCAACACAGCTCCAAGAAGAAACGTGTTTCTAACTCGCTGAATCTAAACATAGATTCAACTCTCTTTGGTAAACGAACACACAGCAGAGCAATTTCAAGGAAACGTTTCTCTTGAGTTATAGATGACGTCTTAGTGCTGTTTCTTACATATGCCGGTGTAGGGCTAGAAATGCCTGATTTGGGATTCTGCAGAGAAAGGGTTTGCAAACTGCTGAATCCACAGGTGGGTTTAACTCTGTCAGTTGAATGCACACATTGACAACCATTCAGTTAGATAGCTCTGCTTTGGTTTTAGAAGCAGATATTTCTCTGTACATCCTATGGTCCCATTCACTGGGGGATAATCAAATGCAGCTCCTAGAAGAAACGTGTTTCTAACTCGCTGAATCTAAACATCGATGCAACTCTCTTAGTTGAAAGAATGCACAGCAGACCACTTTGAAAGAAACGTTTCCCCTGAGTTTTAGAGGAAGTCATACTGCTGTTTCCTACATATGCCTGTATTGGGCTGGAAAAGCCTGTTTTAGGATTCTGCACAGAAAGTGTTTGCAAACTCCTGAATCCACACATGAGTTTAACTCTGTAAGTAGAATGGACACATTGACAACCATTTAGTTGGATGGCTCCGTTTTGTTGTAAGAAACAGATATTTCTCTGTACAGCCTATGGTCCCATTCACTCGGGAATATCCCAACGCAGCTCCTAGAAGAAACGTGTTTCTAACTCGCTGAAGCTAAACATGGATTCAACTCTCCTAGGTGAAGGAACGAACAGCAGAGCAGTTTGAAGGAAACGTTTCCCCTGAGTATTTGACGAAGTCTTACTGCTGTTTCTTCCATACGCCCGTTTGGGGCTGGAAAAGCCTATTTTGGGATTCTGCACAGAAAGGGTATGCAAATTGCTGAATCGACACGAGTTTATCTCTGTAAGATGAATGCACGAATTGAAAACCATGCAGTTACATCGTTCCGTTTTTTTATTTAGAAGCAGATGTTTCTCTGAACAGCCTATGGTAACATTCACTCGGGTATATACCAACACAGCTCCAAGAAGAAACGTGTTTCTAACTAGCTGAATCTAAACATAAGTTCAACACTCTTAGTTCAACGAACGGACAGCAGAGCAGTTTGAAGGAAACCTTTCTCCTGAGTTTTCGGTGAAGTCTTACTTCTGTTTGTTACATAGGCTGTTATTGGGCAGGAAATGCCTGTTTTGGGATTCCGCACAGAAAGGGTTTGCAAACTGCTGAATCCACACATGAGTTTAACTCTGAAAGTTCAATACACACATTGACAACCATTCAGTTAGATAGCTCCGTTTTGGTTTTAGGAGCAGATATTTCTCTGTACAGCCTATGGTCCCATTCACTCAGGGATATCCCAACGCAGCTCCTAGAAGAAACGGGTTTCTAACTGGCTGAGTCTAAATATAGTTTCAACTCCTTTAGGTGAACGAAAGCACAGCAGAGCAGTTTGAAGGAAACGTTTCTCGTGATTTTTTGACGTTGTCTTACTGCTGTTTCTTACATATGCCGGTAATGGCCTGGAAATGCCTGTTTTGGGATTCTGCACAGAAAGCGTTTGCAAACTGCTTAATCCACATATGAGTTTAACTCTGTACGTTGAATGCACACACTGACAACCATTCATTTAGATAGCTCCATTTTTGTTTTAGAAGCAGACATTTCTCTGTACAGCCTATGGTCCCATTCACTTGGGGACATCCCAACGCAGCTCCTAGAAAAATCGTGTTTCTAACTCGCTGAATCTAAACATAGATTCAACCCTCTTAGGTGAACAAATGCACAGCAGAGCAGTTTGACGGAATCGTTTGTCCTGAGTTTTCGACGAAGTCTTACTGCTGTTTCTTATATATGCCGGTATTGGGCTGGAAATGCCTGTTTTGGGATTCTGCACAGAAAGGGTTGGCAAACTGCTTAATACACACATGAGTTTACCTCTGTAGGTTGAATTCAGACATTGACAACCATTTACTTAGACAGATCCATTTTGGTTTTAGAAGCAGGTATTTCTCTGTACAGAATATGTTCCCATTCACTCGGGAATATCCCAACGCAGCTCTTAGAAGAAACGTGTTTCTAACTCGCTGAATCTAAACATACATTCAACTCTCTTAGGTGAACAAATGCACAGCAGAGCAGTTTGAAGGAAACGTTTCTCCTGAGTTTCAGACGAAGCCTTAAAGCTGTTTCTTCCATATGCCGGTATTGGGCTGGAAATGCCTGTTTTGGGATTCTGCACAGAAAGTGTTTGCAAAGTGCTGAATACGCCCATGACTTTAACTCTGTAAGTTGAATGCACACATTGACAAACATTCTATTAGATAGCACGGTTTTGGTTTCAGAAGCAGATAATTCTGTACAGCTTATGGTCCCATTCACTCGGGAATATCCCAACGCAGCTCCTAGGGGAAACGTGTTTCTAATTCGCTGAATCTAAACATAGATTCAACTCCCTTAGTTGAACGAACACACAGCAGAGCAGTTTGAAGGAGACGTTTCTCCTGAGTTATAGATGAAGTCTTACTGCAGCTTCTTACATATGCTGGTATTGGGCTGGAAATTCCTGTATTATGCAAAGAACGTGTTTGCAAGCTGCTGAATCCATACATGAGTTTAACTCTGTAAGTAGAATGCACACGTTGACAACCATTTAGTTAGATAGCTCCGTTTTGGTGTTAGAAGCAGATATTTCTCTGTACAGCCTATGGTCCCATTCACTCGGGAATATCCCAACGCACCTGCTAGAAGAAACGTGTTTCTAATTCGCTGAATCTAAACGTAGATTCAACTCCCGTAGGTGAAAGAACGCACAGCAGAGCAGTTTCAAGGAAACGTCTCTCCTGAGTTTTAGACGAAGTCTTACTGCTGTTTCTTACATATGCCGGTGTAGGGCTAGAAATGCCTCTTTTGGGATTCTGCACAGAAAGGGTTTGCAAACTGCTGAATCCACACATGAGTTTAACTCTGTCAGGTGAATGCGCACATTGACAACCATTCAGTTACATAGCTCCGTTTTGCTTTCAGAAGCAAACATTTCTCTGTACCGCCTGTGGTCCCATTCACTCGGGAATATACCAACACAGCTCCAAGAAGAAACGTGTTTCTAACTCGCTGAATCTAAACATAGATTCAACTCTCTTTGGTAAACGAACACACAGCAGAGCAATTTCAAGGAAACGTTTCTCTTGAGTTATAGATGACGTCTTAGTGCTGTTTCTTACATATGCCGGTGTAGGGCTAGAAATGCCTGATTTGGGATTCTGCAGAGAAAGGGTTTGCAAACTGCTGAATCCACAGGTGGGTTTAACTCTGTCAGTTGAATGCACACATTGACAACCATTCAGTTAGATAGCTCTGCTTTGGTTTTAGAAGCAGATATTTCTCTGTACATCCTATGGTCCCATTCACTGGGGGATAATCAAATGCAGCTCCTAGAAGAAACGTGTTTCTAACTCGCTGAATCTAAACATCGATGCAACTCTCTTAGTTGAAAGAATGCACAGCAGACCACTTTGAAAGAAACGTTTCCCCTGAGTTTTAGAGGAAGTCATACTGCTGTTTCCTACATATGCCTGTATTGGGCTGGAAAAGCCTGTTTTAGGATTCTGCACAGAAAGTGTTTGCAAACTCCTGAATCCACACATGAGTTTAACTCTGTAAGTAGAATGGACACATTGACAACCATTTAGTTGGATGGCTCCGTTTTGTTGTAAGAAACAGATATTTCTCTGTACAGCCTATGGTCCCATTCACTCGGGAATATCCCAACGCAGCTCCTAGAAGAAACGTGTTTCTAACTCGCTGAAGCTAAACATGGATTCAACTCTCCTAGGTGAAGGAACGAACAGCAGAGCAGTTTGAAGGAAACGTTTCCCCTGAGTATTTGACGAAGTCTTACTGCTGTTTCTTCCATACGCCCGTTTGGGGCTGGAAAAGACTATTTTGGGATTCTGCACAGAAAGGGTATGCAAATTGCTGAATCGACACGAGTTTATCTCTGTAAGATGAATGCACGAATTGAAAACCATGCAGTTACATCGTTCCGTTTTTTTATTTAGAAGCAGATGTTTCTCTGTACAGCCTATGGTAACATTCACTCGGGTATATACCAACACAGCTCCAAGAAGAAACGTGTTTCTAACTAGCTGAATCTAAACATAAGTTCAACACTCTTAGTTCAACGAACGGACAGCAGAGCAGTTTGAAGGAAACCTTTCTCCTGAGTTTTCGGTGAAGTCTTACTGCTGTTTGTTACATAGGCTGTTATTGGGCTGGAAATGCCTGTTTTGGGATTCCGCACAGAAAGGGTTTGCAAACTGCTGAATCCACACATGAGTTTAACTCTGAAAGTTCAATACACACATTGACAACCATTCAGTTAGATAGCTCCGTTTTGGTTTTAGGAGCAGATATTTCTCTGTACAGCCTATGGTCCCATTCACTCAGGGATATCCCAACGCAGCTCCTAGAAGAAACGGGTTTCTAACTGGCTGAGTCTAAATATAGTTTCAACTCCTTTAGGTGAACGAAAGCACAGCAGAGCAGTTTGAAGGAAACGTTTCTCGTGATTTTTTGACGTTGTCTTACGGCTGTTTCTTACATATGCCGGTAATGGCCTGGAAATGCCTGTTTTGGGATTCTGCACAGAAAGCGTTTGCAAACTGCTTAATCCACATATGAGTTTAACTCTGTACGTTGAATGCACACACTGACAACCATTCATTTAGATAGCTCCATTTTTGTTTTAGAAGCAGACATTTCTCTGTACAGCCTATGGTCCCATTCACTTGGGGACATCCCAACGCAGCTCCTAGAAAAATCGTGTTTCTAACTCGCTGAATCTAAACATAGATTCAACCCTCTTAGGTGAACAAATGCACAGCAGAGCAGTTTGACGGAATCGTTTGTCCTGAGTTTTCGACGAAGTCTTACTGCTGTTTCTTATATATGCCGGTATTGGGCTGGAAATGCCTGTTTTGGGATTCTGCACAGAAAGGGTTGGCAAACTGCTTAATACACACATGAGTTTACCTCTGTAGGTTGAATTCAGACATTGACAACCATTTACTTAGACAGATCCATTTTGGTTTTAGAAGCAGGTATTTCTCTGTACAGAATATGTTCCCATTCACTCGGGAATATCCCAACGCAGCTCTTAGAAGAAACGTGTTTCTAACTCGCTGAATCTAAACATACATTCAACTCTCTTAGGTGAACAAATGCACAGCAGAGCAGTTTGAAGGAAACGTTTCTCCTGAGTTTCAGACGAAGCCTTAATGCTGTTTCTTCCATATGCCGGTATTGGGCTGGAAAAGCCTGTTTTGGGATTCTGCACAGAAAGTGTTTGCAAAGTGCTGAATACGCCCATGACTTTAACTCTGTAAGCTGAATGCACACATTGACAAACATTCTATTAGATAGCACGGTTTTGGTTTCAGAAGCAGATAATTCTGTACAGCCTATGGTCCCATTCACTCGGGAATATCCCAACACAGCTCCTAGGGGAAACGTGTTTCTAATTCGCTGAATCTAAACATAGATTCAACTCCCTTAGTTGAACGAACACACAGCAGAGCAGTTTGAAGGAGACGTTTCTCCTGAGTTATAGATGAAGTCTTACTGCAGCTTCTTACATATGCTGGTATTGGGCTGGAAATTCCTGTATTATGCAAAGAACGTGTTTGCAAGCTGCTGAATCCATACATGAGTTTAACTCTGTAAGTAGAATGCACACGTTGACAACCATTTAGTTAGATAGCTCCGTTTTGGTGTTAGAAGCAGATATTTCTCTGTACAGCCTATGGTCCCATTCACTCGGGAATATCCCAACGCACCTGCTAGAAGAAACGTGTTTCTAATTCGCTGAATCTAAACGTAGATTCAACTCCCGTAGGTGAAAGAACGCACAGCAGAGCAGTTTCAAGGAAACGTCTCTCCTGAGTTTTAGACGAAGTCTTACTGCTGTTTCTTACATATGCCGGTGTAGGGCTAGAAATGCCTCTTTTGGGATTCTGCACAGAAAGGGTTTGCAAACTGCTGAATCCACACATGAGTTTAACTCTGTCAGGTGAATGCGCACATTGACAACCATTCAGTTACATAGCTCCGTTTTGCTTTCAGAAGCAAACATTTCTCTGTACCGCCTGTGGTCCCATTCACTCGGGAATATACCAACACAGCTCCAAGAAGAAACGTGTTTCTAACTCGCTGAATCTAAACATAGATTCAACTCTCTTTGGTAAACGAACACACAGCAGAGCAATTTCAAGGAAACGTTTCTCTTGAGTTATAGATGACGTCTTAGTGCTGTTTCTTACATATGCCGGTGTAGGGCTAGAAATGCCTGATTTGGGATTCTGCAGAGAAAGGGTTTGCAAACTGCTGAATCCACAGGTGGGTTTAACTCTGTCAGTTGAATGCACACATTGACAACCATTCAGTTAGATAGCTCTGCTTTGGTTTTAGAAGCAGATATTTCTCTGTACATCCTATGGTCCCATTCACTGGGGGATAATCAAATGCAGCTCCTAGAAGAAACGTGTTTCTAACTCGCTGAATCTAAACATCGATGCAACTCTCTTAGTTGAAAGAATGCACAGCAGACCAGTTTGAAAGAAACGTTTCCCCTGAGTTTTAGAGGAAGTCATACTGCTGTTTCCTACATATGCCTGTATTGGGCTGGAAAAGCCTGTTTTAGGATTCTGCACAGAAAGTGTTTGCAAACTCCTGAATCCACACATGAGTTTAACTCTGTAAGTAGAATGGACACATTGACAACCATTTAGTTGGATGGCTCCGTTTTGTTGTAAGAAACAGATATTTCTCTGTACAGCCTTTGGTCCCATTCACTCGGGAATATCCCAACGCAGCTCCTAGAAGAAACGTGTTTCTAACTCGCTGAAGCTAAACATGGATTCAACTCTCCTAGGTGAAGGAACGAACAGCAGAGCAGTTTGAAGGAAACGTTTCCCCTGAGTATTTGACGAAGTCTTACTGCTGTTTCTTCCATACGCCCGTTTGGGGCTGGAAAAGCCTATTTTGGGATTCTGCACAGAAAGGGTATGCAAATTGCTGAATCGACACGAGTTTATCTCTGTAAGATGAATGCACGAATTGAAAACCATTCAGTTACATCGTTCCGTTTTTTTATTTAGAAGCAGATGTTTCTCTGTACAGCCTATGGTAACATTCACTCGGGTATATACCAACACAGCTCCAAGAAGAAACGTGTTTCTAACTAGCTGAATCTAAACATAAGTTCAACACTCTTAGTTCAACGAACGGACAGCAGAGCAGTTTGAAGGAAACCTTTCTCCTGAGTTTTCGGTGAAGTCTTACTGCTGTTTGTTACATAGGCCGTTATTGGGCTGGAAATGCCTGTTTTGGGATTCCGCACAGAAAGGGTTTGCAAACTGCTGAATCCACACATGAGTTTAACTCTGAAAGTTCAATACACACATTGACAACCATTCAGTTAGATAGCTCCGTTTTGGTTTTAGGAGCAGATATTTCTCTGTACAGCCTATGGTCCCATTCACTCAGGGATATCCCAACGCAGCTCCTAGAAGAAACGGGTTTCTAACTGGCTGAGTCTAAATATAGTTTCAACTCCTTTAGGTGAACGAAAGCACAGCAGAGCAGTTTGAAGGAAACGTTTCTCGTGATTTTTTGACGTTGTCTTACGGCTGTTTCTTACATATGCCGGTAATGGCCTGGAAATGCCTGTTTTGGGATTCTGCACAGAAAGCGTTTGCAAACTGCTTAATCCACATATGAGTTTAACTCTGTACGTTGAATGCACACACTGACAACCATTCATTTAGATAGCTCCATTTTTGTTTTAGAAGCAGACATTTCTCTGTACAGCCTATGGTCCCATTCACTTGGGGACATCCCAACGCAGCTCCTAGAAAAATCGTGTTTCTAACTCGCTGAATCTAAACATAGATTCAACCCTCTTAGGTGAACAAATGCACAGCAGAGCAGTTTGACGGAATCGTTTGTCCTGAGTTTTCGACGAAGTCTTACTGCTGTTTCTTATATATGCCGGTATTGGGCTGGAAATGCCTGTTTTGGGATTCTGCACAGAAAGGGTTGGCAAACTGCTTAATACACACATGAGTTTACCTCTGTAGGTTGAATTCAGACATTGACAACCATTTACTTAGACAGATCCATTTTGGTTTTAGAAGCAGGTATTTCTCTGTACAGAATATGTTCCCATTCACTCGGGAATATCCCAACGCAGCTCTTAGAAGAAACGTGTTTCTAACTCGCTGAATCTAAACATACATTCAACTCTCTTAGGTGAACAAATGCACAGCAGAGCAGTTTGAAGGAAACGTTTCTCCTGAGTTTCAGACGAAGCCTTAAAGCTGTTTCTTCCATATGCCGGTATTGGGCTGGAAATGCCTGTTTTGGGATTCTGCACAGAAAGTGTTTGCAAAGTGCTGAATACGCCCATGACTTCAACTCTGTAAGCTGAATGCACACATTGACAAACATTCTATTAGATAGCACGGTTTTGGTTTCAGAAGCAGATAATTCTGTACAGCCTATGGTCCCATTCACTCGGGAATATCCCAACGCAGCTCCTAGGGGAAACGTGTTTCTAATTCGCTGAATCTAAACATAGATTCAACTCCCTTAGTTGAACGAACACACAGCAGAGCAGTTTGAAGGAGACGTTTCTCCTGAGTTATAGATGAAGTCTTACTGCAGTTTCTTACATATGCTGGTATTGGGCTGGAAATTCCTGTATTATGCAAAGAACGTGTTTGCAAGCTGCTGAATCCATACATGAGTTTAACTCTGTAAGTAGAATGCACACGTTGACAACCATTTAGTTAGATAGCTCCGTTTTGGTGTTAGAAGCAGATATTTCTCTGTACAGCCTATGGTCCCATTCACTCGGGAATATCCGAACGCAGCTACTAGAAGAAACGTGTTTCTAATTCGCTGAATCCAAATGTAGATTCAACTCTCTTAGGTGAACGAACGCACAGCAGAGCAGTTTCAAGGAAACGTTTCTCCCGAGTTTTAGACGAAGTCTTACTGCTGCTTCGTACATATGCCGGTATTGGGCTGGAAATGCCTGTTTTGGGATTCTGCACAGAAAAGGTTTGCAAACTGCTGAATCCATACATGAGTTTAACTCTGTCAGGTGAATGCACACATTGACAATCATTCAGTTAGATAGCTCCGTTTCTCTTTTAGAAGCAGATATTTCTCTGTAGAGCCTATTGTCCCTTTCACTCGGGAATATCCCAGTGCAGCTCCTAGAAGAAACGTGTTTCTAACTCGCTGATTCTAAACATGGATTCAACTCTCTTAGGTGAACGAACGCACTGCAGAGCAATTTGAAGTAAACGTTTCTCCTGAGTTTTAGACGAAGTCTTAGTGCTGTTTCTTACATATGCCGGTATTGGGCTGGAAATGCCAGTATTGGGATTCTGCACAGAAAGGCTTTACAAACTCTTGAATCCACACATGAGTTTCACTCTGTAGATTGAATGCACACATTGACACCCATTCAGTTAGATAGCTTCCTTTTCGCTTTAGAAGCAAATATTTCTCTGTGCAGCCTATGGTAACATTCACTCGGGAATATCCTAACACAGCTCCAAGAAGAAACGTGTTTCTAACTCGCTGAATCTAAACATAGATTCAACTCTCTTAGGTGAAGGAACGAACAGCAGACCACTTTGAAGGAAACGTTTCCCCTGAGCTTTTGACGAAGTCTTAATCCTGTTTCTTCCATATGCCCGTTTTGGGCTGGAAAAGCCTATTTAGGGATTCTGCACAGAAAGGGTATGCAAATTGCCCAATCGACACGAATTTATCTCCGTAAGATGAATGCACGAATTGAAAACCATTCAGTTACATAGTTCCGTTTTGGATTTAAACAGATATTTCTCTGTACAGCCTATGGTAACATTCACTCGGGTATATCCCAACACAGCTCTTAGAAGAGACGTGTTTCTAACTTGCTGAATCTAAACATAAGTTTGACTCGCTTAGTTCAACGAACGCACAGCAGAGCAGTCTGAAGGAAACCTTTCTCCTGAGTTTTCGGTGAAGTCTTACTGCTGTTTGTTACATAGGCCGTTATTGGGCTGGAAATGCCTGTTTTGGGATTCTTCACAGAAAGTGTTGGCACACTGCTTAATACACACATGAGCTTAACTCTGTATGTTGAATTCAGACATTGACAATCATTTACTTAGACAGATCCATTTTGATTTTAGAAGCAGGTATTTCTCTGTACACAATATGTTCCCATTCACTCGGGAATATCCCAACGCAGCTCTTAGAAGAAAGGTGTTTCTAACTCGCTGAATCTAAATATAGATTCAACCCTCTTAGGTGAACAAATGCACAGCAGAGCGGTTTGAAGGAAACGTTTCTCCAGAGTTTCAGACGAAGCCTTAATGCTGTTTCTTCCATATGCCGGTATTGGGCTGGAAATGCCTGTTTTGGGATTCTGCACAGAAAGTGTTTGCAAAGTGCTGAATAGGCCTATGACTTTAACTCTGTAAGCTGAATGCACACATTGACAAACATTCTATTAGATAGCTCGGTTTTGGTTTCAGAAGCAGATAATTCTGTACAGCCTATGGTCCCATTCACTCGGGAATATCCCAACGCAGCTCCTAGAAGATACGTGTTTCTAACTCGCTGAGTCTATACATTGACTCAACACTCTTAGGTGAACGAACACACAGCAGAGCAGTTTGAAGGAAACCTTTCTCCTGAGTTTCAGACTGTGTCTTACTGCTCTTTCTTTCATATACCAGTATTGGGCTGGAAATGCCTGTTTTGGGATTCTGCACAGAAAGTGTTGGCAAACTGCTGAATCCACACATGAGTTTACCTCTGTAAGTTGAATGCACACATTGACAACCATTCAGTTAGATAGCTCCGTTTTGGTTTTAGAAGGAGATATTTCTCTGAACAGCCTATGGTCACATACACCCAGGAATATCCCAATGCAGCTCCTAGAAGAAACGTGTTTCCAACTCGCCAAATCTAAACAGAATCAGCTCTCTTAGGCGCATGAACGCACAGCAGAGCAGTTTGAAGGAAACGTTTCTCCCCAGTTTTAGATGAAGTCTTACTGCAGTTTCTTACATATGCCGGTACTGGGCTGGAAATTCCTGTTTTCGGATTGTGCAAAGACACGGTTTGCAAACTGTGGAACCCACACATGAGTTTAACTCTGTATGTAGAATGCACACATTGACAACCATTCAGTTAGATATCTCCATTATGGGGTTAGAAGTCGATATTTTTTGCACAGCCTATGGTCCCATTCACTCGGGAATATCCCAGTGCAGCTCCTAGAAGAAACTTGTTTCTAACTCGATGAATCTAAACATACATTCAAATCTCTTAGGTGAACAAAAGCACAGCAGCGCAGTTTGAATGAAACGTTTCTCCTGAGTTTTAGACGAAATCTTACTGCTGTTTCTTACATATGCCAGTATAGGGCAAGAAATACCTGTTTTGGGAACCTGCACAGAAAGGGTTTGCAAACTGCTGAATCCACACATGAGTTTAACTCTGTCAGGTGAATGCGCACATTGAAAACCATTCAGTTACATAGCTCCGTTTTGCTTTCAGAAGCAAACATTTCTCTGTACCGCCTGTGGTCCCATTCACTCGGGAATATACCAACACAGCTCCAAGAAGAAACGTGTTTCTAACTCGCTGAATCTAAACATAGATTCAACTCTCTTTGGTTAACGAACACACAGCAGAGCAATTTCAAGGAAACGTTTCTCTTGAGTTATAGATGACGTCTTAGTGCTGTTTCTTACATATGCCGGTGTAGGGCTAGAAATGCCTGATTTGGGATTCTGCAGAGAAAGGGTTTGCAAACTGCTGAATCCACAGGTGGGTTTAACTCTGTCAGTTGAATGCACACATTGACAACCATTCAGTTAGATAGCTCTGCTTTGGTTTTAGAAGCAGATATTTCTCTGTACATCCTATGGTCCCATTCACTGGGGGATAATCAAATGCAGCTCCTAGAAGAAACGTGTTTCTAACTCGCTGAATCTAAACATCGATGCAACTCTCTTAGTTGAAAGAATGCATAGCAGACCACTTTGAAAGAAACGTTTCCCCTGAGTTTTAGAGGAAGTCATACTGCTGTTTCCTACATATGCCTGTATTGGGCTGGAAAAGCCTGTTTTAGGATTCTGCACAGAAAGTGTTTGCAAACTCCTGAATCCACACATGAGTTTAACTCTGTAAGTAGAATGGACACATTGACAACCATTTAGTTGGATGGCTCCGTTTTGTTGTAAGAAACAGATATTTCTCTGTACAGCCTATGGTCCCATTCACTCGGGAATATCCCAACGCAGCTCCTAGAAGAAACGTGTTTCTAACTCGCTGAAGCTAAACATGGATTCAACTCTCCTAGGTGAAGGAACGAACAGCAGAGCAGTTTGAAGGAAACGTTTCCCCTGAGTATTTGACGAAGTCTTACTGCTGTTTCTTCCATACGCCCGTTTGGGGCTGGAAAAGCCTATTTTGGGATTCTGCACAGAAAGGGTATGCAAATTGCTGAATCGACACGAGTTTATCTCTGTAAGATGAATGCACGAATTGAAAACCATTCAGTTACATCGTTCCGTTTTTTTATTTAGAAGCAGATGTTTCTCTGTACAGCCTATGGTAACATTCACTCGGGTATATACCAACACAGCTCCAAGAAGAAACGTGTTTCTAACTAGCTGAATCTAAACATAAGTTCAACACTCTTAGTTCAACGAACGGACAGCAGAGCAGTTTGAAGGAAACCTTTCTCCTGAGTTTTCGGTGAAGTCTTACTGCTGTTTGTTACATAGGCCGTTATTGGGCTGGAAATGCCTGTTTTGGGATTCCGCACAGAAAGGGTTTGCAAACTGCTGAATCCACACATGAGTTTAACTCTGAAAGTTCAATACACACATTGACAACCATTCAGTTAGATAGCTCCGTTTTGGTTTTAGGAGCAGATATTTCTCTGTACAGCCTATGGTCCCATTCACTCAGGGATATCCCAACGCAGCTCCTAGAAGAAACGGGTTTCTAACTGGCTGAGTCTAAATATAGTTTCAACTCCTTTAGGTGAACGAAAGCACAGCAGAGCAGTTTGAAGGAAACGTTTCTCGTGATTTTTTGACGTTGTCTTACTGCTGTTTCTTACATATGCCGGTAATGGCCTGGAAATGCCTGTTTTGGGATTCTGCACAGAAAGCGTTTGCAAACTGCTTAATCCACATATGAGTTTAACTCTGTACGTTGAATGCACACACTGACAACCATTCATTTAGATAGCTCCATTTTTGTCTTAGAAGCAGACATTTCTCTGTACAGCCTATGGTCCCATTCACTTGGGGACATCCCAACGCAGCTCCTAGAAAAATCGTGTTTCTAACTCGCTGAATCTAAACATAGATTCAACCCTCTTAGGTGAACAAATGCACAGCAGAGCAGTTTGACGGAATCGTTTGTCCTGAGTTTTCGACGAAGTCTTACTGCTGTTTCTTATATATGCCGGTATTGGGCTGGAAATGCCTGTTTTGGGATTCTGCACAGAAAGGGTTGGCAAACTGCTTAATACACACATGAGTTTACCTCTGTAGGTTGAATTCAGACATTGACAACCATTTACTTAGACAGATCCATTTTGGTTTTAGAAGCAGGTATTTCTCTGTACAGAATATGTTCCCATTCACTCGGGAATATCCCAACGCAGCTCTTAGAAGAAACGTGTTTCTAACTCGCTGAATCTAAACATACATTCAACTCTCTTAGGTGAACAAATGCACAGCAGAGCAGTTTGAAGGAAACGTTTCTCCTGAGTTTCAGACGAAGCCTTAAAGCTGTTTCTTCCATATGCCGGTATTGGGCTGGAAATGCCTGTTTTGGGATTCTGCACAGAAAGTGTTTGCAAAGTGCTGAATACGCCCATGACTTCAACTCTGTAAGCTGAATGCACACATTGACAAACATTCTATTAGATAGCACGGTTTTGGTTTCAGAAGCAGATAATTCTGTACAGCCTATGGTCCCATTCACTCGGGAATATCCCAACGCAGCTCCTAGGGGAAACGTGTTTCTAATTCGCTGAATCTAAACATAGATTCAACTCCCTTAGTTGAACGAACACACAGCAGAGCAGTTTGAAGGAGACGTTTCTCCTGAGTTATAGATGAAGTCTTACTGCAGTTTCTTACATATGCTGGTATTGGGCTGGAAATTCCTGTATTATGCAAAGAACGTGTTTGCAAGCTGCTGAATCCATACATGAGTTTAACTCTGTAAGTAGAATGCACACGTTGACAACCATTTAGTTAGATAGCTCCGTTTTGGTGTTAGAAGCAGATATTTCTCTGTACAGCCTATGGTCCCATTCACTCGGGAATATCCGAACGCAGCTACTAGAAGAAACGTGTTTCTAATTCGCTGAATCCAAATGTAGATTCAACTCTCTTAGGTGAACGAACGCACAGCAGAGCAGTTTCAAGGAAACGTTTCTCCCGAGTTTTAGACGAAGTCTTACTGCTGCTTCGTACATATGCCGGTATTGGGCTGGAAATGCCTGTTTTGGGATTCTGCACAGAAAAGGTTTGCAAACTGCTGAATCCATACATGAGTTTAACTCTGTCAGGTGAATGCACACATTGACAATCATTCAGTTAGATAGCTCCGTTTCTCTTTTAGAAGCAGATATTTCTCTGTAGAGCCTATTGTCCCTTTCACTCGGGAATATCCCAGTGCAGCTCCTAGAAGAAACGTGTTTCTAACTCGCTGATTCTAAACATGGATTCAACTCTCTTAGGTGAACGAACGCACTGCAGAGCAGTTTGAAGTAAACGTTTCTCCTGAGTTTTAGACGAAGTCTTAGTGCTGTTTCTTACATATGCCGGTATTGGGCTGGAAATGCCAGTATTGGGATTCTGCACAGAAAGGCTTTACAAACTCTTGAATCCACACATGAGTTTCACTCTGTAGATTGAATGCACACATGGACACCCATTCAGTTAGATAGCTTCCTTTTCGCTTTAGAAGCAAATATTTCTCTGTGCAGCCTATGGTAACATTCACTCGGGAATATCCTAACACAGCTCCAAGAAGAAACGTGTTTCTAACTCGCTGAATCTAAACATAGATTCAACTCTCTTAGGTGAAGGAACGAACAGCAGACCACTTTGAAGGAAACGTTTCCCCTGAGCTTTTGACGAAGTCTTAATCCTGTTTCTTCCATATGCCCGTTTTGGGCTGGAAAAGCCTATTTAGGGATTCTGCACAGAAAGGGTATGCAAATTGCCCAATCGACACGAATTTATCTCCGTAAGATGAATGCACGAATTGAAAACCATTCAGTTACATAGTTCCGTTTTGGATTTAAACAGATATTTCTCTGTACAGCCTATGGTAACATTCACTCGGGTATATCCCAACACAGCTCTTAGAAGAGACGTGTTTCTAACTTGCTGAATCTAAACATAAGTTTGACTCGCTTAGTTCAACGAACGCACAGCAGAGCAGTCTGAAGGAAACCTTTCTCCTGAGTTTTCGGTGAAGTCTTACTGCTGTTTGTTACATAGGCCGTTATTGGGCTGGAAATGCCTGTTTTGGGATTCTTCACAGAAAGTGTTGGCACACTGCTTAATACACACATGAGCTTAACTCTGTATGTTGAATTCAGACATTGACAATCATTTACTTAGACAGATCCATTTTGATTTTAGAAGCAGGTATTTCTCTGTACACAATATGTTCCCATTCACTCGGGAATATCCCAACGCAGCTCTTAGAAGAAAGGTGTTTCTAACTCGCTGAATCTAAATATAGATTCAACCCTCTTAGGTGAACAAATGCACAGCAGAGCGGTTTGAAGGAAACGTTTCTCCAGAGTTTCAGACGAAGCCTTAATGCTGTTTCTTCCATATGCCGGTATTGGGCTGGAAATGCCTGTTTTGGGATTCTGCACAGAAAGTGTTTGCAAAGTGCTGAATAGGCCTATGACTTTAACTCTGTAAGCTGAATGCACACATTGACAAACATTCTATTAGATAGCTCGGTTTTGGTTTCAGAAGCAGATAATTCTGTACAGCCTATGGTCCCATTCACTCGGGAATATCCCAACGCAGCTCCTAGAAGAAACGTGTTTCTAACTCGCTGAGTCTATACATTGACTCAACACTCTTAGGTGAACGAACACACAGCAGAGCAGTTTGAAGGAAACCTTTCTCCTGAGTTTCAGACTGTGTCTTACTGCTCTTTCTTTCATATACCAGTATTGGGCTGGAAATGCCTGTTTTGGGATTCTGCACAGAAAGTGTTGGCAAACTGCTGAATCCACACATGAGTTTACCTCTGTAAGTTGAATGCACACATTGACAACCATTCAGTTAGATAGCTCCGTTTTGGTTTTAGAAGGAGATATTTCTCTGAACAGCCTATGGTCACATACACCCAGGAATATCCCAATGCAGCTCCTAGAAGAAACGTGTTTCCAACTCGCCAAATCTAAACAGAATCAGCTCTCTTAGGCGCATGAACGCACAGCAGAGCAGTTTGAAGGAAACGTTTCTCCCCAGTTTTAGATGAAGTCTTAATGCAGTTTCTTACATATGCCGGTACTGGGCTGGAAATTCCTGTTTTCGGATTGTGCAAAGACACGGTTTGCAAACTGTGGAACCCACACATGAGTTTAACTCTGTATGTAGAATGCACACATTGACAACCATTCAGTTAGATATCTCCATTATGGGGTTAGAAATCGATATTTTTTGCACAGCCTATGGTCCCATTCACTCGGGAATATCCCAGTGCAGCTCCTAGAAGAAACTTGTTTCTAACTCGATGAATCTAAACATACATTCAAATCTCTTAGGTGAACAAAAGCACAGCAGCGCAGTTTGAATGAAACGTTTCTCCTGAGTTTTAGACGAAATCTTACTGCTGTTTCTTACATATGCCAGTATAGGGCAAGAAATACCTGTTTTGGGAACCTGCACAGAAAGGGTTTGCAAACTGCTGAATCCACACATGAGTTTAACTCTGTCAGGTGAATGCGCACATTGACAACCATTCAGTTACATAGCTCCGTTTTGCTTTCAGAAGCAAACATTTCTCTGTACCGCCTGTGGTCCCATTCACTCGGGAATATACCAACACAGCTCCAAGAAGAAACGTGTTTCTAACTCGCTGAATCTAAACATAGATTCAACTCTCTTTGGTTAACGAACACACAGCAGAGCAATTTCAAGGAAACGTTTCTCTTGAGTTATAGATGACGTCTTAGTGCTGTTTCTTACATATGCCGGTGTAGGGCTAGAAATGCCTGATTTGGGATTCTGCAGAGAAAGGGTTTGCAAACTGCTGAATCCACAGGTGGGTTTAACTCTGTCAGTTGAATGCACACATTGACAACCATTCAGTTAGATAGCTCTGCTTTGGTTTTAGAAGCAGATATTTCTCTGTACATCCTATGGTCCCATTCACTGGGGGATAATCAAATGCAGCTCCTAGAAGAAACGTGTTTCTAACTCGCTGAATCTAAACATCGATGCAACTCTCTTAGTTGAAAGAATGCATAGCAGACCACTTTGAAAGAAACGTTTCCCCTGAGTTTTAGAGGAAGTCATACTGCTGTTTCCTACATATGCCTGTATTGGGCTGGAAAAGCCTGTTTTAGGATTCTGCACAGAAAGTGTTTGCAAACTCCTGAATCCACACATGAGTTTAACTCTGTAAGTAGAATGGACACATTGACAACCATTTAGTTGGATGGCTCCGTTTTGTTGTAAGAAACAGATATTTCTCTGTACAGCCTATGGTCCCATTCACTCGGGAATATCCCAACGCAGCTCCTAGAAGAAACGTGTTTCTAACTCGCTGAAGCTAAACATGGATTCAACTCTCCTAGGTGAAGGAACGAACAGCAGAGCAGTTTGAAGGAAACGTTTCCCCTGAGTATTTGACGAAGTCTTACTGCTGTTTCTTCCATACGCCCGTTTGGGGCTGGAAAAGCCTATTTTGGGATTCTGCACAGAAAGGGTATGCAAATTGCTGAATCGACACGAGTTTATCTCTGTAAGATGAATGCACGAATTGAAAACCATTCAGTTACATCGTTCCGTTTTTTTATTTAGAAGCAGATGTTTCTCTGTACAGCCTATGGTAACATTCACTCGGGTATATACCAACACAGCTCCAAGAAGAAACGTGTTTCTAACTAGCTGAATCTAAACATAAGTTCAACACTCTTAGTTCAACGAACGGACAGCAGAGCAGTTTGAAGGAAACCTTTCTCCTGAGTTTTCGGTGAAGTCTTACTGCTGTTTGTTACATAGGCCGTTATTGGGCTGGAAATGCCTGTTTTGGGATTCCGCACAGAAAGGGTTTGCAAACTGCTGAATCCACACATGAGTTTAACTCTGAAAGTTCAATACACACATTGACAACCATTCAGTTAGATAGCTCCGTTTTGGTTTTAGGAGCAGATATTTCTCTGTACAGCCTATGGTCCCATTCACTCAGGGATATCCCAACGCAGCTCCTAGAAGAAACGGGTTTCTAACTGGCTGAGTCTAAATATAGTTTCAACTCCTTTAGGTGAACGAAAGCACAGCAGAGCAGTTTGAAGGAAACGTTTCTCGTGATTTTTTGACGTTGTCTTACTGCTGTTTCTTACATATGCCGGTAATGGCCTGGAAATGCCTGTTTTGGGATTCTGCACAGAAAGCGTTTGCAAACTGCTTAATCCACATATGAGTTTAACTCTGTACGTTGAATGCACACACTGACAACCATTCATTTAGATAGCTCCATTTTTGTCTTAGAAGCAGACATTTCTCTGTACAGCCTATGGTCCCATTCACTTGGGGACATCCCAACGCAGCTCCTAGAAAAATCGTGTTTCTAACTCGCTGAATCTAAACATAGATTCAACCCTCTTAGGTGAACAAATGCACAGCAGAGCAGTTTGACGGAATCGTTTGTCCTGAGTTTTCGACGAAGTCTTACTGCTGTTTCTTATATATGCCGGTATTGGGCTGGAAATGCCTGTTTTGGGATTCTGCACAGAAAGGGTTGGCAAACTGCTTAATACACACATGAGTTTACCTCTGTAGGTTGAATTCAGACATTGACAACCATTTACTTAGACAGATCCATTTTGGTTTTAGAAGCAGGTATTTCTCTGTACAGAATATGTTCCCATTCACTCGGGAATATCCCAACGCAGCTCTTAGAAGAAACGTGTTTCTAACTCGCTGAATCTAAACATACATTCAACTCTCTTAGGTGAACAAATGCACAGCAGAGCAGTTTGAAGGAAACGTTTCTCCTGAGTTTCAGACGAAGCCTTAAAGCTGTTTCTTCCATATGCCGGTATTGGGCTGGAAATGCCTGTTTTGGGATTCTGCACAGAAAGTGTTTGCAAAGTGCTGAATACGCCCATGACTTCAACTCTGTAAGCTGAATGCACACATTGACAAACATTCTATTAGATAGCACGGTTTTGGTTTCAGAAGCAGATAATTCTGTACAGCCTATGGTCCCATTCACTCGGGAATATCCCAACGCAGCTCCTAGGGGAAACGTGTTTCTAATTCGCTGAATCTAAACATAGATTCAACTCCCTTAGTTGAACGAACACACAGCAGAGCAGTTTGAAGGAGACGTTTCTCCTGAGTTATAGATGAAGTCTTACTGCAGTTTCTTACATATGCTGGTATTGGGCTGGAAATTCCTGTATTATGCAAAGAACGTGTTTGCAAGCTGCTGAATCCATACATGAGTTTAACTCTGTAAGTAGAATGCACACGTTGACAACCATTTAGTTAGATAGCTCCGTTTTGGTGTTAGAAGCAGATATTTCTCTGTACAGCCTATGGTCCCATTCACTCGGGAATATCCGAACGCAGCTACTAGAAGAAACGTGTTTCTAATTCGCTGAATCCAAATGTAGATTCAACTCTCTTAGGTGAACGAACGCACAGCAGAGCAGTTTCAAGGAAACGTTTCTCCCGAGTTTTAGACGAAGTCTTACTGCTGCTTCGTACATATGCCGGTATTGGGCTGGAAATGCCTGTTTTGGGATTCTGCACAGAAAAGGTTTGCAAACTGCTGAATCCATACATGAGTTTAACTCTGTCAGGTGAATGCACACATTGACAATCATTCAGTTAGATAGCTCCGTTTCTCTTTTAGAAGCAGATATTTCTCTGTAGAGCCTATTGTCCCTTTCACTCGGGAATATCCCAGTGCAGCTCCTAGAAGAAACGTGTTTCTAACTCGCTGATTCTAAACATGGATTCAACTCTCTTAGGTGAACGAACGCACTGCAGAGCAGTTTGAAGTAAACGTTTCTCCTGAGTTTTAGACGAAGTCTTAGTGCTGTTTCTTACATATGCCGGTATTGGGCTGGAAATGCCAGTATTGGGATTCTGCACAGAAAGGCTTTACAAACTCTTGAATCCACACATGAGTTTCACTCTGTAGATTGAATGCACACATGGACACCCATTCAGTTAGATAGCTTCCTTTTCGCTTTAGAAGCAAATATTTCTCTGTGCAGCCTATGGTAACATTCACTCGGGAATATCCTAACACAGCTCCAAGAAGAAACGTGTTTCTAACTCGCTGAATCTAAACATAGATTCAACTCTCTTAGGTGAAGGAACGAACAGCAGACCACTTTGAAGGAAACGTTTCCCCTGAGCTTTTGACGAAGTCTTAATCCTGTTTCTTCCATATGCCCGTTTTGGGCTGGAAAAGCCTATTTAGGGATTCTGCACAGAAAGGGTATGCAAATTGCCCAATCGACACGAATTTATCTCCGTAAGATGAATGCACGAATTGAAAACCATTCAGTTACATAGTTCCGTTTTGGATTTAAACAGATATTTCTCTGTACAGCCTATGGTAACATTCACTCGGGTATATCCCAACACAGCTCTTAGAAGAGACGTGTTTCTAACTTGCTGAATCTAAACATAAGTTTGACTCGCTTAGTTCAACGAACGCACAGCAGAGCAGTCTGAAGGAAACCTTTCTCCTGAGTTTTCGGTGAAGTCTTACTGCTGTTTGTTACATAGGCCGTTATTGGGCTGGAAATGCCTGTTTTGGGATTCTTCACAGAAAGTGTTGGCACACTGCTTAATACACACATGAGCTTAACTCTGTATGTTGAATTCAGACATTGACAATCATTTACTTAGACAGATCCATTTTGATTTTAGAAGCAGGTATTTCTCTGTACACAATATGTTCCCATTCACTCGGGAATATCCCAACGCAGCTCTTAGAAGAAAGGTGTTTCTAACTCGCTGAATCTAAATATAGATTCAACCCTCTTAGGTGAACAAATGCACAGCAGAGCGGTTTGAAGGAAACGTTTCTCCAGAGTTTCAGACGAAGCCTTAATGCTGTTTCTTCCATATGCCGGTATTGGGCTGGAAATGCCTGTTTTGGGATTCTGCACAGAAAGTGTTTGCAAAGTGCTGAATAGGCCTATGACTTTAACTCTGTAAGCTGAATGCACACATTGACAAACATTCTATTAGATAGCTCGGTTTTGGTTTCAGAAGCAGATAATTCTGTACAGCCTATGGTCCCATTCACTCGGGAATATCCCAACGCAGCTCCTAGAAGAAACGTGTTTCTAACTCGCTGAGTCTATACATTGACTCAACACTCTTAGGTGAACGAACACACAGCAGAGCAGTTTGAAGGAAACCTTTCTCCTGAGTTTCAGACTGTGTCTTACTGCTCTTTCTTTCATATACCAGTATTGGGCTGGAAATGCCTGTTTTGGGATTCTGCACAGAAAGTGTTGGCAAACTGCTGAATCCACACATGAGTTTACCTCTGTAAGTTGAATGCACACATTGACAACCATTCAGTTAGATAGCTCCGTTTTGGTTTTAGAAGGAGATATTTCTCTGAACAGCCTATGGTCACATACACCCAGGAATATCCCAATGCAGCTCCTAGAAGAAACGTGTTTCCAACTCGCCAAATCTAAACAGAATCAGCTCTCTTAGGCGCATGAACGCACAGCAGAGCAGTTTGAAGGAAACGTTTCTCCCCAGTTTTAGATGAAGTCTTAATGCAGTTTCTTACATATGCCGGTACTGGGCTGGAAATTCCTGTTTTCGGATTGTGCAAAGACACGGTTTGCAAACTGTGGAACCCACACATGAGTTTAACTCTGTATGTAGAATGCACACATTGACAACCATTCAGTTAGATATCTCCATTATGGGGTTAGAAGTCGATATTTTTTGCACATCCTATGGTCCCATTCACTCGGGAATATCCCAGTGCAGCTCCTAGAAGAAACTTGTTTCTAACTCGATGAATCTAAACATACATTCAAATCTCTTAGGTGAACAAAAGCACAGCAGCGCAGTTTGAATGAAACGTTTCTCCTGAGTTTTAGACGAAATCTTACTGCTGTTTCTTACATATGCCAGTATAGGGCAAGAAATACCTGTTTTGGGAACCTGCACAGAAAGGGTTTGCAAACTGCTGAATCCACACATGAGTTTAACTCTGTCAGGTGAATGCGCACATTGACAACCATTCAGTTACATAGCTCCGTTTTGCTTTCAGAAGCAAACATTTCTCTGTACCGCCTGTGGTCCCATTCACTCGGGAATATACCAACACAGCTCCAAGAAGAAACGTGTTTCTAACTCGCTGAATCTAAACATAGATTCAACTCTCTTTGGTTAACGAACACACAGCAGAGCAATTTCAAGGAAACGTTTCTCTTGAGTTATAGATGACGTCTTAGTGCTGTTTCTTACATATGCCGGTGTAGGGCTAGAAATGCCTGATTTGGGATTCTGCAGAGAAAGGGTTTGCAAACTGCTGAATCCACAGGTGGGTTTAACTCTGTCAGTTGAATGCACACATTGACAACCATTCAGTTAGATAGCTCTGCTTTGGTTTTAGAAGCAGATATTTCTCTGTACATCCTATGGTCCCATTCACTGGGGGATAATCAAATGCAGCTCCTAGAAGAAACGTGTTTCTAACTCGCTGAATCTAAACATCGATGCAACTCTCTTAGTTGAAAGAATGCATAGCAGACCACTTTGAAAGAAACGTTTCCCCTGAGTTTTAGAGGAAGTCATACTGCTGTTTCCTACATATGCCTGTATTGGGCTGGAAAAGCCTGTTTTAGGATTCTGCACAGAAAGTGTTTGCAAACTCCTGAATCCACACATGAGTTTAACTCTGTAAGTAGAATGGACACATTGACAACCATTTAGTTGGATGGCTCCGTTTTGTTGTAAGAAACAGATATTTCTCTGTACAGCCTATGGTCCCATTCACTCGGGAATATCCCAACGCAGCTCCTAGAAGAAACGTGTTTCTAACTCGCTGAAGCTAAACATGGATTCAACTCTCCTAGGTGAAGGAACGAACAGCAGAGCAGTTTGAAGGAAACGTTTCCCCTGAGTATTTGACGAAGTCTTACTGCTGTTTCTTCCATACGCCCGTTTGGGGCTGGAAAAGCCTATTTTGGGATTCTGCACAGAAAGGGTATGCAAATTGCTGAATCGACACGAGTTTATCTCTGTAAGATGAATGCACGAATTGAAAACCATTCAGTTACATCGTTCCGTTTTTTTATTTAGAAGCAGATGTTTCTCTGTACAGCCTATGGTAACATTCACTCGGGTATATACCAACACAGCTCCAAGAAGAAACGTGTTTCTAACTAGCTGAATCTAAACATAAGTTCAACACTCTTAGTTCAACGAACGGACAGCAGAGCAGTTTGAAGGAAACCTTTCTCCTGAGTTTTCGGTGAAGTCTTACTGCTGTTTGTTACATAGGCCGTTATTGGGCTGGAAATGCCTGTTTTGGGATTCCGCACAGAAAGGGTTTGCAAACTGCTGAATCCACACATGAGTTTAACTCTGAAAGTTCAATACACACATTGACAACCATTCAGTTAGATAGCTCCGTTTTGGTTTTAGGAGCAGATATTTCTCTGTACAGCCTATGGTCCCATTCACTCAGGGATATCCCAACGCAGCTCCTAGAAGAAACGGGTTTCTAACTGGCTGAGTCTAAATATAGTTTCAACTCCTTTAGGTGAACGAAAGCACAGCAGAGCAGTTTGAAGGAAACGTTTCTCGTGATTTTTTGACGTTGTCTTACTGCTGTTTCTTACATATGCCGGTAATGGCCTGGAAATGCCTGTTTTGGGATTCTGCACAGAAAGCGTTTGCAAACTGCTTAATCCACATATGAGTTTAACTCTGTACGTTGAATGCACACACTGACAACCATTCATTTAGATAGCTCCATTTTTGTCTTAGAAGCAGACATTTCTCTGTACAGCCTATGGTCCCATTCACTTGGGGACATCCCAACGCAGCTCCTAGAAAAATCGTGTTTCTAACTCGCTGAATCTAAACATAGATTCAACCCTCTTAGGTGAACAAATGCACAGCAGAGCAGTTTGACGGAATCGTTTGTCCTGAGTTTTCGACGAAGTCTTACTGCTGTTTCTTATATATGCCGGTATTGGGCTGGAAATGCCTGTTTTGGGATTCTGCACAGAAAGGGTTGGCAAACTGCTTAATACACACATGAGTTTACCTCTGTAGGTTGAATTCAGACATTGACAACCATTTACTTAGACAGATCCATTTTGGTTTTAGAAGCAGGTATTTCTCTGTACAGAATATGTTCCCATTCACTCGGGAATATCCCAACGCAGCTCTTAGAAGAAACGTGTTTCTAACTCGCCGAATCTAAACATACATTCAACTCTCTTAGGTGAACAAATGCACAGCAGAGCAGTTTGAAGGAAACGCTTCTCCTGAGTTTCAGACGAAGCCTTAAAGCTGTTTCTTCCATATGCCGGTATTGGGCTGGAAATGCCTGTTTTGGGATTCTGCACAGAAAGTGTTTGCAAAGTGCTGAATACGCCCATGACTTTAACTCTGTAAGTTGAATGCACACATTGACAAACATTCTATTAGATAGCACGGTTTTGGTTTCAGAAGCAGATAATTCTGTACAGCCTATGGTCCCATTCACTCGGGAATATCCCAACGCAGCTCCTAGGGGAAACGTGTTTCTAATTCGCTGAATCTAAACATAGATTCAACTCCCTTAGTTGAACGAACACACAGCAGAGCAGTTTGAAGGAGACGTTTCTCCTGAGTTATAGATGAAGTCTTACTGCAGCTTCTTACATATGCTGGTATTGGGCTGGAAATTCCTGTATTATGCAAAGAACGTGTTTGCAAGCTGCTGAATCCATACATGAGTTTAACTCTGTAAGTAGAATGCACACGTTGACAACCATTTAGTTAGATAGCTCCGTTTTGGTGTTAGAAGCAGATATTTCTCTGTACAGCCTATGGTCCCATTCACTCGGGAATATCCCAACGCACCTGCTAGAAGAAACGTGTTTCTAATTCGCTGAATCTAAACGTAGATTCAACTCCCGTAGGTGAAAGAACGCACAGCAGAGCAGTTTCAAGGAATCGTCTCTCCTGAGTTTTAGACGAAGTCTTACTGCTTTTTCTTACATATGCCGGTGTAGGGCTAGAAATGCCTCTTTTGGGATTCTGCACAGAAAGGGTTTGCAAACTGCTGAATCCACACATGAGTTTAACTCTGTCAGGTGAATGCGCACATTGACAACCATTCAGTTACATAGCTCCGTTTTGCTTTCAGAAGCAAACATTTCTCTGTACCGCCTGTGGTCCCATTCACTCGGGAATATACCAACACAGCTCCAAGAAGAAACGTGTTTCTAACTCGCTGAATCTAAACATAGATTCAACTCTCTTTGGTAAACGAACACACAGCAGAGCAATTTCAAGGAAACGTTTCTCTTGAGTTATAGATGACGTCTTAGTGCTGTTTCTTACATATGCCGGTGTAGGGCTAGAAATGCCTGATTTGGGATTCTGCAGAGAAAGGGTTTGCAAACTGCTGAATCCACAGGTGGGTTTAACTCTGTCAGTTGAATGCACACATTGACAACCATTCAGTTAGATAGCTCTGCTTTGGTTTTAGAAGCAGATATTTCTCTGTACATCCTATGGTCCCATTCACTGGGGGATAATCAAATGCAGCTCCTAGAAGAAACGTGTTTCTAACTCGCTGAATCTAAACATCGATGCAACTCTCTTAGTTGAAAGAATGCACAGCAGACCACTTTGAAAGAAACGTTTCCCCTGAGTTTTAGAGGAAGTCATACTGCTGTTTCCTACATATGCCTGTATTGGGCTGGAAAAGCCTGTTTTAGGATTCTGCACAGAAAGTGTTTGCAAACTCCTGAATCCACACATGAGTTTAACTCTGTAAGTAGAATGGACACATTGACAACCATTTAGTTGGATGGCTCCGTTTTGTTGTAAGAAACAGATATTTCTCTGTACAGCCTATGGTCCCATTCACTCGGGAATATCCCAACGCAGCTCCTAGAAGAAACGTGTTTCTAACTCGCTGAAGCTAAACATGGATTCAACTCTCCTAGGTGAAGGAACGAACAGCAGAGCAGTTTGAAGGAAACGTTTCCCCTGAGTATTTGACGAAGTCTTACTGCTGTTTCTTCCATACGCCCGTTTGGGGCTGGAAAAGCCTATTTTGGGATTCTGCACAGAAAGGGTATGCAAATTGCTGAATCGACACGAGTTTATCTCTGTAAGATGAATGCACGAATTGAAAACCATTCAGTTACATCGTTCCGTTTTTTTATTTAGAAGCAGATGTTTCTCTGTACAGCCTATGGTAACATTCACTCGGGTATATACCAACACAGCTCCAAGAAGAAACGTGTTTCTAACTAGCTGAATCTAAACATAAGTTCAACACTCTTAGTTCAACGAACGGACAGCAGAGCAGTTTGAAGGAAACCTTTCTCCTGAGTTTTCGGTGAAGTCTTACTGCTGTTTGTTACATAGGCTGTTATTGGGCTGGAAATGCCTGTTTTGGGATTCCGCACAGAAAGGGTTTGCAAACTGCTGAATCCACACATGAGTTTAACTCTGAAAGTTCAATACACACATTGACAACCATTCAGTTAGATAGCTCCGTTTTGGTTTTAGGAGCAGATATTTCTCTGTACAGCCTATGGTCCCATTCACTCAGGGATATCCCAACGCAGCTCCTAGAAGAAACGGGTTTCTAACTGGCTGAGTCTAAATATAGTTTCAACTCCTTTAGGTGAACGAAAGCACAGCAGAGCAGTTTGAAGGAAACGTTTCTCGTGATTTTTTGACGTTGTCTTACGGCTGTTTCTTACATATGCCGGTAATGGCCTGGAAATGCCTGTTTTGGGATTCTGCACAGAAAGCGTTTGCAAACTGCTTAATCCACATATGAGTTTAACTCTGTACGTTGAATGCACACACTGACAACCATTCATTTAGATAGCTCCATTTTTGTTTTAGAAGCAGACATTTCTCTGTACAGCCTATGGTCCCATTCACTTGGGGACATCCCAACGCAGCTCCTAGAAAAATCGTGTTTCTAACTCGCTGAATCTAAACATAGATTCAACCCTCTTAGGTGAACAAATGCACAGCAGAGCAGTTTGACGGAATCGTTTGTCCTGAGTTTTCGACGAAGTCTTACTGCTGTTTCTTATATATGCCGGTATTGGGCTGGAAATGCCTGTTTTGGGATTCTGCACAGAAAGGGTTGGCAAACTGCTTAATACACACATGAGTTTACCTCTGTAGGTTGAATTCAGACATTGACAACCATTTACTTAGACAGATCCATTTTGGTTTTAGAAGCAGGTATTTCTCTGTACAGAATATGTTCCCATTCACTCGGGAATATCCCAACGCAGCTCTTAGAAGAAACGTGTTTCTAACTCGCTGAATCTAAACATACATTCAACTCTCTTAGGTGAACAAATGCACAGCAGAGCAGTTTGAAGGAAACGCTTCTCCTGAGTTTCAGACGAAGCCTTAAAGCTGTTTCTTCCATATGCCGGTAATGGGCTGGAAATGCCTGTTTTGGGATTCTGCACAGAAAGTGTTTGCAAAGTGCTGAATACGCCCATGACTTTAACTCTGTAAGCTGAATGCACACATTGACAAACATTCTATTGGATAGCACGGTTTTGGTTTCAGAAGCAGATAATTCTGTACAGCCTATGGTCCCATTCACTCGGGAATATCCCAACGCAGCTCCTAGGGGAAACGTGTTTCTAATTCGCTGAATCTAAACATAGATTCAACTCCCTTAGTTGAACGAACACACAGCAGAGCAGTTTGAAGGAGACGTTTCTCCTGAGTTATAGATGAAGTCTTACTGCAGCTTCTTACATATGCTGGTATTGGGCTGGAAATTCCTGTATTATGCAAAGAACGTGTTTGCAAGCTGCTGAATCCATACATGAGTTTAACTCTGTAAGTAGAATGCACACGTTGACAACCATTTAGTTAGATAGCTCCGTTTTGGTGTTAGAAGCAGATATTTCTCTGTACAGCCTATGGTCCCATTCACTCGGGAATATCCCAACGCACCTGCTAGAAGAAACGTGTTTCTAATTCGCTGAATCTAAACGTAGATTCAACTCCCGTAGGTGAAAGAACGCACAGCAGAGCAGTTTCAAGGAAACGTCTCTCCTGAGTTTTAGACGAAGTCTTACTGCTGTTTCTTACATATGCCGGTGTAGGGCTAGAAATGCCTCTTTTGGGATTCTGCACAGAAAGGGTTTGCAAACTGCTGAATCCACACATGAGTTTAACTCTGTCAGGTGAATGCGCACATTGACAACCATTCAGTTACATAGCTCCGTTTTGCTTTCAGAAGCAAACATTTCTCTGTACCGCCTGTGGTCCCATTCACTCGGGAATATACCAACACAGCTCCAAGAAGAAACGTGTTTCTAACTCGCTGAATCTAAACATAGATTCAACTCTCTTTGGTAAACGAACACACAGCAGAGCAATTTCAAGGAAACGTTTCTCTTGAGTTATAGATGACGTCTTAGTGCTGTTTCTTACATATGCCGGTGTAGGGCTAGAAATGCCTGATTTGGGATTCTGCAGAGAAAGGGTTTGCAAACTGCTGAATCCACAGGTGGGTTTAACTCTGTCAGTTGAATGCACACATTGACAACCATTCAGTTAGATAGCTCTGCTTTGGTTTTAGAAGCAGATATTTCTCTGTACATCCTATGGTCCCATTCACTGGGGGATAATCAAATGCAGCTCCTAGAAGAAACGTGTTTCTAACTCGCTGAATCTAAACATCGATGCAACTCTCTTAGTTGAAAGAATGCACAGCAGACCAGTTTGAAAGAAACGTTTCCCCTGAGTTTTAGAGGAAGTCATACTGCTGTTTCCTACATATGCCTGTATTGGGCTGGAAAAGCCTGTTTTAGGATTCTGCACAGAAAGTGTTTGCAAACTCCTGAATCCACACATGAGTTTAACTCTGTAAGTAGAATGGACACATTGACAACCATTTAGTTGGATGGCTCCGTTTTGTTGTAAGAAACAGATATTTCTCTGTACAGCCTATGGTCCCATTCACTCGGGAATATCCCAACGCAGCTCCTAGAAGAAACGTGTTTCTAACTCGCTGAAGCTAAACATGGATTCAACTCTCCTAGGTGAAGGAACGAACAGCAGAGCAGTTTGAAGGAAACGTTTCCCCTGAGTATTTGACGAAGTCTTACTGCTGTTTCTTCCATACGCCCGTTTGGGGCTGGAAAAGCCTATTTTGGGATTCTGCACAGAAAGGGTATGCAAATTGCTGAATCGACACGAGTTTATCTCTGTAAGATGAATGCACGAATTGAAAACCATTCAGTTACATCGTTCCGTTTTTTTATTTAGAAGCAGATGTTTCTCTGTACAGCCTATGGTAACATTCACTCGGGTATATACCAACACAGCTCCAAGAAGAAACGTGTTTCTAACTAGCTGAATCTAAACATAAGTTCAACACTCTTAGTTCAACGAACGGACAGCAGAGCAGTTTGAAGGAAACCTTTCTCCTGAGTTTTCGGTGAAGTCTTACTGCTGTTTGTTACATAGGCCGTTATTGGGCTGGAAATGCCTGTTTTGGGATTCCGCACAGAAAGGGTTTGCAAACTGCTGAATCCACACATGAGTTTAACTCTGAAAGTTCAATACACACATTGACAACCATTCAGTTAGATAGCTCCGTTTTGGTTTTAGGAGCAGATATTTCTCTGTACAGCCTATGGTCCCATTCACTCAGGGATATCCCAACGCAGCTCCTAGAAGAAACGGGTTTCTAACTGGCTGAGTCTAAATATAGTTTCAACTCCTTTAGGTGAACGAAAGCACAGCAGAGCAGTTTGAAGGAAACGTTTCTCGTGATTTTTTGACGTTGTCTTACGGCTGTTTCTTACATATGCCGGTAATGGCCTGGAAATGCCTGTTTTGGGATTCTGCACAGAAAGCGTTTGCAAACTGCTTAATCCACATATGAGTTTAACTCTGTACGTTGAATGCACACACTGACAACCATTCATTTAGATAGCTCCATTTTTGTCTTAGAAGCAGACATTTCTCTGTACAGCCTATGGTCCCATTCACTTGGGGACATCCCAACGCAGCTCCTAGAAAAATCGTGTTTCTAACTCGCTGAATCTAAACATAGATTCAACCCTCTTAGGTGAACAAATGCACAGCAGAGCAGTTTGACGGAATCGTTTGTCCTGAGTTTTCGACGAAGTCTTACTGCTGTTTCTTATATATGCCGGTATTGGGCTGGAAATGCCTGTTTTGGGATTCTGCACAGAAAGGGTTGGCAAACTGCTTAATACACACATGAGTTTACCTCTGTAGGTTGAATTCAGACATTGACAACCATTTACTTAGACAGATCCATTTTGGTTTTAGAAGCAGGTATTTCTCTGTACAGAATATGTTCCCATTCACTCGGGAATATCCCAACGCAGCTCTTAGAAGAAACGTGTTTCTAACTCGCTGAATCTAAACATACATTCAACTCTCTTAGGTGAACAAATGCACAGCAGAGCAGTTTGAAGGAAACGCTTCTCCTGAGTTTCAGACGAAGCCTTAAAGCTGTTTCTTCCATATGCCGGTAATGGGCTGGAAATGCCTGTTTTGGGATTCTGCACAGAAAGTGTTTGCAAAGTGCTGAATACGCCCATGACTTCAACTCTGTAAGCTGAATGCACACATTGACAAACATTCTATTGGATAGCACGGTTTTGGTTTCAGAAGCAGATAATTCTGTACAGCCTATGGTCCCATTCACTCGGGAATATCCCAACGCAGCTCCTAGGGGAAACGTGTTTCTAATTCGCTGAATCTAAACATAGATTCAACTCCCTTAGTTGAACGAACACACAGCAGAGCAGTTTGAAGGAGACGTTTCTCCTGAGTTATAGATGAAGTCTTACTGCAGCTTCTTACATATGCTGGTATTGGGCTGGAAATTCCTGTATTATGCAAAGAACGTGTTTGCAAGCTGCTGAATCCATACATGAGTTTAACTCTGTAAGTAGAATGCACACGTTGACAACCATTTAGTTAGATAGCTCCGTTTTGGTGTTAGAAGCAGATATTTCTCTGTACAGCCTATGGTCCCATTCACTCGGGAATATCCCAACGCACCTGCTAGAAGAAACGTGTTTCTAATTCGCTGAATCTAAACGTAGATTCAACTCCCGTAGGTGAAAGAACGCACAGCAGAGCAGTTTCAAGGAAACGTCTCTCCTGAGTTTTAGACGAAGTCTTACTGCTGTTTCTTACATATGCCGGTGTAGGGCTAGAAATGCCTCTTTTGGGATTCTGCACAGAAAGGGTTTGCAAACTGCTGAATCCACACATGAGTTTAACTCTGTCAGGTGAATGCGCACATTGACAACCATTCAGTTACATAGCTCCGTTTTGCTTTCAGAAGCAAACATTTCTCTGTACCGCCTGTGGTCCCATTCACTCGGGAATATACCAACACAGCTCCAAGAAGAAACGTGTTTCTAACTCGCTGAATCTAAACATAGATTCAACTCTCTTTGGTAAACGAACACACAGCAGAGCAATTTCAAGGAAACGTTTCTCTTGAGTTATAGATGACGTCTTAGTGCTGTTTCTTACATATGCCGGTGTAGGGCTAGAAATGCCTGATTTGGGATTCTGCAGAGAAAGGGTTTGCAAACTGCTGAATCCACAGGTGGGTTTAACTCTGTCAGTTGAATGCACACATTGACAACCATTCAGTTAGATAGCTCTGCTTTGGTTTTAGAAGCAGATATTTCTCTGTACATCCTATGGTCCCATTCACTGGGGGATAATCAAATGCAGCTCCTAGAAGAAACGTGTTTCTAACTCGCTGAATCTAAACATCGATGCAACTCTCTTAGTTGAAAGAATGCACAGCAGACCACTTTGAAAGAAACGTTTCCCCTGAGTTTTAGAGGAAGTCATACTGTTGTTTCCTACATATGCCTGTATTGGGCTGGAAAAGCCTGTTTTAGGATTCTGCACAGAAAGTGTTTGCAAACTCCTGGATCCACACATGAGTTTAACTCTGTAAGTAGAATGGAAACATTGACAACCATTTAGTTGGATGGCTCCGTTTTGTTGTAAGAAACAGATATTTCTCTGTACAGCCTATGGTCCCATTCACTCGGGAATATCCCAACGCAGCTCCTAGAAGAAACGTGTTTCTAACTCGCTGAAGCTAAACATGGATTCAACTCTCCTAGGTGAAGGAACGAACAGCAGAGCAGTTTGAAGGAAACGTTTCCCCTGAGTATTTGACGAAGTCTTACTGCTGTTTCTTCCATACGCCCGTTTGCGGCTGGAAAAGCCTATTTTGGGATTCTGCACAGAAAGGGTACGCAAATTGCTGAATCGACACGAGTTTATCTCTGTAAGATGAATGCACGAATTGAAAACCATTCAGTTACATCGTTCCGTTTTTTTATTTAGAAGCAGATGTTTCTCTGTACAGCCTATGGTAACATTCACTCGGGTATATACCAACACAGCTCCAAGAAGAAACGTGTTTCTAACTAGCTGAATCTAAACATAAGTTCAACACTCTTAGTTCAACGAACGGACAGCAGAGCAGTTTGAAGGAAACCTTTCTCCTGAGTTTTCGGTGAAGTCTTACTGCTGTTTGTTACATAGGCCGTTATTGGGCTGGAAATGCCTGTTTTGGGATTCCGCACAGAAAGGGTTTGCAAACTGCTGAATCCACACATGAGTTTAACTCTGAAAGTTCAATACACACATTGACAACCATTCAGTTAGATAGCTCCGTTTTGGTTTTAGGAGCAGATATTTCTCTGTACAGCCTATGGTCCCATTCACTCAGGGATATCCCAACGCAGCTCCTAGAAGAAACGGGTTTCTAACTGGCTGAGTCTAAATATAGTTTCAACTCCTTTAGGTGAACGAAAGCACAGCAGAGCAGTTTGAAGGAAACGTTTCTCGTGATTTTTTGACGTTGTCTTACGGCTGTTTCTTACATATGCCGGTAATGGCCTGGAAATGCCTGTTTTGGGATTCTGCACAGAAAGCGTTTGCAAACTGCTTAATCCACATATGAGTTTAACTCTGTACGTTGAATGCACACACTGACAACCATTCATTTAGATAGCTCCATTTTTGTTTTAGAAGCAGACATTTCTCTGTACAGCCTATGGTCCCATTCACTTGGGGACATCCCAACGCAGCTCCTAGAAAAATCGTGTTTCTAACTCGCTGAATCTAAACATAGATTCAACCCTCTTAGGTGAACAAATGCACAGCAGAGCAGTTTGACGGAATCGTTTGTCCTGAGTTTTCGACGAAGTCTTACTGCTGTTTCTTATATATGCCGGTATTGGGCTGGAAATGCCTGTTTTGGGATTCTGCACAGAAAGGGTTGGCAAACTGCTTAATACACACATGAGTTTACCTCTGTAGGTTGAATTCAGACATTGACAACCATTTACTTAGACAGATCCATTTTGGTTTTAGAAGCAGGTATTTCTCTGTACAGAATATGTTCCCATTCACTCGGGAATATCCCAACGCAGCTCTTAGAAGAAACGTGTTTCTAACTCGCTGAATCTAAACATACATTCAACTCTCTTAGGTGAACAAATGCACAGCAGAGCAGTTTGAAGGAAACGTTTCTCCTGAGTTTCAGACGAAGCCTTAAAGCTGTTTCTTCCATATGCCGGTATTGGGCTGGAAATGCCTGTTTTGGCATTCTGCACAGAAAGTGTTTGCAAAGTGCTGAATACGCCCATGACTTTAACTCTGTAAGCTGAATGCACACATTGACAAACATTCTATTAGATAGCACGGTTTTGGTTTCAGAAGCAGATAATTCTGTACAGCCTATGGTCCCATTCACTCGGGAATATCCCAACGCAGCTCCTAGGGGAAACGTGTTTCTAATTCGCTGAATCTAAACATAGATTCAACTCCCTTAGTTGAACGAACACACAGCAGAGCAGTTTGAAGGAGACGTTTCTCCTGAGTTATAGATGAAGTCTTACTGCAGTTTCTTACATATGCTGGTATTGGGCTGGAAATTCCTGTATTATGCAAAGAACGTGTTTGCAAGCTGCTGAATCCATACATGAGTTTAACTCTGTAAGTAGAATGCACACGTTGACAACCATTTAGTTAGATAGCTCCGTTTTGGTGTTAGAAGCAGATATTTCTCTGTACAGCCTATGGTCCCATTCACTCGGGAATATCCGAACGCAGCTACTAGAAGAAACGTGTTTCTAATTCGCTGAATCCAAATGTAGATTCAACTCTCTTAGGTGAACGAACGCACAGCAGAGCAGTTTCAAGGAAACGTTTCTCCCGAGTTTTAGACGAAGTCTTACTGCTGCTTCGTACATATGCCGGTATTGGGCTGGAAATGCCTGTTTTGGGATTCTGCACAGAAAAGGTTTGCAAACTGCTGAATCCATACATGAGTTTAACTCTGTCAGGTGAATGCACACATTGACAATCATTCAGTTAGATAGCTCCGTTTCTCTTTTAGAAGCAGATATTTCTCTGTAGAGCCTATTGTCCCTTTCACTCGGGAATATCCCAGTGCAGCTCCTAGAAGAAACGTGTTTCTAACTCGCTGATTCTAAACATGGATTCAACTCTCTTAGGTGAACGAACGCACTGCAGAGCAGTTTGAAGTAAACGTTTCTCCTGAGTTTTAGACGAAGTCTTAGTGCTGTTTCTTACATATGCCGGTATTGGGCTGGAAATGCCAGTATTGGGATTCTGCACAGAAAGGCTTTACAAACTCTTGAATCCACACATGAGTTTCACTCTGTAGATTGAATGCACACATTGACACCCATTCAGTTAGATAGCTTCCTTTTCGCTTTAGAAGCAAATATTTCTCTGTGCAGCCTATGGTAACATTCACTCGGGAATATCCTAAAACAGCTCCAAGAAGAAACGTGTTTCTAACTCGCTGAATCTAAACATAGATTCAGCTCTCTTAGGTGAAGGAACGAACAGCAGACCACTTTGAAGGAAACGTTTCCCCTGAGTTTTTGACGAAGTCTTAATCCTGTTTCTTCCATATGCCCGTTTTGGGCTGGAAAAGCCTATTTAGGGATTCTGCACAGAAAGGGTATGCAAATTGCCCAATCGACACGAATTTATCTCCGTAAGATGAATGCACGAATTGAAAACCATTCAGTTACATAGTTCCGTTTTGGATTTAAACAGATATTTCTCTGTACAGCCTATGGTAACATTCACTCGGGTATATCCCAACACAGCTCTTAGAAGAGACGTGTTTCTAACTTGCTGAATCTAAACATAAGTTTGACTCGCTTAGTTCAACGAACGCACAGCAGAGCAGTCTGAAGGAAACCTTTCTCCTGAGTTTTCGGTGAAGTCTTACTGCTGTTTGTTACATAGGCCGTTATTGGGCTGGAAATGCCTGTTTTGGGATTCTGCACAGAAAGTGTTGGCACACTGCTTAATACACACATGAGCTTAACTCTGTATGTTGAATTCAGACATTGACAATCATTTACTTAGACAGATCCATTTTGATTTTAGAAGCAGGTATTTCTCTGTACACAATATGTTCCCATTCACTCGGGAATATCCCAACGCAGCTCTTAGAAGAAAGGTGTTTCTAACTCGCTGAATCTAAATATAGATTCAACCCTCTTAGGTGAACAAATGCACAGCAGAGCGGTTTGAAGGAAACGTTTCTCCAGAGTTTCAGACGAAGCCTTAATGCTGTTTCTTCCATATGCCGGTATTGGGCTGGAAATGCCTGTTTTGGGATTCTGCACAGAAAGTGTTTGCAAAGTGCTGAATAGGCCTATGACTTTAACTCTGTAAGCTGAATGCACACATTGACAAACATTCTATTAGATAGCTCGGTTTTGGTTTCAGAAGCAGATAATTCTGTACAGCCTATGGTCCCATTCACTCGGGAATATCCCAACGCAGCTCCTAGAAGAAACGTGTTTCTAACTCGCTGAGTCTATACATTGACTCAACACTCTTAGGTGAACGAACACACAGCAGAGCAGTTTGAAGGAAACCTTTCTCCTGAGTTTCAGACTGTGTCTTACTGCTCTTTCTTTCATATACCAGTATTGGGCTGGAAATGCCTGTTTTGGGATTCTGCACAGAAAGTGTTGGCAAACTGCTGAATCCACACATGAGTTTACCTCTGTAAGTTGAATGCACACATTGACAACCATTCAGTTAGATAGCTCCGTTTTGGTTTTAGAAGGAGATATTTCTCTGAACAGCCTATGGTCACATACACCCAGGAATATCCCAATGCAGCTCCTAGAAGAAACGTGTTTCCAACTCGCCAAATCTAAACAGAATCAGCTCTCTTAGGCGCATGAACGCACAGCAGAGCAGTTTGAAGGAAACGTTTCTCCCCAGTTTTAGATGAAGTCTTACTGCAGTTTCTTACATATGCCGGTACTGGGGTGGAAATTCCTGTTTTCGGATTGTGCAAAGACACGGTTTGCAAACTGTGGAACCCACACATGAGTTTAACTCTGTATGTAGAATGCACACATTGACAACCATTCAGTTAGATATCTCCATTATGGGGTTAGAAGTCGATATTTTTTGCACAGCCTATGGTCCCATTACTCGGGAATATCCCAGTGCAGCTCCTAGAAGAAACTTGTTTCTAACTCGATGAATCTAAACATACATTCAAATCTCTTAGGTGAACAAAAGCACAGCAGCGCAGTTTGAATGAAACGTTTCCCCTGAGTTTTAGACGAAATCTTACTGCTGTTTCTTACATATGCCAGTATAGGGCAAGAAATACCTGTTTTGGGAACCTGCACAGAAAGGGTTTGCAAACTGCTGAATCCACACATGAGTTTAACTCTGTCAGGTGAATGCGCACATTGACAACCATTCAGTTACATAGCTCCGTTTTGCTTTTAGAAGCAAATATTTCTCTGTACCGCCTGTGGTCCCATTCACTCGGGAATATACCAACACAGCTCCAAGAAGAAACGTGTTTCTAACTCGCTGAATCTAAACATAGATTCAACTCTCTTTGGTAAACGAACACACAGCAGAGCAATTTCAAGGAAACGTTTCTCTTGAGTTATAGATGAAGTCTTAGTGCTGTTTCTTACATATGCCGGTGTAGGGCTAGAAATGCCTGATTTGGGAATCTGCAGAGAAAGGGTTTGCAAACTGCTGAATCCACAGGTGGGTTTAACTCTGTCAGTTGAATGCACACATTGACAACCATTCAGTTAGATAGCTCTGCTTTGGTTTTAGAAGCAGATATTTCTCTGTACATCCTATGGTCCCATTCACTGGGGGATAATGAATTGCAGCTCCTAGAAGAAACGTGTTTCTAACTTGCTGAATCTAAACATCGATGCAACTCTCTTAGTTGAAAGAATGCACAGCAGACCAGTTTGAAAGAAACGTTTCCCCTGAGTTTTAGAGGAAGTCATACTGCTGTTTCTTACATATGCCTGTATTGGGCTGGAAAAGCCTGTTTTAGGATTCTGCACAGAAAGTGTTTGCAAACTCCTGAATCCACACATGAGTTTAACTCTGTAAGTAGAATGGACACATTGACAACCATTTAGTTGGATGGCTCCGTTTTTTTGTAAGAAACAGATATTTCTCTGTACAGCCTATGGTCCCATTCACTCGGGAATATCCCAACGCAGCTCCTAGAAGAAACGTGTTTCTAACTCGCTGAAGCTAAACATGGATTCAACTCTCCTAGGTGAAGGAACGAACAGCAGAGCAGTTTGAAGGAAACGTTTCCCCTGAGTATTTGACGAAGTCTTACTGCTGTTTCTTCAATACGCCCGTTTGGGGCTGGAAAAGCCTATTTTGGGATTCTGCACAGAAAGGGTATGCAAATTGCTGAATCGACACGAGTTTATCTCTGTAAGATGAATGCACGAATTGAAAACCATTCAGTTACATCGTTCCGTTTTTTTATTTAGAAGCAGATGTTTCTCTGTACAGCCTATGGTAACATTCACTCGGGTATATACCAACACAGCTCCAAGAAGAAACGTGTTTCTAACTAGCTGAATCTAAACATAAGTTCAACACTCTTAGTTCAACGAACGGACAGCAGAGCAGTTTGAAGGAAACCTTTCTCCTGAGTTTTCGGTGAAGTCTTACTGCTGTTTGTTACATAGGCCGTTATTGGGCTGGAAATGCCTGTTTTGGGATTCCGCACAGAAAGGGTTTGCAAACTGCTGAATCCACACATGAGTTTAACTCTGAAAGTTCAATACACACATTGACAACCATTCAGTTAGATAGCTCCGTTTTGGTTTTAGGAGCAGATATTTCTCTGTACAGCCTATGGTCCCATTCACTCAGGGATATCCCAACGCAGCTCCTAGAAGAAACGGGTTTCTAACTGGCTGAGTCTAAATATAGTTTCAACTCCTTTAGGTGAACGAAAGCACAGCAGAGCAGTTTGAAGGAAACGTTTCTCGTGATTTTTTGACGTTGTCTTACTGCTGTTTCTTACATATGCTGGTAATGGCCTGGAAATGCCTGTTTTGGGATTCTGCACAGAAAGCGTTTGCAAACTGCTTAATCCACATATGAGTTTAACTCTGTACGTTGAATGCACACACTGACAACCATTCATTTAGATAGCTCCATTTTTGTTTTAGAAGCAGACATTTCTCTGTACAGCCTATGGTCCCATTCACTTGGGGACATCCCAACGCAGCTCCTAGAAAAATCGTGTTTCTAACTCGCTGAATCTAAACATAGATTCAACCCTCTTAGGTGAACAAATGCACAGCAGAGCAGTTTGACGGAATCGTTTGTCCTGAGTTTTCGACGAAGTCTTACTGCTGTTTCTTATATATGCCGGTATTGGGCTGGAAATGCCTGTTTTGGGATTCTGCACAGAAAGGGTTGGCAAACTGCTTAATACACACATGAGTTTACCTCTGTAGGTTGAATTCAGACATTGACAACCATTTACTTAGACAGATCCATTTTGGTTTTAGAAGCAGGTATTTCTCTGTACAGAATATGTTCCCATTCACTCGGGAATATCCCAACGCAGCTCTTAGAAGAAACGTGTTTCTAACTCGCCGAATCTAAACATACATTCAACTCTCTTAGGTGAACAAATGCACAGCAGAGCAGTTTGAAGGAAACGCTTCTCCTGAGTTTCAGACGAAGCCTTAAAGCTGTTTCTTCCATATGCCGGTATTGGGCTGGAAATGCCTGTTTTGGGATTCTGCACAGAAAGTGTTTGCAAAGTGCTGAATACGCCCATGACTTTAACTCTGTAAGCTGAATGCACACATTGACAAACATTCTATTAGATAGCACGGTTTTGGTTTCAGAAGCAGATAATTCTGTACAGCCTATGGTCCCATTCACTCGGGAATATCCCAACGCAGCTCCTAGGGGAAACGTGTTTCTAATTCGCTGAATCTAAACATAGATTCAACTCCCTTAGTTGAACGAACACACAGCAGAGCAGTTTGAAGGAGACGTTTCTCCTGAGTTATAGATGAAGTCTTACTGCAGCTTCTTACATATGCTGGTATTGGGCTGGAAATTCCTGTATTATGCAAAGAACGTGTTTGCAAGCTGCTGAATCCATACATGAGTTTAACTCTGTAAGTAGAATGCACACGTTGACAACCATTTAGTTAGATAGCTCCGTTTTGGTGTTAGAAGCAGATATTTCTCTGTACAGCCTATGGTCCCATTCACTCGGGAATATCCCAACGCACCTGCTAGAAGAAACGTGTTTCTAATTCGCTGAATCTAAACGTAGATTCAACTCCCGTAGGTGAAAGAACGCACAGCAGAGCAGTTTCAAGGAATCGTCTCTCCTGAGTTTTAGACGAAGTCTTACTGCTGTTTCTTACATATGCCGGTGTAGGGCTAGAAATGCCTCTTTTGGGATTCTGCACAGAAAGGGTTTGCAAACTGCTGAATCCACACATGAGTTTAACTCTGTCAGGTGAATGCGCACATTGACAACCATTCAGTTACATAGCTCCGTTTTGCTTTCAGAAGCAAACATTTCTCTGTACCGCCTGTGGTCCCATTCACTCGGGAATATACCAACACAGCTCCAAGAAGAAACGTGTTTCTAACTCGCTGAATCTAAACATAGATTCAACTCTCTTTGGTAAACGAACACACAGCAGAGCAATTTCAAGGAAACGTTTCTCTTGAGTTATAGATGACGTCTTAGTGCTGTTTCTTACATATGCCGGTGTAGGGCTAGAAATGCCTGATTTGGGATTCTGCAGAGAAAGGGTTTGCAAACTGCTGAATCCACAGGTGGGTTTAACTCTGTCAGTTGAATGCACACATTGACAACCATTCAGTTAGATAGCTCTGCTTTGGTTTTAGAAGCAGATATTTCTCTGTACATCCTATGGTCCCATTCACTGGGGGATAATCAAATGCAGCTCCTAGAAGAAACGTGTTTCTAACTTGCTGAATCTAAACATCGATGCAACTCTCTTAGTTGAAAGAATGCACAGCAGACCACTTTGAAAGAAACGTTTCCCCTGAGTTTTAGAGGAAGTCATACTGCTGTTTCCTACATATGCCTGTATTGGGCTGGAAAAGCCTGTTTTAGGATTCTGCACAGAAAGTGTTTGCAAACTCCTGAATCCACACATGAGTTTAACTCTGTAAGTAGAATGGACACATTGACAACCATTTAGTTGGATGGCTCCGTTTTGTTGTAAGAAACAGATATTTCTCTGTACAGCCTATGGTCCCATTCACTCGGGAATATCCCAACGCAGCTCCTAGAAGAAACGTGTTTCTAACTCGCTGAAGCTAAACATGGATTCAACTCTCCTAGGTGAAGGAACGAACAGCAGAGCAGTTTGAAGGAAACGTTTCCCCTGAGTATTTGACGAAGTCTTACTGCTGTTTCTTCCATACGCCCGTTTGGGGCTGGAAAAGCCTATTTTGGGATTCTGCACAGAAAGGGTATGCAAATTGCTGAATCGACACGAGTTTATCTCTGTAAGATGAATGCACGAATTGAAAACCATTCAGTTACATCGTTCCGTTTTTTTATTTAGAAGCAGATGTTTCTCTGTACAGCCTATGGTAACATTCACTCGGGTATATACCAACACAGCTCCAAGAAGAAACGTGTTTCTAACTAGCTGAATCTAAACATAAGTTCAACACTCTTAGTTCAACGAACGGACAGCAGAGCAGTTTGACGGAAACCTTTCTCCTGAGTTTTCGGTGAAGTCTTACTGCTGTTTGTTACATAGGCCGTTATTGGGCTGGAAATGCCTGTTTTGGGATTCCGCACAGAAAGGGTTTGCAAACTGCTGAATCCACACATGAGTTTAACTCTGAAAGTTCAATACACACATTGACAACCATTCAGTTAGATAGCTCCGTTTTGGTTTTAGGAGCAGATATTTCTCTGTACAGCCTATGGTCCCATTCACTCAGGGATATCCCAACGCAGCTCCTAGAAGAAACGGGTTTCTAACTGGCTGAGTCTAAATATAGTTTCAACTCCTTTAGGTGAACGAAAGCACAGCAGAGCAGTTTGAAGGAAACGTTTCTCGTGATTTTTTGACGTTGTCTTACTGCTGTTTCTTACATATGCCGGTAATGGCCTGGAAATGCCTGTTTTGGGATTCTGCACAGAAAGCGTTTGCAAACTGCTTAATCCACATATGAGTTTAACTCTGTACGTTGAATGCACACACTGACAACCATTCATTTAGATAGCTCCATTTTTGTTTTAGAAGCAGACATTTCTCTGTACAGCCTATGGTCCCATTCACTTGGGGACATCCCAATGCAGCTCCTAGAAAAATCGTGTTTCTAACTCGCTGAATCTAAACATAGATTCAACCCTCTTAGGTGAACAAATGCACAGCAGAGCAGTTTGACGGAATCGTTTGTCCTGAGTTTTCGACGAAGTCTTACTGCTGTTTCTTATATATGCCGGTATTGGGCTGGAAATGCCTGTTTTGGGATTCTGCACAGAAAGGGTTGGCAAACTGCTTAATACACACATGAGTTTACCTCTGTAGGTTGAATTCAGACATTGACAACCATTTACTTAGACAGATCCATTTTGGTTTTAGAAGCAGGTATTTCTCTGTACAGAATATGTTCCCATTCACTCGGGAATATCCCAACGCAGCTCTTAGAAGAAACGTGTTTCTAACTCGCTGAATCTAAACATACATTCAACTCTCTTAGGTGAACAAATGCACAGCAGAGCGGTTTGAAGGAAACGTTTCTCCTGAGTTTCAGACGAAGCCTTAAAGCTGTTTCTTCCATATGCCGGTATTGGGCTGGAAATGCCTGTTTTGGCATTCTGCACAGAAAGTGTTTGCAAAGTGCTGAATACGCCCATGACTTTAACTCTGTAAGCTGAATGCACACATTGACAAACATTCTATTAGATAGCACGGTTTTGGTTTCAGAAGCAGATAATTCTGTACAGCCTATGGTCCCATTCACTCGGGAATATCCCAACGCAGCTCCTAGGGGAAACGTGTTTCTAATTCGCTGAATCTAAACATAGATTCAACTCCCTTAGTTGAACGAACACACAGCAGAGCAGTTTGAAGGAGACGTTTCTCCTGAGTTATAGATGAAGTCTTACTGCAGCTTCTTACATATGCTGGTATTGGGCTGGAAATTCCTGTATTATGCAAAGAACGTGTTTGCAAGCTGCTGAATCCATACATGAGTTTAACTCTGTAAGTAGAATGCACACGTTGACAACCATTTAGTTAGATAGCTCCGTTTTGGTGTTAGAAGCAGATATTTCTCTGTACAGCCTATGGTCCCATTCACTCGGGAATATCCGAACGCAGCTACTAGAAGAAACGTGTTTCTAATTCGCTGAATCCAAATGTAGATTCAACTCTCTTAGGTGAACGAACGCACAGCAGAGCAGTTTCAAGGAAACGTTTCTCCCGAGTTTTAGACGAAGTCTTACTGCTGCTTCGTACATATGCCGGTATTGGGCTGGAAATGCCTGTTTTGGGATTCTGCACAGAAAAGGTTTGCAAACTGCTGAATCCATACATGAGTTTAACTCTGTAAGTTGAATGCACACATTGACAATCATTCAGTTAGATAGCTCCGTTTCTCTTTTAGAAGCAGATATTTCTCTGTAGAGCCTATTGTCCCTTTCAATCGGGAATATCCCAGTGCAGCTCCTAGAAGAAACGTGTTTCTAACTCGCTGATTCTAAACATGGATTCAACTCTCTTAGGTGAACGAACGCACTGCAGAGCAGTTTGAAGTAAACGTTTCTCCTGAGTTTTAGACGAAGTCTTAGTGCTGTTTCTTACATATGCCGGTATTGGGCTGGAAATGCCAGTATTGGGATTCTGCACAGAAAGGCTTTACAAACTCTTAAATCCACACATGAGTTTCACTCTGTAGATTGAATGCACACATTGACACCCATTCAGTTAGATAGCTTCCTTTTCGCTTTAGAAGCAAATATTTCTCTGTGCAGCCTATGGTAACATTCACTCGGGAATATCCTAACACAGCTCCAAGAAGAAACGTGTTTCTAACTCGCTGAATCTAAACATAGATTCAACTCTCTTAGGTGAAGGAACGAACAGCAGACCACATTGAAGGAAACGTTTCCCCTGAGTTTTTGACGAAGTCTTAATCCTGTTTCTTCCATATGCCCGTTTTGGGCTGGAAAAGCCTATTTAGGGATTCTGCACAGAAAGGGTATGCAAATTGCCCAATCGACACGAATTTATCTCCGTAAGATGAATGCACGAATTGAAAACCATTCAGTTACATAGTTCCGTTTTGGATTTAAACAGATATTTCTCTGTACAGCCTATGGTAACATTCACTCGGGTATATCCCAACACAGCTCTTAGAAGAGACGTGTTTCTAACTTGCTGAATCTAAACATAAGTTTGACTCGCTTAGTTCAACGAACGCACAGCAGAGCAGTCTGAAGGAAACCTTTCTCCTGAGTTTTCGGTGAAGTCTTACTGCTGTTTGTTACATAGGCCGTTATTGGGCTGGAAATGCCTGTTTTGGGATTCTTCACAGAAAGTGTTGGCACACTGCTTAATACACACATGAGCTTAACTCTGTATGTTGAATTCAGACATTGACAATCATTTACTTAGACAGATCCATTTTGATTTTAGAAGCAGGTATTTCTCTGTACACAATATGTTCCCATTCACTCGGGAATATCCCAACGCAGCTCTTAGAAGAAACGTGTTTCTAACTCGCCGAATCTAAACATACATTCAACTCTCTTAGGTGAACAAAAGCACAGCAGCGCAGTTTGAATGAAACGTTTCTCCTGAGTTTTAGACGAAATCTTACTGCTGTTTCTTACATATGCCAGTATAGGGCATGAAATACCTGTTTTGGGAACCTGCACAGAAAGGGTTTGCAAACTGCTGAATCCACACATGAGTTTAACTCTGTCAGGTGAATGCGCACATTGACAACCATTCAGTTACATAGCTCCGTTTTGCTTTTAGAAGCAAATATTTCTCTGTACCGCCTGTGGTCCCATTCACTCGGGAATATACCAACACAGCTCCAAGAAGAAACGTGTTTCTAACTCGCTGAATCTAAACATAGATTCAACTCTCTTTGGTAAACGAACACACAGCAGAGCAATTTCAAGGAAACGTTTCTCTTGAGTTATAGATGAAGTCTTAGTGCTGTTTCTTACATATGCCGGTGTAGGGCTAGAAATGCCTGATTTGAGAATCTGCAGAGAAAGGGTTTGCAAACTGCTGAATCCACAGGTGGGTTTAACTCTGTCAGTTGAATGCACACATTGACAACCATTCAGTTAGATAGCTCTGCTTTGGTTTTAGAAGCAGATATTTCTCTGTACATCCTATGGTCCCATTCACTGGGGGATAATGAATTGCAGCTCCTAGAAGAAACGTGTTTCTAACTCACTGAATCTAAACATCGATGCAACTCTCTTAGTTGAAAGAATGCACAGCAGACCAGTTTGAAAGAAACGTTTCCCCTGAGTTTTAGAGGAAGTCATACTGCTGTTTCTTACATATGCCTGTATTGGGCTGGAAAAGCCTGTTTTAGGATTCTGCACAGAAAGTGTTTGCAAACTCCTGAATCCACACATGAGTTTAACTCTGTAAGTAGAATGGACACATTGACAACCATTTAGTTGGATGGCTCCGTTTTGTTGTAAGAAACAGATATTTCTCTGTACAGCCTATGGTCCCATTCACTCGGGAATATCCCAACGCAGCTCCTAGAAGAAACGTGTTTCTAACTCGCTGAAGCTAAACATGGATTCAACTCTCCTAGGTGAAGGAACGAACAGCAGAGCAGTTTGAAGGAAACGTTTCCCCTGAGTATTTGACGAAGTCTTACTGCTGTTTCTTCCATACGCCCGTTTGGGGCTGGAAAAGCCTATTTTGGGATTCTGCACAGAAAGGGTATGCAAATTGCTGAATCGACACGAGTTTATCTCTGTAAGATGAATGCACGAATTGAAAACCATTCAGTTACATCGTTCCGTTTTTTTATTTAGAAGCAGATGTTTCTCTGTACAGCCTATGGTAACATTCACTCGGGTATATACCAACACAGCTCCAAGAAGAAACGTGTTTCTAACTAGCTGAATCTAAACATAAGTTCAACACTCTTAGTTCAACGAACGGACAGCAGAGCAGTTTGAAGGAAACCTTTCTCCTGAGTTTTCGGTGAAGTCTTACTGCTGTTTGTTACATAGGCCGTTATTGGGCTGGAAATGCCTGTTTTGGGATTCCGCACAGAAAGGGTTTGCAAACTGCTGAATCCACACATGAGTTTAACTCTGAAAGTTCAATACACACATTGACAACCATTCAGTTAGATAGCTCCGTTTTGGTTTTAGGAGCAGATATTTCTCTGTACAGCCTATGGTCCCATTCACTCAGGGATATCCCAACGCAGCTCCTAGAAGAAACGGGTTTCTAACTGGCTGAGTCTAAATATAGTTTCAACTCCTTTAGGTGAACGAAAGCACAGCAGAGCAGTTTGAAGGAAACGTTTCTCGTGATTTTTTGACGTTGTCTTACGGCTGTTTCTTACATATGCCGGTAATGGCCTGGAAATGCCTGTTTTGGGATTCTGCACAGAAAGCGTTTGCAAACTGCTTAATCCACATATGAGTTTAACTCTGTACGTTGAATGCACACACTGACAACCATTCATTTAGATAGCTCCATTTTTGTTTTAGAAGCAGACATTTCTCTGTACAGCCTATGGTCCCATTCACTTGGGGACATCCCAACGCAGCTCCTAGAAAAATCGTGTTTCTAACTCGCTGAATCTAAACATAGATTCAACCCTCTTAGGTGAACAAATGCACAGCAGAGCAGTTTGACGGAATCGTTTGTCCTGAGTTTTCGACGAAGTCTTACTGCTGTTTCTTATATATGCCGGTATTGGGCTGGAAATGCCTGTTTTGGGATTCTGCACAGAAAGGGTTGGCAAACTGCTTAATACACACATGAGTTTACCTCTGTAGGTTGAATTCAGACATTGACAACCATTTACTTAGACAGATCCATTTTGGTTTTAGAAGCAGGTATTTCTCTGTACAGAATATGTTCCCATTCACTCGGGAATATCCCAACGCAGCTCTTAGAAGAAACGTGTTTCTAACTCGCCGAATCTAAACATACATTCAACTCTCTTAGGTGAACAAATGCACAGCAGAGCAGTTTGAAGGAAACGCTTCTCCTGAGTTTCAGACGAAGCCTTAAAGCTGTTTCTTCCATATGCCGGTATTGGGCTGGAAATGCCTGTTTTGGGATTCTGCACAGAAAGTGTTTGCAAAGTGCTGAATACGCCCATGACTTCAACTCTGTAAGCTGAATGCACACATTGACAAACATTCTATTGGATAGCACGGTTTTGGTTTCAGAAGCAGATAATTCTGTACAGCCTATGGTCCCATTCACTCGGGAATATCCCAACGCAGCTCCTAGGGGAAACGTGTTTCTAATTCGCTGAATCTAAACATAGATTCAACTCCCTTAGTTGAACGAACACACAGCAGAGCAGTTTGAAGGAGACGTTTCTCCTGAGTTATAGATGAAGTCTTACTGCAGCTTCTTACATATGCTGGTATTGGGCTGGAAATTCCTGTATTATGCAAAGAACGTGTTTGCAAGCTGCTGAATCCATACATGAGTTTAACTCTGTAAGTAGAATGCACACGTTGACAACCATTTAGTTAGATAGCTCCGTTTTGGTGTTAGAAGCAGATATTTCTCTGTACAGCCTATGGTCCCATTCACTCGGGAATATCCCAACGCACCTGCTAGAAGAAACGTGTTTCTAATTCGCTGAATCTAAACGTAGATTCAACTCCCGTAGGTGAAAGAACGCACAGCAGAGCAGTTTCAAGGAAACGTCTCTCCTGAGTTTTAGAGGAAGTCTTACTGCTGTTTCTTACATATGCCGGTGTAGGGCTAGAAATGCCTCTTTTGGGATTCTGCACAGAAAGGGTTTGCAAACTGCTGAATCCACATATGAGTTTAACTCTGTCAGGTGAATGCGCACATTGACAACCATTCAGTTACATAGCTCCGTTTTGCTTTCAGAAGCAAACATTTCTCTGTACCGCCTGTGGTCCCATTCACTCGGGAATATACCAACACAGCTCCAAGAAGAAACGTGCTTCTAGCTCGCTGAATCTAAGCATAGATTCAACTCTCTTTGGTAAACGAACACACAGCAGAGCAATTTCAAGGAAACGTTTCTCTTGAGTTATAGATGACGTCTTAGTGCTGTTTCTTACATATGCCGGTGTAGGGCTAGAAATGCCTGATTTGGGATTCTGCAGAGAAAGGGTTTGCAAACTGCTGAATCCACAGGTGGGTTTAACTCTGTCAGTTGAATGCACACATTGACAACCATTCAGTTAGATAGCTCTGCTTTGGTTTTAGAAGCAGATATTTCTCTGTACATCCTATGGTCCCATTCACTGGGGGATAATCAAATGCAGCTCCTAGAAGAAACGTGTTTCTAACTCGCTGAATCTAAACATCGATGCAACTCTCTTAGTTGAAAGAATGCACAGCAGACCAGTTTGAAAGAAACGTTCCCCCTGAGTTTTAGAGGAAGTCATACTGCTGTTTCCTACATATGCCTGTATTGGGCTGGAAAAGCCTGTTTTAGGATTCTGCACAGAAAGTGTTTGCAAACTCCTGAATCCACACATGAGTTTAACTCTGTAAGTAGAATGGACACATTGACAACCATTTAGTTGGATGGCTCCGTTTTGTTGTAAGAAACAGATATTTCTCTGTACAGCCTATGGTCCCATTCACTCGGGAATATCCCAACGCAGCTCCTAGAAGAAACGTGTTTCTAACTCGCTGAAGCTAAACATGGATTCAACTCTCCTAGGTGAAGGAACGAACAGCAGAGCAGTTTGAAGGAAACGTTTCCCCTGAGTATTTGACGAAGTCTTACTGCTGTTTCTTCCATACGCCCGTTTGGGGCTGGAAAAGCCTATTTTGGGATTCTGCACAGAAAGGGTATGCAAATTGCTGAATCGACACGAGTTTATCTCTGTAAGATGAATGCACGAATTGAAAACCATTCAGTTACATCGTTCCGTTTTTTTATTTAGAAGCAGATGTTTCTCTGTACAGCCTATGGTAACATTCACTCGGGTATATACCAACACAGCTCCAAGAAGAAACGTGTTTCTAACTAGCTGAATCTAAACATAAGTTCAACACTCTTAGTTCAACGAACGGACAGCAGAGCAGTTTGAAGGAAACCTTTCTCCTGAGTTTTCGGTGAAGTCTTACTGCTGTTTGTTACATAGGCCGTTATTGGGCTGGAAATGCCTGTTTTGGGATTCCGCACAGAAAGGGTTTGCAAACTGCTGAATCCACACATGAGTTTAACTCTGAAAGTTCAATACACACATTGACAACCATTCAGTTAGATAGCTCCGTTTTGGTTTTAGGAGCAGATATTTCTCTGTACAGCCTATGGTCCCATTCACTCAGGGATATCCCAACGCAGCTCCTAGAAGAAACGGGTTTCTAACTGGCTGAGTCTAAATATAGTTTCAACTCCTTTAGGTGAACGAAAGCACAGCAGAGCAGTTTGAAGGAAACGTTTCTCGTGATTTTTTGACGTTGTCTTACTGCTGTTTCTTACATATGCCGGTAATGGCCTGGAAATGCCTGTTTTGGGATTCTGCACAGAAAGCGTTTGCAAACTGCTTAATCCACATATGAGTTTAACTCTGTACGTTGAATGCACACACTGACAACCATTCATTTAGATAACTCCATTTTTGTCTTAGAAGCAGACATTTCTCTGTACAGCCTATGGTCCCATTCACTTGGGGACATCCCAACGCAGCTCCTAGAAAAATCGTGTTTCTAACTCGCTGAATCTAAACATAGATTCAACCCTCTTAGGTGAACAAATGCACAGCAGAGCAGTTTGACGGAATCGTTTGTCCTGAGTTTTCGACGAAGTCTTACTGCTGTTTCTTATATATGCCGGTATTGGGCTGGAAATGCCTGTTTTGGGATTCTGCACAGAAAGGGTTGGCAAACTGCTTAATACACACATGAGTTTACCTCTGTAGGTTGAATTCAGACATTGACAACCATTTACTTAGACAGATCCATTTTGGTTTTAGAAGCAGGTATTTCTCTGTACAGAATATGTTCCCATTCACTCGGGAATATCCCAACGCAGCTCTTAGAAGAAACGTGTTTCTAACTCGCTGAATCTAAACATACATTCAACTCTCTTAGGTGAACAAATGCACAGCAGAGCAGTTTGAAGGAAACGTTTCTCCTGAGTTTCAGACGAAGCCTTAAAGCTGTTTCTTCCATATGCCGGTATTGGGCTGGAAATGCCTGTTTTGGCATTCTGCACAGAAAGTGTTTGCAAAGTGCTGAATACGCCCATGACTTTAACTCTGTAAGCTGAATGCACACATTGACAAACATTCTATTAGATAGCACGGTTTTGGTTTCAGAAGCAGATAATTCTGTACAGCCTTTGGTCCCATTCACTCGGGAATATCCCAACGCAGCTCCTAGGGGAAACGTGTTTCTAATTCGCTGAATCTAAACATAGATTCAACTCCCTTAGTTGAACGAACACACAGCAGAGCAGTTTGAAGGAGACGTTTCTCCTGAGTTATAGATGAAGTCTTACTGCAGCTTCTTACATATGCTGGTATTGGGCTGGAAATTCCTGTATTATGCAAAGAACGTGTTTGCAAGCTGCTGAATCCATACATGAGTTTAACTCTGTAAGTAGAATGCACACGTTGACAACCATTTAGTTAGATAGCTCCGTTTTGGTGTTAGAAGCAGATATTTCTCTGTACAGCCTATGGTCCCATTCACTCGGGAATATCCGAACGCAGCTACTAGAAGAAACGTGTTTCTAATTCGCTGAATCCAAATGTAGATTCAACTCTCTTAGGTGAACGAACGCACAGCAGAGCAGTTTCAAGGAAACGTTTCTCCCGAGTTTTAGACGAAGTCTTACTGCTGCTTCGTACATATGCCGGTATTGGGCTGGAAATGCCTGTTTTGGGATTCTGCACAGAAAAGGTTCGTAAACTGCTGAATCCATACATGAGTTTAACTCTGTAAGTTGAATGCACACATTGACAATCATTCAGTTAGATAGCTCCGTTTCTCTTTTAGAAGCAGATATTTCTCTGTAGAGCCTATTGTCCCTTTCACTCGGGAATATCCCAGTGCAGCTCCTAGAAGAAACGTGTTTCTAACTCGCTGATTCTAAACATGGATTCAACTCTCTTAGGTGAACGAACGCACTGCAGAGCAGTTTGAAGTAAACGTTTCTCCTGAGTTTTAGACGAAGTCTTAGTGCTGTTTCTTACATATGCCGGTATTGGGCTGGAAATGCCAGTATTGGGATTCTGCACAGAAAGGCTTTACAAACTCTTGAATCCACACATGAGTTTCACTCTGTAGAATGAATGCACACATTGACACCCATTCAGTTAGATAGCTTCCTTTTCGCTTTAGAAGCAAATATTTCTCTGTGCAGCCTATGGTAACATTCACTCGGGAATATCCTAAAACAGCTCCAAGAAGAAACGTGTTTCTAACTCGCTGAATCTAAACATAGATTCAGCTCTCTTAGGTGAAGGAACGAACAGCAGACCACTTTGAAGGAAACGTTTCCCCTGAGTTTTTGACGAAGTCTTAATCCTGTTTCTTCCATATGCCCGTTTTGGGCTGGAAAAGCCTATTTAGGGATTCTGCACAGAAAGGGTATGCAAATTGCCCAATCGACACGAATTTATCTCCGTAAGATGAATGCACGAATTGAAAACCATTCAGTTACATAGTTCCGTTTTGGATTTAAACAGATATTTCTCTGTACAGCCTATGGTAACATTCACTCGGGTATATCCCAACACAGCTCTTAGAAGAGACGTGTTTCTAACTTGCTGAATCTAAACATAAGTTTGACTCGCTTAGTTCAACGAACGCACAGCAGAGCAGTCTGAAGGAAACCTTTCTCCTGAGTTTTCGGTGAAGTCTTACTGCTGTTTGTTACATAGGCCGTTATTGGGCTGGAAATGCCTGTTTTGGGATTCTTCACAGAAAGTGTTGGCACACTGCTTAATACACACATGAGCTTAACTCTGTATGTTGAATTCAGACATTGACAATCATTTACTTAGACAGATCCATTTTGATTTTAGAAGCAGGTATTTCTCTGTACACAATATGTTCCCATTCACTCGGGAATATCCCAACGCAGCTCTTAGAAGAAAGGTGTTTCTAACTCGCTGAATCTAAATATAGATTCAACCCTCTTAGGTGAACAAATGCACAGCAGAGCGGTTTGAAGGAAACGTTTCTCCAGAGTTTCAGACGAAGCCTTAATGCTGTTTCTTCCATATGCCGGTATTGGGCTGGAAATGCCTGTTTTGGGATTCTGCACAGAAAGTGTTTGCAAAGTGCTGAATAGGCCTATGACTTTAACTCTGTAAGCTGAATGCACACATTGACAAACATTCTATTAGATAGCTCGGTTTTGGTTTCAGAAGCAGATAATTCTGTACAGCCTATGGTCCCATTCACTCGGGAATATCCCAACGCAGCTCCTAGAAGAAACGTGTTTCTAACTCGCTGAGTCTATACATTGACTCAACACTCTTAGGTGAACGAACACACAGCAGAGCAGTTTGAAGGAAACCTTTCTCCTGAGTTTCAGACTGTGTCTTACTGCTCTTTCTTTCATATACCAGTATTGGGCTGGAAATGCCTGTTTTGGGATTCTGCACAGAAAGTGTTGGCAAACTGCTGAATCCACACATGAGTTTACCTCTGTAAGTTGAATGCACACATTGACAACCATTCAGTTAGATAGCTCCGTTTTGGTTTTAGAAGGAGATATTTCTCTGAACAGCCTATGGTCACATACACCCAGGAATATCCCAATGCAGCTCCTAGAAGAAACGTGTTTCCAACGCGCCAAATCTAAACAGAATCAGCTCTCTTAGGCGCATGAACGCACAGCAGAGCAGTTTGAAGGAAACGTTTCTCCCCAGTTTTAGATGAAGTCTTACTGCAGTTTCTTACATATGCCGGTACTGGGCTGGAAATTCCTGTTTTTGGATTGTGCAAAGACACGGTTTGCAAACTGTGGAACCCACACATGAGTTTAACTCTGTATGTAGAATGCACACATTGACAACCATTCAGTTAGATATCTCCATTATGGGGTTAGAAATCGATATTTTTTGCACAGCCTATGGTCCCATTCACTCGGGAATATCCCAGTGCAGCTCCTAGAAGAAACTTGTTTCTAACTCGATGAATCTAAACATACATTCAAATCTCCTAGGTGAACAAAAGCACAGCAGCGCAGTTTGAATGAAACGTTTCTCCTGACTTTTAGACGAAATCTTACTGCTGTCTCTTACATATGCCAGTATAGGGCAAGAAATACCTGTTTTGGGAACCTGCACAGAAAGGGTTTGCAAACTGCTGAATCCACACATGAGTTTAACTCTGTCAGGTGAATGCGCACATTGACAACCATTCAGTTACATAGCTCCGTTTTGCTTTTAGAAGCAAATATTTCTCTGTACCGCCTGTGGTCCCATTCACTCGGGAATATACCAACACAGCTCCAAGAAGAAACGTGTTTCTAACTCGCTGAATCTAAACATAGATTCAACTCTCTTTGGTAAACGAACACACAGCAGAGCAATTTCAAGGAAACGTTTCTCTTGAGTTATAGATGACGTCTTAGTGCTGTTTCTTACATATGCCGGTGTAGGGCTAGAAATGCCTGATTTGGGATTCTGCAGAGAAAGGGTTTGCAAACTGCTGAATCCACAGGTGGGTTTAACTCTGTCAGTTGAATGCACACATTGACAACCATTCAGTTAGATAGCTCTGCTTTGGTTTTAGAAGCAGATATTTCTCTGTACATCCTATGGTCCCATTCACTGGGGGATAATGAATTGCAGCTCCTAGAAGAAACGTGTTTCTAACTCGCTGAATCTAAACATCGATGCAACTCTCTTAGTTGAAAGAATGCACAGCAGACCAGTTTGAAAGAAACGTTTCCCCTGAGTTTTAGAGGAAGTCATACTGCTGTTTCTTACATATGCCTATATTGGGCTGGAAAGGCCTGTTTTAGGATTCTGCACAGAAAGTGTTTGCAAACTCCTGAATCCACACATGAGTTTAACTCTGTAAGTAGAATGGACACATTGACAACCATTTAGTTGGATGGCTCCGTTTTGTTGTAAGAAACAGATATTTCTCTGTACAGCCTATGGTCCCATTCACTCGGGAATATCCCAACGCAGCTCCTAGAAGAAACGTGTTTCTAACTCGCTGAAGCTAAACATGGATTCAACTCTCCTAGGTGAAGGAACGAACAGCAGAGCAGTTTGAAGGAAACGTTTCCCCTGAGTATTTGACGAAGTCTTACTGCTGTTTCTTCCATACGCCCGTTTGGGGCTGGAAAAGCCTATTTTGGGATTCTGCACAGAAAGGGTATGCAAATTGCTGAATCGACACGAGTTTATCTCTGTAAGATGAATGCACGAATTGAAAACCATTCAGTTACATCGTTCCGTTTTTTTATTTAGAAGCAGATGTTTCTCTGAACAGCCTATGGTAACATTCACTCGGGTATATACCAACACAGCTCCAAGAAGAAACGTGTTTCTAACTAGCTGAATCTAAACATAAGTTCAACACTCTTAGTTCAACGAACGGACAGCAGAGCAGTTTGACGGAAACCTTTCTCCTGAGTTTTCGGTGAAGTCTTACTGCTGTTTGTTACATAGGCCGTTATTGGGCAGGAAATGCCTGTTTTGGGATTCCGCACAGAAAGGGTTTGCAAACTGCTGAATCCACACATGAGTTTAACTCTGAAAGTTCAATACACACATTGACAACCATTCAGTTAGATAGCTCTGTTTTGGTTTTAGGAGCAGATATTTCTCTGTACAGCCTATGGTCCCATTCACTCAGGGATAACCCAACGCAGTTCCTAGAAGAAACGGGTTTCTAACTGGCTGAGTCTAAATATAGTTTCAACTCCTTTAGGTGAACGAAAGCACAGCAGAGCAGTTTGAAGGAAACGTTTCTCGTGATTTTTTGACGTTGTCTTACTGCTGTTTCTTACATATGCCGGTAATGGCCTGGAAATGCCTGTTTTGGGATTCTGCACAGAAAGCGTTTGCAAACTGCTTAATCCACATATGAGTTTAACTCTGTACGTTGAATGCACACACTGACAACCATTCATTTAGATAGCTCCATTTTTGTTTTAGAAGCAGACATTTCTCTGTACAGCCTATGGTCCCATTCACTTGGGGACATCCCAACGCAGCTCCTAGAAAAATCGTGTTTCTAACTCGCTGAATCTAAACATAGATTCAACCCTCTTAGGTGAACAAATGCACAGCAGAGCAGTTTGACGGAATCGTTTGTCCTGAGATTTCGACGAGGTCTTACTGCTGTTTCTTATATATGCCGGTATTGGGCTGGAAATGCCTGTTTTGGGATTCTGCACAGAAAGGGTTGGCAAACTGCTTAATACACACATGAGTTTACCTCTGTAGGTTGAATTCAGACATTGACAACCATTTACTTAGACAGATCCATTTTGGTTTTAGAAGCAGGTATTTCTCTGTACAGAATATGTTCCCATTCACTCGGGAATATCCCAACGCAGCTCTTAGAAGAAACGTGTTTCTAACTCGCTGAATCTAAACATACATTCAACTCTCTTAGGTGAACAAATGCACAGCAGAGCAGTTTGAAGGAAACGTTTCTCCTGAGTTTCAGACGAAGCCTTAAAGCTGTTTCTTCCATATGCCGGTATTGGGCTGGAAATGCCTGTTTTGGCATTCTGCACAGAAAGTGTTTGCAAAGTGCTGAATACGCCCATGACTTTAACTCTGTAAGTTGAATGCACACATTGACAAACATTCTATTAGATAGCACGGTTTTGGTTTCAGAAGCAGATAATTCTGTACAGCTTATGATCCCATTCACTCGGGAATATCCCAACGCAGCTCCTAGGGGAAACGTGTTTCTAATTCGCTGAATCTAAACATAGATTCAACTCCCTTAGTTGAACGAACACACAGCAGAGCAGTTTGAAGGAGACGTTTCTCCTGAGTTATAGATGAAGTCTTACTGCAGCTTCTTACATATGCTGGTATTGGGCTGGAAATTCCTGTATTATGCAAAGAACGTGTTTGCAAGCTGCTGAATCCATACATGAGTTTAACTCTGTAAGTAGAATGCACACGTTGACAACCATTTAGTTAGATAGCTCCGTTTTGGTGTTAGAAGCAGATATTTCTCTGTACAGCCTATGGTCCCATTCACTCGGGAATATCCCAACGCACCTGCTAGAAGAAACGTGTTTCTAATTCGCTGAATCTAAACGTAGATTCAACTCCCGTAGGTGAAAGAACGCACAGCAGAGCCGTTTCAAGGAAACGTCTCTCCTGAGTTTTAGACGAAGTCTTACTGCTGTTTCTTACATATGCCGGTGTAGGGCTAGAAATGCCTCTTTTGGGATTCTGCACAGAAAGGGTTTGCAAACTGCTGAATCCACACATGAGTTTAACTCTGTCAGGTGAATGCGCACATTGACAACCATTCAGTTACATAGCTCCGTTTTGCTTTCAGAAGCAAACATTTCTCTGTACCGCCTGTGGTCCCATTCACTCGGGAATATACCAACACAGCTCCAAGAAGAAACGTGCTTCTAGCTCGCTGAATCTAAACATAGATTCAACTCTCTTTGGTAAACGAACACACAGCAGAGCAATTTCAAGGAAACGTTTCTCTTGAGTTATAGATGACGTCTTAGTGCTGTTTCTTACATATGCCGGTGTAGGGCTAGAAATGCCTGATTTGGGATTCTGCAGAGAAAGGGTTTGCAAACTGCTGAATCCACAGGTGGGTTTAACTCTGTCAGTTGAATGCACACATTGACAACCATTCAGTTAGATAGCTCTGCTTTGGTTTTAGAAGCAGATATTTCTCTGTACATCCTATGGTCCCATTCACTGGGGGATAATCAAATGCAGCTCCTAGAAGAAACGTGTTTCTAACTCGCTGAATCTAAACATCGATGCAACTCTCTTAGTTGAAAGAATGCACAGCAGACCACTTTGAAAGAAACGTTTCCCCTGAGTTTTAGAGGAAGTCATACTGCTGTTTCCTACATATGCCTGTATTGGGCTGGAAAAGCCTGTTTTAGGATTCTGCACAGAAAGTGTTTGCAAACTCCTGAATCCACACATGAGTTTAACTCTGTAAGTAGAATGGACACATTGACAACCATTTAGTTGGATGGCTCCGTTTTGTTGTAAGAAACAGATATTTCTCTGTACAGCCTATGGTCCCATTCACTCGGGAATATCCCAACGCAGCTCCTAGAAGAAACGTGTTTCTAACTCGCTGAAGCTAAACATGGATTCAACTCTCCTAGGTGAAGGAACGAACAGCAGAGCAGTTTGAAGGAAACGTTTCCCCTGAGTATTTGACGAAGTCTTACTGCTGTTTCTTCCATACGCCCGTTTGGGGCTGGAAAAGCCTATTTAGGGATTCTGCACAGAAAGGGTATGCAAATTGCTGAATCGACACGAGTTTATCTCTGTAAGATGAATGCACGAATTGAAAACCATTCAGTTACATCGTTCCGTTTTTTTATTTAGAAGCAGATGTTTCTCTGAACAGCCTATGGTAACATTCACTCGGGTATATACCAACACAGCTCCAAGAAGAAACGTGTTTCTAACTAGCTGAATCTAAACATAAGTTCAACACTCTTAGTTCAACGAACGGACAGCAGAGCAGTTTGAAGGAAACCTTTCTCCTGAGTTTTCGGTGAAGTCTTACTGCTGTTTGTTACATAGGCCGTTATTGGGCTGGAAATGCCTGTTTTGGGATTCCGCACAGAAAGGGTTTGCAAACTGCTGAATCCACACATGAGTTTAACTCTGAAAGTTCAATACACACATTGACAACCATTCAGTTAGATAGCTCCGTTTTGGTTTTAGGAGCAGATATTTCTCTGTACAGCCTATGGTCCCATTCACTCAGGGATAACCCAACGCAGCTCCTAGAAGAAACGGGTTTCTAACTGGCTGAGTCTAAATATAGTTTCAACTCCTTTAGGTGAACGAAAGCACAGCAGAGCAGTTTGAAGGAAACGTTTCTCGTGATTTTTTGACGTTGTCTTACTGCTGTTTCTTACATATGCCGGTAATGGCCTGGAAATGCCTGTTTTGGGATTCTGCACAGAAAGCGTTTGCAAACTGCTTAATCCACATATGAGTTTAACTCTGTACGTTGAATGCACACACTGACAACCATTCATTTAGATAGCTCCATTTTTGTTTTAGAAGCAGACATTTCTCTGTACAGGCTATGGTCCCATTCACTTGGGGACATCCCAACGCAGCTCCTAGAAAAATCGTGTTTCTAACTCGCTGAATCTAAACATAGATTCAACCCTCTTAGGTGAACAAATGCACAGCAGAGCAGTTTGACGGAATCGTTTGTCCTGAGTTTTCGACGAAGTCTTACTGCTGTTTCTTATATATGCCGGTATTGGGCTGGAAATGCCTGTTTTGGGATTCTGCACAGAAAGGGTTGGCAAACTGCTTAATACACACATGAGTTTACCTCTGTAGGTTGAATTCAGACATTGACAACCATTTACTTAGACAGATCCATTTTGGTTTTAGAAGCAGGTATTTCTCTGTACAGAATATGTTCCCATTCACTCGGGAATATCCCAACGCAGCTCTTAGAAGAAACGTGTTTCTAACTCGCCGAATCTAAACATACATTCAACTCTCTTAGGTGAACAAATGCACAGCAGAGCAGTTTGAAGGAAACGTTTCTCCTGAGTTTCAGACGAAGCCTTAAAGCTGTTTCTTCCATATGCCGGTATTGGGCTGGAAATGCCTGTTTTGGCATTCTGCACAGAAAGTGTTTGCAAAGTGCTGAATACGCCCATGACTTTAACTCTGTAAGCTGAATGCACACATTGACAAACATTCTATTAGATAGCACGGTTTTGGTTTCAGAAGCAGATAATTCTGTACAGCCTATGGTCCCATTCACTCGGGAATATCCCAACGCAGCTCCTAGGGGAAACGTGTTTCTAATTCGCTGAATCTAAACATAGATTCAACTCCCTTAGTTGAACGAACACACAGCAGAGCAGTTTGAAGGAGACGTTTCTCCTGAGTTATAGATGAAGTCTTACTGCAGCTTCTTACATATGCTGGTATTGGGCTGGAAATTCCTGTATTATGCAAAGAACGTGTTTGCAAGCTGCTGAATCCATACATGAGTTTAACTCTGTAAGTAGAATGCACACGTTGACAACCATTTAGTTAGATAGCTCCGTTTTGGTGTTAGAAGCAGATATTTCTCTGTACAGCCTATGGTCCCATTCACTCGGGAATATCCCAACGCACCTGCTGGAAGAAACGTGTTTCTAATTCGCTGAATCTAAACGTAGATTCAACTCCCGTAGGTGAAAGAACGCACAGCAGAGCAGTTTCAAGGAAACGTCTCTCCTGAGTTTTAGACGAAGTCTTACTGCTGTTTCTTACATCTGCCGGTGTAGGGCTAGAAATGCCTCTTTTGGGATTCTGCACAGAAAGGGTTTGCAAACTGCTGAATCCACACATGAGTTTAACTCTGTCAGGTGAATGCGCACATTGACAACCATTCAGTTACATAGCTCCGTTTTGCTTTCAGAAGCAAACATTTCTCTGTACCGCCTGTGGTCCCATTCACTCGGGAATATACCAACACAGCTCCAAGAAGAAACGTGTTTCTAACTCGCTGAATCTAAACATAGATTCAACTCTCTTTGGTAAACGAACACACAGCAGAGCAATTTCAAGGAAACGTTTCTCTTGAGTTATAGATGACGTCTTAGTGCTGTTTCTTACATATGCCGGTGTAGGGCTAGAAATGCCTGATTTGGGATTCTGCAGAGAAAGGGTTTGCAAACTGCTGAATCCACAGGTGGGTTTAACTCTGTCAGTTGAATGCACACATTGACAACCATTCAGTTAGATAGCTCTGCTTTGGTTTTAGAAGCAGATATTTCTCTGTACATCCTATGGTCCCATTCACTGGGGGATAATCAAATGCAGCTCCTAGAAGAAACGTGTTTCTAACTCGCTGAATCTAAACATCGATGCAACTCTCTTAGTTGAAAGAATGCACAGCAGACCACTTTGAAAGAAACGTTTCCCCTGAGTTTTAGAGGAAGTCATACTGTTGTTTCCTACATATGCCTGTATTGGGCTGGAAAATCCTGTTTTAGGATTCTGCACAGAAAGTGTTTGCAAACTCCTGAATCCACACATGAGTTTAACTCTGTAAGTAGAATGGACACATTGACAACCATTTAGTTGGATGGCTCCGTTTTGTTGTAAGAAACAGATATTTCTCTGTACAGCCTATGGTCCCATTCACTCGGGAATATCCCAACGCAGCTCCTAGAAGAAACGTGTTTCTAACTCGCTGAAGCTAAACATGGATTCAACTCTCCTAGGTGAAGGAACGAACAGCAGAGCAGTTTGAAGGAAACGTTTCCCCTGAGTATTTGACGAAGTCTTACTGCTGTTTCTTCCATACGCCCGTTTGGGGCTGGAAAAGCCTATTTTGGGATTCTGCACAGAAAGGGTATGCAAATTGCTGAATCGACACGAGTTTATCTCTGTAAGATGAATGCACGAATTGAAAACCATTCAGTTACATCGTTCCGTTTTTTTATTTAGAAGCAGATGTTTCTCTGTACAGCCTATGGTAACATTCACTCGGGTATATACCAACACAGCTCCAAGAAGAAACGTGTTTCTAACTAGCTGAATCTAAACATAAGTTCAACACTCTTAGTTCAACGAACGGACAGCAGAGCAGTTTGAAGGAAACCTTTCTCCTGAGTTTTCGGTGAAGTCTTACTGCTGTTTGTTACATAGGCCGTTATTGGGCTGGAAATGCCTGTTTTGGGATTCCGCACAGAAAGGGTTTGCAAACTGCTGAATCCACACATGAGTTTAACTCTGAAAGTTCAATACACACATTGACAACCATTCAGTTAGATAGCTCCGTTTTGGTTTTAGGAGCAGATATTTCTCTGTACAGCCTATGGTCCCATTCACTCAGGGATATCCCAACGCAGCTCCTAGAAGAAACGGGTTTCTAACTGGCTGAGTCTAAATATAGTTTCAACTCCTTTAGGTGAACGAAAGCACAGCAGAGCAGTTTGAAGGAAACGTTTCTCGTGATTTTTTGACGTTGTCTTACGGCTGTTTCTTACATATGCCGGTAATGGCCTGGAAATGCCTGTTTTGGGATTCTGCACAGAAAGCGTTTGCAAACTGCTTAATCCACATATGAGTTTAACCCTGTACGTTGAATGCACACACTGACAACCATTCATTTAGATAGCTCCATTTTTGTTTTAGAAGCAGACATTTCTCTGTACAGCCTATGGTCCCATTCACTTGGGGACATCCCAACGCAGCTCCTAGAAAAATCGTGTTTCTAACTCGCTGAATCTAAACATAGATTCAACCCTCTTAGGTGAACAAATGCACAGCAGAGCAGTTTGACGGAATCGTTTGTCCTGAGTTTTCAACGAAGTCTTACTGCTGTTTCTTATATATGCCGGTATTGGGCTGGAAATGCCTGTTTTGGGATTCTGCACAGAAAGGGTTGGCAAACTGCTTAATACACACATGAGTTTACCTCTGTAGGTTGAATTCAGACATTGACAACCATTTACTTAGACAGATCCATTTTGGTTTTAGAAGCAGGTATTTCTCTGTACAGAATATGTTCCCATTCACTCGGGAATATCCCAACGCAGCTCTTAGAAGAAACGTGTTTCTAACTCGCCGAATCTAAACATACATTCAACTCTCTTAGGTGAACAAATGCACAGCAGAGCAGTTTGAAGGAAACGTTTCTCCTGAGTTTCAGACGAAGCCTTAAAGCTGTTTCTTCCATATGCCGGTATTGGGCTGGAAATGCCTGTTTTGGCATTCTGCACAGAAAGTGTTTGCAAAGTGCTGAATACGCCCATGACTTTAACTCTGTAAGCTGAATGCACACATTGACAAACATTCTATTAGATAGCACGGTTTTGGTTTCAGAAGCAGATAATTCTGTACAGCCTATGGTCCCATTCACTCGGGAATATCCCAACGCAGCTCCTAGGGGAAACGTGTTTCTAATTCGCTGAATCTAAACATAGATTCAACTCCCTTAGTTGAACGAACACACAGCAGAGCAGTTTGAAGGAGACGTTTCTCCTGAGTTATAGATGAAGTCTTACTGCAGCTTCTTACATATGCTGGTATTGGGCTGGAAATTCCTGTATTATGCAAAGAACGTGTTTGCAAGCAGCTGAATCCATACATGAGTTTAACTCTGTAAGTAGAATGCACACGTTGACAACCATTTAGTTAGATAGCTCCGTTTTGGTGTTAGAAGCAGATATTTCTCTGTACAGCCTATGGTCCCATTCACTCGGGAATATCCCAACGCACCTGCTGGAAGAAACGTGTTTCTAATTCGCTGAATCTAAACGTAGATTCAACTCCCGTAGGTGGAAGAACGCACAGCAGAGCAGTTTCAAGGAAACGTCTCTCCTGAGTTTTAGAGGAAGTCTTACTGCTGTTTCTTACATATGCCGGTGTAGGGCTAGAAATGCCTCTTTTGGGATTCTGCACAGAAAGGGTTTGCAAACTGCTGAATCCACACATGAGTTTAACTCTGTCAGGTGAATGCGCACATTGACAACCATTCAGTTACATAGCTCCGTTTTGCTTTCAGAAGCAAACATTTCTCTGTACCGCCTGTGGTCCCATTCACTCGGGAATATACCAACACAGCTCCAAGAAGAAACGTGTTTCTAACTCGCTGAATCTAAACATAGATTCAACTCTCTTTGGTAAACGAACACACAGCAGAGCAATTTCAAGGAAACGTTTCTCTTGAGTTATAGATGACGTCTTAGTGCTGTTTCTTACATATGCCGGTGTAGGGCTAGAAATGCCTGATTTGGGATTCTGCAGAGAAAGGGTTTGCAAACTGCTGAATCCACAGGTGGGTTTAACTCTGTCAGTTGAATGCACACATTGACAACCATTCAGTTAGATAGCTCTGCTTTGGTTTTAGAAGCAGATATTTCTCTGTACATCCTATGGTCCCATTCACTGGGGGATAATCAAATGCAGCTCCTAGAAGAAACGTGTTTCTAACTCGCTGAATCTAAACATCGATGCAACTCTCTTAGTTGAAAGAATGCACAGCAGACCAGTTTGAAAGAAACGTTTCCCCTGAGTTTTAGAGGAAGTCATACTGCTGTTTCCTACATATGCCTGTATTGGGCTGGAAAAGCCTGTTTTAGGATTCTGCACAGAAAGTGTTTGCAAACTCCTGAATCCACACATGAGTTTAACTCTGTAAGTAGAATGGACACATTGACAACCATTTAGTTGGATGGCTCCGTTTTGTTGTAAGAAACAGATATTTCTCTGTACAGCCTATGGTCCCATTCACTCGGGAATATCCCAACGCAGCTCCTAGAAGAAACGTGTTTCTAACTCGCTGAAGCTAAACATGGATTCAACTCTCCTAGGTGAAGGAAGGAACAGCAGAGCAGTTTGAAGGAAACGTTTCCCCTGAGTATTTGACGAAGTCTTACTGCTGTTTCTTCCATACGCTCGTTTGGGGCTGGAAAAGCCTATTTTGGGATTCTGCACAGAAAGGGTATGCAAATTGCTGAATCGACACGAGTTTATCTCTGTAAGATGAATGCACGAATTGAAAACCATTCAGTTACATCGTTCCGTTTTTTTATTTAGAAGCAGATGTTTCTCTGAACAGCCTATGGTAACATTCACTCGGGTATATACCAACACAGCTCCAAGAAGAAACGTGTTTCTAACTAGCTGAATCTAAACATAAGTTCAACACTCTTAGTTCAACGAACGGACAGCAGAGCAGTTTGAAGGAAACCTTTCTCCTGAGTTTTCGGTGAAGTCTTACTGCTGTTTGTTACATAGGCCGTTATTGGGCTGGAAATGCCTGTTTTGGGATTCCGCACAGAAAGGGTTTGCAAACTGCTGAATCCACACATGAGTTTAACTCTGAAAGTTCAATACACACATTGACAACCATTCAGTTAGATAGCTCCGTTTTGGTTTTAGGAGCAGATATTTCTCTGTACAGCCTATGGTCCCATTCACTCAGGGATAACCCAACGCAGCTCCTAGAAGAAACGGGTTTCTAACTGGCTGAGTCTAAATATAGTTTCAACTCCTTTAGGTGAACGAAAGCACAGCAGAGCAGTTTGAAGGAAACGTTTCTCGTGATTTTTTGACGTTGTCTTACTGCTGTTTCTTACATATGCCGGTAATGGCCTGGAAATGCCTGTTTTGGGATTCTGCACAGAAAGCGTTTGCAAACTGCTTAATCCACATATGAGTTTAACTCTGTACGTTGAATGCACACACTGACAACCATTCATTTAGATAGCTCCATTTTTGTTTTAGAAGCAGACATTTCTCTGTACAGCCTATGGTCCCATTCACTTGGGGACATCCCAACGCAGCTCCTAGAAAAATCGTGTTTCTAACTCGCTGAATCTAAACATAGATTCAACCCTCTTAGGTGAACAAATGCACAGCAGAGCAGTTTGACGGAATCGTTTGTCCTGAGTTTTCGACGAAGTCTTACTGCTGTTTCTTATATATGCCGGTATTGGGCTGGAAATGCCTGTTTTGGGATTCTGCACAGAAAGGGTTGGCAAACTGCTTAATACACACATGAGTTTACCTCTGTAGGTTGAATTCAGACATTGACAACCATTTACTTAGACAGATCCATTTTGGTTTTAGAAGCAGGTATTTCTCTGTACAGAATATGTTCCCATTCACTCGGGAATATCCCAACGCAGCTCTTAGAAGAAACGTGTTTCTAACTCGCCGAATCTAAACATACATTCAACTCTCTTAGGTGAACAAATGCACAGCAGAGCAGTTTGAAGGAAACGTTTCTCCTGAGTTTCAGACGAAGCCTTAAAGCTGTTTCTTCCATATGCCGGTATTGGGCTGGAAATGCCTGTTTTGGCATTCTGCACAGAAAGTGTTTGCAAAGTGCTGAATACGCCCATGACTTTAACTCTGTAAGCTGAATGCACACATTGACAAACATTCTATTAGATAGCACGGTTTTGGTTTCAGAAGCAGATAATTCTGTACAGCCTATGGTCCCATTCACTCGGGAATATCCCAACGCAGCTCCTAGGGGAAACGTGTTTCTAATTCGCTGAATCTAAACATAGATTCAACTCCCTTAGTTGAACGAACACACAGCAGAGCAGTTTGAAGGAGACGTTTCTCCTGAGTTATAGATGAAGTCTTACTGCAGCTTCTTACATATGCTGGTATTGGGCTGGAAATTCCTGTATTATGCAAAGAACGTGTTTGCAAGCAGCTGAATCCATACATGAGTTTAACTCTGTAAGTAGAATGCACACGTTGACAACCATTTAGTTAGATAGCTCCGTTTTGGTGTTAGAAGCAGATATTTCTCTGTACAGCCTATGGTCCCATTCACTCGGGAATATCCCAACGCACCTGCTGGAAGAAACGTGTTTCTAATTCGCTGAATCTAAACGTAGATTCAACTCCCGTAGGTGAAAGAACGCACAGCAGAGCAGTTTCAAGGAAACGTCTCTCCTGAGTTTTAGAGGAAGTCTTAATGCTGTTTCTTACATCTGCCGGTGTAGGGCTAGAAATGCCTCTTTTGGGATTCTGCACAGAAAGGGTTTGCAAACTGCTGAATCCACACATGAGTTTAACTCTGTCAGGTGAATGCGCACATTGACAACCATTCAGTTACATAGCTCCGTTTTGCTTTCAGAAGCAAACATTTCTCTGTACCGCCTGTGGTCCCATTCACTCGGGAATATACCAACACAGCTCCAAGAAGAAACGTGTTTCTAACTCGCTGAATCTAAACATAGATTCAACTCTCTTTGGTAAACGAACACACAGCAGAGCAATTTCAAGGAAACGTTTCTCTTGAGTTATAGATGACGTCTTAGTGCTGTTTCTTACATATGCCGGTGTAGGGCTAGAAATGCCTGATTTGGGATTCTGCAGAGAAAGGGTTTGCAAACTGCTGAATCCACAGGTGGGTTTAACTCTGTCAGTTGAATGCACACATTGACAACCATTCAGTTAGATAGCTCTGCTTTGGTTTTAGAAGCAGATATTTCTCTGTACATCCTATGGTCCCATTCACTGGGGGATAATCAAATGCAGCTCCTAGAAGAAACGTGTTTCTAACTCGCTGAATCTAAACATCGATGCAACTCTCTTAGTTGAAAGAATGCACAGCAGACCAGTTTGAAAGAAACGTTTCCCCTGAGTTTTAGAGGAAGTCATACTGCTGTTTCCTACATATGCCTGTATTGGGCTGGAAAAGCCTGTTTTAGGATTCTGCACAGAAAGTGTTTGCAAACTCCTGAATCCACACATGAGTTTAACTCTGTAAGTAGAATGGACACATTGACAACCATTTAGTTGGATGGCTCCGTTTTGTTGTAAGAAGCAGATATTTCTCTGTACAGCCTATGGTCCCATTCACTCGGGAATATCCCAACGCAGCTCCTAGAAGAAACGTGTTTCTAACTCGCTGAAGCTAAACATGGATTCAACTCTCCTAGGTGAAGGAACGAACAGCAGAGCAGTTTGAAGGAAACGTTTCCCCTGAGTATTTGACGAAGTCTTACTGCTGTTTCTTCCATACGCCCGTTTGGGGCTGGAAAAGCCTATTTTGGGATTCTGCACAGAAAGGGTATGCAAATTGCTGAATCGACACGAGTTTATCTCTGTAAGATGAATGCACGAATTGAAAACCATTCAGTTACATCGTTCCGTTTTTTTATTTAGAAGCAGATGTTTCTCTGTACAGCCTATGGTAACATTCACTCGGGTATATACCAACACAGCTCCAAGAAGAAACGTGTTTCTAACTAGCTGAATCTAAACATAAGTTCAACACTCTTAGTTCAACGAACGGACAGCAGAGCAGTTTGACGGAAACCTTTCTCCTGAGTTTTCGGTGAAGTCTTACTGCTGTTTGTTACATAGGCCGTTATTGGGCTGGAAATGCCTGTTTTGGGATTCCGCACAGAAAGGGTTTGCAAACTGCTGAATCCACACATGAGTTTAACTCTGAAAGTTCAATACACACATTGACAACCATTCAGTTAGATAGCTCCGTTTTGGTTTTAGGAGCAGATATTTCTCTGTACAGCCTATGGTCCCATTCACTCAGGGATATCCCAACGCAGCTCCTAGAAGAAACGGGTTTCTAACTGGCTGAGTCTAAATATAGTTTCAACTCCTTTAGGTGAACGAAAGCACAGCAGAGCAGTTTGAAGGAAACGTTTCTCGTGATTTTTTGACGTTGTCTTACTGCTGTTTCTTACATATGCCGGTAATGGCCTGGAAATGCCTGTTTTGGGATTCTGCACAGAAAGCGTTTGCAAACTGCTTAATCCACATATGAGTTTAACTCTGTACGTTGAATGCACACACTGACAACCATTCATTTAGATAGCTCCATTTTTGTTTTAGAAGCAGACATTTCTCTGTACAGCCTATGGTCCCATTCACTTGGGGACATCCCAACGCAGCTCCTAGAAAAATCGTGTTTCTAACTCGCTGAATCTAAACATAGATTCAACCCTCTTAGGTGAACAAATGCACAGCAGAGCAGTTTGACGGAATCGTTTGTCCTGAGTTTTCGACGAAGTCTTACTGCTGTTTCTTATATATGCCGGTATTGGGCTGGAAATGCCTGTTTTGGGATTCTGCACAGAAAGGGTTGGCAAACTGCTTAATACACACATGAGTTTACCTCTGTAGGTTGAATTCAGACATTGACAACCATTTACTTAGACAGATCCATTTTGGTTTTAGAAGCAGGTATTTCTCTGTACAGAATATGTTCCCATTCACTCGGGAATATCCCAACGCAGCTCTTAGAAGAAACGTGTTTCTAACTCGCTGAATCTAAACATACATTCAACTCTCTTAGGTGAACAAATGCACAGCAGAGCAGTTTGAAGGAAACGTTTCTCCTGAGTTTCAGACGAAGCCTTAAAGCTGTTTCTTCCATATGCCGGTATTGGGCTGGAAATGCCTGTTTTGGCATTCTGCACAGAAAGTGTTTGCAAAGTGCTGAATACGCCCATGACTTTAACTCTGTAAGCTGAATGCACACATTGACAAACATTCTATTAGATAGCACGGTTTTGGTTTCAGAAGCAGATAATTCTGTACAGCCTATGGTCCCATTCACTCGGGAATATCCCAACGCAGCTCCTAGGGGAAACGTGTTTCTAATTCGCTGAATCTAAACATAGATTCAACTCCCTTAGTTGAACGAACACACAGCAGAGCAGTTTGAAGGAGACGTTTCTCCTGAGTTATAGATGAAGTCTTACTGCAGCTTCTTACATATGCTGGTATTGGGCTGGAAATTCCTGTATTATGCAAAGAACGTGTTTGCAAGCTGCTGAATCCATACATGAGTTTAACTCTGTAAGTAGAATGCACACGTTGACAACCATTTAGTTAGATAGCTCCGTTTTGGTGTTAGAAGCAGATATTTCTCTGTACAGCCTATGGTCCCATTCACTCGGGAATATCCCAACGCACCTGCTGGAAGAAACGTGTTTCTAATTCGCTGAATCTAAACGTAGATTCAACTCCCGTAGGTGAAAGAACGCACAGCAGAGCAGTTTCAAGGAAACGTCTCTCCTGAGTTTTAGACGAAGTCTTACTGCTGTTTCTTACATCTGCCGGTGTAGGGCTAGAAATGCCTCTTTTGGGATTCTGCACAGAAAGGGTTTGCAAACTGCTGAATCCACACATGAGTTTAACTCTGTCAGGTGAATGCGCACATTGACAACCATTCAGTTACATAGCTCCGTTTTGCTTTCAGAAGCAAACATTTCTCTGTACCGCCTGTGGTCCCATTCACTCGGGAATATACCAACACAGCTCCAAGAAGAAACGTGTTTCTAACTCGCTGAATCTAAACATAGATTCAACTCTCTTTGGTAAACGAACACACAGCAGAGCAATTTCAAGGAAACGTTTCTCTTGAGTTATAGATGACGTCTTAGTGCTGTTTCTTACATATGCCGGTGTAGGGCTAGAAATGCCTGATTTAGGATTCTGCAGAGAAAGGGTTTGCAAACTGCTGAATCCACAGGTGGGTTTAACTCTGTCAGTTGAATGCACACATTGACAACCATTCAGTTAGATAGCTCTGCTTTGGTTTTAGAAGCAGATATTTCTCTGTACATCCTATGGTCCCATTCACTGGGGGATAATCAAATGCAGCTCCTAGAAGAAACGTGTTTCTAACTCGCTGAATCTAAACATCGATGCAACTCTCTTAGTTGAAAGAATGCACAGCAGACCACTTTGAAAGAAACGTTTCCCCTGAGTTTTAGAGGAAGTCATACTGCTGTTTCCTACATATGCCTGTATTGGGCTGGAAAAGCCTGTTTTAGGATTCTGCACAGAAAGTGTTTGCAAACTCCTGAATCCACACATGAGTTTAACTCTGTAAGTAGAATGGACACATTGACAACCATTTAGTTGGATGGCTCCGTTTTGTTGTAAGAAGCAGATATTTCTCTGTACAGCCTATGGTCCCATTCACTCGGGAATATCCCAACGCAGCTCCTAGAAGAAACGTGTTTCTAACTCGCTGAAGCTAAACATGGATTCAACTCTCCTAGGTGAAGGAACGAACAGCAGAGCAGTTTGAAGGAAACGTTTCCCCTGAGTATTTGACGAAGTCTTACTGCTGTTTCTTCCATACGCCCGTTTGGGGCTGGAAAAGCCTATTTTGGGATTCTGCACAGAAAGGGTATGCAAATTGCTGAATCGACACGAGTTTATCTCTGTAAGGTGAATGCACGAATTGAAAACCGTTCAGTTACATCGTTCCGTTTTTTTATTTAGAAGCAGATGTTTCTCTGTACAGCCTATGGTAACATTCACTCGGGTATATACCAACACAGCTCCAAGAAGAAACGTGTTTCTAACTAGCTGAATCTAAACATAAGTTCAACACTCTTAGTTCAACGAACGGACAGCAGAGCAGTTTGAAGGAAACCTTTCTCCTGAGTTTTCGGTGAAGTCTTACTGCTGTTTGTTACATAGGCCGTTATTGGGCTGGAAATGCCTGTTTTGGGATTCCGCACAGAAAGGGTTTGCAAACTGCTGAATCCACACATGAGTTTAACTCTGAAAGTTCAATACACACATTGACAACCATTCAGTTAGATAGCTCCGTTTTGGTTTTAGGGGCAGATATTTCTCTGTACAGCCTATGGTCCCATTCACTCAGGGATATCCCAACGCAGCTCCTAGAAGAAACGGGTTTCTAACTGGCTGAGTCTAAATATAGTTTCAACTCCTTTAGGTGAACGAAAGCACAGCAGAGCAGTTTGAAGGAAACGTTTCTCGTGATTTTTTGACGTTGTCTTACTGCTGTTTCTTACATATGCCGGTAATGGCCTGGAAATGCCTGTTTTGGGATTCTGCACAGAAAGCGTTTGCAAACTGCTTAATCCACATATGAGTTTAACTCTGTACGTTGAATGCACACACTGACAACCATTCATTTAGATAGCTCCATTTTTGTTTTAGAAGCAGACATTTCTCTGTACAGCCTATGGTCCCATTCACTTGGGGACATCCCAACGCAGCTCCTAGAAAAATCGTGTTTCTAACTCGCTGAATCTAAACATAGATTCAACCCTCTTAGGTGAACAAATGCACAGCAGAGCAGTTTGACGGAATCGTTTGTCCTGAGTTTTCGACGAAGTCTTACTGCTGTTTCTTATATATGCCGGTATTGGGCTGGAAATGCCTGTTTTGGGATTCTGCACAGAAAGGGTTGGCAAACTGCTTAATACACACATGAGTTTACCTCTGTAGGTTGAATTCAGACATTGACAACCATTTACTTAGACAGATCCATTTTGGTTTTAGAAGCAGGTATTTCTCTGTACAGAATATGTTCCCATTCACTCGGGAATATCCCAACGCAGCTCTTAGAAGAAACGTGTTTCTAACTCGCCGAATCTAAACATACATTCAACTCTCTTAGGTGAACAAATGCACAGCAGAGCAGTTTGAAGGAAACGCTTCTCCTGAGTTTCAGACGAAGCCTTAAAGCTGTTTCTTCCATATGCCGGTATTGGGCTGGAAATGCCTGTTTTGGGATTCTGCACAGAAAGTGTTTGCAAAGTGCTGAATACGCCCATGACTTTAACTCTGTAAGCTGAATGCACACATTGACAAACATTCTATTAGATAGCACGGTTTTGGATTCAGAAGCAGATAATTCTGTACAGCCTATGGTCCCATTCACTCGGGAATATCCCAACGCAGCTCCTAGGGGAAACGTGTTTCTAATTCGCTGAATCTAAACATAGATTCAACTCCCTTAGTTGAACGAACACACAGCAGAGCAGTTTGAAGGAGACGTTTCTCCTGAGTTATAGATGAAGTCTTACTGCAGCTTCTTACATATGCTGGTATTGGGCTGGAAATTCCTGTATTATGCAAAGAACGTGTTTGCAAGCAGCTGAATCCATACATGAGTTTAACTCTGTAAGTAGAATGCACACGTTGACAACCATTTAGTTAGATAGCTCCGTTTTGGTGTTAGAAGCAGATATTTCTCTGTACAGCCTATGGTCCCATTCACTCGGGAATATCCCAACGCACCTGCTAGAAGAAACGTGTTTCTAATTCGCTGAATCTAAACGTAGATTCAACTCCCGTAGGTGAAAGAACGCACAGCAGAGCAGTTTCAAGGAAACGTCTCTCCTGAGTTTTAGAGGAAGTCTTAATGCTGTTTCTTACATCTGCCGGTGTAGGGCTAGAAATGCCTCTTTTGGGATTCTGCACAGAAAGGGTTTGCAAACTGCTGAATCCACACATGAGTTTAACTCTGTCAGGTGAATGCGCACATTGACAACCATTCAGTTACATAGCTCCGTTTTGCTTTCAGAAGCAAACATTTCTCTGTACCGCCTGTGGTCCCATTCACTCGGGAATATACCAACACAGCTCCAAGAAGAAACGTGTTTCTAACTCGCTGAATCTAAACATAGATTCAACTCTCTTTGGTAAACGAACACACAGCAGAGCAATTTCAAGGAAACGTTTCTCTTGAGTTATAGATGACGTCTTAGTGCTGTTTCTTACATATGCCGGTGTAGGGCTAGAAATGCCTGATTTGGGATTCTGCAGAGAAAGGGTTTGCAAACTGCTGAATCCACAGGTGGGTTTAACTCTGTCAGTTGAATGCACACATTGACAACCATTCAGTTAGATAGCTCTGCTTTGGTTTTAGAAGCAGATATTTCTCTGTACATCCTATGGTCCCATTCACTGGGGGATAATCAAATGCAGCTCCTAGAAGAAACGTGTTTCTAACTCGCTGAATCTAAACATCGATGCAACTCTCTTAGTTGAAAGAATGCACAGCAGACCACTTTGAAAGAAACGTTTCCCCTGAGTTTTAGAGGAAGTCATACTGCTGTTTCCTACATATGCCTGTATTGGGCTGGAAAAGCCTGTTTTAGGATTCTGCACAGAAAGTGTTTGCAAACTCCTGAATCCACACATGAGTTTAACTCTGTAAGTAGAATGGACACATTGACAACCATTTAGTTGGATGGCTCCGTTTTGTTGTAAGAAGCAGATATTTCTCTGTACAGCCTATGGTCCCATTCACTCGGGAATATCCCAACGCAGCTCCTAGAAGAAACGTGTTTCTAACTCGCTGAAGCTAAACATGGATTCAACTCTCCTAGGTGAAGGAACGAACAGCAGAGCAGTTTGAAGGAAACGTTTCCCCTGAGTATTTGACGAAGTCTTACTGCTGTTTCTTCCATACGCCCGTTTGGGGCTGGAAAAGCCTATTTTGGGATTCTGCACAGAAAGGGTATGCAAATTGCTGAATCGACACGAGTTTATCTCTGTAAGATGAATGCACGAATTGAAAACCGTTCAGTTACATCGTTCCGTTTTTTTATTTAGAAGCAGATGTTTCTCTGTACAGCCTATGGTAACATTCACTCGGGTATATACCAACACAGCTCCAAGAAGAAACGTGTTTCTAACTAGCTGAATCTAAACATAAGTTCAACACTCTTAGTTCAACGAACGGACAGCAGAGCAGTTTGACGGAAACCTTTCTCCTGAGTTTTCGGTGAAGTCTTACTGCTGTTTGTTACATAGGCCGTTATTGGGCTGGAAATGCCTGTTTTGGGATTCCGCACAGAAAGGGTTTGCAAACTGCTGAATCCACACATGAGTTTAACTCTGAAAGTTCAATACACACATTGACAACCATTCAGTTAGATAGCTCCGTTTTGGTTTTAGGAGCAGATATTTCTCTGTACAGCCTATGGTCCCATTCACTCAGGGATATCCCAACGCAGCTCCTAGAAGAAACGGGTTTCTAACTGGCTGAGTCTAAATATAGTTTCAACTCCTTTAGGTGAACGAAAGCACAGCAGAGCAGTTTGAAGGAAACGTTTCTCGTGATTTTTTGACGTTGTCTTACTGCTGTTTCTTACATATGCCGGTAATGGCCTGGAAATGCCTGTTTTGGGATTCTGCACAGAAAGCGTTTGCAAACTGCTTAATCCACATATGAGTTTAACTCTGTACGTTGAATGCACACACTGACAACCATTCATTTAGATAGCTCCATTTTTGTTTTAGAAGCAGACATTTCTCTGTACAGCCTATGGTCCCATTCACTTGGGGACATCCCAACGCAGCTCCTAGAAAAATCGTGTTTCTAACTCGCTGAATCTAAACATAGATTCAACCCTCTTAGGTGAACAAATGCACAGCAGAGCAGTTTGACGGAATCGTTTGTCCTGAGTTTTCGACGAAGTCTTACTGCTGTTTCTTATATATGCCGGTATTGGGCTGGAAATGCCTGTTTTGGGATTCTGCACAGAAAGGGTTGGCAAACTGCTTAATACACACATGAGTTTACCTCTGTAGGTTGAATTCAGACATTGACAACCATTTACTTAGACAGATCCATTTTGGTTTTAGAAGCAGGTATTTCTCTGTACAGAATATGTTCCCATTCACTCGGGAATATCCCAACGCAGCTCTTAGAAGAAACGTGTTTCTAACTCGCTGAATCTAAACATACATTCAACTCTCTTAGGTGAACAAATGCACAGCAGAGCAGTTTGAAGGAAACGTTTCTCCTGAGTTTCAGACGAAGCCTTAAAGCTGTTTCTTCCATATGCCGGTATTGGGCTGGAAATGCCTGTTTTGGCATTCTGCACAGAAAGTGTTTGCAAAGTGCTGAATACGCCCATGACTTTAACTCTGTAAGCTGAATGCACACATTGACAAACATTCTATTAGATAGCACGGTTTTGGTTTCAGAAGCAGATAATTCTGTACAGCCTATGGTCCCATTCACTCGGGAATATCCCAACGCAGCTCCTAGGGGAAACGTGTTTCTAATTCGCTGAATCTAAACATAGATTCAACTCCCTTAGTTGAACGAACACACAGCAGAGCAGTTTGAAGGAGACGTTTCTCCTGAGTTATAGATGAAGTCTTACTGCAGCTTCTTACATATGCTGGTATTGGGCTGGAAATTCCTGTATTATGCAAAGAACGTGTTTGCAAGCTGCTGAATCCATACATGAGTTTAACTCTGTAAGTAGAATGCACACGTTGACAACCATTTAGTTAGATAGCTCCGTTTTGGTGTTAGAAGCAGATATTTCTCTGTACAGCCTATGGTCCCATTCACTCGGGAATATCCCAACGCACCTGCTGGAAGAAACGTGTTTCTAATTCGCTGAATCTAAACGTAGATTCAACTCCCGTAGGTGAAAGAACGCACAGCAGAGCAGTTTCAAGGAAACGTCTCTCCTGAGTTTTAGACGAAGTCTTACTGCTGTTTCTTACATCTGCCGGTGTAGGGCTAGAAATGCCTCTTTTGGGATTCTGCACAGAAAGGGTTTGCAAACTGCTGAATCCACACATGAGTTTAACTCTGTCAGGTGAATGCGCACATTGACAACCATTCAGTTACATAGCTCCGTTTTGCTTTCAGAAGCAAACATTTCTCTGTACCGCCTGTGGTCCCATTCACTCGGGAATATACCAACACAGCTCCAAGAAGAAACGTGTTTCTAACTCGCTGAATCTAAACATAGATTCAACTCTCTTTGGTAAACGAACACACAGCAGAGCAATTTCAAGGAAACGTTTCTCTTGAGTTATAGATGACGTCTTAGTGCTGTTTCTTACATATGCCGGTGTAGGGCTAGAAATGCCTGATTTGGGATTCTGCAGAGAAAGGGTTTGCAAACTGCTGAATCCACAGGTGGGTTTAACTCTGTCAGTTGAATGCACACATTGACAACCATTCAGTTAGATAGCTCTGCTTTGGTTTTAGAAGCAGATATTTCTCTGTACATCCTATGGTCCCATTCACTGGGGGATAATCAAATGCAGCTCCTAGAAGAAACGTGTTTCTAACTCGCTGAATCTAAACATCGATGCAACTCTCTTAGTTGAAAGAATGCACAGCAGACCACTTTGAAAGAAACGTTTCCCCTGAGTTTTAGAGGAAGTCATACTGCTGTTTCCTACATATGCCTGTATTGGGCTGGAAAAGCCTGTTTTAGGATTCTGCACAGAAAGTGTTTGCAAACTCCTGAATCCACACATGAGTTTAACTCTGTAAGTAGAATGGACACATTGACAACCATTTAGTTGGATGGCTCCGTTTTGTTGTAATAAGCAGATATTTCTCTGTACAGCCTATGGTCCCATTCACTCGGGAATATCCCAACGCAGCTCCTAGAAGAAACGTGTTTCTAACTCGCTGAAGCTAAACATGGATTCAACTCTCCTAGGTGAAGGAACGAACAGCAGAGCAGTTTGAAGGAAACGTTTCCCCTGAGTATTTGACGAAGTCTTACTGCTGTTTCTTCCATACGCCCGTTTGGGGCTGGAAAAGCCTATTTTGGGATTCTGCACAGAAAGGGTATGCAAATTGCTGAATCGACACGAGTTTATCTCTGTAAGGTGAATGCACGAATTGAAAACCGTTCAGTTACATCGTTCCGTTTTTTTATTTAGAAGCAGATGTTTCTCTGTACAGCCTATGGTAACATTCACTCGGGTATATACCAACACAGCTCCAAGAAGAAACGTGTTTCTAACTAGCTGAATCTAAACATAAGTTCAACACTCTTAGTTCAACGAACGGACAGCAGAGCAGTTTGAAGGAAACCTTTCTCCTGAGTTTTCGGTGAAGTCTTACTGCTGTTTGTTACATAGGCCGTTATTGGGCTGGAAATGCCTGTTTTGGGATTCCGCACAGAAAGGGTTTGCAAACTGCTGAATCCACACATGAGTTTAACTCTGAAAGTTCAATACACACATTGACAACCATTCAGTTAGATAGCTCCGTTTTGGTTTTAGGGGCAGATATTTCTCTGTACAGCCTATGGTCCCATTCACTCAGGGATATCCCAACGCAGCTCCTAGAAGAAACGGGTTTCTAACTGGCTGAGTCTAAATATAGTTTCAACTCCTTTAGGTGAACGAAAGCACAGCAGAGCAGTTTGAAGGAAACGTTTCTCGTGATTTTTTGACGTTGTCTTACTGCTGTTTCTTACATATGCCGGTAATGGCCTGGAAATGCCTGTTTTGGGATTCTGCACAGAAAGCGTTTGCAAACTGCTTAATCCACATATGAGTTTAACTCTGTACGTTGAATGCACACACTGACAACCATTCATTTAGATAGCTCCATTTTTGTTTTAGAAGCAGACATTTCTCTGTACAGCCTATGGTCCCATTCACTTGGGGACATCCCAACGCAGCTCCTAGAAAAATCGTGTTTCTAACTCGCTGAATCTAAACATAGATTCAACCCTCTTAGGTGAACAAATGCACAGCAGAGCAGTTTGACGGAATCGTTTGTCCTGAGTTTTCGACGAAGTCTTACTGCTGTTTCTTATATATGCCGGTATTGGGCTGGAAATGCCTGTTTTGGGATTCTGCACAGAAAGGGTTGGCAAACTGCTTAATACACACATGAGTTTACCTCTGTAGGTTGAATTCAGACATTGACAACCATTTACTTAGACAGATCCATTTTGGTTTTAGAAGCAGGTATTTCTCTGTACAGAATATGTTCCCATTCACTCGGGAATATCCCAACGCAGCTCTTAGAAGAAACGTGTTTCTAACTCGCCGAATCTAAACATACATTCAACTCTCTTAGGTGAACAAATGCACAGCAGAGCAGTTTGAAGGAAACGCTTCTCCTGAGTTTCAGACGAAGCCTTAAAGCTGTTTCTTCCATATGCCGGTATTGGGCTGGAAATGCCTGTTTTGGCATTCTGCACAGAAAGTGTTTGCAAAGTGCTGAATACGCCCATGACTTTAACTCTGTAAGCTGAATGCACACATTGACAAACATTCTATTAGATAGCACGGTTTTGGATTCAGAAGCAGATAATTCTGTACAGCCTATGGTCCCATTCACTCGGGAATATCCCAACGCAGCTCCTAGGGGAAACGTGTTTCTAATTCGCTGAATCTAAACATAGATTCAACTCCCTTAGTTGAACGAACACACAGCAGAGCAGTTTGAAGGAGACGTTTCTCCTAAGTTATAGATGAAGTCTTACTGCAGCTTCTTACATATGCTGGTATTGGGCTGGAAATTCCTGTATTATGCAAAGAACGTGTTTGCAAGCAGCTGAATCCATACATGAGTTTAACTCTGTAAGTAGAATGCACACGTTGACAACCATTTAGTTAGATAGCTCCGTTTTGGTGTTAGAAGCAGATATTTCTCTGTACAGCCTATGGTCCCATTCACTCGGGAATATCCCAACGCACCTGCTGGAAGAAACGTGTTTCTAATTCGCTGAATCTAAACGTAGATTCAACTCCCGTAGGTGAAAGAACGCACAGCAGAGCAGTTTCAAGGAAACGTCTCTCCTGAGTTTTAGACGAAGTCTTACTGCTGTTTCTTACATATGCCGGTGTAGGGCTAGAAATGCCTCTTTTGGGATTCTGCACAGAAAGGGTTTGCAAACTGCTGAATCCACACATGAGTTTAACTCTGTCAGGTGAATGCGCACATTGACAACCATTCAGTTACATAGCTCCGTTTTGCTTTCAGAAGCAAACATTTCTCTGTACCGCCTGTGGTCCCATTCACTCGGGAATATACCAACACAGCTCCAAGAAGAAACGTGTTTCTAACTCGCTGAATCTAAACATAGATTCAACTCTCTTTGGTAAACGAACACACAGCAGAGCAATTTCAAGGAAACGTTTCTCTTGAGTTATAGATGACGTCTTAGTGCTGTTTCTTACATATGCCGGTGTAGGGCTAGAAATGCCTGATTTGGGATTCTGCAGAGAAAGGGTTTGCAAACTGCTGAATCCACAGGTGGGTTTAACTCTGTCAGTTGAATGCACACATTGACAACCATTCAGTTAGATAGCTCTGCTTTGGTTTTAGAAGCAGATATTTCTCTGTACATCCTATGGTCCCATTCACTGGGGGATAATCAAATGCAGCTCCTAGAAGAAACGTGTTTCTAACTCGCTGAATCTAAACATCGATGCAACTCTCTTAGTTGAAAGAATGCACAGCAGACCACTTTGAAAGAAACGTTTCCCCTGAGTTTTAGAGGAAGTCATACTGCTGTTTCCTACATATGCCTGTATTGGGCTGGAAAAGCCTGTTTTAGGATTCTGCACAGAAAGTGTTTGCAAACTCCTGAATCCACACATGAGTTTAACTCTGTAAGTAGAATGGACACATTGACAACCATTTAGTTGGATGGCTCCGTTTTGTTGTAAGAAGCAGATATTTCTCTGTACAGCCTATGGTCCCATTCACTCGGGAATATCCCAACGCAGCTCCTAGAAGAAACGTGTTTCTAACTCGCTGAAGCTAAACATGGATTCAACTCTCCTAGGTGAAGGAACGAACAGCAGAGCAGTTTGAAGGAAACGTTTCCCCTGAGTATTTGACGAAGTCTTACTGCTGTTTCTTCCATACGCCCGTTTGGGGCTGGAAAAGCCTATTTTGGGATTCTGCACAGAAAGGGTATGCAAATTGCTGAATCGACACGACTTTATCTCTGTAAGATGAATGCACGAATTGAAAACCATTCAGTTACATCGTTCCGTTTTTTTATTTAGAGGCAGATGTTTCTCTGTACAGCCTATGGTAACATTCACTCGGGTATATACCAACACAGCTCCAAGAAGAAACGTGTTTCTAACTAGCTGAATCTAAACATAAGTTCAACACTCTTAGTTCAACGAACGGACAGCAGAGCAGTTTGACGGAAACCTTTCTCCTGAGTTTTCGGTGAAGTCTTACTGCTGTTTGTTACATAGGCCGTTATTGGGCTGGAAATGCCTGTTTTGGGATTCCGCACAGAAAGGGTTTGCAAACTGCTGAATCCACACATGAGTTTAACTCTGAAAGTTCAATACACACATTGACAACCATTCAGTTAGATAGCTCCGTTTTGGTTTTAGGAGCAGATATTTCTCTGTACAGCCTATGGTCCCATTCACTCAGGGATATCCCAACGCAGCTCCTAGAAGAAACGGGTTTCTAACTGGCTGAGTCTAAATATAGTTTCAACTCCTTTAGGTGAACGAAAGCACAGCAGAGCAGTTTGAAGGAAACGTTTCTCGTGATTTTTTGACGTTGTCTTACGGCTGTTTCTTACATATGCCGGTAATGGCCTGGAAATGCCTGTTTTGGGATTCTGCACAGAAAGCGTTTGCAAACTGCTTAATCCACATATGAGTTTAACTCTGTACGTTGAATGCACACACTGACAACCATTCATTTAGATAGCTCCATTTTTGTTTTAGAAGCAGACATTTCTCTGTACAGCCTATGGTCCCATTCACTTGGGGACATCCCAACGCAGCTCCTAGAAAAATCGTGTTTCTAACTCGCTGAATCTAAACATAGATTCAACCCTCTTAGGTGAACAAATGCACAGCAGAGCAGTTTGACGGAATCGTTTGTCCTGAGTTTTCGACGAAGTCTTACTGCTGTTTCTTATATATGCCGGTATTGGGCTGGAAATGCCTGTTTTGGGATTCTGCACAGAAAGGGTTGGCAAACTGCTTAATACACACATGAGTTTACCTCTGTAGGTTGAATTCAGACATTGACAACCATTTACTTAGACAGATCCATTTTGGTTTTAGAAGCAGGTATTTCTCTGTACAGAATATGTTCCCATTCACTCGGGAATATCCCAACGCAGCTCTTAGAAGAAACGTGTTTCTAACTCGCCGAATCTAAACATACATTCAACTCTCTTAGGTGAACAAATGCACAGCAGAGCAGTTTGAAGGAAACGCTTCTCCTGAGTTTCAGACGAAGCCTTAAAGCTGTTTCTTCCATATGCCGGTAATGGGCTGGAAATGCCTGTTTTGGGATTCTGCACAGAAAGTGTTTGCAAAGTGCTGAATACGCCCATGACTTTAACTCTGTAAGCTGAATGCACACATTGACAAACATTCTATTAGATAGCACGGTTTTGGTTTCAGAAGCAGATAATTCTGTACAGCCTATGGTCCCATTCACTCGGGAATATCCCAACGCAGCTCCTAGGGGAAACGTGTTTCTAATTCGCTGAATCTAAACATAGATTCAACTCCCTTAGTTGAACGAACACACAGCAGAGCAGTTTGAAGGAGACGTTTCTCCTGAGTTACAGATGAAGTCTTACTGCAGCTTCTTACATATGCTGGTATTGGGCTGGAAATTCCTGTATTATGCAAAGAACGTGTTTGCAAGCAGCTGAATCCATACATGAGTTTAACTCTGTAAGTAGAATGCACACGTTGACAACCATTTAGTTAGATAGCTCCGTTTTGGTGTTAGAAGCAGATATTTCTCTGTACAGCCTATGGTCCCATTCACTCGGGAATATCCCAACGCACCTGCTGGAAGAAACGTGTTTCTAATTCGCTGAATCTAAACGTAGATTCAACTCCCGTAGGTGAAAGAACGCACAGCAGAGCAGTTTCAAGGAAACGTCTCTCCTGAGTTTTAGACGAAGTCTTACTGCTGTTTCTTACATCTGCCGGTGTAGGGCTAGAAATGCCTCTTTTGGGATTCTGCACAGAAAGGGTTTGCAAACTGCTGAATCCACACATGAGTTTAACTCTGTCAGGTGAATGCGCACATTGACAACCATTCAGTTACATAGCTCCGTTTTGCTTTCAGAAGCAAACATTTCTCTGTACCGCCTGTGGTCCCATTCACTCGGGAATATACCAACACAGCTCCAAGAAGAAACGTGTTTCTAACTCGCTGAATCTAAACATAGATTCAACTCTCTTTGGTAAACGAACACACAGCAGAGCAATTTCAAGGAAACGTTTCTCTTGAGTTATAGATGACGTCTTAGTGCTGTTTCTTACATATGCCGGTGTAGGGCTAGAAATGCCTGATTTGGGATTCTGCAGAGAAAGGGTTTGCAAACTGCTGAATCCACAGGTGGGTTTAACTCTGTCAGTTGAATGCACACATTGACAACCATTCAGTTAGATAGCTCTGCTTTGGTTTTAGAAGCAGATATTTCTCTGTACATCCTATGGTCCCATTCACTGGGGGATAATCAAATGCAGCTCCTAGAAGAAACGTGTTTCTAACTCGCTGAATCTAAACATCGATGCAACTCTCTTAGTTGAAAGAATGCACAGCAGACCACTTTGAAAGAAACGTTTCCCCTGAGTTTTAGAGGAAGTCATACTGCTGTTTCCTACATATGCCTGTATTGGGCTGGAAAAGCCTGTTTTAGGATTCTGCACAGAAAGTGTTTGCAAACTCCTGAATCCACACATGAGTTTAACTCTGTAAGTAGAATGGACACATTGACAACCATTTAGTTGGATGGCTCCGTTTTGTTGTAAGAAGCAGATATTTCTCTGTACAGCCTATGGTCCCATTCACTCGGGAATATCCCAACGCAGCTCCTAGAAGAAACGTGTTTCTAACTCGCTGAAGCTAAACATGGATTCAACTCTCCTAGGTGAAGGAACGAACAGCAGAGCAGTTTGAAGGAAACGTTTCCCCTGAGTATTTGACGAAGTCTTACTGCTGTTTCTTCCATACGCCCGTTTGGGGCTGGAAAAGCCTATTTTGGGATTCTGCACAGAAAGGGTATGCAAATTGCTGAATCGACACGAGTTTATCTCTGTAAGGTGAATGCACGAATTGAAAACCGTTCAGTTACATCGTTCCGTTTTTTTATTTAGAAGCAGATGTTTCTCTGTACAGCCTATGGTAACATTCACTCGGGTATATACCAACACAGCTCCAAGAAGAAACGTGTTTCTAACTAGCTGAATCTAAACATAAGTTCAACACTCTTAGTTCAACGAACGGACAGCAGAGCAGTTTGAAGGAAACCTTTCTCCTGAGTTTTCGGTGAAGTCTTACTGCTGTTTGTTACATAGGCCGTTATTGGGCTGGAAATGCCTGTTTTGGGATTCCGCACAGAAAGGGTTTGCAAACTGCTGAATCCACACATGAGTTTAACTCTGAAAGTTCAATACACACATTGACAACCATTCAGTTAGATAGCTCCGTTTTGGTTTTAGGGGCAGATATTTCTCTGTACAGCCTATGGTCCCATTCACTCAGGGATATCCCAACGCAGCTCCTAGAAGAAACGGGTTTCTAACTGGCTGAGTCTAAATATAGTTTCAACTCCTTTAGGTGAACGAAAGCACAGCAGAGCAGTTTGAAGGAAACGTTTCTCGTGATTTTTTGACGTTGTCTTACGGCTGTTTCTTACATATGCCGGTAATGGCCTGGAAATGCCTGTTTTGGGATTCTGCACAGAAAGCGTTTGCAAACTGCTTAATCCACATATGAGTTTAACTCTGTACGTTGAATGCACACACTGACAACCATTCATTTAGATAGCTCCATTTTTGTTTTAGAAGCAGACATTTCTCTGTACAGCCTATGGTCCCATTCACTTGGGGACATCCCAACGCAGCTCCTAGAAAAATCGTGTTTCTAACTCGCTGAATCTAAACATAGATTCAACCCTCTTAGGTGAACAAATGCACAGCAGAGCAGTTTGACGGAATCGTTTGTCCTGAGTTTTCGACGAAGTCTTACTGCTGTTTCTTATATATGCCGGTATTGGGCTGGAAATGCCTGTTTTGGGATTCTGCACAGAAAGGGTTGGCAAACTGCTTAATACACACATGAGTTTACCTCTGTAGGTTGAATTCAGACATTGACAACCATTTACTTAGACAGATCCATTTTGGTTTTAGAAGCAGGTATTTCTCTGTACAGAATATGTTCCCATTCACTCGGGAATATCCCAACGCAGCTCTTAGAAGAAACGTGTTTCTAACTCGCCGAATCTAAACATACATTCAACTCTCTTAGGTGAACAAATGCACAGCAGAGCAGTTTGAAGGAAACGCTTCTCCTGAGTTTCAGACGAAGCCTTAAAGCTGTTTCTTCCATATGCCGGTAATGGGCTGGAAATGCCTGTTTTGGGATTCTGCACAGAAAGTGTTTGCAAAGTGCTGAATACGCCCATGACTTTAACTCTGTAAGCTGAATGCACACATTGACAAACATTCTATTAGATAGCACGGTTTTGGTTTCAGAAGCAGATAATTCTGTACAGCCTATGGTCCCATTCACTCGGGAATATCCCAACGCAGCTCCTAGGGGAAACGTGTTTCTAATTCGCTGAATCTAAACATAGATTCAACTCCCTTAGTTGAACGAACACACAGCAGAGCAGTTTGAAGGAGACGTTTCTCCTGAGTTACAGATGAAGTCTTACTGCAGCTTCTTACATATGCTGGTATTGGGCTGGAAATTCCTGTATTATGCAAAGAACGTGTTTGCAAGCAGCTGAATCCATACATGAGTTTAACTCTGTAAGTAGAATGCACACGTTGACAACCATTTAGTTAGATAGCTCCGTTTTGGTGTTAGAAGCAGATATTTCTCTGTACAGCCTATGGTCCCATTCACTCGGGAATATCCCAACGCACCTGCTGGAAGAAACGTGTTTCTAATTCGCTGAATCTAAACGTAGATTCAACTCCCGTAGGTGAAAGAACGCACAGCAGAGCAGTTTCAAGGAAACGTCTCTCCTGAGTTTTAGACGAAGTCTTACTGCTGTTTCTTACATATGCCGGTGTAGGGCTAGAAATGCCTCTTTTGGGATTCTGCACAGAAAGGGTTTGCAAACTGCTGAATCCACACATGAGTTTAACTCTGTCAGGTGAATGCGCACATTGACAACCATTCAGTTACATAGCTCCGTTTTGCTTTCAGAAGCAAACATTTCTCTGTACCGCCTGTGGTCCCATTCACTCGGGAATATACCAACACAGCTCCAAGAAGAAACGTGTTTCTAACTCGCTGAATCTAAACATAGATTCAACTCTCTTTGGTAAACGAACACACAGCAGAGCAATTTCAAGGAAACGTTTCTCTTGAGTTATAGATGACGTCTTAGTGCTGTTTCTTACATATGCCGGTGTAGGGCTAGAAATGCCTGATTTGGGATTCTGCAGAGAAAGGGTTTGCAAACTGCTGAATCCACAGGTGGGTTTAACTCTGTCAGTTGAATGCACACATTGACAACCATTCAGTTAGATAGCTCTGCTTTGGTTTTAGAAGCAGATATTTCTCTGTACATCCTATGGTCCCATTCACTGGGGGATAATCAAATGCAGCTCCTAGAAGAAACGTGTTTCTAACTCGCTGAATCTAAACATCGATGCAACTCTCTTAGTTGAAAGAATGCACAGCAGACCACTTTGAAAGAAACGTTTCCCCTGAGTTTTAGAGGAAGTCATACTGCTGTTTCCTACATATGCCTGTATTGGGCTGGAAAAGCCTGTTTTAGGATTCTGCACAGAAAGTGTTTGCAAACTCCTGAATCCACACATGAGTTTAACTCTGTAAGTAGAATGGACACATTGACAACCATTTAGTTGGATGGCTCCGTTTTGTTGTAAGAAACAGATATTTCTCTGTACAGCCTATGGTCCCATTCACTCGGGAATATCCCAACGCAGCTCCTAGAAGAAATGTGTTTCTAACTCGCTGAAGCTAAACATGGATTCAACTCTCCTAGGTGAAGGAACGAACAGCAGAGCAGTTTGAAGGAAACGTTTCCCCTGAGTATTTGACGAAGTCTTACTGCTGTTTCTTCCATACGCCCGTTTGGGGCTGGAAAAGCCTATTTTGGGATTCTGCACAGAAAGGGTATGCAAATTGCTGAATCGACACGAGTTTATCTCTGTAAGATGAATGCACGAATTGAAAACCATTCAGTTACATCGTTCCGTTTTTTTATTTAGAAGCAGATGTTTCTCTGTACAGCCTATGGTAACATTCACTCGGGTATATACCAACACAGCTCCAAGAAGAAACGTGTTTCTAACTAGCTGAATCTAAACATAAGTTCAACACTCTTAGTTCAACGAACGGACAGCAGAGCAGTTTGACGGAAACCTTTCTCCTGAGTTTTCGGTGAAGTCTTACTGCTGTTTGTTACATAGGCCGTTATTGGGCTGGAAATGCCTGTTTTGGGATTCCGCACAGAAAGGGTTTGCAAACTGCTGAATCCACACATGAGTTTAACTCTGAAAGTTCAATACACACATTGACAACCATTCAGTTAGATAGCTCCGTTTTGGTTTTAGGAGCAGATATTTCTCTGTACAGCCTATGGTCCCATTCACTCAGGGATATCCCAACGCAGCTCCTAGAAGAAACGGGTTTCTAACTGGCTGAGTCTAAATATAGTTTCAACTCCTTTAGGTGAACGAAAGCACAGCAGAGCAGTTTGAAGGAAACGTTTCTCGTGATTTTTTGACGTTGTCTTACGGCTGTTTCTTACATATGCCGGTAATGGCCTGGAAATGCCTGTTTTGGGATTCTGCACAGAAAGCGTTTGCAAACTGCTTAATCCACATATGAGTTTAACTCTGTACGTTGAATGCACACACTGACAACCATTCATTTAGATAGCTCCATTTTTGTCTTAGAAGCAGACATTTCTCTGTACAGCCTATGGTCCCATTCACTTGGGGACATCCCAACGCAGCTCCTAGAAAAATCGTGTTTCTAACTCGCTGAATCTAAACATAGATTCAACCCTCTTAGGTGAACAAATGCACAGCAGAGCAGTTTGACGGAATCGTTTGTCCTGAGTTTTCGACGAAGTCTTACTGCTGTTTCTTATATATGCCGGTATTGGGCTGGAAATGCCTGTTTTGGGATTCTGCACAGAAAGGGTTGGCAAACTGCTTAATACACACATGAGTTTACCTCTGTAGGTTGAATTCAGACATTGACAACCATTTACTTAGACAGATCCATTTTGGTTTTAGAAGCAGGTATTTCTCTGTACAGAATATGTTCCCATTCACTCGGGAATATCCCAACGCAGCTCTTAGAAGAAACGTGTTTCTAACTCGCCGAATCTAAACATACATTCAACTCTCTTAGGTGAACAAATGCACAGCAGAGCAGTTTGAAGGAAACGCTTCTCCTGAGTTTCAGACGAAGCCTTAAAGCTGTTTCTTCCATATGCCGGTAATGGGCTGGAAATGCCTGTTTTGGGATTCTGCACAGAAAGTGTTTGCAAAGTGCTGAATACGCCCATGACTTTAACTCTGTAAGCTGAATGCACACATTGACAAACATTCTATTAGATAGCACGGTTTTGGTTTCAGAAGCAGATAATTCTGTACAGCCTATGGTCCCATTCACTCGGGAATATCCCAACACAGCTCCTAGGGGAAACGTGTTTCTAATTCGCTGAATCTAAACATAGATTCAACTCCCTTAGTTGAACGAACACACAGCAGAGCAGTTTGAAGGAGACGTTTCTCCTGAGTTACAGATGAAGTCTTACTGCAGCTTCTTACATATGCTGGTATTGGGCTGGAAATTCCTGTATTATGCAAAGAACGTGTTTGCAAGCAGCTGAATCCATACATGAGTTTAACTCTGTAAGTAGAATGCACACGTTGACAACCATTTAGTTAGATAGCTCCGTTTTGGTGTTAGAAGCAGATATTTCTCTGTACAGCCTATGGTCCCATTCACTCGGGAATATCCCAACGCACCTGCTGGAAGAAACGTGTTTCTAATTCGCTGAATCTAAACGTAGATTCAACTCCCGTAGGTGAAAGAACGCACAGCAGAGCAGTTTCAAGGAAACGTCTCTCCTGAGTTTTAGACGAAGTCTTACTGCTGTTTCTTACATCTGCCGGTGTAGGGCTAGAAATGCCTCTTTTGGGATTCTGCACAGAAAGGGTTTGCAAACTGCTGAATCCACACATGAGTTTAACTCTGTCAGGTGAATGCGCACATTGACAACCATTCAGTTACATAGCTCCGTTTTGCTTTCAGAAGCAAACATTTCTCTGTACCGCCTGTGGTCCCATTCACTCGGGAATATACCAACACAGCTCCAAGAAGAAACGTGTTTCTAACTCGCTGAATCTAAACATAGATTCAACTCTCTTTGGTAAACGAACACACAGCAGAGCAATTTCAAGGAAACGTTTCTCTTGAGTTATAGATGACGTCTTAGTGCTGTTTCTTACATATGCCGGTGTAGGGCTAGAAATGCCTGATTTGGGATTCTGCAGAGAAAGGGTTTGCAAACTGCTGAATCCACAGGTGGGTTTAACTCTGTCAGTTGAATGCACACATTGACAACCATTCAGTTAGATAGCTCTGCTTTGGTTTTAGAAGCAGATATTTCTCTGTACATCCTATGGTCCCATTCACTGGGGGATAATCAAATGCAGCTCCTAGAAGAAACGTGTTTCTAACTCGCTGAATCTAAACATCGATGCAACTCTCTTAGTTGAAAGAATGCACAGCAGACCACTTTGAAAGAAACGTTTCCCCTGAGTTTTAGAGGAAGTCATACTGCTGTTTCCTACATATGCCTGTATTGGGCTGGAAAAGCCTGTTTTAGGATTCTGCACAGAAAGTGTTTGCAAACTCCTGAATCCACACATGAGTTTAACTCTGTAAGTAGAATGGACACATTGACAACCATTTAGTTGGATGGCTCCGTTTTGTTGTAAGAAGCAGATATTTCTCTGTACAGCCTATGGTCCCATTCACTCGGGAATATCCCAACGCAGCTCCTAGAAGAAACGTGTTTCTAACTCGCTGAAGCTAAACATGGATTCAACTCTCCTAGGTGAAGGAACGAACAGCAGAGCAGTTTGAAGGAAACGTTTCCCCTGAGTATTTGACGAAGTCTTACTGCTGTTTCTTCCATACGCCCGTTTGGGGCTGGAAAAGCCTATTTTGGGATTCTGCACAGAAAGGGTATGCAAATTGCTGAATCGACACGAGTTTATCTCTGTAAGGTGAATGCACGAATTGAAAACCGTTCAGTTACATCGTTCCGTTTTTTTATTTAGAAGCAGATGTTTCTCTGTACAGCCTATGGTAACATTCACTCGGGTATATACCAACACAGCTCCAAGAAGAAACGTGTTTCTAACTAGCTGAATCTAAACATAAGTTCAACACTCTTAGTTCAACGAACGGACAGCAGAGCAGTTTGAAGGAAACCTTTCTCCTGAGTTTTCGGTGAAGTCTTACTGCTGTTTGTTACATAGGCCGTTATTGGGCTGGAAATGCCTGTTTTGGGATTCCGCACAGAAAGGGTTTGCAAACTGCTGAATCCACACATGAGTTTAACTCTGAAAGTTCAATACACACATTGACAACCATTCAGTTAGATAGCTCCGTTTTGGTTTTAGGGGCAGATATTTCTCTGTACAGCCTATGGTCCCATTCACTCAGGGATATCCCAACGCAGCTCCTAGAAGAAACGGGTTTCTAACTGGCTGAGTCTAAATATAGTTTCAACTCCTTTAGGTGAACGAAAGCACAGCAGAGCAGTTTGAAGGAAACGTTTCTCGTGATTTTTTGACGTTGTCTTACGGCTGTTTCTTACATATGCCGGTAATGGCCTGGAAATGCCTGTTTTGGGATTCTGCACAGAAAGCGTTTGCAAACTGCTTAATCCACATATGAGTTTAACTCTGTACGTTGAATGCACACACTGACAACCATTCATTTAGATAGCTCCATTTTTGTTTTAGAAGCAGACATTTCTCTGTACAGCCTATGGTCCCATTCACTTGGGGACATCCCAACGCAGCTCCTAGAAAAATCGTGTTTCTAACTCGCTGAATCTAAACATAGATTCAACCCTCTTAGGTGAACAAATGCACAGCAGAGCAGTTTGACGGAATCGTTTGTCCTGAGTTTTCGACGAAGTCTTACTGCTGTTTCTTATATATGCCGGTATTGGGCTGGAAATGCCTGTTTTGGGATTCTGCACAGAAAGGGTTGGCAAACTGCTTAATACACACATGAGTTTACCTCTGTAGGTTGAATTCAGACATTGACAACCATTTATTAGACAGATCCATTTTGGTTTTAGAAGCAGGTATTTCTCTGTACAGAATATGTTCCCATTCACTCGGGAATATCCCAACGCAGCTCTTAGAAGAAACGTGTTTCTAACTCGCCGAATCTAAACATACATTCAACTCTCTTAGGTGAACAAATGCACAGCAGAGCAGTTTGAAGGAAACGCTTCTCCTGAGTTTCAGACGAAGCCTTAAAGCTGTTTCTTCCATATGCCGGTAATGGGCTGGAAATGCCTGTTTTGGGATTCTGCACAGAAAGTGTTTGCAAAGTGCTGAATACGCCCATGACTTTAACTCTGTAAGCTGAATGCACACATTGACAAACATTCTATTAGATAGCACGGTTTTGGTTTCAGAAGCAGATAATTCTGTACAGCCTATGGTCCCATTCACTCGGGAATATCCCAACGCAGCTCCTAGGGGAAACGTGTTTCTAATTCGCTGAATCTAAACATAGATTCAACTCCCTTAGTTGAACGAACACACAGCAGAGCAGTTTGAAGGAGACGTTTCTCCTGAGTTACAGATGAAGTCTTACTGCAGCTTCTTACATATGCTGGTATTGGGCTGGAAATTCCTGTATTATGCAAAGAACGTGTTTGCAAGCAGCTGAATCCATACATGAGTTTAACTCTGTAAGTAGAATGCACACGTTGACAACCATTTAGTTAGATAGCTCCGTTTTGGTGTTAGAAGCAGATATTTCTCTGTACAGCCTATGGTCCCATTCACTCGGGAATATCCCAACGCACCTGCTAGAAGAAACGTGTTTCTAATTCGCTGAATCTAAACGTAGATTCAACTCCCGTAGGTGAAAGAACGCACAGCAGAGCAGTTTCAAGGAAACGTCTCTCCTGAGTTTTAGACGAAGTCTTACTGCTGTTTCTTACATCTGCCGGTGTAGGGCTAGAAATGCCTCTTTTGGGATTCTGCACAGAAAGGGTTTGCAAACTGCTGAATCCACACATGAGTTTAACTCTGTCAGGTGAATGCGCACATTGACAACCATTCAGTTACATAGCTCCGTTTTGCTTTCAGAAGCAAACATTTCTCTGTACCGCCTGTGGTCCCATTCACTCGGGAATATACCAACACAGCTCCAAGAAGAAACGTGTTTCTAACTCGCTGAATCTAAACATAGATTCAACTCTCTTTGGTAAACGAACACACAGCAGAGCAATTTCAAGGAAACGTTTCTCTTGAGTTATAGATGACGTCTTAGTGCTGTTTCTTACATATGCCGGTGTAGGGCTAGAAATGCCTGATTTGGGATTCTGCAGAGAAAGGGTTTGCAAACTGCTGAATCCACAGGTGGGTTTAACTCTGTCAGTTGAATGCACACATTGACAACCATTCAGTTAGATAGCTCTGCTTTGGTTTTAGAAGCAGATATTTCTCTGTACATCCTATGGTCCCATTCACTGGGGGATAATCAAATGCAGCTCCTAGAAGAAACGTGTTTCTAACTCGCTGAATCTAAACATCGATGCAACTCTCTTAGTTGAAAGAATGCACAGCAGACCACTTTGAAAGAAACGTTTCCCCTGAGTTTTAGAGGAAGTCATACTGCTGTTTCCTACATATGCCTGTATTGGGCTGGAAAAGCCTGTTTTAGGATTCTGCACAGAAAGTGTTTGCAAACTCCTGAATCCACACATGAGTTTAACTCTGTAAGTAGAATGGACACATTGACAACCATTTAGTTGGATGGCTCCGTTTTGTTGTAAGAAACAGATATTTCTCTGTACAGCCTATGGTCCCATTCACTCGGGAATATCCCAACGCAGCTCCTAGAAGAAACGTGTTTCTAACTCGCTGAAGCTAAACATGGATTCAACTCTCCTAGGTGAAGGAACGAACAGCAGAGCAGTTTGAAGGAAACGTTTCCCCTGAGTATTTGACGAAGTCTTACTGCTGTTTCTTCCATACGCCCGTTTGGGGCTGGAAAAGCCTATTTTGGGATTCTGCACAGAAAGGGTATGCAAATTGCTGAATCGACACGACTTTATCTCTGTAAGATGAATGCACGAATTGAAAACCATTCAGTTACATCGTTCCGTTTTTTTATTTAGAAGCAGATGTTTCTCTGTACAGCCTATGGTAACATTCACTCGGGTATATACCAACACAGCTCCAAGAAGAAACGTGTTTCTAACTAGCTGAATCTAAACATAAGTTCAACACTCTTAGTTCAACGAACGGACAGCAGAGCAGTTTGACGGAAACCTTTCTCCTGAGTTTTCGGTGAAGTCTTACTGCTGTTTGTTACATAGGCCGTTATTGGGCTGGAAATGCCTGTTTTGGGATTCCGCACAGAAAGGGTTTGCAAACTGCTGAATCCACACATGAGTTTAACTCTGAAAGTTCAATACACACATTGACAACCATTCAGTTAGATAGCTCCGTTTTGGTTTTAGGAGCAGATATTTCTCTGTACAGCCTATGGTCCCATTCACTCAGGGATATCCCAACGCAGCTCCTAGAAGAAACGGGTTTCTAACTGGCTGAGTCTAAATATAGTTTCAACTCCTTTAGGTGAACGAAAGCACAGCAGAGCAGTTTGAAGGAAACGTTTCTCGTGATTTTTTGACGTTGTCTTACGGCTGTTTCTTACATATGCCGGTAATGGCCTGGAAATGCCTGTTTTGGGATTCTGCACAGAAAGCGTTTGCAAACTGCTTAATCCACATATGAGTTTAACTCTGTACGTTGAATGCACACACTGACAACCATTCATTTAGATAGCTCCATTTTTGTCTTAGAAGCAGACATTTCTCTGTACAGCCTATGGTCCCATTCACTTGGGGACATCCCAACGCAGCTCCTAGAAAAATCGTGTTTCTAACTCGCTGAATCTAAACATAGATTCAACCCTCTTAGGTGAACAAATGCACAGCAGAGCAGTTTGACGGAATCGTTTGTCCTGAGTTTTCGACGAAGTCTTACTGCTGTTTCTTATATATGCCGGTATTGGGCTGGAAATGCCTGTTTTGGGATTCTGCACAGAAAGGGTTGGCAAACTGCTTAATACACACATGAGTTTACCTCTGTAGGTTGAATTCAGACATTGACAACCATTTACTTAGACAGATCCATTTTGGTTTTAGAAGCAGGTATTTCTCTGTACAGAATATGTTCCCATTCACTCGGGAATATCCCAACGCAGCTCTTAGAAGAAACGTGTTTCTAACTCGCCGAATCTAAACATACATTCAACTCTCTTAGGTGAACAAATGCACAGCAGAGCAGTTTGAAGGAAACGCTTCTCCTGAGTTTCAGACGAAGCCTTAAAGCTGTTTCTTCCATATGCCGGTAATGGGCTGGAAATGCCTGTTTTGGGATTCTGCACAGAAAGTGTTTGCAAAGTGCTGAATACGCCCATGACTTTAACTCTGTAAGCTGAATGCACACATTGACAAACATTCTATTAGATAGCACGGTTTTGGTTTCAGAAGCAGATAATTCTGTACAGCCTATGGTCCCATTCACTCGGGAATATCCCAACGCAGCTCCTAGGGGAAACGTGTTTCTAATTCGCTGAATCTAAACATAGATTCAACTCCCTTAGTTGAACGAACACACAGCAGAGCAGTTTGAAGGAGACGTTTCTCCTGAGTTACAGATGAAGTCTTACTGCAGCTTCTTACATATGCTGGTATTGGGCTGGAAATTCCTGTATTATGCAAAGAACGTGTTTGCAAGCAGCTGAATCCATACATGAGTTTAACTCTGTAAGTAGAATGCACACGTTGACAACCATTTAGTTAGATAGCTCCGTTTTGGTGTTAGAAGCAGATATTTCTCTGTACAGCCTATGGTCCCATTCACTCGGGAATATCCCAACGCACCTGCTGGAAGAAACGTGTTTCTAATTCGCTGAATCTAAACGTAGATTCAACTCCCGTAGGTGAAAGAACGCACAGCAGAGCAGTTTCAAGGAAACGTCTCTCCTGAGTTTTAGACGAAGTCTTACTGCTGTTTCTTACATCTGCCGGTGTAGGGCTAGAAATGCCTCTTTTGGGATTCTGCACAGAAAGGGTTTGCAAACTGCTGAATCCACACATGAGTTTAACTCTGTCAGGTGAATGCGCACATTGACAACCATTCAGTTACATAGCTCCGTTTTGCTTTCAGAAGCAAACATTTCTCTGTACCGCCTGTGGTCCCATTCACTCGGGAATATACCAACACAGCTCCAAGAAGAAACGTGTTTCTAACTCGCTGAATCTAAACATAGATTCAACTCTCTTTGGTAAACGAACACACAGCAGAGCAATTTCAAGGAAACGTTTCTCTTGAGTTATAGATGACGTCTTAGTGCTGTTTCTTACATATGCCGGTGTAGGGCTAGAAATGCCTGATTTGGGATTCTGCAGAGAAAGGGTTTGCAAACTGCTGAATCCACAGGTGGGTTTAACTCTGTCAGTTGAATGCACACATTGACAACCATTCAGTTAGATAGCTCTGCTTTGGTTTTAGAAGCAGATATTTCTCTGTACATCCTATGGTCCCATTCACTGGGGGATAATCAAATGCAGCTCCTAGAAGAAACGTGTTTCTAACTCGCTGAATCTAAACATCGATGCAACTCTCTTAGTTGAAAGAATGCACAGCAGACCACTTTGAAAGAAACGTTTCCCCTGAGTTTTAGAGGAAGTCATACTGCTGTTTCCTACATATGCCTGTATTGGGCTGGAAAAGCCTGTTTTAGGATTCTGCACAGAAAGTGTTTGCAAACTCCTGAATCCACACATGAGTTTAACTCTGTAAGTAGAATGGACACATTGACAACCATTTAGTTGGATGGCTCCGTTTTGTTGTAAGAAACAGATATTTCTCTGTACAGCCTATGGTCCCATTCACTCGGGAATATCCCAACGCAGCTCCTAGAAGAAACGTGTTTCTAACTCGCTGAAGCTAAACATGGATTCAACTCTCCTAGGTGAAGGAACGAACAGCAGAGCAGTTTGAAGGAAACGTTTCCCCTGAGTATTTGACGAAGTCTTACTGCTGTTTCTTCCATACGCCCGTTTGGGGCTGGAAAAGCCTATTTTGGGATTCTGCACAGAAAGGGTATGCAAATTGCTGAATCGACACGAGTTTATCTCTGTAAGATGAATGCACGAATTGAAAACCATTCAGTTACATCGTTCCGTTTTTTTATTTAGAAGCAGATGTTTCTCTGTACAGCCTATGGTAACATTCACTCGGGTATATACCAACACAGCTCCAAGAAGAAACGTGTTTCTAACTAGCTGAATCTAAACATAAGTTCAACACTCTTAGTTCAACGAACGGACAGCAGAGCAGTTTGACGGAAACCTTTCTCCTGAGTTTTCGGTGAAGTCTTACTGCTGTTTGTTACATAGGCCGTTATTGGGCTGGAAATGCCTGTTTTGGGATTCCGCACAGAAAGGGTTTGCAAACTGCTGAATCCACACATGAGTTTAACTCTGAAAGTTCAATACACACATTGACAACCATTCAGTTAGATAGCTCCGTTTTGGTTTTAGGAGCAGATATTTCTCTGTACAGCCTATGGTCCCATTCACTCAGGGATATCCCAACGCAGCTCCTAGAAGAAACGGGTTTCTAACTGGCTGAGTCTAAATATAGTTTCAACTCCTTTAGGTGAACGAAAGCACAGCAGAGCAGTTTGAAGGAAACGTTTCTCGTGATTTTTTGACGTTGTCTTACGGCTGTTTCTTACATATGCCGGTAATGGCCTGGAAATGCCTGTTTTGGGATTCTGCACAGAAAGCGTTTGCAAACTGCTTAATCCACATATGAGTTTAACTCTGTACGTTGAATGCACACACTGACAACCATTCATTTAGATAGCTCCATTTTTGTCTTAGAAGCAGACATTTCTCTGTACAGCCTATGGTCCCATTCACTTGGGGACATCCCAACGCAGCTCCTAGAAAAATCGTGTTTCTAACTCGCTGAATCTAAACATAGATTCAACCCTCTTAGGTGAACAAATGCACAGCAGAGCAGTTTGACGGAATCGTTTGTCCTGAGTTTTCGACGAAGTCTTACTGCTGTTTCTTATATATGCCGGTATTGGGCTGGAAATGCCTGTTTTGGGATTCTGCACAGAAAGGGTTGGCAAACTGCTTAATACACACATGAGTTTACCTCTGTAGGTTGAATTCAGACATTGACAACCATTTACTTAGACAGATCCATTTTGGTTTTAGAAGCAGGTATTTCTCTGTACAGAATATGTTCCCATTCACTCGGGAATATCCCAACGCAGCTCTTAGAAGAAACGTGTTTCTAACTCGCTGAATCTAAACATACATTCAACTCTCTTAGGTGAACAAATGCACAGCAGAGCAGTTTGAAGGAAACGCTTCTCCTGAGTTTCAGACGAAGCCTTAAAGCTGTTTCTTCCATATGCCGGTAATGGGCTGGAAATGCCTGTTTTGGGATTCTGCACAGAAAGTGTTTGCAAAGTGCTGAATACGCCCATGACTTTAACTCTGTAAGCTGAATGCACACATTGACAAACATTCTATTAGATAGCACGGTTTTGGTTTCAGAAGCAGATAATTCTGTACAGCCTATGGTCCCATTCACTCGGGAATATCCCAACGCAGCTCCTAGGGGAAACGTGTTTCTAATTCGCTGAATCTAAACATAGATTCAACTCCCTTAGTTGAACGAACACACAGCAGAGCAGTTTGAAGGAGACGTTTCTCCTGAGTTACAGATGAAGTCTTACTGCAGCTTCTTACATATGCTGGTATTGGGCTGGAAATTCCTGTATTATGCAAAGAACGTGTTTGCAAGCAGCTGAATCCATACATGAGTTTAACTCTGTAAGTAGAATGCACACGTTGACAACCATTTAGTTAGATAGCTCCGTTTTGGTGTTAGAAGCAGATATTTCTCTGTACAGCCTATGGTCCCATTCACTCGGGAATATCCCAACGCACCTGCTAGAAGAAACGTGTTTCTAATTCGCTGAATCTAAACGTAGATTCAACTCCCGTAGGTGAAAGAACGCACAGCAGAGCAGTTTCAAGGAAACGTCTCTCCTGAGTTTTAGACGAAGTCTTACTGCTGTTTCTTACATATGCCGGTGTAGGGCTAGAAATGCCTCTTTTGGGATTCTGCACAGAAAGGGTTTGCAAACTGCTGAATCCACACATGAGTTTAACTCTGTCAGGTGAATGCGCACATTGACAACCATTCAGTTACATAGCTCCGTTTTGCTTTCAGAAGCAAACATTTCTCTGTACCGCCTGTGGTCCCATTCACTCGGGAATATACCAACACAGTTCCAAGAAGAAACGTGTTTCTAACTCGCTGAATCTAAACATAGATTCAACTCTCTTTGGTAAACGAACACACAGCAGAGCAATTTCAAGGAAACGTTTCTCTTGAGTTATAGATGACGTCTTAGTGCTGTTTCTTACATATGCCGGTGTAGGGCTAGAAATGCCTGATTTGGGATTCTGCAGAGAAAGGGTTTGCAAACTGCTGAATCCACAGGTGGGTTTAACTCTGTCAGTTGAATGCACACATTGACAACCATTCAGTTAGATAGCTCTGCTTTGGTTTTAGAAGCAGATATTTCTCTGTACATCCTATGGTCCCATTCACTGGGGGATAATCAAATGCAGCTCCTAGAAGAAACGTGTTTCTAACTCGCTGAATCTAAACATCGATGCAACTCTCTTAGTTGAAAGAATGCACAGCAGACCAGTTTGAAAGAAACGTTTCCCCTGAGTTTTAGAGGAAGTCATACTGCTGTTTCCTACATATGCCTGTATTGGGCTGGAAAAGCCTGTTTTAGGATTCTGCACAGAAAGTGTTTGCAAACTCCTGAATCCACACATGAGTTTAACTCTGTAAGTAGAATGGACACATTGACAACCATTTAGTTGGATGGCTCCGTTTTGTTGTAAGAAACAGATATTTCTCTGTACAGCCTATGGTCCCATTCACTCGGGAATATCCCAACGCAGCTCCTAGAAGAAACGTGTTTCTAACTCGCTGAAGCTAAACATGGATTCAACTCTCCTAGGTGAAGGAACGAACAGCAGAGCAGTTTGAAGGAAACGTTTCCCCTGAGTATTTGACGAAGTCTTACTGCTGTTTCTTCCATACGCCCGTTTGGGGCTGGAAAAGCCTATTTTGGGATTCTGCACAGAAAGGGTATGCAAATTGCTGAATCGACACGAGTTTATCTCTGTAAGATGAATGCACGAATTGAAAACCATTCAGTTACATCGTTCCGTTTTTTTATTTAGAAGCAGATGTTTCTCTGTACAGCCTATGGTAACATTCACTCGGGTATATACCAACACAGCTCCAAGAAGAAACGTGTTTCTAACTAGCTGAATCTAAACATAAGTTCAACACTCTTAGTTCAACGAACGGACAGCAGAGCAGTTTGACGGAAACCTTTCTCCTGAGTTTTCGGTGAAGTCTTACTGCTGTTTGTTACATAGGCCGTTATTGGGCTGGAAATGCCTGTTTTGGGATTCCGCACAGAAAGGGTTTGCAAACTGCTGAATCCACACATGAGTTTAACTCTGAAAGTTCAATACACACATTGACAACCATTCAGTTAGATAGCTCCGTTTTGGTTTTAGGAGCAGATATTTCTCTGTACAGCCTATGGTCCCATTCACTCAGGGATATCCCAACGCAGCTCCTAGAAGAAACGGGTTTCTAACTGGCTGAGTCTAAATATAGTTTCAACTCCTTTAGGTGAACGAAAGCACAGCAGAGCAGTTTGAAGGAAACGTTTCTCGTGATTTTTTGACGTTGTCTTACGGCTGTTTCTTACATATGCCGGTAATGGCCTGGAAATGCCTGTTTTGGGATTCTGCACAGAAAGCGTTTGCAAACTGCTTAATCCACATATGAGTTTAACTCTGTACGTTGAATGCACACACTGACAACCATTCATTTAGATAGCTCCATTTTTGTCTTAGAAGCAGACATTTCTCTGTACAGCCTATGGTCCCATTCACTTGGGGACATCCCAACGCAGCTCCTAGAAAAATCGTGTTTCTAACTCGCTGAATCTAAACATAGATTCAACCCTCTTAGGTGAACAAATGCACAGCAGAGCAGTTTGACGGAATCGTTTGTCCTGAGTTTTCGACGAAGTCTTACTGCTGTTTCTTATATATGCCGGTATTGGGCTGGAAATGCCTGTTTTGGGATTCTGCACAGAAAGGGTTGGCAAACTGCTTAATACACACATGAGTTTACCTCTGTAGGTTGAATTCAGACATTGACAACCATTTACTTAGACAGATCCATTTTGGTTTTAGAAGCAGGTATTTCTCTGTACAGAATATGTTCCCATTCACTCGGGAATATCCCAACGCAGCTCTTAGAAGAAACGTGTTTCTAACTCGCCGAATCTAAACATACATTCAACTCTCTTAGGTGAACAAATGCACAGCAGAGCAGTTTGAAGGAAACGCTTCTCCTGAGTTTCAGACGAAGCCTTAAAGCTGTTTCTTCCATATGCCGGTAATGGGCTGGAAATGCCTGTTTTGGGATTCTGCACAGAAAGTGTTTGCAAAGTGCTGAATACGCCCATGACTTTAACTCTGTAAGCTGAATGCACACATTGACAAACATTCTATTGGATAGCACGGTTTTGGTTTCAGAAGCAGATAATTCTGTACAGCCTATGGTCCCATTCACTCGGGAATATCCCAACGCAGCTCCTAGGGGAAACGTGTTTCTAATTCGCTGAATCTAAACATAGATTCAACTCCCTTAGTTGAACGAACACACAGCAGAGCAGTTTGAAGGAGACGTTTCTCCTGAGTTACAGATGAAGTCTTACTGCAGCTTCTTACATATGCTGGTATTGGGCTGGAAATTCCTGTATTATGCAAAGAACGTGTTTGCAAGCAGCTGAATCCATACATGAGTTTAACTCTGTAAGTAGAATGCACACGTTGACAACCATTTAGTTAGATAGCTCCGTTTTGGTGTTAGAAGCAGATATTTCTCTGTACAGCCTATGGTCCCATTCACTCGGGAATATCCCAACGCACCTGCTAGAAGAAACGTGTTTCTAATTCGCTGAATCTAAACGTAGATTCAACTCCCGTAGGTGAAAGAACGCACAGCAGAGCAGTTTCAAGGAAACGTCTCTCCTGAGTTTTAGACGAAGTCTTACTGCTGTTTCTTACATCTGCCGGTGTAGGGCTAGAAATGCCTCTTTTGGGATTCTGCACAGAAAGGGTTTGCAAACTGCTGAATCCACACATGAGTTTAACTCTGTCAGGTGAATGCGCACATTGACAACCATTCAGTTACATAGCTCCGTTTTGCTTTCAGAAGCAAACATTTCTCTGTACCGCCTGTGGTCCCATTCACTCGGGAATATACCAACACAGCTCCAAGAAGAAACGTGTTTCTAACTCGCTGAATCTAAACATAGATTCAACTCTCTTTGGTAAACGAACACACAGCAGAGCAATTTCAAGGAAACGTTTCTCTTGAGTTATAGATGACGTCTTAGTGCTGTTTCTTACATATGCCGGTGTAGGGCTAGAAATGCCTGATTTGGGATTCTGCAGAGAAAGGGTTTGCAAACTGCTGAATCCACAGGTGGGTTTAACTCTGTCAGTTGAATGCACACATTGACAACCATTCAGTTAGATAGCTCTGCTTTGGTTTTAGAAGCAGATATTTCTCTGTACATCCTATGGTCCCATTCACTGGGGGATAATCAAATGCAGCTCCTAGAAGAAACGTGTTTCTAACTCGCTGAATCTAAACATCGATGCAACTCTCTTAGTTGAAAGAATGCACAGCAGACCAGTTTGAAAGAAACGTTTCCCCTGAGTTTTAGAGGAAGTCATACTGCTGTTTCCTACATATGCCTGTATTGGGCTGGAAAAGCCTGTTTTAGGATTCTGCACAGAAAGTGTTTGCAAACTCCTGAATCCACACATGAGTTTAACTCTGTAAGTAGAATGGACACATTGACAACCATTTAGTTGGATGGCTCCGTTTTGTTGTAAGAAACAGATATTTCTCTGTACAGCCTATGGTCCCATTCACTCGGGAATATCCCAACGCAGCTCCTAGAAGAAACGTGTTTCTAACTCGCTGAAGCTAAACATGGATTCAACTCTCCTAGGTGAAGGAACGAACAGCAGAGCAGTTTGAAGGAAACGTTTCCCCTGAGTATTTGACGAAGTCTTACTGCTGTTTCTTCCATACGCCCGTTTGGGGCTGGAAAAGCCTATTTTGGGATTCTGCACAGAAAGGGTATGCAAATTGCTGAATCGACACGAGTTTATCTCTGTAAGGTGAATGCACGAATTGAAAACCGTTCAGTTACATCGTTCCGTTTTTTTATTTAGAAGCAGATGTTTCTCTGTACAGCCTATGGTAACATTCACTCGGGTATATACCAACACAGCTCCAAGAAGAAACGTGTTTCTAACTAGCTGAATCTAAACATAAGTTCAACACTCTTAGTTCAACGAACGGACAGCAGAGCAGTTTGAAGGAAACCTTTCTCCTGAGTTTTCGGTGAAGTCTTACTGCTGTTTGTTACATAGGCCGTTATTGGGCTGGAAATGCCTGTTTTGGGATTCCGCACAGAAAGGGTTTGCAAACTGCTGAATCCACACATGAGTTTAACTCTGAAAGTTCAATACACACATTGACAACCATTCAGTTAGATAGCTCCGTTTTGGTTTTAGGAGCAGATATTTCTCTGTACAGCCTATGGTCCCATTCACTCAGGGATATCCCAACGCAGCTCCTAGAAGAAACGGGTTTCTAACTGGCTGAGTCTAAATATAGTTTCAACTCCTTTAGGTGAACGAAAGCACAGCAGAGCAGTTTGAAGGAAACGTTTCTCGTGATTTTTTGACGTTGTCTTACGGCTGTTTCTTACATATGCCGGTAATGGCCTGGAAATGCCTGTTTTGGGATTCTGCACAGAAAGCGTTTGCAAACTGCTTAATCCACATATGAGTTTAACTCTGTACGTTGAATGCACACACTGACAACCATTCATTTAGATAGCTCCATTTTTGTCTTAGAAGCAGACATTTCTCTGTACAGCCTATGGTCCCATTCACTTGGGGACATCCCAACGCAGCTCCTAGAAAAATCGTGTTTCTAACTCGCTGAATCTAAACATAGATTCAACCCTCTTAGGTGAACAAATGCACAGCAGAGCAGTTTGACGGAATCGTTTGTCCTGAGTTTTCGACGAAGTCTTACTGCTGTTTCTTATATATGCCGGTATTGGGCTGGAAATGCCTGTTTTGGGATTCTGCACAGAAAGGGTTGGCAAACTGCTTAATACACACATGAGTTTACCTCTGTAGGTTGAATTCAGACATTGACAACCATTTACTTAGACAGATCCATTTTGGTTTTAGAAGCAGGTATTTCTCTGTACAGAATATGTTCCCATTCACTCGGGAATATCCCAACGCAGCTCTTAGAAGAAACGTGTTTCTAACTCGCCGAATCTAAACATACATTCAACTCTCTTAGGTGAACAAATGCACAGCAGAGCAGTTTGAAGGAAACGCTTCTCCTGAGTTTCAGACGAAGCCTTAAAGCTGTTTCTTCCATATGCCGGTAATGGGCTGGAAATGCCTGTTTTGGGATTCTGCACAGAAAGTGTTTGCAAAGTGCTGAATACGCCCATGACTTTAACTCTGTAAGCTGAATGCACACATTGACAAACATTCTATTGGATAGCACGGTTTTGGTTTCAGAAGCAGATAATTCTGTACAGCCTATGGTCCCATTCACTCGGGAATATCCCAACGCAGCTCCTAGGGGAAACGTGTTTCTAATTCGCTGAATCTAAACATAGATTCAACTCCCTTAGTTGAACGAACACACAGCAGAGCAGTTTGAAGGAGACGTTTCTCCTGAGTTACAGATGAAGTCTTACTGCAGCTTCTTACATATGCTGGTATTGGGCTGGAAATTCCTGTATTATGCAAAGAACGTGTTTGCAAGCAGCTGAATCCATACATGAGTTTAACTCTGTAAGTAGAATGCACACGTTGACAACCATTTAGTTAGATAGCTCCGTTTTGGTGTTAGAAGCAGATATTTCTCTGTACAGCCTATGGTCCCATTCACTCGGGAATATCCCAACGCACCTGCTAGAAGAAACGTGTTTCTAATTCGCTGAATCTAAACGTAGATTCAACTCCCGTAGGTGAAAGAACGCACAGCAGAGCAGTTTCAAGGAAACGTCTCTCCTGAGTTTTAGACGAAGTCTTACTGCTGTTTCTTACATCTGCCGGTGTAGGGCTAGAAATGCCTCTTTTGGGATTCTGCACAGAAAGGGTTTGCAAACTGCTGAATCCACACATGAGTTTAACTCTGTCAGGTGAATGCGCACATTGACAACCATTCAGTTACATAGCTCCGTTTTGCTTTCAGAAGCAAACATTTCTCTGTACCGCCTGTGGTCCCATTCACTCGGGAATATACCAACACAGCTCCAAGAAGAAACGTGTTTCTAACTCGCTGAATCTAAACATAGATTCAACTCTCTTTGGTAAACGAACACACAGCAGAGCAATTTCAAGGAAACGTTTCTCTTGAGTTATAGATGACGTCTTAGTGCTGTTTCTTACATATGCCGGTGTAGGGCTAGAAATGCCTGATTTGGGATTCTGCAGAGAAAGGGTTTGCAAACTGCTGAATCCACAGGTGGGTTTAACTCTGTCAGTTGAATGCACACATTGACAACCATTCAGTTAGATAGCTCTGCTTTGGTTTTAGAAGCAGATATTTCTCTGTACATCCTATGGTCCCATTCACTGGGGGATAATCAAATGCAGCTCCTAGAAGAAACGTGTTTCTAACTCGCTGAATCTAAACATCGATGCAACTCTCTTAGTTGAAAGAATGCACAGCAGACCAGTTTGAAAGAAACGTTTCCCCTGAGTTTTAGAGGAAGTCATACTGCTGTTTCCTACATATGCCTGTATTGGGCTGGAAAAGCCTGTTTTAGGATTCTGCACAGAAAGTGTTTGCAAACTCCTGAATCCACACATGAGTTTAACTCTGTAAGTAGAATGGACACATTGACAACCATTTAGTTGGATGGCTCCGTTTTGTTGTAAGAAACAGATATTTCTCTGTACAGCCTATGGTCCCATTCACTCGGGAATATCCCAACGCAGCTCCTAGAAGAAACGTGTTTCTAACTCGCTGAAGCTAAACATGGATTCAACTCTCCTAGGTGAAGGAACGAACAGCAGAGCAGTTTGAAGGAAACGTTTCCCCTGAGTATTTGACGAAGTCTTACTGCTGTTTCTTCCATACGCCCGTTTGGGGCTGGAAAAGCCTATTTTGGGATTCTGCACAGAAAGGGTATGCAAATTGCTGAATCGACACGAGTTTATCTCTGTAAGGTGAATGCACGAATTGAAAACCGTTCAGTTACATCGTTCCGTTTTTTTATTTAGAAGCAGATGTTTCTCTGTACAGCCTATGGTAACATTCACTCGGGTATATACCAACACAGCTCCAAGAAGAAACGTGTTTCTAACTAGCTGAATCTAAACATAAGTTCAACACTCTTAGTTCAACGAACGGACAGCAGAGCAGTTTGAAGGAAACCTTTCTCCTGAGTTTTCGGTGAAGTCTTACTGCTGTTTGTTACATAGGCCGTTATTGGGCTGGAAATGCCTGTTTTGGGATTCCGCACAGAAAGGGTTTGCAAACTGCTGAATCCACACATGAGTTTAACTCTGAAAGTTCAATACACACATTGACAACCATTCAGTTAGATAGCTCCGTTTTGGTTTTAGGAGCAGATATTTCTCTGTACAGCCTATGGTCCCATTCACTCAGGGATATCCCAACGCAGCTCCTAGAAGAAACGGGTTTCTAACTGGCTGAGTCTAAATATAGTTTCAACTCCTTTAGGTGAACGAAAGCACAGCAGAGCAGTTTGAAGGAAACGTTTCTCGTGATTTTTTGACGTTGTCTTACGGCTGTTTCTTACATATGCCGGTAATGGCCTGGAAATGCCTGTTTTGGGATTCTGCACAGAAAGCGTTTGCAAACTGCTTAATCCACATATGAGTTTAACTCTGTACGTTGAATGCACACACTGACAACCATTCATTTAGATAGCTCCATTTTTGTCTTAGAAGCAGACATTTCTCTGTACAGCCTATGGTCCCATTCACTTGGGGACATCCCAACGCAGCTCCTAGAAAAATCGTGTTTCTAACTCGCTGAATCTAAACATAGATTCAACCCTCTTAGGTGAACAAATGCACAGCAGAGCAGTTTGACGGAATCGTTTGTCCTGAGTTTTCGACGAAGTCTTACTGCTGTTTCTTATATATGCCGGTATTGGGCTGGAAATGCCTGTTTTGGGATTCTGCACAGAAAGGGTTGGCAAACTGCTTAATACACACATGAGTTTACCTCTGTAGGTTGAATTCAGACATTGACAACCATTTACTTAGACAGATCCATTTTGGTTTTAGAAGCAGGTATTTCTCTGTACAGAATATGTTCCCATTCACTCGGGAATATCCCAACGCAGCTCTTAGAAGAAACGTGTTTCTAACTCGCCGAATCTAAACATACATTCAACTCTCTTAGGTGAACAAATGCACAGCAGAGCAGTTTGAAGGAAACGCTTCTCCTGAGTTTCAGACGAAGCCTTAAAGCTGTTTCTTCCATATGCCGGTAATGGGCTGGAAATGCCTGTTTTGGGATTCTGCACAGAAAGTGTTTGCAAAGTGCTGAATACGCCCATGACTTTAACTCTGTAAGCTGAATGCACACATTGACAAACATTCTATTAGATAGCACGGTTTTGGTTTCAGAAGCAGATAATTCTGTACAGCCTATGGTCCCATTCACTCGGGAATATCCCAACGCAGCTCCTAGGGGAAACGTGTTTCTAATTCGCTGAATCTAAACATAGATTCAACTCCCTTAGTTGAACGAACACACAGCAGAGCAGTTTGAAGGAGACGTTTCTCCTGAGTTACAGATGAAGTCTTACTGCAGCTTCTTACATATGCTGGTATTGGGCTGGAAATTCCTGTATTATGCAAAGAACGTGTTTGCAAGCAGCTGAATCCATACATGAGTTTAACTCTGTAAGTAGAATGCACACGTTGACAACCATTTAGTTAGATAGCTCCGTTTTGGTGTTAGAAGCAGATATTTCTCTGTACAGCCTATGGTCCCATTCACTCGGGAATATCCCAACGCACCTGCTAGAAGAAACGTGTTTCTAATTCGCTGAATCTAAACGTAGATTCAACTCCCGTAGGTGAAAGAACGCACAGCAGAGCAGTTTCAAGGAAACGTCTCTCCTGAGTTTTAGACGAAGTCTTACTGCTGTTTCTTACATCTGCCGGTGTAGGGCTAGAAATGCCTCTTTTGGGATTCTGCACAGAAAGGGTTTGCAAACTGCTGAATCCACACATGAGTTTAACTCTGTCAGGTGAATGCGCACATTGACAACCATTCAGTTACATAGCTCCGTTTTGCTTTCAGAAGCAAACATTTCTCTGTACCGCCTGTGGTCCCATTCACTCGGGAATATACCAACACAGCTCCAAGAAGAAACGTGTTTCTAACTCGCTGAATCTAAACATAGATTCAACTCTCTTTGGTAAACGAACACACAGCAGAGCAATTTCAAGGAAACGTTTCTCTTGAGTTATAGATGACGTCTTAGTGCTGTTTCTTACATATGCCGGTGTAGGGCTAGAAATGCCTGATTTGGGATTCTGCAGAGAAAGGGTTTGCAAACTGCTGAATCCACAGGTGGGTTTAACTCTGTCAGTTGAATGCACACATTGACAACCATTCAGTTAGATAGCTCTGCTTTGGTTTTAGAAGCAGATATTTCTCTGTACATCCTATGGTCCCATTCACTGGGGGATAATCAAATGCAGCTCCTAGAAGAAACGTGTTTCTAACTCGCTGAATCTAAACATCGATGCAACTCTCTTAGTTGAAAGAATGCACAGCAGACCAGTTTGAAAGAAACGTTTCCCCTGAGTTTTAGAGGAAGTCATACTGCTGTTTCCTACATATGCCTGTATTGGGCTGGAAAAGCCTGTTTTAGGATTCTGCACAGAAAGTGTTTGCAAACTCCTGAATCCACACATGAGTTTAACTCTGTAAGTAGAATGGACACATTGACAACCATTTAGTTGGATGGCTCCGTTTTGTTGTAAGAAACAGATATTTCTCTGTACAGCCTATGGTCCCATTCACTCGGGAATATCCCAACGCAGCTCCTAGAAGAAACGTGTTTCTAACTCGCTGAAGCTAAACATGGATTCAACTCTCCTAGGTGAAGGAACGAACAGCAGAGCAGTTTGAAGGAAACGTTTCCCCTGAGTATTTGACGAAGTCTTACTGCTGTTTCTTCCATACGCCCGTTTGGGGCTGGAAAAGCCTATTTTGGGATTCTGCACAGAAAGGGTATGCAAATTGCTGAATCGACACGACTTTATCTCTGTAAGATGAATGCACGAATTGAAAACCATTCAGTTACATCGTTCCGTTTTTTTATTTAGAAGCAGATGTTTCTCTGTACAGCCTATGGTAACATTCACTCGGGTATATACCAACACAGCTCCAAGAAGAAACGTGTTTCTAACTAGCTGAATCTAAACATAAGTTCAACACTCTTAGTTCAACGAACGGACAGCAGAGCAGTTTGACGGAAACCTTTCTCCTGAGTTTTCGGTGAAGTCTTACTGCTGTTTGTTACATAGGCCGTTATTGGGCTGGAAATGCCTGTTTTGGGATTCCGCACAGAAAGGGTTTGCAAACTGCTGAATCCACACATGAGTTTAACTCTGAAAGTTCAATACACACATTGACAACCATTCAGTTAGATAGCTCCGTTTTGGTTTTAGGAGCAGATATTTCTCTGTACAGCCTATGGTCCCATTCACTCAGGGATATCCCAACGCAGCTCCTAGAAGAAACGGGTTTCTAACTGGCTGAGTCTAAATATAGTTTCAACTCCTTTAGGTGAACGAAAGCACAGCAGAGCAGTTTGAAGGAAACGTTTCTCGTGATTTTTTGACGTTGTCTTACGGCTGTTTCTTACATATGCCGGTAATGGCCTGGAAATGCCTGTTTTGGGATTCTGCACAGAAAGCGTTTGCAAACTGCTTAATCCACATATGAGTTTAACTCTGTACGTTGAATGCACACACTGACAACCATTCATTTAGATAGCTCCATTTTTGTTTTAGAAGCAGACATTTCTCTGTACAGCCTATGGTCCCATTCACTTGGGGACATCCCAACGCAGCTCCTAGAAAAATCGTGTTTCTAACTCGCTGAATCTAAACATAGATTCAACCCTCTTAGGTGAACAAATGCACAGCAGAGCAGTTTGACGGAATCGTTTGTCCTGAGTTTTCGACGAAGTCTTACTGCTGTTTCTTATATATGCCGGTATTGGGCTGGAAATGCCTGTTTTGGGATTCTGCACAGAAAGGGTTGGCAAACTGCTTAATACACACATGAGTTTACCTCTGTAGGTTGAATTCAGACATTGACAACCATTTACTTAGACAGATCCATTTTGGTTTTAGAAGCAGGTATTTCTCTGTACAGAATATGTTCCCATTCACTCGGGAATATCCCAACGCAGCTCTTAGAAGAAACGTGTTTCTAACTCGCCGAATCTAAACATACATTCAACTCTCTTAGGTGAACAAATGCACAGCAGAGCAGTTTGAAGGAAACGCTTCTCCTGAGTTTCAGACGAAGCCTTAAAGCTGTTTCTTCCATATGCCGGTATTGGGCTGGAAATGCCTGTTTTGGGATTCTGCACAGAAAGTGTTTGCAAAGTGCTGAATACGCCCATGACTTTAACTCTGTAAGCTGAATGCACACATTGACAAACATTCTATTAGATAGCACGGTTTTGGATTCAGAAGCAGATAATTCTGTACAGCCTATGGTCCCATTCACTCGGGAATATCCCAACGCAGCTCCTAGGGGAAACGTGTTTCTAATTCGCTGAATCTAAACATAGATTCAACTCCCTTAGTTGAACGAACACACAGCAGAGCAGTTTGAAGGAGACGTTTCTCCTGAGTTACAGATGAAGTCTTACTGCAGCTTCTTACATATGCTGGTATTGGGCTGGAAATTCCTGTATTATGCAAAGAACGTGTTTGCAAGCAGCTGAATCCATACATGAGTTTAACTCTGTAAGTAGAATGCACACGTTGACAACCATTTAGTTAGATAGCTCCGTTTTGGTGTTAGAAGCAGATATTTCTCTGTACAGCCTATGGTCCCATTCACTCGGGAATATCCCAACGCACCTGCTAGAAGAAACGTGTTTCTAATTTGCTGAATCTAAACGTAGATTCAACTCCCGTAGGTGAAAGAACGCACAGCAGAGCAGTTTCAAGGAAACGTCTCTCCTGAGTTTTAGACGAAGTCTTACTGCTGTTTCTTACATCTGCCGGTGTAGGGCTAGAAATGCCTCTTTTGGGATTCTGCACAGAAAGGGTTTGCAAACTGCTGAATCCACACATGAGTTTAACTCTGTCAGGTGAATGCGCACATTGACAACCATTCAGTTACATAGCTCCGTTTTGCTTTCAGAAGCAAACATTTCTCTGTACCGCCTGTGGTCCCATTCACTCGGGAATATACCAACACAGCTCCAAGAAGAAACGTGTTTCTAACTCGCTGAATCTAAACATAGATTCAACTCTCTTTGGTAAACGAACACACAGCAGAGCAATTTCAAGGAAACGTTTCTCTTGAGTTATAGATGACGTCTTAGTGCTGTTTCTTACATATGCCGGTGTAGGGCTAGAAATGCCTGATTTGGGATTCTGCAGAGAAAGGGTTTGCAAACTGCTGAATCCACAGGTGGGTTTAACTCTGTCAGTTGAATGCACACATTGACAACCATTCAGTTAGATAGCTCTGCTTTGGTTTTAGAAGCAGATATTTCTCTGTACATCCTATGGTCCCATTCACTGGGGGATAATCAAATGCAGCTCCTAGAAGAAACGTGTTTCTAACTCGCTGAATCTAAACATCGATGCAACTCTCTTAGTTGAAAGAATGCACAGCAGACCAGTTTGAAAGAAACGTTTCCCCTGAGTTTTAGAGGAAGTCATACTGCTGTTTCCTACATATGCCTGTATTGGGCTGGAAAAGCCTGTTTTAGGATTCTGCACAGAAAGTGTTTGCAAACTCCTGAATCCACACATGAGTTTAACTCTGTAAGTAGAATGGACACATTGACAACCATTTAGTTGGATGGCTCCGTTTTGTTGTAAGAAGCAGATATTTCTCTGTACAGCCTATGGTCCCATTCACTCGGGAATATCCCAACGCAGCTCCTAGAAGAAACGTGTTTCTAACTCGCTGAAGCTAAACATGGATTCAACTCTCCTAGGTGAAGGAACGAACAGCAGAGCAGTTTGAAGGAAACGTTTCCCCTGAGTATTTGACGAAGTCTTACTGCTGTTTCTTCCATACGCCCGTTTGGGGCTGGAAAAGCCTATTTTGGGATTCTGCACAGAAAGGGTATGCAAATTGCTGAATCGACACGAGTTTATCTCTGTAAGGTGAATGCACGAATTGAAAACCGTTCAGTTACATCGTTCCGTTTTTTTATTTAGAAGCAGATGTTTCTCTGTACAGCCTATGGTAACATTCACTCGGGTATATACCAACACAGCTCCAAGAAGAAACGTGTTTCTAACTAGCTGAATCTAAACATAAGTTCAACACTCTTAGTTCAACGAACGGACAGCAGAGCAGTTTGAAGGAAACCTTTCTCCTGAGTTTTCGGTGAAGTCTTACTGCTGTTTGTTACATAGGCCGTTATTGGGCTGGAAATGCCTGTTTTGGGATTCCGCACAGAAAGGGTTTGCAAACTGCTGAATCCACACATGAGTTTAACTCTGAAAGTTCAATACACACATTGACAACCATTCAGTTAGATAGCTCCGTTTTGGTTTTAGGAGCAGATATTTCTCTGTACAGCCTATGGTCCCATTCACTCAGGGATATCCCAACGCAGCTCCTAGAAGAAACGGGTTTCTAACTGGCTGAGTCTAAATATAGTTTCAACTCCTTTAGGTGAACGAAAGCACAGCAGAGCAGTTTGAAGGAAACGTTTCTCGTGATTTTTTGACGTTGTCTTACGGCTGTTTCTTACATATGCCGGTAATGGCCTGGAAATGCCTGTTTTGGGATTCTGCACAGAAAGCGTTTGCAAACTGCTTAATCCACATATGAGTTTAACTCTGTACGTTGAATGCACACACTGACAACCATTCATTTAGATAGCTCCATTTTTGTTTTAGAAGCAGACATTTCTCTGTACAGCCTATGGTCCCATTCACTTGGGGACATCCCAACGCAGCTCCTAGAAAAATCGTGTTTCTAACTCGCTGAATCTAAACATAGATTCAACCCTCTTAGGTGAACAAATGCACAGCAGAGCAGTTTGACGGAATCGTTTGTCCTGAGTTTTCGACGAAGTCTTACTGCTGTTTCTTATATATGCCGGTATTGGGCTGGAAATGCCTGTTTTGGGATTCTGCACAGAAAGGGTTGGCAAACTGCTTAATACACACATGAGTTTACCTCTGTAGGTTGAATTCAGACATTGACAACCATTTACTTAGACAGATCCATTTTGGTTTTAGAAGCAGGTATTTCTCTGTACAGAATATGTTCCCATTCACTCGGGAATATCCCAACGCAGCTCTTAGAAGAAACGTGTTTCTAACTCGCTGAATCTAAACATACATTCAACTCTCTTAGGTGAACAAATGCACAGCAGAGCAGTTTGAAGGAAACGCTTCTCCTGAGTTTCAGACGAAGCCTTAAAGCTGTTTCTTCCATATGCCGGTATTGGGCTGGAAATGCCTGTTTTGGGATTCTGCACAGAAAGTGTTTGCAAAGTGCTGAATACGCCCATGACTTTAACTCTGTAAGCTGAATGCACACATTGACAAACATTCTATTAGATAGCACGGTTTTGGTTTCAGAAGCAGATAATTCTGTACAGCCTATGGTCCCATTCACTCGGGAATATCCCAACGCAGCTCCTAGGGGAAACGTGTTTCTAATTCGCTGAATCTAAACATAGATTCAACTCCCTTAGTTGAACGAACACACAGCAGAGCAGTTTGAAGGAGACGTTTCTCCTGAGTTACAGATGAAGTCTTACTGCAGCTTCTTACATATGCTGGTATTGGGCTGGAAATTCCTGTATTATGCAAAGAACGTGTTTGCAAGCAGCTGAATCCATACATGAGTTTAACTCTGTAAGTAGAATGCACACGTTGACAACCATTTAGTTAGATAGCTCCGTTTTGGTGTTAGAAGCAGATATTTCTCTGTACAGCCTATGGTCCCATTCACTCGGGAATATCCCAACGCACCTGCTAGAAGAAACGTGTTTCTAATTCGCTGAATCTAAACGTAGATTCAACTCCCGTAGGTGAAAGAACGCACAGCAGAGCAGTTTCAAGGAAACGTCTCTCCTGAGTTTTAGACGAAGTCTTACTGCTGTTTCTTACATCTGCCGGTGTAGGGCTAGAAATGCCTCTTTTGGGATTCTGCACAGAAAGGGTTTGCAAACTGCTGAATCCACACATGAGTTTAACTCTGTCAGGTGAATGCGCACATTGACAACCATTCAGTTACATAGCTCCGTTTTGCTTTCAGAAGCAAACATTTCTCTGTACCGCCTGTGGTCCCATTCACTCGGGAATATACCAACACAGCTCCAAGAAGAAACGTGTTTCTAACTCGCTGAATCTAAACATAGATTCAACTCTCTTTGGTAAACGAACACACAGCAGAGCAATTTCAAGGAAACGTTTCTCTTGAGTTATAGATGACGTCTTAGTGCTGTTTCTTACATATGCCGGTGTAGGGCTAGAAATGCCTGATTTGGGATTCTGCAGAGAAAGGGTTTGCAAACTGCTGAATCCACAGGTGGGTTTAACTCTGTCAGTTGAATGCACACATTGACAACCATTCAGTTAGATAGCTCTGCTTTGGTTTTAGAAGCAGATATTTCTCTGTACATCCTATGGTCCCATTCACTGGGGGATAATCAAATGCAGCTCCTAGAAGAAACGTGTTTCTAACTCGCTGAATCTAAACATCGATGCAACTCTCTTAGTTGAAAGAATGCACAGCAGACCAGTTTGAAAGAAACGTTTCCCCTGAGTTTTAGAGGAAGTCATACTGCTGTTTCCTACATATGCCTGTATTGGGCTGGAAAAGCCTGTTTTAGGATTCTGCACAGAAAGTGTTTGCAAACTCCTGAATCCACACATGAGTTTAACTCTGTAAGTAGAATGGACACATTGACAACCATTTAGTTGGATGGCTCCGTTTTGTTGTAAGAAGCAGATATTTCTCTGTACAGCCTATGGTCCCATTCACTCGGGAATATCCCAACGCAGCTCCTAGAAGAAACGTGTTTCTAACTCGCTGAAGCTAAACATGGATTCAACTCTCCTAGGTGAAGGAACGAACAGCAGAGCAGTTTGAAGGAAACGTTTCCCCTGAGTATTTGACGAAGTCTTACTGCTGTTTCTTCCATACGCCCGTTTGGGGCTGGAAAAGCCTATTTTGGGATTCTGCACAGAAAGGGTATGCAAATTGCTGAATCGACACGAGTTTATCTCTGTAAGGTGAATGCACGAATTGAAAACCGTTCAGTTACATCGTTCCGTTTTTTTATTTAGAAGCAGATGTTTCTCTGTACAGCCTATGGTAACATTCACTCGGGTATATACCAACACAGCTCCAAGAAGAAACGTGTTTCTAACTAGCTGAATCTAAACATAAGTTCAACACTCTTAGTTCAACGAACGGACAGCAGAGCAGTTTGAAGGAAACCTTTCTCCTGAGTTTTCGGTGAAGTCTTACTGCTGTTTGTTACATAGGCCGTTATTGGGCTGGAAATGCCTGTTTTGGGATTCCGCACAGAAAGGGTTTGCAAACTGCTGAATCCACACATGAGTTTAACTCTGAAAGTTCAATACACACATTGACAACCATTCAGTTAGATAGCTCCGTTTTGGTTTTAGGAGCAGATATTTCTCTGTACAGCCTATGGTCCCATTCACTCAGGGATATCCCAACGCAGCTCCTAGAAGAAACGGGTTTCTAACTGGCTGAGTCTAAATATAGTTTCAACTCCTTTAGGTGAACGAAAGCACAGCAGAGCAGTTTGAAGGAAACGTTTCTCGTGATTTTTTGACGTTGTCTTACGGCTGTTTCTTACATATGCCGGTAATGGCCTGGAAATGCCTGTTTTGGGATTCTGCACAGAAAGCGTTTGCAAACTGCTTAATCCACATATGAGTTTAACTCTGTACGTTGAATGCACACACTGACAACCATTCATTTAGATAGCTCCATTTTTGTCTTAGAAGCAGACATTTCTCTGTACAGCCTATGGTCCCATTCACTTGGGGACATCCCAACGCAGCTCCTAGAAAAATCGTGTTTCTAACTCGCTGAATCTAAACATAGATTCAACCCTCTTAGGTGAACAAATGCACAGCAGAGCAGTTTGACGGAATCGTTTGTCCTGAGTTTTCGACGAAGTCTTACTGCTGTTTCTTATATATGCCGGTATTGGGCTGGAAATGCCTGTTTTGGGATTCTGCACAGAAAGGGTTGGCAAACTGCTTAATACACACATGAGTTTACCTCTGTAGGTTGAATTCAGACATTGACAACCATTTACTTAGACAGATCCATTTTGGTTTTAGAAGCAGGTATTTCTCTGTACAGAATATGTTCCCATTCACTCGGGAATATCCCAACGCAGCTCTTAGAAGAAACGTGTTTCTAACTCGCCGAATCTAAACATACATTCAACTCTCTTAGGTGAACAAATGCACAGCAGAGCAGTTTGAAGGAAACGCTTCTCCTGAGTTTCAGACGAAGCCTTAAAGCTGTTTCTTCCATATGCCGGTAATGGGCTGGAAATGCCTGTTTTGGGATTCTGCACAGAAAGTGTTTGCAAAGTGCTGAATACGCCCATGACTTTAACTCTGTAAGCTGAATGCACACATTGACAAACATTCTATTAGATAGCACGGTTTTGGTTTCAGAAGCAGATAATTCTGTACAGCCTATGGTCCCATTCACTCGGGAATATCCCAACGCAGCTCCTAGGGGAAACGTGTTTCTAATTCGCTGAATCTAAACATAGATTCAACTCCCTTAGTTGAACGAACACACAGCAGAGCAGTTTGAAGGAGACGTTTCTCCTGAGTTACAGATGAAGTCTTACTGCAGCTTCTTACATATGCTGGTATTGGGCTGGAAATTCCTGTATTTTGCAAAGAACGTGTTTGCAAGCAGCTGAATCCATACATGAGTTTAACTCTGTAAGTAGAATGCACACGTTGACAACCATTTAGTTAGATAGCTCCGTTTTGGTGTTAGAAGCAGATATTTCTCTGTACAGCCTATGGTCCCATTCACTCGGGAATATCCCAACGCACCTGCTAGAAGAAACGTGTTTCTAATTTGCTGAATCTAAACGTAGATTCAACTCCCGTAGGTGAAAGAACGCACAGCAGAGCAGTTTCAAGGAAACGTCTCTCCTGAGTTTTAGACGAAGTCTTACTGCTGTTTCTTACATATGCCGGTGTAGGGCTAGAAATGCCTCTTTTGGGATTCTGCACAGAAAGGGTTTGCAAACTGCTGAATCCACACATGAGTTTAACTCTGTCAGGTGAATGCGCACATTGACAACCATTCAGTTACATAGCTCCGTTTTGCTTTCAGAAGCAAACATTTCTCTGTACCGCCTGTGGTCCCATTCACTCGGGAATATACCAACACAGCTCCAAGAAGAAACGTGTTTCTAACTCGCTGAATCTAAACATAGATTCAACTCTCTTTGGTAAACGAACACACAGCAGAGCAATTTCAAGGAAACGTTTCTCTTGAGTTATAGATGACGTCTTAGTGCTGTTTCTTACATATGCCGGTGTAGGGCTAGAAATGCCTGATTTGGGATTCTGCAGAGAAAGGGTTTGCAAACTGCTGAATCCACAGGTGGGTTTAACTCTGTCAGTTGAATGCACACATTGACAACCATTCAGTTAGATAGCTCTGCTTTGGTTTTAGAAGCAGATATTTCTCTGTACATCCTATGGTCCCATTCACTGGGGGATAATCAAATGCAGCTCCTAGAAGAAACGTGTTTCTAACTCGCTGAATCTAAACATCGATGCAACTCTCTTAGTTGAAAGAATGCACAGCAGACCAGTTTGAAAGAAACGTTTCCCCTGAGTTTTAGAGGAAGTCATACTGCTGTTTCCTACATATGCCTGTATTGGGCTGGAAAAGCCTGTTTTAGGATTCTGCACAGAAAGTGTTTGCAAACTCCTGAATCCACACATGAGTTTAACTCTGTAAGTAGAATGGACACATTGACAACCATTTAGTTGGATGGCTCCGTTTTGTTGTAAGAAGCAGATATTTCTCTGTACAGCCTATGGTCCCATTCACTCGGGAATATCCCAACGCAGCTCCTAGAAGAAACGTGTTTCTAACTCGCTGAAGCTAAACATGGATTCAACTCTCCTAGGTGAAGGAACGAACAGCAGAGCAGTTTGAAGGAAACGTTTCCCCTGAGTATTTGACGAAGTCTTACTGCTGTTTCTTCCATACGCCCGTTTGGGGCTGGAAAAGCCTATTTTGGGATTCTGCACAGAAAGGGTATGCAAATTGCTGAATCGACACGACTTTATCTCTGTAAGATGAATGCACGAATTGAAAACCATTCAGTTACATCGTTCCGTTTTTTTATTTAGAAGCAGATGTTTCTCTGTACAGCCTATGGTAACATTCACTCGGGTATATACCAACACAGCTCCAAGAAGAAACGTGTTTCTAACTAGCTGAATCTAAACATAAGTTCAACACTCTTAGTTCAACGAACGGACAGCAGAGCAGTTTGACGGAAACCTTTCTCCTGAGTTTTCGGTGAAGTCTTACTGCTGTTTGTTACATAGGCCGTTATTGGGCTGGAAATGCCTGTTTTGGGATTCCGCACAGAAAGGGTTTGCAAACTGCTGAATCCACACATGAGTTTAACTCTGAAAGTTCAATACACACATTGACAACCATTCAGTTAGATAGCTCCGTTTTGGTTTTAGGAGCAGATATTTCTCTGTACAGCCTATGGTCCCATTCACTCAGGGATATCCCAACGCAGCTCCTAGAAGAAACGGGTTTCTAACTGGCTGAGTCTAAATATAGTTTCAACTCCTTTAGGTGAACGAAAGCACAGCAGAGCAGTTTGAAGGAAACGTTTCTCGTGATTTTTTGACGTTGTCTTACGGCTGTTTCTTACATATGCCGGTAATGGCCTGGAAATGCCTGTTTTGGGATTCTGCACAGAAAGCGTTTGCAAACTGCTTAATCCACATATGAGTTTAACTCTGTACGTTGAATGCACACACTGACAACCATTCATTTAGATAGCTCCATTTTTGTTTTAGAAGCAGACATTTCTCTGTACAGCCTATGGTCCCATTCACTTGGGGACATCCCAACGCAGCTCCTAGAAAAATCGTGTTTCTAACTCGCTGAATCTAAACATAGATTCAACCCTCTTAGGTGAACAAATGCACAGCAGAGCAGTTTGACGGAATCGTTTGTCCTGAGTTTTCGACGAAGTCTTACTGCTGTTTCTTATATATGCCGGTATTGGGCTGGAAATGCCTGTTTTGGGATTCTGCACAGAAAGGGTTGGCAAACTGCTTAATACACACATGAGTTTACCTCTGTAGGTTGAATTCAGACATTGACAACCATTTACTTAGACAGATCCATTTTGGTTTTAGAAGCAGGTATTTCTCTGTACAGAATATGTTCCCATTCACTCGGGAATATCCCAACGCAGCTCTTAGAAGAAACGTGTTTCTAACTCGCTGAATCTAAACATACATTCAACTCTCTTAGGTGAACAAATGCACAGCAGAGCAGTTTGAAGGAAACGCTTCTCCTGAGTTTCAGACGAAGCCTTAAAGCTGTTTCTTCCATATGCCGGTATTGGGCTGGAAATGCCTGTTTTGGGATTCTGCACAGAAAGTGTTTGCAAAGTGCTGAATACGCCCATGACTTTAACTCTGTAAGCTGAATGCACACATTGACAAACATTCTATTAGATAGCACGGTTTTGGTTTCAGAAGCAGATAATTCTGTACAGCCTATGGTCCCATTCACTCGGGAATATCCCAACGCAGCTCCTAGGGGAAACGTGTTTCTAATTCGCTGAATCTAAACATAGATTCAACTCCCTTAGTTGAACGAACACACAGCAGAGCAGTTTGAAGGAGACGTTTCTCCTGAGTTACAGATGAAGTCTTACTGCAGCTTCTTACATATGCTGGTATTGGGCTGGAAATTCCTGTATTATGCAAAGAACGTGTTTGCAAGCAGCTGAATCCATACATGAGTTTAACTCTGTAAGTAGAATGCACACGTTGACAACCATTTAGTTAGATAGCTCCGTTTTGGTGTTAGAAGCAGATATTTCTCTGTACAGCCTATGGTCCCATTCACTCGGGAATATCCCAACGCACCTGCTAGAAGAAACGTGTTTCTAATTCGCTGAATCTAAACGTAGATTCAACTCCCGTAGGTGAAAGAACGCACAGCAGAGCAGTTTCAAGGAAACGTCTCTCCTGAGTTTTAGACGAAGTCTTACTGCTGTTTCTTACATCTGCCGGTGTAGGGCTAGAAATGCCTCTTTTGGGATTCTGCACAGAAAGGGTTTGCAAACTGCTGAATCCACACATGAGTTTAACTCTGTCAGGTGAATGCGCACATTGACAACCATTCAGTTACATAGCTCCGTTTTGCTTTCAGAAGCAAACATTTCTCTGTACCGCCTGTGGTCCCATTCACTCGGGAATATACCAACACAGCTCCAAGAAGAAACGTGTTTCTAACTCGCTGAATCTAAACATAGATTCAACTCTCTTTGGTAAACGAACACACAGCAGAGCAATTTCAAGGAAACGTTTCTCTTGAGTTATAGATGACGTCTTAGTGCTGTTTCTTACATATGCCGGTGTAGGGCTAGAAATGCCTGATTTGGGATTCTGCAGAGAAAGGGTTTGCAAACTGCTGAATCCACAGGTGGGTTTAACTCTGTCAGTTGAATGCACACATTGACAACCATTCAGTTAGATAGCTCTGCTTTGGTTTTAGAAGCAGATATTTCTCTGTACATCCTATGGTCCCATTCACTGGGGGATAATCAAATGCAGCTCCTAGAAGAAACGTGTTTCTAACTCGCTGAATCTAAACATCGATGCAACTCTCTTAGTTGAAAGAATGCACAGCAGACCACTTTGAAAGAAACGTTTCCCCTGAGTTTTAGAGGAAGTCATACTGCTGTTTCCTACATATGCCTGTATTGGGCTGGAAAAGCCTGTTTTAGGATTCTGCACAGAAAGTGTTTGCAAACTCCTGAATCCACACATGAGTTTAACTCTGTAAGTAGAATGGACACATTGACAACCATTTAGTTGGATGGCTCCGTTTTGTTGTAAGAAGCAGATATTTCTCTGTACAGCCTATGGTCCCATTCACTCGGGAATATCCCAACGCAGCTCCTAGAAGAAACGTGTTTCTAACTCGCTGAAGCTAAACATGGATTCAACTCTCCTAGGTGAAGGAACGAACAGCAGAGCAGTTTGAAGGAAACGTTTCCCCTGAGTATTTGACGAAGTCTTACTGCTGTTTCTTCCATACGCCCGTTTGGGGCTGGAAAAGCCTATTTTGGGATTCTGCACAGAAAGGGTATGCAAATTGCTGAATCGACACGAGTTTATCTCTGTAAGGTGAATGCACGAATTGAAAACCGTTCAGTTACATCATTCCGTTTTTTTATTTAGAAGCAGATGTTTCTCTGTACAGCCTATGGTAACATTCACTCGGGTATATACCAACACAGCTCCAAGAAGAAACGTGTTTCTAACTAGCTGAATCTAAACATAAGTTCAACACTCTTAGTTCAACGAACGGACAGCAGAGCAGTTTGACGGAAACCTTTCTCCTGAGTTTTCGGTGAAGTCTTACTGCTGTTTGTTACATAGGCCGTTATTGGGCTGGAAATGCCTGTTTTGGGATTCCGCACAGAAAGGGTTTGCAAACTGCTGAATCCACACATGAGTTTAACTCTGAAAGTTCAATACACACATTGACAACCATTCAGTTAGATAGCTCCGTTTTGGTTTTAGGAGCAGATATTTCTCTGTACAGCCTATGGTCCCATTCACTCAGGGATATCCCAACGCAGCTCCTAGAAGAAACGGGTTTCTAACTGGCTGAGTCTAAATATAGTTTCAACTCCTTTAGGTGAACGAAAGCACAGCAGAGCAGTTTGAAGGAAACGTTTCTCGTGATTTTTTGACGTTGTCTTACGGCTGTTTCTTACATATGCCGGTAATGGCCTGGAAATGCCTGTTTTGGGATTCTGCACAGAAAGCGTTTGCAAACTGCTTAATCCACATATGAGTTTAACTCTGTACGTTGAATGCACACACTGACAACCATTCATTTAGATAGCTCCATTTTTGTTTTAGAAGCAGACATTTCTCTGTACAGCCTATGGTCCCATTCACTTGGGGACATCCCAACGCAGCTCCTAGAAAAATCGTGTTTCTAACTCGCTGAATCTAAACATAGATTCAACCCTCTTAGGTGAACAAATGCACAGCAGAGCAGTTTGACGGAATCGTTTGTCCTGAGTTTTCGACGAAGTCTTACTGCTGTTTCTTATATATGCCGGTATTGGGCTGGAAATGCCTGTTTTGGGATTCTGCACAGAAAGGGTTGGCAAACTGCTTAATACACACATGAGTTTACCTCTGTAGGTTGAATTCAGACATTGACAACCATTTACTTAGACAGATCCATTTTGGTTTTAGAAGCAGGTATTTCTCTGTACAGAATATGTTCCCATTCACTCGGGAATATCCCAACGCAGCTCTTAGAAGAAACGTGTTTCTAACTCGCCGAATCTAAACATACATTCAACTCTCTTAGGTGAACAAATGCACAGCAGAGCAGTTTGAAGGAAACGCTTCTCCTGAGTTTCAGACGAAGCCTTAAAGCTGTTTCTTCCATATGCCGGTAATGGGCTGGAAATGCCTGTTTTGGGATTCTGCACAGAAAGTGTTTGCAAAGTGCTGAATACGCCCATGACTTTAACTCTGTAAGCTGAATGCACACATTGACAAACATTCTATTGGATAGCACGGTTTTGGTTTCAGAAGCAGATAATTCTGTACAGCCTATGGTCCCATTCACTCGGGAATATCCCAACGCAGCTCCTAGGGGAAACGTGTTTCTAATTCGCTGAATCTAAACATAGATTCAACTCCCTTAGTTGAACGAACACACAGCAGAGCAGTTTGAAGGAGACGTTTCTCCTGAGTTACAGATGAAGTCTTACTGCAGCTTCTTACATATGCTGGTATTGGGCTGGAAATTCCTGTATTATGCAAAGAACGTGTTTGCAAGCAGCTGAATCCATACATGAGTTTAACTCTGTAAGTAGAATGCACACGTTGACAACCATTTAGTTAGATAGCTCCGTTTTGGTGTTAGAAGCAGATATTTCTCTGTACAGCCTATGGTCCCATTCACTCGGGAATATCCCAACGCACCTGCTAGAAGAAACGTGTTTCTAATTCGCTGAATCTAAACGTAGATTCAACTCCCGTAGGTGAAAGAACGCACAGCAGAGCAGTTTCAAGGAAACGTCTCTCCTGAGTTTTAGACGAAGTCTTACTGCTGTTTCTTACATCTGCCGGTGTAGGGCTAGAAATGCCTCTTTTGGGATTCTGCACAGAAAGGGTTTGCAAACTGCTGAATCCACACATGAGTTTAACTCTGTCAGGTGAATGCGCACATTGACAACCATTCAGTTACATAGCTCCGTTTTGCTTTCAGAAGCAAACATTTCTCTGTACCGCCTGTGGTCCCATTCACTCGGGAATATACCAACACAGCTCCAAGAAGAAACGTGTTTCTAACTCGCTGAATCTAAACATAGATTCAACTCTCTTTGGTAAACGAACACACAGCAGAGCAATTTCAAGGAAACGTTTCTCTTGAGTTATAGATGACGTCTTAGTGCTGTTTCTTACATATGCCGGTGTAGGGCTAGAAATGCCTGATTTGGGATTCTGCAGAGAAAGGGTTTGCAAACTGCTGAATCCACAGGTGGGTTTAACTCTGTCAGTTGAATGCACACATTGACAACCATTCAGTTAGATAGCTCTGCTTTGGTTTTAGAAGCAGATATTTCTCTGTACATCCTATGGTCCCATTCACTGGGGGATAATCAAATGCAGCTCCTAGAAGAAACGTGTTTCTAACTCGCTGAATCTAAACATCGATGCAACTCTCTTAGTTGAAAGAATGCACAGCAGACCACTTTGAAAGAAACGTTTCCCCTGAGTTTTAGAGGAAGTCATACTGCTGTTTCCTACATATGCCTGTATTGGGCTGGAAAAGCCTGTTTTAGGATTCTGCACAGAAAGTGTTTGCAAACTCCTGAATCCACACATGAGTTTAACTCTGTAAGTAGAATGGACACATTGACAACCATTTAGTTGGATGGCTCCGTTTTGTTGTAAGAAGCAGATATTTCTCTGTACAGCCTATGGTCCCATTCACTCGGGAATATCCCAACGCAGCTCCTAGAAGAAACGTGTTTCTAACTCGCTGAAGCTAAACATGGATTCAACTCTCCTAGGTGAAGGAACGAACAGCAGAGCAGTTTGAAGGAAACGTTTCCCCTGAGTATTTGACGAAGTCTTACTGCTGTTTCTTCCATACGCCCGTTTGGGGCTGGAAAAGCCTATTTTGGGATTCTGCACAGAAAGGGTATGCAAATTGCTGAATCGACACGAGTTTATCTCTGTAAGGTGAATGCACGAATTGAAAACCGTTCAGTTACATCGTTCCGTTTTTTTATTTAGAAGCAGATGTTTCTCTGTACAGCCTATGGTAACATTCACTCGGGTATATACCAACACAGCTCCAAGAAGAAACGTGTTTCTAACTAGCTGAATCTAAACATAAGTTCAACACTCTTAGTTCAACGAACGGACAGCAGAGCAGTTTGAAGGAAACCTTTCTCCTGAGTTTTCGGTGAAGTCTTACTGCTGTTTGTTACATAGGCCGTTATTGGGCTGGAAATGCCTGTTTTGGGATTCCGCACAGAAAGGGTTTGCAAACTGCTGAATCCACACATGAGTTTAACTCTGAAAGTTCAATACACACATTGACAACCATTCAGTTAGATAGCTCCGTTTTGGTTTTAGGAGCAGATATTTCTCTGTACAGCCTATGGTCCCATTCACTCAGGGATATCCCAACGCAGCTCCTAGAAGAAACGGGTTTCTAACTGGCTGAGTCTAAATATAGTTTCAACTCCTTTAGGTGAACGAAAGCACAGCAGAGCAGTTTGAAGGAAACGTTTCTCGTGATTTTTTGACGTTGTCTTACGGCTGTTTCTTACATATGCCGGTAATGGCCTGGAAATGCCTGTTTTGGGATTCTGCACAGAAAGCGTTTGCAAACTGCTTAATCCACATATGAGTTTAACTCTGTACGTTGAATGCACACACTGACAACCATTCATTTAGATAGCTCCATTTTTGTTTTAGAAGCAGACATTTCTCTGTACAGCCTATGGTCCCATTCACTTGGGGACATCCCAACGCAGCTCCTAGAAAAATCGTGTTTCTAACTCGCTGAATCTAAACATAGATTCAACCCTCTTAGGTGAACAAATGCACAGCAGAGCAGTTTGACGGAATCGTTTGTCCTGAGTTTTCGACGAAGTCTTACTGCTGTTTCTTATATATGCCGGTATTGGGCTGGAAATGCCTGTTTTGGGATTCTGCACAGAAAGGGTTGGCAAACTGCTTAATACACACATGAGTTTACCTCTGTAGGTTGAATTCAGACATTGACAACCATTTACTTAGACAGATCCATTTTGGTTTTAGAAGCAGGTATTTCTCTGTACAGAATATGTTCCCATTCACTCGGGAATATCCCAACGCAGCTCTTAGAAGAAACGTGTTTCTAACTCGCCGAATCTAAACATACATTCAACTCTCTTAGGTGAACAAATGCACAGCAGAGCAGTTTGAAGGAAACGCTTCTCCTGAGTTTCAGACGAAGCCTTAAAGCTGTTTCTTCCATATGCCGGTAATGGGCTGGAAATGCCTGTTTTGGGATTCTGCACAGAAAGTGTTTGCAAAGTGCTGAATACGCCCATGACTTTAACTCTGTAAGCTGAATGCACACATTGACAAACATTCTATTGGATAGCACGGTTTTGGTTTCAGAAGCAGATAATTCTGTACAGCCTATGGTCCCATTCACTCGGGAATATCCCAACGCAGCTCCTAGGGGAAACGTGTTTCTAATTCGCTGAATCTAAACATAGATTCAACTCCCTTAGTTGAACGAACACACAGCAGAGCAGTTTGAAGGAGACGTTTCTCCTGAGTTACAGATGAAGTCTTACTGCAGCTTCTTACATATGCTGGTATTGGGCTGGAAATTCCTGTATTATGCAAAGAACGTGTTTGCAAGCAGCTGAATCCATACATGAGTTTAACTCTGTAAGTAGAATGCACACGTTGACAACCATTTAGTTAGATAGCTCCGTTTTGGTGTTAGAAGCAGATATTTCTCTGTACAGCCTATGGTCCCATTCACTCGGGAATATCCCAACGCACCTGCTAGAAGAAACGTGTTTCTAATTCGCTGAATCTAAACGTAGATTCAACTCCCGTAGGTGAAAGAACGCACAGCAGAGCAGTTTCAAGGAAACGTCTCTCCTGAGTTTTAGACGAAGTCTTACTGCTGTTTCTTACATATGCCGGTGTAGGGCTAGAAATGCCTCTTTTGGGATTCTGCACAGAAAGGGTTTGCAAACTGCTGAATCCACACATGAGTTTAACTCTGTCAGGTGAATGCGCACATTGACAACCATTCAGTTACATAGCTCCGTTTTGCTTTCAGAAGCAAACATTTCTCTGTACCGCCTGTGGTCCCATTCACTCGGGAATATACCAACACAGCTCCAAGAAGAAACGTGTTTCTAACTCGCTGAATCTAAACATAGATTCAACTCTCTTTGGTAAACGAACACACAGCAGAGCAATTTCAAGGAAACGTTTCTCTTGAGTTATAGATGACGTCTTAGTGCTGTTTCTTACATATGCCGGTGTAGGGCTAGAAATGCCTGATTTGGGATTCTGCAGAGAAAGGGTTTGCAAACTGCTGAATCCACAGGTGGGTTTAACTCTGTCAGTTGAATGCACACATTGACAACCATTCAGTTAGATAGCTCTGCTTTGGTTTTAGAAGCAGATATTTCTCTGTACATCCTATGGTCCCATTCACTGGGGGATAATCAAATGCAGCTCCTAGAAGAAACGTGTTTCTAACTCGCTGAATCTAAACATCGATGCAACTCTCTTAGTTGAAAGAATGCACAGCAGACCAGTTTGAAAGAAACGTTTCCCCTGAGTTTTAGAGGAAGTCATACTGCTGTTTCCTACATATGCCTGTATTGGGCTGGAAAAGCCTGTTTTAGGATTCTGCACAGAAAGTGTTTGCAAACTCCTGAATCCACACATGAGTTTAACTCTGTAAGTAGAATGGACACATTGACAACCATTTAGTTGGATGGCTCCGTTTTGTTGTAAGAAACAGATATTTCTCTGTACAGCCTATGGTCCCATTCACTCGGGAATATCCCAACGCAGCTCCTAGAAGAAACGTGTTTCTAACTCGCTGAAGCTAAACATGGATTCAACTCTCCTAGGTGAAGGAACGAACAGCAGAGCAGTTTGAAGGAAACGTTTCCCCTGAGTATTTGACGAAGTCTTACTGCTGTTTCTTCCATACGCCCGTTTGGGGCTGGAAAAGCCTATTTTGGGATTCTGCACAGAAAGGGTATGCAAATTGCTGAATCGACACGACTTTATCTCTGTAAGATGAATGCACGAATTGAAAACCATTCAGTTACATCGTTCCGTTTTTTTATTTAGAAGCAGATGTTTCTCTGTACAGCCTATGGTAACATTCACTCGGGTATATACCAACACAGCTCCAAGAAGAAACGTGTTTCTAACTAGCTGAATCTAAACATAAGTTCAACACTCTTAGTTCAACGAACGGACAGCAGAGCAGTTTGACGGAAACCTTTCTCCTGAGTTTTCGGTGAAGTCTTACTGCTGTTTGTTACATAGGCCGTTATTGGGCTGGAAATGCCTGTTTTGGGATTCCGCACAGAAAGGGTTTGCAAACTGCTGAATCCACACATGAGTTTAACTCTGAAAGTTCAATACACACATTGACAACCATTCAGTTAGATAGCTCCGTTTTGGTTTTAGGAGCAGATATTTCTCTGTACAGCCTATGGTCCCATTCACTCAGGGATATCCCAACGCAGCTCCTAGAAGAAACGGGTTTCTAACTGGCTGAGTCTAAATATAGTTTCAACTCCTTTAGGTGAACGAAAGCACAGCAGAGCAGTTTGAAGGAAACGTTTCTCGTGATTTTTTGACGTTGTCTTACGGCTGTTTCTTACATATGCCGGTAATGGCCTGGAAATGCCTGTTTTGGGATTCTGCACAGAAAGCGTTTGCAAACTGCTTAATCCACATATGAGTTTAACTCTGTACGTTGAATGCACACACTGACAACCATTCATTTAGATAGCTCCATTTTTGTTTTAGAAGCAGACATTTCTCTGTACAGCCTATGGTCCCATTCACTTGGGGACATCCCAACGCAGCTCCTAGAAAAATCGTGTTTCTAACTCGCTGAATCTAAACATAGATTCAACCCTCTTAGGTGAACAAATGCACAGCAGAGCAGTTTGACGGAATCGTTTGTCCTGAGTTTTCGACGAAGTCTTACTGCTGTTTCTTATATATGCCGGTATTGGGCTGGAAATGCCTGTTTTGGGATTCTGCACAGAAAGGGTTGGCAAACTGCTTAATACACACATGAGTTTACCTCTGTAGGTTGAATTCAGACATTGACAACCATTTACTTAGACAGATCCATTTTGGTTTTAGAAGCAGGTATTTCTCTGTACAGAATATGTTCCCATTCACTCGGGAATATCCCAACGCAGCTCTTAGAAGAAACGTGTTTCTAACTCGCCGAATCTAAACATACATTCAACTCTCTTAGGTGAACAAATGCACAGCAGAGCAGTTTGAAGGAAACGCTTCTCCTGAGTTTCAGACGAAGCCTTAAAGCTGTTTCTTCCATATGCCGGTAATGGGCTGGAAATGCCTGTTTTGGGATTCTGCACAGAAAGTGTTTGCAAAGTGCTGAATACGCCCATGACTTTAACTCTGTAAGCTGAATGCACACATTGACAAACATTCTATTGGATAGCACGGTTTTGGTTTCAGAAGCAGATAATTCTGTACAGCCTATGGTCCCATTCACTCGGGAATATCCCAACGCAGCTCCTAGGGGAAACGTGTTTCTAATTCGCTGAATCTAAACATAGATTCAACTCCCTTAGTTGAACGAACACACAGCAGAGCAGTTTGAAGGAGACGTTTCTCCTGAGTTACAGATGAAGTCTTACTGCAGCTTCTTACATATGCTGGTATTGGGCTGGAAATTCCTGTATTATGCAAAGAACGTGTTTGCAAGCAGCTGAATCCATACATGAGTTTAACTCTGTAAGTAGAATGCACACGTTGACAACCATTTAGTTAGATAGCTCCGTTTTGGTGTTAGAAGCAGATATTTCTCTGTACAGCCTATGGTCCCATTCACTCGGGAATATCCCAACGCACCTGCTAGAAGAAACGTGTTTCTAATTCGCTGAATCTAAACGTAGATTCAACTCCCGTAGGTGAAAGAACGCACAGCAGAGCAGTTTCAAGGAAACGTCTCTCCTGAGTTTTAGAGGAAGTCTTACTGCTGTTTCTTACATATGCCGGTGTAGGGCTAGAAATGCCTCTTTTGGGATTCTGCACAGAAAGGGTTTGCAAACTGCTGAATCCACACATGAGTTTAACTCTGTCAGGTGAATGCGCACATTGACAACCATTCAGTTACATAGCTCCGTTTTGCTTTCAGAAGCAAACATTTCTCTGTACCGCCTGTGGTCCCATTCACTCGGGAATATACCAACACAGCTCCAAGAAGAAACGTGTTTCTAACTCGCTGAATCTAAACATAGATTCAACTCTCTTTGGTAAACGAACACACAGCAGAGCAATTTCAAGGAAACGTTTCTCTTGAGTTATAGATGACGTCTTAGTGCTGTTTCTTACATATGCCGGTGTAGGGCTAGAAATGCCTGATTTGGGATTCTGCAGAGAAAGGGTTTGCAAACTGCTGAATCCACAGGTGGGTTTAACTCTGTCAGTTGAATGCACACATTGACAACCATTCAGTTAGATAGCTCTGCTTTGGTTTTAGAAGCAGATATTTCTCTGTACATCCTATGGTCCCATTCACTGGGGGATAATCAAATGCAGCTCCTAGAAGAAACGTGTTTCTAACTCGCTGAATCTAAACATCGATGCAACTCTCTTAGTTGAAAGAATGCACAGCAGACCACTTTGAAAGAAACGTTTCCCCTGAGTTTTAGAGGAAGTCATACTGCTGTTTCCTACATATGCCTGTATTGGGCTGGAAAAGCCTGTTTTAGGATTCTGCACAGAAAGTGTTTGCAAACTCCTGAATCCACACATGAGTTTAACTCTGTAAGTAGAATGGACACATTGACAACCATTTAGTTGGATGGCTCCGTTTTGTTGTAAGAAGCAGATATTTCTCTGTACAGCCTATGGTCCCATTCACTCGGGAATATCCCAACGCAGCTCCTAGAAGAAACGTGTTTCTAACTCGCTGAAGCTAAACATGGATTCAACTCTCCTAGGTGAAGGAACGAACAGCAGAGCAGTTTGAAGGAAACGTTTCCCCTGAGTATTTGACGAAGTCTTACTGCTGTTTCTTCCATACGCCCGTTTGGGGCTGGAAAAGCCTATTTTGGGATTCTGCACAGAAAGGGTATGCAAATTGCTGAATCGACACGAGTTTATCTCTGTAAGGTGAATGCACGAATTGAAAACCGTTCAGTTACATCGTTCCGTTTTTTTATTTAGAAGCAGATGTTTCTCTGTACAGCCTATGGTAACATTCACTCGGGTATATACCAACACAGCTCCAAGAAGAAACGTGTTTCTAACTAGCTGAATCTAAACATAAGTTCAACACTCTTAGTTCAACGAACGGACAGCAGAGCAGTTTGAAGGAAACCTTTCTCCTGAGTTTTCGGTGAAGTCTTACTGCTGTTTGTTACATAGGCCGTTATTGGGCTGGAAATGCCTGTTTTGGGATTCCGCACAGAAAGGGTTTGCAAACTGCTGAATCCACACATGAGTTTAACTCTGAAAGTTCAATACACACATTGACAACCATTCAGTTAGATAGCTCCGTTTTGGTTTTAGGAGCAGATATTTCTCTGTACAGCCTATGGTCCCATTCACTCAGGGATATCCCAACGCAGCTCCTAGAAGAAACGGGTTTCTAACTGGCTGAGTCTAAATATAGTTTCAACTCCTTTAGGTGAACGAAAGCACAGCAGAGCAGTTTGAAGGAAACGTTTCTCGTGATTTTTTGACGTTGTCTTACGGCTGTTTCTTACATATGCCGGTAATGGCCTGGAAATGCCTGTTTTGGGATTCTGCACAGAAAGCGTTTGCAAACTGCTTAATCCACATATGAGTTTAACTCTGTACGTTGAATGCACACACTGACAACCATTCATTTAGATAGCTCCATTTTTGTTTTAGAAGCAGACATTTCTCTGTACAGCCTATGGTCCCATTCACTTGGGGACATCCCAACGCAGCTCCTAGAAAAATCGTGTTTCTAACTCGCTGAATCTAAACATAGATTCAACCCTCTTAGGTGAACAAATGCACAGCAGAGCAGTTTGACGGAATCGTTTGTCCTGAGTTTTCGACGAAGTCTTACTGCTGTTTCTTATATATGCCGGTATTGGGCTGGAAATGCCTGTTTTGGGATTCTGCACAGAAAGGGTTGGCAAACTGCTTAATACACACATGAGTTTACCTCTGTAGGTTGAATTCAGACATTGACAACCATTTACTTAGACAGATCCATTTTGGTTTTAGAAGCAGGTATTTCTCTGTACAGAATATGTTCCCATTCACTCGGGAATATCCCAACGCAGCTCTTAGAAGAAACGTGTTTCTAACTCGCCGAATCTAAACATACATTCAACTCTCTTAGGTGAACAAATGCACAGCAGAGCAGTTTGAAGGAAACGCTTCTCCTGAGTTTCAGACGAAGCCTTAAAGCTGTTTCTTCCATATGCCGGTAATGGGCTGGAAATGCCTGTTTTGGGATTCTGCACAGAAAGTGTTTGCAAAGTGCTGAATACGCCCATGACTTTAACTCTGTAAGCTGAATGCACACATTGACAAACATTCTATTGGATAGCACGGTTTTGGTTTCAGAAGCAGATAATTCTGTACAGCCTATGGTCCCATTCACTCGGGAATATCCCAACGCAGCTCCTAGGGGAAACGTGTTTCTAATTCGCTGAATCTAAACATAGATTCAACTCCCTTAGTTGAACGAACACACAGCAGAGCAGTTTGAAGGAGACGTTTCTCCTGAGTTACAGATGAAGTCTTACTGCAGCTTCTTACATATGCTGGTATTGGGCTGGAAATTCCTGTATTATGCAAAGAACGTGTTTGCAAGCAGCTGAATCCATACATGAGTTTAACTCTGTAAGTAGAATGCACACGTTGACAACCATTTAGTTAGATAGCTCCGTTTTGGTGTTAGAAGCAGATATTTCTCTGTACAGCCTATGGTCCCATTCACTCGGGAATATCCCAACGCACCTGCTAGAAGAAACGTGTTTCTAATTCGCTGAATCTAAACGTAGATTCAACTCCCGTAGGTGAAAGAACGCACAGCAGAGCAGTTTCAAGGAAACGTCTCTCCTGAGTTTTAGACGAAGTCTTACTGCTGTTTCTTACATATGCCGGTGTAGGGCTAGAAATGCCTCTTTTGGGATTCTGCACAGAAAGGGTTTGCAAACTGCTGAATCCACACATGAGTTTAACTCTGTCAGGTGAATGCGCACATTGACAACCATTCAGTTACATAGCTCCGTTTTGCTTTCAGAAGCAAACATTTCTCTGTACCGCCTGTGGTCCCATTCACTCGGGAATATACCAACACAGCTCCAAGAAGAAACGTGTTTCTAACTCGCTGAATCTAAACATAGATTCAACTCTCTTTGGTAAACGAACACACAGCAGAGCAATTTCAAGGAAACGTTTCTCTTGAGTTATAGATGACGTCTTAGTGCTGTTTCTTACATATGCCGGTGTAGGGCTAGAAATGCCTGATTTGGGATTCTGCAGAGAAAGGGTTTGCAAACTGCTGAATCCACAGGTGGGTTTAACTCTGTCAGTTGAATGCACACATTGACAACCATTCAGTTAGATAGCTCTGCTTTGGTTTTAGAAGCAGATATTTCTCTGTACATCCTATGGTCCCATTCACTGGGGGATAATCAAATGCAGCTCCTAGAAGAAACGTGTTTCTAACTCGCTGAATCTAAACATCGATGCAACTCTCTTAGTTGAAAGAATGCACAGCAGACCACTTTGAAAGAAACGTTTCCCCTGAGTTTTAGAGGAAGTCATACTGCTGTTTCCTACATATGCCTGTATTGGGCTGGAAAAGCCTGTTTTAGGATTCTGCACAGAAAGTGTTTGCAAACTCCTGAATCCACACATGAGTTTAACTCTGTAAGTAGAATGGACACATTGACAACCATTTAGTTGGATGGCTCCGTTTTGTTGTAAGAAGCAGATATTTCTCTGTACAGCCTATGGTCCCATTCACTCGGGAATATCCCAACGCAGCTCCTAGAAGAAACGTGTTTCTAACTCGCTGAAGCTAAACATGGATTCAACTCTCCTAGGTGAAGGAACGAACAGCAGAGCAGTTTGAAGGAAACGTTTCCCCTGAGTATTTGACGAAGTCTTACTGCTGTTTCTTCCATACGCCCGTTTGGGGCTGGAAAAGCCTATTTTGGGATTCTGCACAGAAAGGGTATGCAAATTGCTGAATCGACACGAGTTTATCTCTGTAAGATGAATGCACGAATTGAAAACCATTCAGTTACATCGTTCCGTTTTTTTATTTAGAAGCAGATGTTTCTCTGTACAGCCTATGGTAACATTCACTCGGGTATATACCAACACAGCTCCAAGAAGAAACGTGTTTCTAACTAGCTGAATCTAAACATAAGTTCAACACTCTTAGTTCAACGAACGGACAGCAGAGCAGTTTGACGGAAACCTTTCTCCTGAGTTTTCGGTGAAGTCTTACTGCTGTTTGTTACATAGGCCGTTATTGGGCTGGAAATGCCTGTTTTGGGATTCCGCACAGAAAGGGTTTGCAAACTGCTGAATCCACACATGAGTTTAACTCTGAAAGTTCAATACACACATTGACAACCATTCAGTTAGATAGCTCCGTTTTGGTTTTAGGAGCAGATATTTCTCTGTACAGCCTATGGTCCCATTCACTCAGGGATATCCCAACGCAGCTCCTAGAAGAAACGGGTTTCTAACTGGCTGAGTCTAAATATAGTTTCAACTCCTTTAGGTGAACGAAAGCACAGCAGAGCAGTTTGAAGGAAACGTTTCTCGTGATTTTTTGACGTTGTCTTACGGCTGTTTCTTACATATGCCGGTAATGGCCTGGAAATGCCTGTTTTGGGATTCTGCACAGAAAGCGTTTGCAAACTGCTTAATCCACATATGAGTTTAACTCTGTACGTTGAATGCACACACTGACAACCATTCATTTAGATAGCTCCATTTTTGTTTTAGAAGCAGACATTTCTCTGTACAGCCTATGGTCCCATTCACTTGGGGACATCCCAACGCAGCTCCTAGAAAAATCGTGTTTCTAACTCGCTGAATCTAAACATAGATTCAACCCTCTTAGGTGAACAAATGCACAGCAGAGCAGTTTGACGGAATCGTTTGTCCTGAGTTTTCGACGAAGTCTTACTGCTGTTTCTTATATATGCCGGTATTGGGCTGGAAATGCCTGTTTTGGGATTCTGCACAGAAAGGGTTGGCAAACTGCTTAATACACACATGAGTTTACCTCTGTAGGTTGAATTCAGACATTGACAACCATTTACTTAGACAGATCCATTTTGGTTTTAGAAGCAGGTATTTCTCTGTACAGAATATGTTCCCATTCACTCGGGAATATCCCAACGCAGCTCTTAGAAGAAACGTGTTTCTAACTCGCCGAATCTAAACATACATTCAACTCTCTTAGGTGAACAAATGCACAGCAGAGCAGTTTGAAGGAAACGCTTCTCCTGAGTTTCAGACGAAGCCTTAAAGCTGTTTCTTCCATATGCCGGTAATGGGCTGGAAATGCCTGTTTTGGGATTCTGCACAGAAAGTGTTTGCAAAGTGCTGAATACGCCCATGACTTTAACTCTGTAAGCTGAATGCACACATTGACAAACATTCTATTGGATAGCACGGTTTTGGTTTCAGAAGCAGATAATTCTGTACAGCCTATGGTCCCATTCACTCGGGAATATCCCAACGCAGCTCCTAGGGGAAACGTGTTTCTAATTCGCTGAATCTAAACATAGATTCAACTCCCTTAGTTGAACGAACACACAGCAGAGCAGTTTGAAGGAGACGTTTCTCCTGAGTTACAGATGAAGTCTTACTGCAGCTTCTTACATATGCTGGTATTGGGCTGGAAATTCCTGTATTATGCAAAGAACGTGTTTGCAAGCAGCTGAATCCATACATGAGTTTAACTCTGTAAGTAGAATGCACACGTTGACAACCATTTAGTTAGATAGCTCCGTTTTGGTGTTAGAAGCAGATATTTCTCTGTACAGCCTATGGTCCCATTCACTCGGGAATATCCCAACGCACCTGCTAGAAGAAACGTGTTTCTAATTCGCTGAATCTAAACGTAGATTCAACTCCCGTAGGTGAAAGAACGCACAGCAGAGCAGTTTCAAGGAAACGTCTCTCCTGAGTTTTAGAGGAAGTCTTACTGCTGTTTCTTACATATGCCGGTGTAGGGCTAGAAATGCCTCTTTTGGGATTCTGCACAGAAAGGGTTTGCAAACTGCTGAATCCACACATGAGTTTAACTCTGTCAGGTGAATGCGCACATTGACAACCATTCAGTTACATAGCTCCGTTTTGCTTTCAGAAGCAAACATTTCTCTGTACCGCCTGTGGTCCCATTCACTCGGGAATATACCAACACAGCTCCAAGAAGAAACGTGTTTCTAACTCGCTGAATCTAAACATAGATTCAACTCTCTTTGGTAAACGAACACACAGCAGAGCAATTTCAAGGAAACGTTTCTCTTGAGTTATAGATGACGTCTTAGTGCTGTTTCTTACATATGCCGGTGTAGGGCTAGAAATGCCTGATTTGGGATTCTGCAGAGAAAGGGTTTGCAAACTGCTGAATCCACAGGTGGGTTTAACTCTGTCAGTTGAATGCACACATTGACAACCATTCAGTTAGATAGCTCTGCTTTGGTTTTAGAAGCAGATATTTCTCTGTACATCCTATGGTCCCATTCACTGGGGGATAATCAAATGCAGCTCCTAGAAGAAACGTGTTTCTAACTCGCTGAATCTAAACATCGATGCAACTCTCTTAGTTGAAAGAATGCACAGCAGACCAGTTTGAAAGAAACGTTTCCCCTGAGTTTTAGAGGAAGTCATACTGCTGTTTCCTACATATGCCTGTATTGGGCTGGAAAAGCCTGTTTTAGGATTCTGCACAGAAAGTGTTTGCAAACTCCTGAATCCACACATGAGTTTAACTCTGTAAGTAGAATGGACACATTGACAACCATTTAGTTGGATGGCTCCGTTTTGTTGTAAGAAGCAGATATTTCTCTGTACAGCCTATGGTCCCATTCACTCGGGAATATCCCAACGCAGCTCCTAGAAGAAACGTGTTTCTAACTCGCTGAAGCTAAACATGGATTCAACTCTCCTAGGTGAAGGAACGAACAGCAGAGCAGTTTGAAGGAAACGTTTCCCCTGAGTATTTGACGAAGTCTTACTGCTGTTTCTTCCATACGCCCGTTTGGGGCTGGAAAAGCCTATTTTGGGATTCTGCACAGAAAGGGTATGCAAATTGCTGAATCGACACGAGTTTATCTCTGTAAGATGAATGCACGAATTGAAAACCGTTCAGTTACATCGTTCCGTTTTTTTATTTAGAAGCAGATGTTTCTCTGTACAGCCTATGGTAACATTCACTCGGGTATATACCAACACAGCTCCAAGAAGAAACGTGTTTCTAACTAGCTGAATCTAAACATAAGTTCAACACTCTTAGTTCAACGAACGGACAGCAGAGCAGTTTGACGGAAACCTTTCTCCTGAGTTTTCGGTGAAGTCTTACTGCTGTTTGTTACATAGGCCGTTATTGGGCTGGAAATGCCTGTTTTGGGATTCCGCACAGAAAGGGTTTGCAAACTGCTGAATCCACACATGAGTTTAACTCTGAAAGTTCAATACACACATTGACAACCATTCAGTTAGATAGCTCCGTTTTGGTTTTAGGAGCAGATATTTCTCTGTACAGCCTATGGTCCCATTCACTCAGGGATATCCCAACGCAGCTCCTAGAAGAAACGGGTTTCTAACTGGCTGAGTCTAAATATAGTTTCAACTCCTTTAGGTGAACGAAAGCACAGCAGAGCAGTTTGAAGGAAACGTTTCTCGTGATTTTTTGACGTTGTCTTACGGCTGTTTCTTACATATGCCGGTAATGGCCTGGAAATGCCTGTTTTGGGATTCTGCACAGAAAGCGTTTGCAAACTGCTTAATCCACATATGAGTTTAACTCTGTACGTTGAATGCACACACTGACAACCATTCATTTAGATAGCTCCATTTTTGTTTTAGAAGCAGACATTTCTCTGTACAGCCTATGGTCCCATTCACTTGGGGACATCCCAACGCAGCTCCTAGAAAAATCGTGTTTCTAACTCGCTGAATCTAAACATAGATTCAACCCTCTTAGGTGAACAAATGCACAGCAGAGCAGTTTGACGGAATCGTTTGTCCTGAGTTTTCGACGAAGTCTTACTGCTGTTTCTTATATATGCCGGTATTGGGCTGGAAATGCCTGTTTTGGGATTCTGCACAGAAAGGGTTGGCAAACTGCTTAATACACACATGAGTTTACCTCTGTAGGTTGAATTCAGACATTGACAACCATTTACTTAGACAGATCCATTTTGGTTTTAGAAGCAGGTATTTCTCTGTACAGAATATGTTCCCATTCACTCGGGAATATCCCAACGCAGCTCTTAGAAGAAACGTGTTTCTAACTCGCTGAATCTAAACATACATTCAACTCTCTTAGGTGAACAAATGCACAGCAGAGCAGTTTGAAGGAAACGCTTCTCCTGAGTTTCAGACGAAGCCTTAAAGCTGTTTCTTCCATATGCCGGTAATGGGCTGGAAATGCCTGTTTTGGGATTCTGCACAGAAAGTGTTTGCAAAGTGCTGAATACGCCCATGACTTTAACTCTGTAAGCTGAATGCACACATTGACAAACATTCTATTAGATAGCACGGTTTTGGTTTCAGAAGCAGATAATTCTGTACAGCCTATGGTCCCATTCACTCGGGAATATCCCAACGCAGCTCCTAGGGGAAACGTGTTTCTAATTCGCTGAATCTAAACATAGATTCAACTCCCTTAGTTGAACGAACACACAGCAGAGCAGTTTGAAGGAGACGTTTCTCCTGAGTTACAGATGAAGTCTTACTGCAGCTTCTTACATATGCTGGTATTGGGCTGGAAATTCCTGTATTATGCAAAGAACGTGTTTGCAAGCAGCTGAATCCATACATGAGTTTAACTCTGTAAGTAGAATGCACACGTTGACAACCATTTAGTTAGATAGCTCCGTTTTGGTGTTAGAAGCAGATATTTCTCTGTACAGCCTATGGTCCCATTCACTCGGGAATATCCCAACGCACCTGCTAGAAGAAACGTGTTTCTAATTCGCTGAATCTAAACGTAGATTCAACTCCCGTAGGTGAAAGAACGCACAGCAGAGCAGTTTCAAGGAAACGTCTCTCCTGAGTTTTAGACGAAGTCTTACTGCTGTTTCTTACATCTGCCGGTGTAGGGCTAGAAATGCCTCTTTTGGGATTCTGCACAGAAAGGGTTTGCAAACTGCTGAATCCACACATGAGTTTAACTCTGTCAGGTGAATGCGCACATTGACAACCATTCAGTTACATAGCTCCGTTTTGCTTTCAGAAGCAAACATTTCTCTGTACCGCCTGTGGTCCCATTCACTCGGGAATATACCAACACAGCTCCAAGAAGAAACGTGTTTCTAACTCGCTGAATCTAAACATAGATTCAACTCTCTTTGGTAAACGAACACACAGCAGAGCAATTTCAAGGAAACGTTTCTCTTGAGTTATAGATGACGTCTTAGTGCTGTTTCTTACATATGCCGGTGTAGGGCTAGAAATGCCTGATTTGGGATTCTGCAGAGAAAGGGTTTGCAAACTGCTGAATCCACAGGTGGGTTTAACTCTGTCAGTTGAATGCACACATTGACAACCATTCAGTTAGATAGCTCTGCTTTGGTTTTAGAAGCAGATATTTCTCTGTACATCCTATGGTCCCATTCACTGGGGGATAATCAAATGCAGCTCCTAGAAGAAACGTGTTTCTAACTCGCTGAATCTAAACATCGATGCAACTCTCTTAGTTGAAAGAATGCACAGCAGACCACTTTGAAAGAAACGTTTCCCCTGAGTTTTAGAGGAAGTCATACTGCTGTTTCCTACATATGCCTGTATTGGGCTGGAAAAGCCTGTTTTAGGATTCTGCACAGAAAGTGTTTGCAAACTCCTGAATCCACACATGAGTTTAACTCTGTAAGTAGAATGGACACATTGACAACCATTTAGTTGGATGGCTCCGTTTTGTTGTAAGAAACAGATATTTCTCTGTACAGCCTATGGTCCCATTCACTCGGGAATATCCCAACGCAGCTCCTAGAAGAAACGTGTTTCTAACTCGCTGAAGCTAAACATGGATTCAACTCTCCTAGGTGAAGGAACGAACAGCAGAGCAGTTTGAAGGAAACGTTTCCCCTGAGTATTTGACGAAGTCTTACTGCTGTTTCTTCCATACGCCCGTTTGGGGCTGGAAAAGCCTATTTTGGGATTCTGCACAGAAAGGGTATGCAAATTGCTGAATTGACACGAGTTTATCTCTGTAAGATGAATGCACGAATTGAAAACCATTCAGTTACATCGTTCCGTTTTTTTATTTAGAAGCAGATGTTTCTCTGTACAGCCTATGGTAACATTCACTCGGGTATATACCAACACAGCTCCAAGAAGAAACGTGTTTCTAACTAGCTGAATCTAAACATAAGTTCAACACTCTTAGTTCAACGAACGGACAGCAGAGCAGTTTGACGGAAACCTTTCTCCTGAGTTTTCGGTGAAGTCTTACTGCTGTTTGTTACATAGGCCGTTATTGGGCTGGAAATGCCTGTTTTGGGATTCCGCACAGAAAGGGTTTGCAAACTGCTGAATCCACACATGAGTTTAACTCTGAAAGTTCAATACACACATTGACAACCATTCAGTTAGATAGCTCCGTTTTGGTTTTAGGAGCAGATATTTCTCTGTACAGCCTATGGTCCCATTCACTCAGGGATATCCCAACGCAGCTCCTAGAAGAAACGGGTTTCTAACTGGCTGAGTCTAAATATAGTTTCAACTCCTTTAGGTGAACGAAAGCACAGCAGAGCAGTTTGAAGGAAACGTTTCTCGTGATTTTTTGACGTTGTCTTACGGCTGTTTCTTACATATGCCGGTAATGGCCTGGAAATGCCTGTTTTGGGATTCTGCACAGAAAGCGTTTGCAAACTGCTTAATCCACATATGAGTTTAACTCTGTACGTTGAATGCACACACTGACAACCATTCATTTAGATAGCTCCATTTTTGTCTTAGAAGCAGACATTTCTCTGTACAGCCTATGGTCCCATTCACTTGGGGACATCCCAACGCAGCTCCTAGAAAAATCGTGTTTCTAACTCGCTGAATCTAAACATAGATTCAACCCTCTTAGGTGAACAAATGCACAGCAGAGCAGTTTGACGGAATCGTTTGTCCTGAGTTTTCGACGAAGTCTTACTGCTGTTTCTTATATATGCCGGTATTGGGCTGGAAATGCCTGTTTTGGGATTCTGCACAGAAAGGGTTGGCAAACTGCTTAATACACACATGAGTTTACCTCTGTAGGTTGAATTCAGACATTGACAACCATTTACTTAGACAGATCCATTTTGGTTTTAGAAGCAGGTATTTCTCTGTACAGAATATGTTCCCATTCACTCGGGAATATCCCAACGCAGCTCTTAGAAGAAACGTGTTTCTAACTCGCTGAATCTAAACATACATTCAACTCTCTTAGGTGAACAAATGCACAGCAGAGCAGTTTGAAGGAAACGCTTCTCCTGAGTTTCAGACGAAGCCTTAAAGCTGTTTCTTCCATATGCCGGTAATGGGCTGGAAATGCCTGTTTTGGGATTCTGCACAGAAAGTGTTTGCAAAGTGCTGAATACGCCCATGACTTTAACTCTGTAAGCTGAATGCACACATTGACAAACATTCTATTAGATAGCACGGTTTTGGTTTCAGAAGCAGATAATTCTGTACAGCCTATGGTCCCATTCACTCGGGAATATCCCAACGCAGCTCCTAGGGGAAACGTGTTTCTAATTCGCTGAATCTAAACATAGATTCAACTCCCTTAGTTGAACGAACACACAGCAGAGCAGTTTGAAGGAGACGTTTCTCCTGAGTTACAGATGAAGTCTTACTGCAGCTTCTTACATATGCTGGTATTGGGCTGGAAATTCCTGTATTATGCAAAGAACGTGTTTGCAAGCAGCTGAATCCATACATGAGTTTAACTCTGTAAGTAGAATGCACACGTTGACAACCATTTAGTTAGATAGCTCCGTTTTGGTGTTAGAAGCAGATATTTCTCTGTACAGCCTATGGTCCCATTCACTCGGGAATATCCCAACGCACCTGCTAGAAGAAACGTGTTTCTAATTCGCTGAATCTAAACGTAGATTCAACTCCCGTAGGTGAAAGAACGCACAGCAGAGCAGTTTCAAGGAAACGTCTCTCCTGAGTTTTAGACGAAGTCTTACTGCTGTTTCTTACATATGCCGGTGTAGGGCTAGAAATGCCTCTTTTGGGATTCTGCACAGAAAGGGTTTGCAAACTGCTGAATCCACACATGAGTTTAACTCTGTCAGGTGAATGCGCACATTGACAACCATTCAGTTACATAGCTCCGTTTTGCTTTCAGAAGCAAACATTTCTCTGTACCGCCTGTGGTCCCATTCACTCGGGAATATACCAACACAGCTCCAAGAAGAAACGTGTTTCTAACTCGCTGAATCTAAACATAGATTCAACTCTCTTTGGTAAACGAACACACAGCAGAGCAATTTCAAGGAAACGTTTCTCTTGAGTTATAGATGACGTCTTAGTGCTGTTTCTTACATATGCCGGTGTAGGGCTAGAAATGCCTGATTTGGGATTCTGCAGAGAAAGGGTTTGCAAACTGCTGAATCCACAGGTGGGTTTAACTCTGTCAGTTGAATGCACACATTGACAACCATTCAGTTAGATAGCTCTGCTTTGGTTTTAGAAGCAGATATTTCTCTGTACATCCTATGGTCCCATTCACTGGGGGATAATCAAATGCAGCTCCTAGAAGAAACGTGTTTCTAACTCGCTGAATCTAAACATCGATGCAACTCTCTTAGTTGAAAGAATGCACAGCAGACCACTTTGAAAGAAACGTTTCCCCTGAGTTTTAGAGGAAGTCATACTGCTGTTTCCTACATATGCCTGTATTGGGCTGGAAAAGCCTGTTTTAGGATTCTGCACAGAAAGTGTTTGCAAACTCCTGAATCCACACATGAGTTTAACTCTGTAAGTAGAATGGACACATTGACAACCATTTAGTTGGATGGCTCCGTTTTGTTGTAAGAAACAGATATTTCTCTGTACAGCCTATGGTCCCATTCACTCGGGAATATCCCAACGCAGCTCCTAGAAGAAACGTGTTTCTAACTCGCTGAAGCTAAACATGGATTCAACTCTCCTAGGTGAAGGAACGAACAGCAGAGCAGTTTGAAGGAAACGTTTCCCCTGAGTATTTGACGAAGTCTTACTGCTGTTTCTTCCATACGCCCGTTTGGGGCTGGAAAAGCCTATTTTGGGATTCTGCACAGAAAGGGTATGCAAATTGCTGAATCGACACGAGTTTATCTCTGTAAGATGAATGCACGAATTGAAAACCATTCAGTTACATCGTTCCGTTTTTTTATTTAGAAGCAGATGTTTCTCTGTACAGCCTATGGTAACATTCACTCGGGTATATACCAACACAGCTCCAAGAAGAAACGTGTTTCTAACTAGCTGAATCTAAACATAAGTTCAACACTCTTAGTTCAACGAACGGACAGCAGAGCAGTTTGACGGAAACCTTTCTCCTGAGTTTTCGGTGAAGTCTTACTGCTGTTTGTTACATAGGCCGTTATTGGGCTGGAAATGCCTGTTTTGGGATTCCGCACAGAAAGGGTTTGCAAACTGCTGAATCCACACATGAGTTTAACTCTGAAAGTTCAATACACACATTGACAACCATTCAGTTAGATAGCTCCGTTTTGGTTTTAGGAGCAGATATTTCTCTGTACAGCCTATGGTCCCATTCACTCAGGGATATCCCAACGCAGCTCCTAGAAGAAACGGGTTTCTAACTGGCTGAGTCTAAATATAGTTTCAACTCCTTTAGGTGAACGAAAGCACAGCAGAGCAGTTTGAAGGAAACGTTTCTCGTGATTTTTTGACGTTGTCTTACGGCTGTTTCTTACATATGCCGGTAATGGCCTGGAAATGCCTGTTTTGGGATTCTGCACAGAAAGCGTTTGCAAACTGCTTAATCCACATATGAGTTTAACTCTGTACGTTGAATGCACACACTGACAACCATTCATTTAGATAGCTCCATTTTTGTCTTAGAAGCAGACATTTCTCTGTACAGCCTATGGTCCCATTCACTTGGGGACATCCCAACGCAGCTCCTAGAAAAATCGTGTTTCTAACTCGCTGAATCTAAACATAGATTCAACCCTCTTAGGTGAACAAATGCACAGCAGAGCAGTTTGACGGAATCGTTTGTCCTGAGTTTTCGACGAAGTCTTACTGCTGTTTCTTATATATGCCGGTATTGGGCTGGAAATGCCTGTTTTGGGATTCTGCACAGAAAGGGTTGGCAAACTGCTTAATACACACATGAGTTTACCTCTGTAGGTTGAATTCAGACATTGACAACCATTTACTTAGACAGATCCATTTTGGTTTTAGAAGCAGGTATTTCTCTGTACAGAATATGTTCCCATTCACTCGGGAATATCCCAACGCAGCTCTTAGAAGAAACGTGTTTCTAACTCGCTGAATCTAAACATACATTCAACTCTCTTAGGTGAACAAATGCACAGCAGAGCAGTTTGAAGGAAACGCTTCTCCTGAGTTTCAGACGAAGCCTTAAAGCTGTTTCTTCCATATGCCGGTAATGGGCTGGAAATGCCTGTTTTGGGATTCTGCACAGAAAGTGTTTGCAAAGTGCTGAATACGCCCATGACTTTAACTCTGTAAGCTGAATGCACACATTGACAAACATTCTATTAGATAGCACGGTTTTGGTTTCAGAAGCAGATAATTCTGTACAGCCTATGGTCCCATTCACTCGGGAATATCCCAACGCAGCTCCTAGGGGAAACGTGTTTCTAATTCGCTGAATCTAAACATAGATTCAACTCCCTTAGTTGAACGAACACACAGCAGAGCAGTTTGAAGGAGACGTTTCTCCTGAGTTACAGATGAAGTCTTACTGCAGCTTCTTACATATGCTGGTATTGGGCTGGAAATTCCTGTATTATGCAAAGAACGTGTTTGCAAGCAGCTGAATCCATACATGAGTTTAACTCTGTAAGTAGAATGCACACGTTGACAACCATTTAGTTAGATAGCTCCGTTTTGGTGTTAGAAGCAGATATTTCTCTGTACAGCCTATGGTCCCATTCACTCGGGAATATGCCAACGCACCTGCTAGAAGAAACGTGTTTCTAATTCGCTGAATCTAAACGTAGATTCAACTCCCGTAGGTGAAAGAACGCACAGCAGAGCAGTTTCAAGGAAACGTCTCTCCTGAGTTTTAGACGAAGTCTTACTGCTGTTTCTTACATATGCCGGTGTAGGGCTAGAAATGCCTCTTTTGGGATTCTGCACAGAAAGGGTTTGCAAACTGCTGAATCCACACATGAGTTTAACTCTGTCAGGTGAATGCGCACATTGACAACCATTCAGTTACATAGCTCCGTTTTGCTTTCAGAAGCAAACATTTCTCTGTACCGCCTGTGGTCCCATTCACTCGGGAATATACCAACACAGCTCCAAGAAGAAACGTGTTTCTAACTCGCTGAATCTAAACATAGATTCAACTCTCTTTGGTAAACGAACACACAGCAGAGCAATTTCAAGGAAACGTTTCTCTTGAGTTATAGATGACGTCTTAGTGCTGTTTCTTACATATGCCGGTGTAGGGCTAGAAATGCCTGATTTGGGATTCTGCAGAGAAAGGGTTTGCAAACTGCTGAATCCACAGGTGGGTTTAACTCTGTCAGTTGAATGCACACATTGACAACCATTCAGTTAGATAGCTCTGCTTTGGTTTTAGAAGCAGATATTTCTCTGTACATCCTATGGTCCCATTCACTGGGGGATAATCAAATGCAGCTCCTAGAAGAAACGTGTTTCTAACTCGCTGAATCTAAACATCGATGCAACTCTCTTAGTTGAAAGAATGCACAGCAGACCAGTTTGAAAGAAACGTTTCCCCTGAGTTTTAGAGGAAGTCATACTGCTGTTTCCTACATATGCCTGTATTGGGCTGGAAAAGCCTGTTTTAGGATTCTGCACAGAAAGTGTTTGCAAACTCCTGAATCCACACATGAGTTTAACTCTGTAAGTAGAATGGACACATTGACAACCATTTAGTTGGATGGCTCCGTTTTGTTGTAAGAAACAGATATTTCTCTGTACAGCCTATGGTCCCATTCACTCGGGAATATCCCAACGCAGCTCCTAGAAGAAACGTGTTTCTAACTCGCTGAAGCTAAACATGGATTCAACTCTCCTAGGTGAAGGAACGAACAGCAGAGCAGTTTGAAGGAAACGTTTCCCCTGAGTATTTGACGAAGTCTTACTGCTGTTTCTTCCATACGCCCGTTTGGGGCTGGAAAAGCCTATTTTGGGATTCTGCACAGAAAGGGTATGCAAATTGCTGAATCGACACGAGTTTATCTCTGTAAGATGAATGCACGAATTGAAAACCATTCAGTTACATCGTTCCGTTTTTTTATTTAGAAGCAGATGTTTCTCTGTACAGCCTATGGTAACATTCACTCGGGTATATACCAACACAGCTCCAAGAAGAAACGTGTTTCTAACTAGCTGAATCTAAACATAAGTTCAACACTCTTAGTTCAACGAACGGACAGCAGAGCAGTTTGACGGAAACCTTTCTCCTGAGTTTTCGGTGAAGTCTTACTGCTGTTTGTTACATAGGCCGTTATTGGGCTGGAAATGCCTGTTTTGGGATTCCGCACAGAAAGGGTTTGCAAACTGCTGAATCCACACATGAGTTTAACTCTGAAAGTTCAATACACACATTGACAACCATTCAGTTAGATAGCTCCGTTTTGGTTTTAGGAGCAGATATTTCTCTGTACAGCCTATGGTCCCATTCACTCAGGGATATCCCAACGCAGCTCCTAGAAGAAACGGGTTTCTAACTGGCTGAGTCTAAATATAGTTTCAACTCCTTTAGGTGAACGAAAGCACAGCAGAGCAGTTTGAAGGAAACGTTTCTCGTGATTTTTTGACGTTGTCTTACGGCTGTTTCTTACATATGCCGGTAATGGCCTGGAAATGCCTGTTTTGGGATTCTGCACAGAAAGCGTTTGCAAACTGCTTAATCCACATATGAGTTTAACTCTGTACGTTGAATGCACACACTGACAACCATTCATTTAGATAGCTCCATTTTTGTCTTAGAAGCAGACATTTCTCTGTACAGCCTATGGTCCCATTCACTTGGGGACATCCCAACGCAGCTCCTAGAAAAATCGTGTTTCTAACTCGCTGAATCTAAACATAGATTCAACCCTCTTAGGTGAACAAATGCACAGCAGAGCAGTTTGACGGAATCGTTTGTCCTGAGTTTTCGACGAAGTCTTACTGCTGTTTCTTATATATGCCGGTATTGGGCTGGAAATGCCTGTTTTGGGATTCTGCACAGAAAGGGTTGGCAAACTGCTTAATACACACATGAGTTTACCTCTGTAGGTTGAATTCAGACATTGACAACCATTTACTTAGACAGATCCATTTTGGTTTTAGAAGCAGGTATTTCTCTGTACAGAATATGTTCCCATTCACTCGGGAATATCCCAACGCAGCTCTTAGAAGAAACGTGTTTCTAACTCGCTGAATCTAAACATACATTCAACTCTCTTAGGTGAACAAATGCACAGCAGAGCAGTTTGAAGGAAACGCTTCTCCTGAGTTTCAGACGAAGCCTTAAAGCTGTTTCTTCCATATGCCGGTAATGGGCTGGAAATGCCTGTTTTGGGATTCTGCACAGAAAGTGTTTGCAAAGTGCTGAATACGCCCATGACTTTAACTCTGTAAGCTGAATGCACACATTGACAAACATTCTATTAGATAGCACGGTTTTGGTTTCAGAAGCAGATAATTCTGTACAGCCTATGGTCCCATTCACTCGGGAATATCCCAACGCAGCTCCTAGGGGAAACGTGTTTCTAATTCGCTGAATCTAAACATAGATTCAACTCCCTTAGTTGAACGAACACACAGCAGAGCAGTTTGAAGGAGACGTTTCTCCTGAGTTACAGATGAAGTCTTACTGCAGCTTCTTACATATGCTGGTATTGGGCTGGAAATTCCTGTATTATGCAAAGAACGTGTTTGCAAGCAGCTGAATCCATACATGAGTTTAACTCTGTAAGTAGAATGCACACGTTGACAACCATTTAGTTAGATAGCTCCGTTTTGGTGTTAGAAGCAGATATTTCTCTGTACAGCCTATGGTCCCATTCACTCGGGAATATCCCAACGCACCTGCTAGAAGAAACGTGTTTCTAATTCGCTGAATCTAAACGTAGATTCAACTCCCGTAGGTGAAAGAACGCACAGCAGAGCAGTTTCAAGGAAACGTCTCTCCTGAGTTTTAGACGAAGTCTTACTGCTGTTTCTTACATATGCCGGTGTAGGGCTAGAAATGCCTCTTTTGGGATTCTGCACAGAAAGGGTTTGCAAACTGCTGAATCCACACATGAGTTTAACTCTGTCAGGTGAATGCGCACATTGACAACCATTCAGTTACATAGCTCCGTTTTGCTTTCAGAAGCAAACATTTCTCTGTACCGCCTGTGGTCCCATTCACTCGGGAATATACCAACACAGCTCCAAGAAGAAACGTGTTTCTAACTCGCTGAATCTAAACATAGATTCAACTCTCTTTGGTAAACGAACACACAGCAGAGCAATTTCAAGGAAACGTTTCTCTTGAGTTATAGATGACGTCTTAGTGCTGTTTCTTACATATGCCGGTGTAGGGCTAGAAATGCCTGATTTGGGATTCTGCAGAGAAAGGGTTTGCAAACTGCTGAATCCACAGGTGGGTTTAACTCTGTCAGTTGAATGCACACATTGACAACCATTCAGTTAGATAGCTCTGCTTTGGTTTTAGAAGCAGATATTTCTCTGTACATCCTATGGTCCCATTCACTGGGGGATAATCAAATGCAGCTCCTAGAAGAAACGTGTTTCTAACTCGCTGAATCTAAACATCGATGCAACTCTCTTAGTTGAAAGAATGCACAGCAGACCAGTTTGAAAGAAACGTTTCCCCTGAGTTTTAGAGGAAGTCATACTGCTGTTTCCTACATATGCCTGTATTGGGCTGGAAAAGCCTGTTTTAGGATTCTGCACAGAAAGTGTTTGCAAACTCCTGAATCCACACATGAGTTTAACTCTGTAAGTAGAATGGACACATTGACAACCATTTAGTTGGATGGCTCCGTTTTGTTGTAAGAAGCAGATATTTCTCTGTACAGCCTATGGTCCCATTCACTCGGGAATATCCCAACGCAGCTCCTAGAAGAAACGTGTTTCTAACTCGCTGAAGCTAAACATGGATTCAACTCTCCTAGGTGAAGGAACGAACAGCAGAGCAGTTTGAAGGAAACGTTTCCCCTGAGTATTTGACGAAGTCTTACTGCTGTTTCTTCCATACGCCCGTTTGGGGCTGGAAAAGCCTATTTTGGGATTCTGCACAGAAAGGGTATGCAAATTGCTGAATCGACACGAGTTTATCTCTGTAAGATGAATGCACGAATTGAAAACCATTCAGTTACATCGTTCCGTTTTTTTATTTAGAAGCAGATGTTTCTCTGTACAGCCTATGGTAACATTCACTCGGGTATATACCAACACAGCTCCAAGAAGAAACGTGTTTCTAACTAGCTGAATCTAAACATAAGTTCAACACTCTTAGTTCAACGAACGGACAGCAGAGCAGTTTGACGGAAACCTTTCTCCTGAGTTTTCGGTGAAGTCTTACTGCTGTTTGTTACATAGGCCGTTATTGGGCTGGAAATGCCTGTTTTGGGATTCCGCACAGAAAGGGTTTGCAAACTGCTGAATCCACACATGAGTTTAACTCTGAAAGTTCAATACACACATTGACAACCATTCAGTTAGATAGCTCCGTTTTGGTTTTAGGAGCAGATATTTCTCTGTACAGCCTATGGTCCCATTCACTCAGGGATATCCCAACGCAGCTCCTAGAAGAAACGGGTTTCTAACTGGCTGAGTCTAAATATAGTTTCAACTCCTTTAGGTGAACGAAAGCACAGCAGAGCAGTTTGAAGGAAACGTTTCTCGTGATTTTTTGACGTTGTCTTACGGCTGTTTCTTACATATGCCGGTAATGGCCTGGAAATGCCTGTTTTGGGATTCTGCACAGAAAGCGTTTGCAAACTGCTTAATCCACATATGAGTTTAACTCTGTACGTTGAATGCACACACTGACAACCATTCATTTAGATAGCTCCATTTTTGTTTTAGAAGCAGACATTTCTCTGTACAGCCTATGGTCCCATTCACTTGGGGACATCCCAACGCAGCTCCTAGAAAAATCGTGTTTCTAACTCGCTGAATCTAAACATAGATTCAACCCTCTTAGGTGAACAAATGCACAGCAGAGCAGTTTGACGGAATCGTTTGTCCTGAGTTTTCGACGAAGTCTTACTGCTGTTTCTTATATATGCCGGTATTGGGCTGGAAATGCCTGTTTTGGGATTCTGCACAGAAAGGGTTGGCAAACTGCTTAATACACACATGAGTTTACCTCTGTAGGTTGAATTCAGACATTGACAACCATTTACTTAGACAGATCCATTTTGGTTTTAGAAGCAGGTATTTCTCTGTACAGAATATGTTCCCATTCACTCGGGAATATCCCAACGCAGCTCTTAGAAGAAACGTGTTTCTAACTCGCTGAATCTAAACATACATTCAACTCTCTTAGGTGAACAAATGCACAGCAGAGCAGTTTGAAGGAAACGCTTCTCCTGAGTTTCAGACGAAGCCTTAAAGCTGTTTCTTCCATATGCCGGTAATGGGCTGGAAATGCCTGTTTTGGGATTCTGCACAGAAAGTGTTTGCAAAGTGCTGAATACGCCCATGACTTTAACTCTGTAAGCTGAATGCACACATTGACAAACATTCTATTAGATAGCACGGTTTTGGTTTCAGAAGCAGATAATTCTGTACAGCCTATGGTCCCATTCACTCGGGAATATCCCAACGCAGCTCCTAGGGGAAACGTGTTTCTAATTCGCTGAATCTAAACATAGATTCAACTCCCTTAGTTGAACGAACACACAGCAGAGCAGTTTGAAGGAGACGTTTCTCCTGAGTTACAGATGAAGTCTTACTGCAGCTTCTTACATATGCTGGTATTGGGCTGGAAATTCCTGTATTATGCAAAGAACGTGTTTGCAAGCAGCTGTATCCATACATGAGTTTAACTCTGTAAGTAGAATGCACACGTTGACAACCATTTAGTTAGATAGCTCCGTTTTGGTGTTAGAAGCAGATATTTCTCTGTACAGCCTATGGTCCCATTCACTCGGGAATATCCCAACACACCTGCTAGAAGAAACGTGTTTCTAATTCGCTGAATCTAAACGTAGATTCAACTCCCGTAGGTGAAAGAACGCACAGCAGAGCAGTTTCAAGGAAACGTCTCTCCTGAGTTTTAGACGAAGTCTTACTGCTGTTTCTTACATATGCCGGTGTAGGGCTAGAAATGCCTCTTTTGGGATTCTGCACAGAAAGGGTTTGCAAACTGCTGAATCCACACATGAGTTTAACTCTGTCAGGTGAATGCGCACATTGACAACCATTCAGTTACATAGCTCCGTTTTGCTTTCAGAAGCAAACATTTCTCTGTACCGCCTGTGGTCCCATTCACTCGGGAATATACCAACACAGCTCCAAGAAGAAACGTGTTTCTAACTCGCTGAATCTAAACATAGATTCAACTCTCTTTGGTAAACGAACACACAGCAGAGCAATTTCAAGGAAACGTTTCTCTTGAGTTATAGATGACGTCTTAGTGCTGTTTCTTACATATGCCGGTGTAGGGCTAGAAATGCCTGATTTGGGATTCTGCAGAGAAAGGGTTTGCAAACTGCTGAATCCACAGGTGGGTTTAACTCTGTCAGTTGAATGCACACATTGACAACCATTCAGTTAGATAGCTCTGCTTTGGTTTTAGAAGCAGATATTTCTCTGTACATCCTATGGTCCCATTCACTGGGGGATAATCAAATGCAGCTCCTAGAAGAAACGTGTTTCTAACTCGCTGAATCTAAACATCGATGCAACTCTCTTAGTTGAAAGAATGCACAGCAGACCAGTTTGAAAGAAACGATTCCCCTGAGTTTTAGAGGAAGTCATACTGCTGTTTCCTACATATGCCTGTATTGGGCTGGAAAAGCCTGTTTTAGGATTCTGCACAGAAAGTGTTTGCAAACTCCTGAATCCACACATGAGTTTAACTCTGTAAGTAGAATGGACACATTGACAACCATTTAGTTGGATGGCTCCGTTTTGTTGTAAGAAACAGATATTTCTCTGTACAGCCTATGGTCCCATTCACTCGGGAATATCCCAACGCAGCTCCTAGAAGAAACGTGTTTCTAACTCGCTGAAGCTAAACATGGATTCAACTCTCCTAGGTGAAGGAACGAACAGCAGAGCAGTTTGAAGGAAACGTTTCCCCTGAGTATTTGACGAAGTCTTACTGCTGTTTCTTCCATACGCCCGTTTGGGGCTGGAAAAGCCTATTTTGGGATTCTGCACAGAAAGGGTATGCAAATTGCTGAATCGACACGAGTTTATCTCTGTAAGATGAATGCACGAATTGAAAACCATTCAGTTACATCGTTCCGTTTTTTTATTTAGAAGCAGATGTTTCTCTGTACAGCCTATGGTAACATTCACTCGGGTATATACCAACACAGCTCCAAGAAGAAACGTGTTTCTAACTAGCTGAATCTAAACATAAGTTCAACACTCTTAGTTCAACGAACGGACAGCAGAGCAGTTTGACGGAAACCTTTCTCCTGAGTTTTCGGTGAAGTCTTACTGCTGTTTGTTACATAGGCCGTTATTGGGCTGGAAATGCCTGTTTTGGGATTCCGCACAGAAAGGGTTTGCAAACTGCTGAATCCACACATGAGTTTAACTCTGAAAGTTCAATACACACATTGACAACCATTCAGTTAGATAGCTCCGTTTTGGTTTTAGGAGCAGATATTTCTCTGTACAGCCTATGGTCCCATTCACTCAGGGATATCCCAACGCAGCTCCTAGAAGAAACGGGTTTCTAACTGGCTGAGTCTAAATATAGTTTCAACTCCTTTAGGTGAACGAAAGCACAGCAGAGCAGTTTGAAGGAAACGTTTCTCGTGATTTTTTGACGTTGTCTTACGGCTGTTTCTTACATATGCCGGTAATGGCCTGGAAATGCCTGTTTTGGGATTCTGCACAGAAAGCGTTTGCAAACTGCTTAATCCACATATGAGTTTAACTCTGTACGTTGAATGCACACACTGACAACCATTCATTTAGATAGCTCCATTTTTGTCTTAGAAGCAGACATTTCTCTGTACAGCCTATGGTCCCATTCACTTGGGGACATCCCAACGCAGCTCCTAGAAAAATCGTGTTTCTAACTCGCTGAATCTAAACATAGATTCAACCCTCTTAGGTGAACAAATGCACAGCAGAGCAGTTTGACGGAATCGTTTGTCCTGAGTTTTCGACGAAGTCTTACTGCTGTTTCTTATATATGCCGGTATTGGGCTGGAAATGCCTGTTTTGGGATTCTGCACAGAAAGGGTTGGCAAACTGCTTAATACACACATGAGTTTACCTCTGTAGGTTGAATTCAGACATTGACAACCATTTACTTAGACAGATCCATTTTGGTTTTAGAAGCAGGTATTTCTCTGTACAGAATATGTTCCCATTCACTCGGGAATATCCCAACGCAGCTCTTAGAAGAAACGTGTTTCTAACTCGCTGAATCTAAACATACATTCAACTCTCTTAGGTGAACAAATGCACAGCAGAGCAGTTTGAAGGAAACGCTTCTCCTGAGTTTCAGACGAAGCCTTAAAGCTGTTTCTTCCATATGCCGGTAATGGGCTGGAAATGCCTGTTTTGGGATTCTGCACAGAAAGTGTTTGCAAAGTGCTGAATACGCCCATGACTTTAACTCTGTAAGCTGAATGCACACATTGACAAACATTCTATTAGATAGCACGGTTTTGGTTTCAGAAGCAGATAATTCTGTACAGCCTATGGTCCCATTCACTCGGGAATATCCCAACGCAGCTCCTAGGGGAAACGTGTTTCTAATTCGCTGAATCTAAACATAGATTCAACTCCCTTAGTTGAACGAACACACAGCAGAGCAGTTTGAAGGAGACGTTTCTCCTGAGTTACAGATGAAGTCTTACTGCAGCTTCTTACATATGCTGGTATTGGGCTGGAAATTCCTGTATTATGCAAAGAACGTGTTTGCAAGCAGCTGAATCCATACATGAGTTTAACTCTGTAAGTAGAATGCACACGTTGACAACCATTTAGTTAGATAGCTCCGTTTTGGTGTTAGAAGCAGATATTTCTCTGTACAGCCTATGGTCCCATTCACTCGGGAATATCCCAACGCACCTGCTAGAAGAAACGTGTTTCTAATTCGCTGAATCTAAACGTAGATTCAACTCCCGTAGGTGAAAGAACGCACAGCAGAGCAGTTTCAAGGAAACGTCTCTCCTGAGTTTTAGACGAAGTCTTACTGCTGTTTCTTACATCTGCCGGTGTAGGGCTAGAAATGCCTCTTTTGGGATTCTGCACAGAAAGGGTTTGCAAACTGCTGAATCCACACATGAGTTTAACTCTGTCAGGTGAATGCGCACATTGACAACCATTCAGTTACATAGCTCCGTTTTGCTTTCAGAAGCAAACATTTCTCTGTACCGCCTGTGGTCCCATTCACTCGGGAATATACCAACACAGCTCCAAGAAGAAACGTGTTTCTAACTCGCTGAATCTAAACATAGATTCAACTCTCTTTGGTAAACGAACACACAGCAGAGCAATTTCAAGGAAACGTTTCTCTTGAGTTATAGATGACGTCTTAGTGCTGTTTCTTACATATGCCGGTGTAGGGCTAGAAATGCCTGATTTGGGATTCTGCAGAGAAAGGGTTTGCAAACTGCTGAATCCACAGGTGGGTTTAACTCTGTCAGTTGAATGCACACATTGACAACCATTCAGTTAGATAGCTCTGCTTTGGTTTTAGAAGCAGATATTTCTCTGTACATCCTATGGTCCCATTCACTGGGGGATAATCAAATGCAGCTCCTAGAAGAAACGTGTTTCTAACTCGCTGAATCTAAACATCGATGCAACTCTCTTAGTTGAAAGAATGCACAGCAGACCACTTTGAAAGAAACGTTTCCCCTGAGTTTTAGAGGAAGTCATACTGCTGTTTCCTACATATGCCTGTATTGGGCTGGAAAAGCCTGTTTTAGGATTCTGCACAGAAAGTGTTTGCAAACTCCTGAATCCACACATGAGTTTAACTCTGTAAGTAGAATGGACACATTGACAACCATTTAGTTGGATGGCTCCGTTTTGTTGTAAGAAGCAGATATTTCTCTGTACAGCCTATGGTCCCATTCACTCGGGAATATCCCAACGCAGCTCCTAGAAGAAACGTGTTTCTAACTCGCTGAAGCTAAACATGGATTCAACTCTCCTAGGTGAAGGAACGAACAGCAGAGCAGTTTGAAGGAAACGTTTCCCCTGAGTATTTGACGAAGTCTTACTGCTGTTTCTTCCATACGCCCGTTTGGGGCTGGAAAAGCCTATTTTGGGATTCTGCACAGAAAGGGTATGCAAATTGCTGAATCGACACGAGTTTATCTCTGTAAGATGAATGCACGAATTGAAAACCATTCAGTTACATCGTTCCGTTTTTTTATTTAGAAGCAGATGTTTCTCTGTACAGCCTATGGTAACATTCACTCGGGTATATACCAACACAGCTCCAAGAAGAAACGTGTTTCTAACTAGCTGAATCTAAACATAAGTTCAACACTCTTAGTTCAACGAACGGACAGCAGAGCAGTTTGACGGAAACCTTTCTCCTGAGTTTTCGGTGAAGTCTTACTGCTGTTTGTTACATAGGCCGTTATTGGGCTGGAAATGCCTGTTTTGGGATTCCGCACAGAAAGGGTTTGCAAACTGCTGAATCCACACATGAGTTTAACTCTGAAAGTTCAATACACACATTGACAACCATTCAGTTAGATAGCTCCGTTTTGGTTTTAGGAGCAGATATTTCTCTGTACAGCCTATGGTCCCATTCACTCAGGGATATCCCAACGCAGCTCCTAGAAGAAACGGGTTTCTAACTGGCTGAGTCTAAATATAGTTTCAACTCCTTTAGGTGAACGAAAGCACAGCAGAGCAGTTTGAAGGAAACGTTTCTCGTGATTTTTTGACGTTGTCTTACGGCTGTTTCTTACATATGCCGGTAATGGCCTGGAAATGCCTGTTTTGGGATTCTGCACAGAAAGCGTTTGCAAACTGCTTAATCCACATATGAGTTTAACTCTGTACGTTGAATGCACACACTGACAACCATTCATTTAGATAGCTCCATTTTTGTTTTAGAAGCAGACATTTCTCTGTACAGCCTATGGTCCCATTCACTTGGGGACATCCCAACGCAGCTCCTAGAAAAATCGTGTTTCTAACTCGCTGAATCTAAACATAGATTCAACCCTCTTAGGTGAACAAATGCACAGCAGAGCAGTTTGACGGAATCGTTTGTCCTGAGTTTTCGACGAAGTCTTACTGCTGTTTCTTATATATGCCGGTATTGGGCTGGAAATGCCTGTTTTGGGATTCTGCACAGAAAGGGTTGGCAAACTGCTTAATACACACATGAGTTTACCTCTGTAGGTTGAATTCAGACATTGACAACCATTTACTTAGACAGATCCATTTTGGTTTTAGAAGCAGGTATTTCTCTGTACAGAATATGTTCCCATTCACTCGGGAATATCCCAACGCAGCTCTTAGAAGAAACGTGTTTCTAACTCGCTGAATCTAAACATACATTCAACTCTCTTAGGTGAACAAATGCACAGCAGAGCAGTTTGAAGGAAACGCTTCTCCTGAGTTTCAGACGAAGCCTTAAAGCTGTTTCTTCCATATGCCGGTAATGGGCTGGAAATGCCTGTTTTGGGATTCTGCACAGAAAGTGTTTGCAAAGTGCTGAATACGCCCATGACTTTAACTCTGTAAGCTGAATGCACACATTGACAAACATTCTATTAGATAGCACGGTTTTGGTTTCAGAAGCAGATAATTCTGTACAGCCTATGGTCCCATTCACTCGGGAATATCCCAACGCAGCTCCTAGGGGAAACGTGTTTCTAATTCGCTGAATCTAAACATAGATTCAACTCCCTTAGTTGAACGAACACACAGCAGAGCAGTTTGAAGGAGACGTTTCTCCTGAGTTACAGATGAAGTCTTACTGCAGCTTCTTACATATGCTGGTATTGGGCTGGAAATTCCTGTATTATGCAAAGAACGTGTTTGCAAGCAGCTGTATCCATACATGAGTTTAACTCTGTAAGTAGAATGCACACGTTGACAACCATTTAGTTAGATAGCTCCGTTTTGGTGTTAGAAGCAGATATTTCTCTGTACAGCCTATGGTCCCATTCACTCGGGAATATCCCAACGCACCTGCTAGAAGAAACGTGTTTCTAATTCGCTGAATCTAAACGTAGATTCAACTCCCGTAGGTGAAAGAACGCACAGCAGAGCAGTTTCAAGGAAACGTCTCTCCTGAGTTTTAGACGAAGTCTTACTGCTGTTTCTTACATATGCCGGTGTAGGGCTAGAAATGCCTCTTTTGGGATTCTGCACAGAAAGGGTTTGCAAACTGCTGAATCCACACATGAGTTTAACTCTGTCAGGTGAATGCGCACATTGACAACCATTCAGTTACATAGCTCCGTTTTGCTTTCAGAAGCAAACATTTCTCTGTACCGCCTGTGGTCCCATTCACTCGGGAATATACCAACACAGCTCCAAGAAGAAACGTGTTTCTAACTCGCTGAATCTAAACATAGATTCAACTCTCTTTGGTAAACGAACACACAGCAGAGCAATTTCAAGGAAACGTTTCTCTTGAGTTATAGATGACGTCTTAGTGCTGTTTCTTACATATGCCGGTGTAGGGCTAGAAATGCCTGATTTGGGATTCTGCAGAGAAAGGGTTTGCAAACTGCTGAATCCACAGGTGGGTTTAACTCTGTCAGTTGAATGCACACATTGACAACCATTCAGTTAGATAGCTCTGCTTTGGTTTTAGAAGCAGATATTTCTCTGTACATCCTATGGTCCCATTCACTGGGGGATAATCAAATGCAGCTCCTAGAAGAAACGTGTTTCTAACTCGCTGAATCTAAACATCGATGCAACTCTCTTAGTTGAAAGAATGCACAGCAGACCAGTTTGAAAGAAACGATTCCCCTGAGTTTTAGAGGAAGTCATACTGCTGTTTCCTACATATGCCTGTATTGGGCTGGAAAAGCCTGTTTTAGGATTCTGCACAGAAAGTGTTTGCAAACTCCTGAATCCACACATGAGTTTAACTCTGTAAGTAGAATGGACACATTGACAACCATTTAGTTGGATGGCTCCGTTTTGTTGTAAGAAACAGATATTTCTCTGTACAGCCTATGGTCCCATTCACTCGGGAATATCCCAACGCAGCTCCTAGAAGAAACGTGTTTCTAACTCGCTGAAGCTAAACATGGATTCAACTCTCCTAGGTGAAGGAACGAACAGCAGAGCAGTTTGAAGGAAACGTTTCCCCTGAGTATTTGACGAAGTCTTACTGCTGTTTCTTCCATACGCCCGTTTGGGGCTGGAAAAGCCTATTTTGGGATTCTGCACAGAAAGGGTATGCAAATTGCTGAATCGACACGAGTTTATCTCTGTAAGATGAATGCACGAATTGAAAACCATTCAGTTACATCGTTCCGTTTTTTTATTTAGAAGCAGATGTTTCTCTGTACAGCCTATGGTAACATTCACTCGGGTATATACCAACACAGCTCCAAGAAGAAACGTGTTTCTAACTAGCTGAATCTAAACATAAGTTCAACACTCTTAGTTCAACGAACGGACAGCAGAGCAGTTTGACGGAAACCTTTCTCCTGAGTTTTCGGTGAAGTCTTACTGCTGTTTGTTACATAGGCCGTTATTGGGCTGGAAATGCCTGTTTTGGGATTCCGCACAGAAAGGGTTTGCAAACTGCTGAATCCACACATGAGTTTAACTCTGAAAGTTCAATACACACATTGACAACCATTCAGTTAGATAGCTCCGTTTTGGTTTTAGGAGCAGATATTTCTCTGTACAGCCTATGGTCCCATTCACTCAGGGATATCCCAACGCAGCTCCTAGAAGAAACGGGTTTCTAACTGGCTGAGTCTAAATATAGTTTCAACTCCTTTAGGTGAACGAAAGCACAGCAGAGCAGTTTGAAGGAAACGTTTCTCGTGATTTTTTGACGTTGTCTTACGGCTGTTTCTTACATATGCCGGTAATGGCCTGGAAATGCCTGTTTTGGGATTCTGCACAGAAAGCGTTTGCAAACTGCTTAATCCACATATGAGTTTAACTCTGTACGTTGAATGCACACACTGACAACCATTCATTTAGATAGCTCCATTTTTGTTTTAGAAGCAGACATTTCTCTGTACAGCCTATGGTCCCATTCACTTGGGGACATCCCAACGCAGCTCCTAGAAAAATCGTGTTTCTAACTCGCTGAATCTAAACATAGATTCAACCCTCTTAGGTGAACAAATGCACAGCAGAGCAGTTTGACGGAATCGTTTGTCCTGAGTTTTCGACGAAGTCTTACTGCTGTTTCTTATATATGCCGGTATTGGGCTGGAAATGCCTGTTTTGGGATTCTGCACAGAAAGGGTTGGCAAACTGCTTAATACACACATGAGTTTACCTCTGTAGGTTGAATTCAGACATTGACAACCATTTACTTAGACAGATCCATTTTGGTTTTAGAAGCAGGTATTTCTCTGTACAGAATATGTTCCCATTCACTCGGGAATATCCCAACGCAGCTCTTAGAAGAAACGTGTTTCTAACTCGCTGAATCTAAACATACATTCAACTCTCTTAGGTGAACAAATGCACAGCAGAGCAGTTTGAAGGAAACGCTTCTCCTGAGTTTCAGACGAAGCCTTAAAGCTGTTTCTTCCATATGCCGGTAATGGGCTGGAAATGCCTGTTTTGGGATTCTGCACAGAAAGTGTTTGCAAAGTGCTGAATACGCCCATGACTTTAACTCTGTAAGCTGAATGCACACATTGACAAACATTCTATTAGATAGCACGGTTTTGGTTTCAGAAGCAGATAATTCTGTACAGCCTATGGTCCCATTCACTCGGGAATATCCCAACGCAGCTCCTAGGGGAAACGTGTTTCTAATTCGCTGAATCTAAACATAGATTCAACTCCCTTAGTTGAACGAACACACAGCAGAGCAGTTTGAAGGAGACGTTTCTCCTGAGTTACAGATGAAGTCTTACTGCAGCTTCTTACATATGCTGGTATTGGGCTGGAAATTCCTGTATTATGCAAAGAACGTGTTTGCAAGCAGCTGAATCCATACATGAGTTTAACTCTGTAAGTAGAATGCACACGTTGACAACCATTTAGTTAGATAGCTCCGTTTTGGTGTTAGAAGCAGATATTTCTCTGTACAGCCTATGGTCCCATTCACTCGGGAATATCCCAACGCACCTGCTAGAAGAAACGTGTTTCTAATTCGCTGAATCTAAACGTAGATTCAACTCCCGTAGGTGAAAGAACGCACAGCAGAGCAGTTTCAAGGAAACGTCTCTCCTGAGTTTTAGACGAAGTCTTACTGCTGTTTCTTACATCTGCCGGTGTAGGGCTAGAAATGCCTCTTTTGGGATTCTGCACAGAAAGGGTTTGCAAACTGCTGAATCCACACATGAGTTTAACTCTGTCAGGTGAATGCGCACATTGACAACCATTCAGTTACATAGCTCCGTTTTGCTTTCAGAAGCAAACATTTCTCTGTACCGCCTGTGGTCCCATTCACTCGGGAATATACCAACACAGCTCCAAGAAGAAACGTGTTTCTAACTCGCTGAATCTAAACATAGATTCAACTCTCTTTGGTAAACGAACACACAGCAGAGCAATTTCAAGGAAACGTTTCTCTTGAGTTATAGATGACGTCTTAGTGCTGTTTCTTACATATGCCGGTGTAGGGCTAGAAATGCCTGATTTGGGATTCTGCAGAGAAAGGGTTTGCAAACTGCTGAATCCACAGGTGGGTTTAACTCTGTCAGTTGAATGCACACATTGACAACCATTCAGTTAGATAGCTCTGCTTTGGTTTTAGAAGCAGATATTTCTCTGTACATCCTATGGTCCCATTCACTGGGGGATAATCAAATGCAGCTCCTAGAAGAAACGTGTTTCTAACTCGCTGAATCTAAACATCGATGCAACTCTCTTAGTTGAAAGAATGCACAGCAGACCACTTTGAAAGAAACGTTTCCCCTGAGTTTTAGAGGAAGTCATACTGCTGTTTCCTACATATGCCTGTATTGGGCTGGAAAAGCCTGTTTTAGGATTCTGCACAGAAAGTGTTTGCAAACTCCTGAATCCACACATGAGTTTAACTCTGTAAGTAGAATGGACACATTGACAACCATTTAGTTGGATGGCTCCGTTTTGTTGTAAGAAACAGATATTTCTCTGTACAGCCTATGGTCCCATTCACTCGGGAATATCCCAACGCAGCTCCTAGAAGAAACGTGTTTCTAACTCGCTGAAGCTAAACATGGATTCAACTCTCCTAGGTGAAGGAACGAACAGCAGAGCAGTTTGAAGGAAACGTTTCCCCTGAGTATTTGACGAAGTCTTACTGCTGTTTCTTCCATACGCCCGTTTGGGGCTGGAAAAGCCTATTTTGGGATTCTGCACAGAAAGGGTATGCAAATTGCTGAATCGACACGAGTTTATCTCTGTAAGATGAATGCACGAATTGAAAACCATTCAGTTACATCGTTCCGTTTTTTTATTTAGAAGCAGATGTTTCTCTGTACAGCCTATGGTAACATTCACTCGGGTATATACCAACACAGCTCCAAGAAGAAACGTGTTTCTAACTAGCTGAATCTAAACATAAGTTCAACACTCTTAGTTCAACGAACGGACAGCAGAGCAGTTTGACGGAAACCTTTCTCCTGAGTTTTCGGTGAAGTCTTACTGCTGTTTGTTACATAGGCCGTTATTGGGCTGGAAATGCCTGTTTTGGGATTCCGCACAGAAAGGGTTTGCAAACTGCTGAATCCACACATGAGTTTAACTCTGAAAGTTCAATACACACATTGACAACCATTCAGTTAGATAGCTCCGTTTTGGTTTTAGGAGCAGATATTTCTCTGTACAGCCTATGGTCCCATTCACTCAGGGATATCCCAACGCAGCTCCTAGAAGAAACGGGTTTCTAACTGGCTGAGTCTAAATATAGTTTCAACTCCTTTAGGTGAACGAAAGCACAGCAGAGCAGTTTGAAGGAAACGTTTCTCGTGATTTTTTGACGTTGTCTTACGGCTGTTTCTTACATATGCCGGTAATGGCCTGGAAATGCCTGTTTTGGGATTCTGCACAGAAAGCGTTTGCAAACTGCTTAATCCACATATGAGTTTAACTCTGTACGTTGAATGCACACACTGACAACCATTCATTTAGATAGCTCCATTTTTGTTTTAGAAGCAGACATTTCTCTGTACAGCCTATGGTCCCATTCACTTGGGGACATCCCAACGCAGCTCCTAGAAAAATCGTGTTTCTAACTCGCTGAATCTAAACATAGATTCAACCCTCTTAGGTGAACAAATGCACAGCAGAGCAGTTTGACGGAATCGTTTGTCCTGAGTTTTCGACGAAGTCTTACTGCTGTTTCTTATATATGCCGGTATTGGGCTGGAAATGCCTGTTTTGGGATTCTGCACAGAAAGGGTTGGCAAACTGCTTAATACACACATGAGTTTACCTCTGTAGGTTGAATTCAGACATTGACAACCATTTACTTAGACAGATCCATTTTGGTTTTAGAAGCAGGTATTTCTCTGTACAGAATATGTTCCCATTCACTCGGGAATATCCCAACGCAGCTCTTAGAAGAAACGTGTTTCTAACTCGCTGAATCTAAACATACATTCAACTCTCTTAGGTGAACAAATGCACAGCAGAGCAGTTTGAAGGAAACGCTTCTCCTGAGTTTCAGACGAAGCCTTAAAGCTGTTTCTTCCATATGCCGGTAATGGGCTGGAAATGCCTGTTTTGGGATTCTGCACAGAAAGTGTTTGCAAAGTGCTGAATACGCCCATGACTTTAACTCTGTAAGCTGAATGCACACATTGACAAACATTCTATTAGATAGCACGGTTTTGGTTTCAGAAGCAGATAATTCTGTACAGCCTATGGTCCCATTCACTCGGGAATATCCCAACGCAGCTCCTAGGGGAAACGTGTTTCTAATTCGCTGAATCTAAACATAGATTCAACTCCCTTAGTTGAACGAACACACAGCAGAGCAGTTTGAAGGAGACGTTTCTCCTGAGTTACAGATGAAGTCTTACTGCAGCTTCTTACATATGCTGGTATTGGGCTGGAAATTCCTGTATTATGCAAAGAACGTGTTTGCAAGCAGCTGTATCCATACATGAGTTTAACTCTGTAAGTAGAATGCACACGTTGACAACCATTTAGTTAGATAGCTCCGTTTTGGTGTTAGAAGCAGATATTTCTCTGTACAGCCTATGGTCCCATTCACTCGGGAATATCCCAACGCACCTGCTAGAAGAAACGTGTTTCTAATTCGCTGAATCTAAACGTAGATTCAACTCCCGTAGGTGAAAGAACGCACAGCAGAGCAGTTTCAAGGAAACGTCTCTCCTGAGTTTTAGACGAAGTCTTACTGCTGTTTCTTACATATGCCGGTGTAGGGCTAGAAATGCCTCTTTTGGGATTCTGCACAGAAAGGGTTTGCAAACTGCTGAATCCACACATGAGTTTAACTCTGTCAGGTGAATGCGCACATTGACAACCATTCAGTTACATAGCTCCGTTTTGCTTTCAGAAGCAAACATTTCTCTGTACCGCCTGTGGTCCCATTCACTCGGGAATATACCAACACAGCTCCAAGAAGAAACGTGTTTCTAACTCGCTGAATCTAAACATAGATTCAACTCTCTTTGGTAAACGAACACACAGCAGAGCAATTTCAAGGAAACGTTTCTCTTGAGTTATAGATGACGTCTTAGTGCTGTTTCTTACATATGCCGGTGTAGGGCTAGAAATGCCTGATTTGGGATTCTGCAGAGAAAGGGTTTGCAAACTGCTGAATCCACAGGTGGGTTTAACTCTGTCAGTTGAATGCACACATTGACAACCATTCAGTTAGATAGCTCTGCTTTGGTTTTAGAAGCAGATATTTCTCTGTACATCCTATGGTCCCATTCACTGGGGGATAATCAAATGCAGCTCCTAGAAGAAACGTGTTTCTAACTCGCTGAATCTAAACATCGATGCAACTCTCTTAGTTGAAAGAATGCACAGCAGACCAGTTTGAAAGAAACGATTCCCCTGAGTTTTAGAGGAAGTCATACTGCTGTTTCCTACATATGCCTGTATTGGGCTGGAAAAGCCTGTTTTAGGATTCTGCACAGAAAGTGTTTGCAAACTCCTGAATCCACACATGAGTTTAACTCTGTAAGTAGAATGGACACATTGACAACCATTTAGTTGGATGGCTCCGTTTTGTTGTAAGAAACAGATATTTCTCTGTACAGCCTATGGTCCCATTCACTCGGGAATATCCCAACGCAGCTCCTAGAAGAAACGTGTTTCTAACTCGCTGAAGCTAAACATGGATTCAACTCTCCTAGGTGAAGGAACGAACAGCAGAGCAGTTTGAAGGAAACGTTTCCCCTGAGTATTTGACGAAGTCTTACTGCTGTTTCTTCCATACGCCCGTTTGGGGCTGGAAAAGCCTATTTTGGGATTCTGCACAGAAAGGGTATGCAAATTGCTGAATCGACACGAGTTTATCTCTGTAAGATGAATGCACGAATTGAAAACCATTCAGTTACATCGTTCCGTTTTTTTATTTAGAAGCAGATGTTTCTCTGTACAGCCTATGGTAACATTCACTCGGGTATATACCAACACAGCTCCAAGAAGAAACGTGTTTCTAACTAGCTGAATCTAAACATAAGTTCAACACTCTTAGTTCAACGAACGGACAGCAGAGCAGTTTGACGGAAACCTTTCTCCTGAGTTTTCGGTGAAGTCTTACTGCTGTTTGTTACATAGGCCGTTATTGGGCTGGAAATGCCTGTTTTGGGATTCCGCACAGAAAGGGTTTGCAAACTGCTGAATCCACACATGAGTTTAACTCTGAAAGTTCAATACACACATTGACAACCATTCAGTTAGATAGCTCCGTTTTGGTTTTAGGAGCAGATATTTCTCTGTACAGCCTATGGTCCCATTCACTCAGGGATATCCCAACGCAGCTCCTAGAAGAAACGGGTTTCTAACTGGCTGAGTCTAAATATAGTTTCAACTCCTTTAGGTGAACGAAAGCACAGCAGAGCAGTTTGAAGGAAACGTTTCTCGTGATTTTTTGACGTTGTCTTACGGCTGTTTCTTACATATGCCGGTAATGGCCTGGAAATGCCTGTTTTGGGATTCTGCACAGAAAGCGTTTGCAAACTGCTTAATCCACATATGAGTTTAACTCTGTACGTTGAATGCACACACTGACAACCATTCATTTAGATAGCTCCATTTTTGTTTTAGAAGCAGACATTTCTCTGTACAGCCTATGGTCCCATTCACTTGGGGACATCCCAACGCAGCTCCTAGAAAAATCGTGTTTCTAACTCGCTGAATCTAAACATAGATTCAACCCTCTTAGGTGAACAAATGCACAGCAGAGCAGTTTGACGGAATCGTTTGTCCTGAGTTTTCGACGAAGTCTTACTGCTGTTTCTTATATATGCCGGTATTGGGCTGGAAATGCCTGTTTTGGGATTCTGCACAGAAAGGGTTGGCAAACTGCTTAATACACACATGAGTTTACCTCTGTAGGTTGAATTCAGACATTGACAACCATTTACTTAGACAGATCCATTTTGGTTTTAGAAGCAGGTATTTCTCTGTACAGAATATGTTCCCATTCACTCGGGAATATCCCAACGCAGCTCTTAGAAGAAACGTGTTTCTAACTCGCTGAATCTAAACATACATTCAACTCTCTTAGGTGAACAAATGCACAGCAGAGCAGTTTGAAGGAAACGCTTCTCCTGAGTTTCAGACGAAGCCTTAAAGCTGTTTCTTCCATATGCCGGTAATGGGCTGGAAATGCCTGTTTTGGGATTCTGCACAGAAAGTGTTTGCAAAGTGCTGAATACGCCCATGACTTTAACTCTGTAAGCTGAATGCACACATTGACAAACATTCTATTAGATAGCACGGTTTTGGTTTCAGAAGCAGATAATTCTGTACAGCCTATGGTCCCATTCACTCGGGAATATCCCAACGCAGCTCCTAGGGGAAACGTGTTTCTAATTCGCTGAATCTAAACATAGATTCAACTCCCTTAGTTGAACGAACACACAGCAGAGCAGTTTGAAGGAGACGTTTCTCCTGAGTTACAGATGAAGTCTTACTGCAGCTTCTTACATATGCTGGTATTGGGCTGGAAATTCCTGTATTATGCAAAGAACGTGTTTGCAAGCAGCTGAATCCATACATGAGTTTAACTCTGTAAGTAGAATGCACACGTTGACAACCATTTAGTTAGATAGCTCCGTTTTGGTGTTAGAAGCAGATATTTCTCTGTACAGCCTATGGTCCCATTCACTCGGGAATATCCCAACGCACCTGCTAGAAGAAACGTGTTTCTAATTCGCTGAATCTAAACGTAGATTCAACTCCCGTAGGTGAAAGAACGCACAGCAGAGCAGTTTCAAGGAAACGTCTCTCCTGAGTTTTAGACGAAGTCTTACTGCTGTTTCTTACATCTGCCGGTGTAGGGCTAGAAATGCCTCTTTTGGGATTCTGCACAGAAAGGGTTTGCAAACTGCTGAATCCACACATGAGTTTAACTCTGTCAGGTGAATGCGCACATTGACAACCATTCAGTTACATAGCTCCGTTTTGCTTTCAGAAGCAAACATTTCTCTGTACCGCCTGTGGTCCCATTCACTCGGGAATATACCAACACAGCTCCAAGAAGAAACGTGTTTCTAACTCGCTGAATCTAAACATAGATTCAACTCTCTTTGGTAAACGAACACACAGCAGAGCAATTTCAAGGAAACGTTTCTCTTGAGTTATAGATGACGTCTTAGTGCTGTTTCTTACATATGCCGGTGTAGGGCTAGAAATGCCTGATTTGGGATTCTGCAGAGAAAGGGTTTGCAAACTGCTGAATCCACAGGTGGGTTTAACTCTGTCAGTTGAATGCACACATTGACAACCATTCAGTTAGATAGCTCTGCTTTGGTTTTAGAAGCAGATATTTCTCTGTACATCCTATGGTCCCATTCACTGGGGGATAATCAAATGCAGCTCCTAGAAGAAACGTGTTTCTAACTCGCTGAATCTAAACATCGATGCAACTCTCTTAGTTGAAAGAATGCACAGCAGACCACTTTGAAAGAAACGTTTCCCCTGAGTTTTAGAGGAAGTCATACTGCTGTTTCCTACATATGCCTGTATTGGGCTGGAAAAGCCTGTTTTAGGATTCTGCACAGAAAGTGTTTGCAAACTCCTGAATCCACACATGAGTTTAACTCTGTAAGTAGAATGGACACATTGACAACCATTTAGTTGGATGGCTCCGTTTTGTTGTAAGAAACAGATATTTCTCTGTACAGCCTATGGTCCCATTCACTCGGGAATATCCCAACGCAGCTCCTAGAAGAAACGTGTTTCTAACTCGCTGAAGCTAAACATGGATTCAACTCTCCTAGGTGAAGGAACGAACAGCAGAGCAGTTTGAAGGAAACGTTTCCCCTGAGTATTTGACGAAGTCTTACTGCTGTTTCTTCCATACGCCCGTTTGGGGCTGGAAAAGCCTATTTTGGGATTCTGCACAGAAAGGGTATGCAAATTGCTGAATCGACACGAGTTTATCTCTGTAAGATGAATGCACGAATTGAAAACCATTCAGTTACATCGTTCCGTTTTTTTATTTAGAAGCAGATGTTTCTCTGTACAGCCTATGGTAACATTCACTCGGGTATATACCAACACAGCTCCAAGAAGAAACGTGTTTCTAACTAGCTGAATCTAAACATAAGTTCAACACTCTTAGTTCAACGAACGGACAGCAGAGCAGTTTGACGGAAACCTTTCTCCTGAGTTTTCGGTGAAGTCTTACTGCTGTTTGTTACATAGGCCGTTATTGGGCTGGAAATGCCTGTTTTGGGATTCCGCACAGAAAGGGTTTGCAAACTGCTGAATCCACACATGAGTTTAACTCTGAAAGTTCAATACACACATTGACAACCATTCAGTTAGATAGCTCCGTTTTGGTTTTAGGAGCAGATATTTCTCTGTACAGCCTATGGTCCCATTCACTCAGGGATATCCCAACGCAGCTCCTAGAAGAAACGGGTTTCTAACTGGCTGAGTCTAAATATAGTTTCAACTCCTTTAGGTGAACGAAAGCACAGCAGAGCAGTTTGAAGGAAACGTTTCTCGTGATTTTTTGACGTTGTCTTACGGCTGTTTCTTACATATGCCGGTAATGGCCTGGAAATGCCTGTTTTGGGATTCTGCACAGAAAGCGTTTGCAAACTGCTTAATCCACATATGAGTTTAACTCTGTACGTTGAATGCACACACTGACAACCATTCATTTAGATAGCTCCATTTTTGTCTTAGAAGCAGACATTTCTCTGTACAGCCTATGGTCCCATTCACTTGGGGACATCCCAACGCAGCTCCTAGAAAAATCGTGTTTCTAACTCGCTGAATCTAAACATAGATTCAACCCTCTTAGGTGAACAAATGCACAGCAGAGCAGTTTGACGGAATCGTTTGTCCTGAGTTTTCGACGAAGTCTTACTGCTGTTTCTTATATATGCCGGTATTGGGCTGGAAATGCCTGTTTTGGGATTCTGCACAGAAAGGGTTGGCAAACTGCTTAATACACACATGAGTTTACCTCTGTAGGTTGAATTCAGACATTGACAACCATTTACTTAGACAGATCCATTTTGGTTTTAGAAGCAGGTATTTCTCTGTACAGAATATGTTCCCATTCACTCGGGAATATCCCAACGCAGCTCTTAGAAGAAACGTGTTTCTAACTCGCCGAATCTAAACATACATTCAACTCTCTTAGGTGAACAAATGCACAGCAGAGCAGTTTGAAGGAAACGCTTCTCCTGAGTTTCAGACGAAGCCTTAAAGCTGTTTCTTCCATATGCCGGTAATGGGCTGGAAATGCCTGTTTTGGGATTCTGCACAGAAAGTGTTTGCAAAGTGCTGAATACGCCCATGACTTTAACTCTGTAAGCTGAATGCACACATTGACAAACATTCTATTAGATAGCACGGTTTTGGTTTCAGAAGCAGATAATTCTGTACAGCCTATGGTCCCATTCACTCGGGAATATCCCAACGCAGCTCCTAGGGGAAACGTGTTTCTAATTCGCTGAATCTAAACATAGATTCAACTCCCTTAGTTGAACGAACACACAGCAGAGCAGTTTGAAGGAGACGTTTCTCCTGAGTTACAGATGAAGTCTTACTGCAGCTTCTTACATATGCTGGTATTGGGCTGGAAATTCCTGTATTATGCAAAGAACGTGTTTGCAAGCAGCTGAATCCATACATGAGTTTAACTCTGTAAGTAGAATGCACACGTTGACAACCATTTAGTTAGATAGCTCCGTTTTGGTGTTAGAAGCAGATATTTCTCTGTACAGCCTATGGTCCCATTCACTCGGGAATATCCCAACGCACCTGCTAGAAGAAACGTGTTTCTAATTCGCTGAATCTAAACGTAGATTCAACTCCCGTAGGTGAAAGAACGCACAGCAGAGCAGTTTCAAGGAAACGTCTCTCCTGAGTTTTAGACGAAGTCTTACTGCTGTTTCTTACATCTGCCGGTGTAGGGCTAGAAATGCCTCTTTTGGGATTCTGCACAGAAAGGGTTTGCAAACTGCTGAATCCACACATGAGTTTAACTCTGTCAGGTGAATGCGCACATTGACAACCATTCAGTTACATAGCTCCGTTTTGCTTTCAGAAGCAAACATTTCTCTGTACCGCCTGTGGTCCCATTCACTCGGGAATATACCAACACAGCTCCAAGAAGAAACGTGTTTCTAACTCGCTGAATCTAAACATAGATTCAACTCTCTTTGGTAAACGAACACACAGCAGAGCAATTTCAAGGAAACGTTTCTCTTGAGTTATAGATGACGTCTTAGTGCTGTTTCTTACATATGCCGGTGTAGGGCTAGAAATGCCTGATTTGGGATTCTGCAGAGAAAGGGTTTGCAAACTGCTGAATCCACAGGTGGGTTTAACTCTGTCAGTTGAATGCACACATTGACAACCATTCAGTTAGATAGCTCTGCTTTGGTTTTAGAAGCAGATATTTCTCTGTACATCCTATGGTCCCATTCACTGGGGGATAATCAAATGCAGCTCCTAGAAGAAACGTGTTTCTAACTCGCTGAATCTAAACATCGATGCAACTCTCTTAGTTGAAAGAATGCACAGCAGACCACTTTGAAAGAAACGTTTCCCCTGAGTTTTAGAGGAAGTCATACTGCTGTTTCCTACATATGCCTGTATTGGGCTGGAAAAGCCTGTTTTAGGATTCTGCACAGAAAGTGTTTGCAAACTCCTGAATCCACACATGAGTTTAACTCTGTAAGTAGAATGGACACATTGACAACCATTTAGTTGGATGGCTCCGTTTTGTTGTAAGAAACAGATATTTCTCTGTACAGCCTATGGTCCCATTCACTCGGGAATATCCCAACGCAGCTCCTAGAAGAAACGTGTTTCTAACTCGCTGAAGCTAAACATGGATTCAACTCTCCTAGGTGAAGGAACGAACAGCAGAGCAGTTTGAAGGAAACGTTTCCCCTGAGTATTTGACGAAGTCTTACTGCTGTTTCTTCCATACGCCCGTTTGGGGCTGGAAAAGCCTATTTTGGGATTCTGCACAGAAAGGGTATGCAAATTGCTGAATCGACACGAGTTTATCTCTGTAAGATGAATGCACGAATTGAAAACCATTCAGTTACATCGTTCCGTTTTTTTATTTAGAAGCAGATGTTTCTCTGTACAGCCTATGGTAACATTCACTCGGGTATATACCAACACAGCTCCAAGAAGAAACGTGTTTCTAACTAGCTGAATCTAAACATAAGTTCAACACTCTTAGTTCAACGAACGGACAGCAGAGCAGTTTGACGGAAACCTTTCTCCTGAGTTTTCGGTGAAGTCTTACTGCTGTTTGTTACATAGGCCGTTATTGGGCTGGAAATGCCTGTTTTGGGATTCCGCACAGAAAGGGTTTGCAAACTGCTGAATCCACACATGAGTTTAACTCTGAAAGTTCAATACACACATTGACAACCATTCAGTTAGATAGCTCCGTTTTGGTTTTAGGAGCAGATATTTCTCTGTACAGCCTATGGTCCCATTCACTCAGGGATATCCCAACGCAGCTCCTAGAAGAAACGGGTTTCTAACTGGCTGAGTCTAAATATAGTTTCAACTCCTTTAGGTGAACGAAAGCACAGCAGAGCAGTTTGAAGGAAACGTTTCTCGTGATTTTTTGACGTTGTCTTACGGCTGTTTCTTACATATGCCGGTAATGGCCTGGAAATGCCTGTTTTGGGATTCTGCACAGAAAGCGTTTGCAAACTGCTTAATCCACATATGAGTTTAACTCTGTACGTTGAATGCACACACTGACAACCATTCATTTAGATAGCTCCATTTTTGTTTTAGAAGCAGACATTTCTCTGTACAGCCTATGGTCCCATTCACTTGGGGACATCCCAACGCAGCTCCTAGAAAAATCGTGTTTCTAACTCGCTGAATCTAAACATAGATTCAACCCTCTTAGGTGAACAAATGCACAGCAGAGCAGTTTGACGGAATCGTTTGTCCTGAGTTTTCGACGAAGTCTTACTGCTGTTTCTTATATATGCCGGTATTGGGCTGGAAATGCCTGTTTTGGGATTCTGCACAGAAAGGGTTGGCAAACTGCTTAATACACACATGAGTTTACCTCTGTAGGTTGAATTCAGACATTGACAACCATTTACTTAGACAGATCCATTTTGGTTTTAGAAGCAGGTATTTCTCTGTACAGAATATGTTCCCATTCACTCGGGAATATCCCAACGCAGCTCTTAGAAGAAACGTGTTTCTAACTCGCTGAATCTAAACATACATTCAACTCTCTTAGGTGAACAAATGCACAGCAGAGCAGTTTGAAGGAAACGCTTCTCCTGAGTTTCAGACGAAGCCTTAAAGCTGTTTCTTCCATATGCCGGTAATGGGCTGGAAATGCCTGTTTTGGGATTCTGCACAGAAAGTGTTTGCAAAGTGCTGAATACGCCCATGACTTTAACTCTGTAAGCTGAATGCACACATTGACAAACATTCTATTAGATAGCACGGTTTTGGTTTCAGAAGCAGATAATTCTGTACAGCCTATGGTCCCATTCACTCGGGAATATCCCAACGCAGCTCCTAGGGGAAACGTGTTTCTAATTCGCTGAATCTAAACATAGATTCAACTCCCTTAGTTGAACGAACACACAGCAGAGCAGTTTGAAGGAGACGTTTCTCCTGAGTTACAGATGAAGTCTTACTGCAGCTTCTTACATATGCTGGTATTGGGCTGGAAATTCCTGTATTATGCAAAGAACGTGTTTGCAAGCAGCTGAATCCATACATGAGTTTAACTCTGTAAGTAGAATGCACACGTTGACAACCATTTAGTTAGATAGCTCCGTTTTGGTGTTAGAAGCAGATATTTCTCTGTACAGCCTATGGTCCCATTCACTCGGGAATATCCCAACGCACCTGCTAGAAGAAACGTGTTTCTAATTCGCTGAATCTAAACGTAGATTCAACTCCCGTAGGTGAAAGAACGCACAGCAGAGCAGTTTCAAGGAAACGTCTCTCCTGAGTTTTAGACGAAGTCTTACTGCTGTTTCTTACATCTGCCGGTGTAGGGCTAGAAATGCCTCTTTTGGGATTCTGCACAGAAAGGGTTTGCAAACTGCTGAATCCACACATGAGTTTAACTCTGTCAGGTGAATGCGCACATTGACAACCATTCAGTTACATAGCTCCGTTTTGCTTTCAGAAGCAAACATTTCTCTGTACCGCCTGTGGTCCCATTCACTCGGGAATATACCAACACAGCTCCAAGAAGAAACGTGTTTCTAACTCGCTGAATCTAAACATAGATTCAACTCTCTTTGGTAAACGAACACACAGCAGAGCAATTTCAAGGAAACGTTTCTCTTGAGTTATAGATGACGTCTTAGTGCTGTTTCTTACATATGCCGGTGTAGGGCTAGAAATGCCTGATTTGGGATTCTGCAGAGAAAGGGTTTGCAAACTGCTGAATCCACAGGTGGGTTTAACTCTGTCAGTTGAATGCACACATTGACAACCATTCAGTTAGATAGCTCTGCTTTGGTTTTAGAAGCAGATATTTCTCTGTACATCCTATGGTCCCATTCACTGGGGGATAATCAAATGCAGCTCCTAGAAGAAACGTGTTTCTAACTCGCTGAATCTAAACATCGATGCAACTCTCTTAGTTGAAAGAATGCACAGCAGACCACTTTGAAAGAAACGTTTCCCCTGAGTTTTAGAGGAAGTCATACTGCTGTTTCCTACATATGCCTGTATTGGGCTGGAAAAGCCTGTTTTAGGATTCTGCACAGAAAGTGTTTGCAAACTCCTGAATCCACACATGAGTTTAACTCTGTAAGTAGAATGGACACATTGACAACCATTTAGTTGGATGGCTCCGTTTTGTTGTAAGAAACAGATATTTCTCTGTACAGCCTATGGTCCCATTCACTCGGGAATATCCCAACGCAGCTCCTAGAAGAAACGTGTTTCTAACTCGCTGAAGCTAAACATGGATTCAACTCTCCTAGGTGAAGGAACGAACAGCAGAGCAGTTTGAAGGAAACGTTTCCCCTGAGTATTTGACGAAGTCTTACTGCTGTTTCTTCCATACGCCCGTTTGGGGCTGGAAAAGCCTATTTTGGGATTCTGCACAGAAAGGGTATGCAAATTGCTGAATCGACACGAGTTTATCTCTGTAAGATGAATGCACGAATTGAAAACCATTCAGTTACATCGTTCCGTTTTTTTATTTAGAAGCAGATGTTTCTCTGTACAGCCTATGGTAACATTCACTCGGGTATATACCAACACAGCTCCAAGAAGAAACGTGTTTCTAACTAGCTGAATCTAAACATAAGTTCAACACTCTTAGTTCAACGAACGGACAGCAGAGCAGTTTGACGGAAACCTTTCTCCTGAGTTTTCGGTGAAGTCTTACTGCTGTTTGTTACATAGGCCGTTATTGGGCTGGAAATGCCTGTTTTGGGATTCCGCACAGAAAGGGTTTGCAAACTGCTGAATCCACACATGAGTTTAACTCTGAAAGTTCAATACACACATTGACAACCATTCAGTTAGATAGCTCCGTTTTGGTTTTAGGAGCAGATATTTCTCTGTACAGCCTATGGTCCCATTCACTCAGGGATATCCCAACGCAGCTCCTAGAAGAAACGGGTTTCTAACTGGCTGAGTCTAAATATAGTTTCAACTCCTTTAGGTGAACGAAAGCACAGCAGAGCAGTTTGAAGGAAACGTTTCTCGTGATTTTTTGACGTTGTCTTACGGCTGTTTCTTACATATGCCGGTAATGGCCTGGAAATGCCTGTTTTGGGATTCTGCACAGAAAGCGTTTGCAAACTGCTTAATCCACATATGAGTTTAACTCTGTACGTTGAATGCACACACTGACAACCATTCATTTAGATAGCTCCATTTTTGTTTTAGAAGCAGACATTTCTCTGTACAGCCTATGGTCCCATTCACTTGGGGACATCCCAACGCAGCTCCTAGAAAAATCGTGTTTCTAACTTGCTGAATCTAAACATAGATTCAACCCTCTTAGGTGAACAAATGCACAGCAGAGCAGTTTGACGGAATCGTTTGTCCTGAGTTTTCGACGAAGTCTTACTGCTGTTTCTTATATATGCCGGTATTGGGCTGGAAATGCCTGTTTTGGGATTCTGCACAGAAAGGGTTGGCAAACTGCTTAATACACACATGAGTTTACCTCTGTAGGTTGAATTCAGACATTGACAACCATTTACTTAGACAGATCCATTTTGGTTTTAGAAGCAGGTATTTCTCTGTACAGAATATGTTCCCATTCACTCGGGAATATCCCAACGCAGCTCTTAGAAGAAACGTGTTTCTAACTCGCTGAATCTAAACATACATTCAACTCTCTTAGGTGAACAAATGCACAGCAGAGCAGTTTGAAGGAAACGCTTCTCCTGAGTTTCAGACGAAGCCTTAAAGCTGTTTCTTCCATATGCCGGTAATGGGCTGGAAATGCCTGTTTTGGGATTCTGCACAGAAAGTGTTTGCAAAGTGCTGAATACGCCCATGACTTTAACTCTGTAAGCTGAATGCACACATTGACAAACATTCTATTAGATAGCACGGTTTTGGTTTCAGAAGCAGATAATTCTGTACAGCCTATGGTCCCATTCACTCGGGAATATCCCAACGCAGCTCCTAGGGGAAACGTGTTTCTAATTCGCTGAATCTAAACATAGATTCAACTCCCTTAGTTGAACGAACACACAGCAGAGCAGTTTGAAGGAGACGTTTCTCCTGAGTTACAGATGAAGTCTTACTGCAGCTTCTTACATATGCTGGTATTGGGCTGGAAATTCCTGTATTATGCAAAGAACGTGTTTGCAAGCAGCTGAATCCATACATGAGTTTAACTCTGTAAGTAGAATGCACACGTTGACAACCATTTAGTTAGATAGCTCCGTTTTGGTGTTAGAAGCAGATATTTCTCTGTACAGCCTATGGTCCCATTCACTCGGGAATATCCCAACGCACCTGCTAGAAGAAACGTGTTTCTAATTCGCTGAATCTAAACGTAGATTCAACTCCCGTAGGTGAAAGAACGCACAGCAGAGCAGTTTCAAGGAAACGTCTCTCCTGAGTTTTAGACGAAGTCTTACTGCTGTTTCTTACATCTGCCGGTGTAGGGCTAGAAATGCCTCTTTTGGGATTCTGCACAGAAAGGGTTTGCAAACTGCTGAATCCACACATGAGTTTAACTCTGTCAGGTGAATGCGCACATTGACAACCATTCAGTTACATAGCTCCGTTTTGCTTTCAGAAGCAAACATTTCTCTGTACCGCCTGTGGTCCCATTCACTCGGGAATATACCAACACAGCTCCAAGAAGAAACGTGTTTCTAACTCGCTGAATCTAAACATAGATTCAACTCTCTTTGGTAAACGAACACACAGCAGAGCAATTTCAAGGAAACGTTTCTCTTGAGTTATAGATGACGTCTTAGTGCTGTTTCTTACATATGCCGGTGTAGGGCTAGAAATGCCTGATTTGGGATTCTGCAGAGAAAGGGTTTGCAAACTGCTGAATCCACAGGTGGGTTTAACTCTGTCAGTTGAATGCACACATTGACAACCATTCAGTTAGATAGCTCTGCTTTGGTTTTAGAAGCAGATATTTCTCTGTACATCCTATGGTCCCATTCACTGGGGGATAATCAAATGCAGCTCCTAGAAGAAACGTGTTTCTAACTCGCTGAATCTAAACATCGATGCAACTCTCTTAGTTGAAAGAATGCACAGCAGACCAGTTTGAAAGAAACGTTTCCCCTGAGTTTTAGAGGAAGTCATACTGCTGTTTCCTACATATGCCTGTATTGGGCTGGAAAAGCCTGTTTTAGGATTCTGCACAGAAAGTGTTTGCAAACTCCTGAATCCACACATGAGTTTAACTCTGTAAGTAGAATGGACACATTGACAACCATTTAGTTGGATGGCTCCGTTTTGTTGTAAGAAACAGATATTTCTCTGTACAGCCTATGGTCCCATTCACTCGGGAATATCCCAACGCAGCTCCTAGAAGAAACGTGTTTCTAACTCGCTGAAGCTAAACATGGATTCAACTCTCCTAGGTGAAGGAACGAACAGCAGAGCAGTTTGAAGGAAACGTTTCCCCTGAGTATTTGACGAAGTCTTACTGCTGTTTCTTCCATACGCCCGTTTGGGGCTGGAAAAGCCTATTTTGGGATTCTGCACAGAAAGGGTATGCAAATTGCTGAATCGACACGAGTTTATCTCTGTAAGATGAATGCACGAATTGAAAACCATTCAGTTACATCGTTCCGTTTTTTTATTTAGAAGCAGATGTTTCTCTGTACAGCCTATGGTAACATTCACTCGGGTATATACCAACACAGCTCCAAGAAGAAACGTGTTTCTAACTAGCTGAATCTAAACATAAGTTCAACACTCTTAGTTCAACGAACGGACAGCAGAGCAGTTTGACGGAAACCTTTCTCCTGAGTTTTCGGTGAAGTCTTACTGCTGTTTGTTACATAGGCCGTTATTGGGCTGGAAATGCCTGTTTTGGGATTCCGCACAGAAAGGGTTTGCAAACTGCTGAATCCACACATGAGTTTAACTCTGAAAGTTCAATACACACATTGACAACCATTCAGTTAGATAGCTCCGTTTTGGTTTTAGGAGCAGATATTTCTCTGTACAGCCTATGGTCCCATTCACTCAGGGATATCCCAACGCAGCTCCTAGAAGAAACGGGTTTCTAACTGGCTGAGTCTAAATATAGTTTCAACTCCTTTAGGTGAACGAAAGCACAGCAGAGCAGTTTGAAGGAAACGTTTCTCGTGATTTTTTGACGTTGTCTTACGGCTGTTTCTTACATATGCCGGTAATGGCCTGGAAATGCCTGTTTTGGGATTCTGCACAGAAAGCGTTTGCAAACTGCTTAATCCACATATGAGTTTAACTCTGTACGTTGAATGCACACACTGACAACCATTCATTTAGATAGCTCCATTTTTGTTTTAGAAGCAGACATTTCTCTGTACAGCCTATGGTCCCATTCACTTGGGGACATCCCAACGCAGCTCCTAGAAAAATCGTGTTTCTAACTCGCTGAATCTAAACATAGATTCAACCCTCTTAGGTGAACAAATGCACAGCAGAGCAGTTTGACGGAATCGTTTGTCCTGAGTTTTCGACGAAGTCTTACTGCTGTTTCTTATATATGCCGGTATTGGGCTGGAAATGCCTGTTTTGGGATTCTGCACAGAAAGGGTTGGCAAACTGCTTAATACACACATGAGTTTACCTCTGTAGGTTGAATTCAGACATTGACAACCATTTACTTAGACAGATCCATTTTGGTTTTAGAAGCAGGTATTTCTCTGTACAGAATATGTTCCCATTCACTCGGGAATATCCCAACGCAGCTCTTAGAAGAAACGTGTTTCTAACTCGCTGAATCTAAACATACATTCAACTCTCTTAGGTGAACAAATGCACAGCAGAGCAGTTTGAAGGAAACGCTTCTCCTGAGTTTCAGACGAAGCCTTAAAGCTGTTTCTTCCATATGCCGGTAATGGGCTGGAAATGCCTGTTTTGGGATTCTGCACAGAAAGTGTTTGCAAAGTGCTGAATACGCCCATGACTTTAACTCTGTAAGCTGAATGCACACATTGACAAACATTCTATTAGATAGCACGGTTTTGGTTTCAGAAGCAGATAATTCTGTACAGCCTATGGTCCCATTCACTCGGGAATATCCCAACGCAGCTCCTAGGGGAAACGTGTTTCTAATTCGCTGAATCTAAACATAGATTCAACTCCCTTAGTTGAACGAACACACAGCAGAGCAGTTTGAAGGAGACGTTTCTCCTGAGTTACAGATGAAGTCTTACTGCAGCTTCTTACATATGCTGGTATTGGGCTGGAAATTCCTGTATTATGCAAAGAACGTGTTTGCAAGCAGCTGAATCCATACATGAGTTTAACTCTGTAAGTAGAATGCACACGTTGACAACCATTTAGTTAGATAGCTCCGTTTTGGTGTTAGAAGCAGATATTTCTCTGTACAGCCTATGGTCCCATTCACTCGGGAATATCCCAACGCACCTGCTAGAAGAAACGTGTTTCTAATTCGCTGAATCTAAACGTAGATTCAACTCCCGTAGGTGAAAGAACGCACAGCAGAGCAGTTTCAAGGAAACGTCTCTCCTGAGTTTTAGACGAAGTCTTACTGCTGTTTCTTACATCTGCCGGTGTAGGGCTAGAAATGCCTCTTTTGGGATTCTGCACAGAAAGGGTTTGCAAACTGCTGAATCCACACATGAGTTTAACTCTGTCAGGTGAATGCGCACATTGACAACCATTCAGTTACATAGCTCCGTTTTGCTTTCAGAAGCAAACATTTCTCTGTACCGCCTGTGGTCCCATTCACTCGGGAATATACCAACACAGCTCCAAGAAGAAACGTGTTTCTAACTCGCTGAATCTAAACATAGATTCAACTCTCTTTGGTAAACGAACACACAGCAGAGCAATTTCAAGGAAACGTTTCTCTTGAGTTATAGATGACGTCTTAGTGCTGTTTCTTACATATGCCGGTGTAGGGCTAGAAATGCCTGATTTGGGATTCTGCAGAGAAAGGGTTTGCAAACTGCTGAATCCACAGGTGGGTTTAACTCTGTCAGTTGAATGCACACATTGACAACCATTCAGTTAGATAGCTCTGCTTTGGTTTTAGAAGCAGATATTTCTCTGTACATCCTATGGTCCCATTCACTGGGGGATAATCAAATGCAGCTCCTAGAAGAAACGTGTTTCTAACTCGCTGAATCTAAACATCGATGCAACTCTCTTAGTTGAAAGAATGCACAGCAGACCACTTTGAAAGAAACGTTTCCCCTGAGTTTTAGAGGAAGTCATACTGCTGTTTCCTACATATGCCTGTATTGGGCTGGAAAAGCCTGTTTTAGGATTCTGCACAGAAAGTGTTTGCAAACTCCTGAATCCACACATGAGTTTAACTCTGTAAGTAGAATGGACACATTGACAACCATTTAGTTGGATGGCTCCGTTTTGTTGTAAGAAACAGATATTTCTCTGTACAGCCTATGGTCCCATTCACTCGGGAATATCCCAACGCAGCTCCTAGAAGAAACGTGTTTCTAACTCGCTGAAGCTAAACATGGATTCAACTCTCCTAGGTGAAGGAACGAACAGCAGAGCAGTTTGAAGGAAACGTTTCCCCTGAGTATTTGACGAAGTCTTACTGCTGTTTCTTCCATACGCCCGTTTGGGGCTGGAAAAGCCTATTTTGGGATTCTGCACAGAAAGGGTATGCAAATTGCTGAATCGACACGAGTTTATCTCTGTAAGATGAATGCACGAATTGAAAACCATTCAGTTACATCGTTCCGTTTTTTTATTTAGAAGCAGATGTTTCTCTGTACAGCCTATGGTAACATTCACTCGGGTATATACCAACACAGCTCCAAGAAGAAACGTGTTTCTAACTAGCTGAATCTAAACATAAGTTCAACACTCTTAGTTCAACGAACGGACAGCAGAGCAGTTTGACGGAAACCTTTCTCCTGAGTTTTCGGTGAAGTCTTACTGCTGTTTGTTACATAGGCCGTTATTGGGCTGGAAATGCCTGTTTTGGGATTCCGCACAGAAAGGGTTTGCAAACTGCTGAATCCACACATGAGTTTAACTCTGAAAGTTCAATACACACATTGACAACCATTCAGTTAGATAGCTCCGTTTTGGTTTTAGGAGCAGATATTTCTCTGTACAGCCTATGGTCCCATTCACTCAGGGATATCCCAACGCAGCTCCTAGAAGAAACGGGTTTCTAACTGGCTGAGTCTAAATATAGTTTCAACTCCTTTAGGTGAACGAAAGCACAGCAGAGCAGTTTGAAGGAAACGTTTCTCGTGATTTTTTGACGTTGTCTTACGGCTGTTTCTTACATATGCCGGTAATGGCCTGGAAATGCCTGTTTTGGGATTCTGCACAGAAAGCGTTTGCAAACTGCTTAATCCACATATGAGTTTAACTCTGTACGTTGAATGCACACACTGACAACCATTCATTTAGATAGCTCCATTTTTGTTTTAGAAGCAGACATTTCTCTGTACAGCCTATGGTCCCATTCACTTGGGGACATCCCAACGCAGCTCCTAGAAAAATCGTGTTTCTAACTCGCTGAATCTAAACATAGATTCAACCCTCTTAGGTGAACAAATGCACAGCAGAGCAGTTTGACGGAATCGTTTGTCCTGAGTTTTCGACGAAGTCTTACTGCTGTTTCTTATATATGCCGGTATTGGGCTGGAAATGCCTGTTTTGGGATTCTGCACAGAAAGGGTTGGCAAACTGCTTAATACACACATGAGTTTACCTCTGTAGGTTGAATTCAGACATTGACAACCATTTACTTAGACAGATCCATTTTGGTTTTAGAAGCAGGTATTTCTCTGTACAGAATATGTTCCCATTCACTCGGGAATATCCCAACGCAGCTCTTAGAAGAAACGTGTTTCTAACTCGCTGAATCTAAACATACATTCAACTCTCTTAGGTGAACAAATGCACAGCAGAGCAGTTTGAAGGAAACGCTTCTCCTGAGTTTCAGACGAAGCCTTAAAGCTGTTTCTTCCATATGCCGGTAATGGGCTGGAAATGCCTGTTTTGGGATTCTGCACAGAAAGTGTTTGCAAAGTGCTGAATACGCCCATGACTTTAACTCTGTAAGCTGAATGCACACATTGACAAACATTCTATTAGATAGCACGGTTTTGGTTTCAGAAGCAGATAATTCTGTACAGCCTATGGTCCCATTCACTCGGGAATATCCCAACGCAGCTCCTAGGGGAAACGTGTTTCTAATTCGCTGAATCTAAACATAGATTCAACTCCCTTAGTTGAACGAACACACAGCAGAGCAGTTTGAAGGAGACGTTTCTCCTGAGTTACAGATGAAGTCTTACTGCAGCTTCTTACATATGCTGGTATTGGGCTGGAAATTCCTGTATTATGCAAAGAACGTGTTTGCAAGCAGCTGAATCCATACATGAGTTTAACTCTGTAAGTAGAATGCACACGTTGACAACCATTTAGTTAGATAGCTCCGTTTTGGTGTTAGAAGCAGATATTTCTCTGTACAGCCTATGGTCCCATTCACTCGGGAATATCCCAACGCACCTGCTAGAAGAAACGTGTTTCTAATTCGCTGAATCTAAACGTAGATTCAACTCCCGTAGGTGAAAGAACGCACAGCAGAGCAGTTTCAAGGAAACGTCTCTCCTGAGTTTTAGACGAAGTCTTACTGCTGTTTCTTACATCTGCCGGTGTAGGGCTAGAAATGCCTCTTTTGGGATTCTGCACAGAAAGGGTTTGCAAACTGCTGAATCCACACATGAGTTTAACTCTGTCAGGTGAATGCGCACATTGACAACCATTCAGTTACATAGCTCCGTTTTGCTTTCAGAAGCAAACATTTCTCTGTACCGCCTGTGGTCCCATTCACTCGGGAATATACCAACACAGCTCCAAGAAGAAACGTGTTTCTAACTCGCTGAATCTAAACATAGATTCAACTCTCTTTGGTAAACGAACACACAGCAGAGCAATTTCAAGGAAACGTTTCTCTTGAGTTATAGATGACGTCTTAGTGCTGTTTCTTACATATGCCGGTGTAGGGCTAGAAATGCCTGATTTGGGATTCTGCAGAGAAAGGGTTTGCAAACTGCTGAATCCACAGGTGGGTTTAACTCTGTCAGTTGAATGCACACATTGACAACCATTCAGTTAGATAGCTCTGCTTTGGTTTTAGAAGCAGATATTTCTCTGTACATCCTATGGTCCCATTCACTGGGGGATAATCAAATGCAGCTCCTAGAAGAAACGTGTTTCTAACTCGCTGAATCTAAACATCGATGCAACTCTCTTAGTTGAAAGAATGCACAGCAGACCACTTTGAAAGAAACGTTTCCCCTGAGTTTTAGAGGAAGTCATACTGCTGTTTCCTACATATGCCTGTATTGGGCTGGAAAAGCCTGTTTTAGGATTCTGCACAGAAAGTGTTTGCAAACTCCTGAATCCACACATGAGTTTAACTCTGTAAGTAGAATGGACACATTGACAACCATTTAGTTGGATGGCTCCGTTTTGTTGTAAGAAACAGATATTTCTCTGTACAGCCTATGGTCCCATTCACTCGGGAATATCCCAACGCAGCTCCTAGAAGAAACGTGTTTCTAACTCGCTGAAGCTAAACATGGATTCAACTCTCCTAGGTGAAGGAACGAACAGCAGAGCAGTTTGAAGGAAACGTTTCCCCTGAGTATTTGACGAAGTCTTACTGCTGTTTCTTCCATACGCCCGTTTGGGGCTGGAAAAGCCTATTTTGGGATTCTGCACAGAAAGGGTATGCAAATTGCTGAATCGACACGAGTTTATCTCTGTAAGATGAATGCACGAATTGAAAACCATTCAGTTACATCGTTCCGTTTTTTTATTTAGAAGCAGATGTTTCTCTGTACAGCCTATGGTAACATTCACTCGGGTATATACCAACACAGCTCCAAGAAGAAACGTGTTTCTAACTAGCTGAATCTAAACATAAGTTCAACACTCTTAGTTCAACGAACGGACAGCAGAGCAGTTTGACGGAAACCTTTCTCCTGAGTTTTCGGTGAAGTCTTACTGCTGTTTGTTACATAGGCCGTTATTGGGCTGGAAATGCCTGTTTTGGGATTCCGCACAGAAAGGGTTTGCAAACTGCTGAATCCACACATGAGTTTAACTCTGAAAGTTCAATACACACATTGACAACCATTCAGTTAGATAGCTCCGTTTTGGTTTTAGGAGCAGATATTTCTCTGTACAGCCTATGGTCCCATTCACTCAGGGATATCCCAACGCAGCTCCTAGAAGAAACGGGTTTCTAACTGGCTGAGTCTAAATATAGTTTCAACTCCTTTAGGTGAACGAAAGCACAGCAGAGCAGTTTGAAGGAAACGTTTCTCGTGATTTTTTGACGTTGTCTTACGGCTGTTTCTTACATATGCCGGTAATGGCCTGGAAATGCCTGTTTTGGGATTCTGCACAGAAAGCGTTTGCAAACTGCTTAATCCACATATGAGTTTAACTCTGTACGTTGAATGCACACACTGACAACCATTCATTTAGATAGCTCCATTTTTGTTTTAGAAGCAGACATTTCTCTGTACAGCCTATGGTCCCATTCACTTGGGGACATCCCAACGCAGCTCCTAGAAAAATCGTGTTTCTAACTTGCTGAATCTAAACATAGATTCAACCCTCTTAGGTGAACAAATGCACAGCAGAGCAGTTTGACGGAATCGTTTGTCCTGAGTTTTCGACGAAGTCTTACTGCTGTTTCTTATATATGCCGGTATTGGGCTGGAAATGCCTGTTTTGGGATTCTGCACAGAAAGGGTTGGCAAACTGCTTAATACACACATGAGTTTACCTCTGTAGGTTGAATTCAGACATTGACAACCATTTACTTAGACAGATCCATTTTGGTTTTAGAAGCAGGTATTTCTCTGTACAGAATATGTTCCCATTCACTCGGGAATATCCCAACGCAGCTCTTAGAAGAAACGTGTTTCTAACTCGCTGAATCTAAACATACATTCAACTCTCTTAGGTGAACAAATGCACAGCAGAGCAGTTTGAAGGAAACGCTTCTCCTGAGTTTCAGACGAAGCCTTAAAGCTGTTTCTTCCATATGCCGGTAATGGGCTGGAAATGCCTGTTTTGGGATTCTGCACAGAAAGTGTTTGCAAAGTGCTGAATACGCCCATGACTTTAACTCTGTAAGCTGAATGCACACATTGACAAACATTCTATTAGATAGCACGGTTTTGGTTTCAGAAGCAGATAATTCTGTACAGCCTATGGTCCCATTCACTCGGGAATATCCCAACGCAGCTCCTAGGGGAAACGTGTTTCTAATTCGCTGAATCTAAACATAGATTCAACTCCCTTAGTTGAACGAACACACAGCAGAGCAGTTTGAAGGAGACGTTTCTCCTGAGTTACAGATGAAGTCTTACTGCAGCTTCTTACATATGCTGGTATTGGGCTGGAAATTCCTGTATTATGCAAAGAACGTGTTTGCAAGCAGCTGAATCCATACATGAGTTTAACTCTGTAAGTAGAATGCACACGTTGACAACCATTTAGTTAGATAGCTCCGTTTTGGTGTTAGAAGCAGCTATTTCTCTGTACAGCCTATGGTCCCATTCACTCGGGAATATCCCAACGCACCTGCTAGAAGAAACGTGTTTCTAATTCGCTGAATCTAAACGTAGATTCAACTCCCGTAGGTGAAAGAACGCACAGCAGAGCAGTTTCAAGGAAACGTCTCTCCTGAGTTTTAGACGAAGTCTTACTGCTGTTTCTTACATCTGCCGGTGTAGGGCTAGAAATGCCTCTTTTGGGATTCTGCACAGAAAGGGTTTGCAAACTGCTGAATCCACACATGAGTTTAACTCTGTCAGGTGAATGCGCACATTGACAACCATTCAGTTACATAGCTCCGTTTTGCTTTCAGAAGCAAACATTTCTCTGTACCGCCTGTGGTCCCATTCACTCGGGAATATACCAACACAGCTCCAAGAAGAAACGTGTTTCTAACTCGCTGAATCTAAACATAGATTCAACTCTCTTTGGTAAACGAACACACAGCAGAGCAATTTCAAGGAAACGTTTCTCTTGAGTTATAGATGACGTCTTAGTGCTGTTTCTTACATATGCCGGTGTAGGGCTAGAAATGCCTGATTTGGGATTCTGCAGAGAAAGGGTTTGCAAACTGCTGAATCCACAGGTGGGTTTAACTCTGTCAGTTGAATGCACACATTGACAACCATTCAGTTAGATAGCTCTGCTTTGGTTTTAGAAGCAGATATTTCTCTGTACATCCTATGGTCCCATTCACTGGGGGATAATCAAATGCAGCTCCTAGAAGAAACGTGTTTCTAACTCGCTGAATCTAAACATCGATGCAACTCTCTTAGTTGAAAGAATGCACAGCAGACCACTTTGAAAGAAACGTTTCCCCTGAGTTTTAGAGGAAGTCATACTGCTGTTTCCTACATATGCCTGTATTGGGCTGGAAAAGCCTGTTTTAGGATTCTGCACAGAAAGTGTTTGCAAACTCCTGAATCCACACATGAGTTTAACTCTGTAAGTAGAATGGACACATTGACAACCATTTAGTTGGATGGCTCCGTTTTGTTGTAAGAAACAGATATTTCTCTGTACAGCCTATGGTCCCATTCACTCGGGAATATCCCAACGCAGCTCCTAGAAGAAACGTGTTTCTAACTCGCTGAAGCTAAACATGGATTCAACTCTCCTAGGTGAAGGAACGAACAGCAGAGCAGTTTGAAGGAAACGTTTCCCCTGAGTATTTGACGAAGTCTTACTGCTGTTTCTTCCATACGCCCGTTTGGGGCTGGAAAAGCCTATTTTGGGATTCTGCACAGAAAGGGTATGCAAATTGCTGAATCGACACGAGTTTATCTCTGTAAGATGAATGCACGAATTGAAAACCATTCAGTTACATCGTTCCGTTTTTTTATTTAGAAGCAGATGTTTCTCTGTACAGCCTATGGTAACATTCACTCGGGTATATACCAACACAGCTCCAAGAAGAAACGTGTTTCTAACTAGCTGAATCTAAACATAAGTTCAACACTCTTAGTTCAACGAACGGACAGCAGAGCAGTTTGACGGAAACCTTTCTCCTGAGTTTTCGGTGAAGTCTTACTGCTGTTTGTTACATAGGCCGTTATTGGGCTGGAAATGCCTGTTTTGGGATTCCGCACAGAAAGGGTTTGCAAACTGCTGAATCCACACATGAGTTTAACTCTGAAAGTTCAATACACACATTGACAACCATTCAGTTAGATAGCTCCGTTTTGGTTTTAGGAGCAGATATTTCTCTGTACAGCCTATGGTCCCATTCACTCAGGGATATCCCAACGCAGCTCCTAGAAGAAACGGGTTTCTAACTGGCTGAGTCTAAATATAGTTTCAACTCCTTTAGGTGAACGAAAGCACAGCAGAGCAGTTTGAAGGAAACGTTTCTCGTGATTTTTTGACGTTGTCTTACGGCTGTTTCTTACATATGCCGGTAATGGCCTGGAAATGCCTGTTTTGGGATTCTGCACAGAAAGCGTTTGCAAACTGCTTAATCCACATATGAGTTTAACTCTGTACGTTGAATGCACACACTGACAACCATTCATTTAGATAGCTCCATTTTTGTTTTAGAAGCAGACATTTCTCTGTACAGCCTATGGTCCCATTCACTTGGGGACATCCCAACGCAGCTCCTAGAAAAATCGTGTTTCTAACTCGCTGAATCTAAACATAGATTCAACCCTCTTAGGTGAACAAATGCACAGCAGAGCAGTTTGACGGAATCGTTTGTCCTGAGTTTTCGACGAAGTCTTACTGCTGTTTCTTATATATGCCGGTATTGGGCTGGAAATGCCTGTTTTGGGATTCTGCACAGAAAGGGTTGGCAAACTGCTTAATACACACATGAGTTTACCTCTGTAGGTTGAATTCAGACATTGACAACCATTTACTTAGACAGATCCATTTTGGTTTTAGAAGCAGGTATTTCTCTGTACAGAATATGTTCCCATTCACTCGGGAATATCCCAACGCAGCTCTTAGAAGAAACGTGTTTCTAACTCGCTGAATCTAAACATACATTCAACTCTCTTAGGTGAACAAATGCACAGCAGAGCAGTTTGAAGGAAACGCTTCTCCTGAGTTTCAGACGAAGCCTTAAAGCTGTTTCTTCCATATGCCGGTAATGGGCTGGAAATGCCTGTTTTGGGATTCTGCACAGAAAGTGTTTGCAAAGTGCTGAATACGCCCATGACTTTAACTCTGTAAGCTGAATGCACACATTGACAAACATTCTATTAGATAGCACGGTTTTGGTTTCAGAAGCAGATAATTCTGTACAGCCTATGGTCCCATTCACTCGGGAATATCCCAACGCAGCTCCTAGGGGAAACGTGTTTCTAATTCGCTGAATCTAAACATAGATTCAACTCCCTTAGTTGAACGAACACACAGCAGAGCAGTTTGAAGGAGACGTTTCTCCTGAGTTACAGATGAAGTCTTACTGCAGCTTCTTACATATGCTGGTATTGGGCTGGAAATTCCTGTATTATGCAAAGAACGTGTTTGCAAGCAGCTGAATCCATACATGAGTTTAACTCTGTAAGTAGAATGCACACGTTGACAACCATTTAGTTAGATAGCTCCGTTTTGGTGTTAGAAGCAGATATTTCTCTGTACAGCCTATGGTCCCATTCACTCGGGAATATCCCAACGCACCTGCTAGAAGAAACGTGTTTCTAATTCGCTGAATCTAAACGTAGATTCAACTCCCGTAGGTGAAAGAACGCACAGCAGAGCAGTTTCAAGGAAACGTCTCTCCTGAGTTTTAGACGAAGTCTTACTGCTGTTTCTTACATATGCCGGTGTAGGGCTAGAAATGCCTCTTTTGGGATTCTGCACAGAAAGGGTTTGCAAACTGCTGAATCCACACATGAGTTTAACTCTGTCAGGTGAATGCGCACATTGACAACCATTCAGTTACATAGCTCCGTTTTGCTTTCAGAAGCAAACATTTCTCTGTACCGCCTGTGGTCCCATTCACTCGGGAATATACCAACACAGCTCCAAGAAGAAACGTGTTTCTAACTCGCTGAATCTAAACATAGATTCAACTCTCTTTGGTAAACGAACACACAGCAGAGCAATTTCAAGGAAACGTTTCTCTTGAGTTATAGATGACGTCTTAGTGCTGTTTCTTACATATGCCGGTGTAGGGCTAGAAATGCCTGATTTGGGATTCTGCAGAGAAAGGGTTTGCAAACTGCTGAATCCACAGGTGGGTTTAACTCTGTCAGTTGAATGCACACATTGACAACCATTCAGTTAGATAGCTCTGCTTTGGTTTTAGAAGCAGATATTTCTCTGTACATCCTATGGTCCCATTCACTGGGGGATAATCAAATGCAGCTCCTAGAAGAAACGTGTTTCTAACTCGCTGAATCTAAACATCGATGCAACTCTCTTAGTTGAAAGAATGCACAGCAGACCACTTTGAAAGAAACGTTTCCCCTGAGTTTTAGAGGAAGTCATACTGCTGTTTCCTACATATGCCTGTATTGGGCTGGAAAAGCCTGTTTTAGGATTCTGCACAGAAAGTGTTTGCAAACTCCTGAATCCACACATGAGTTTAACTCTGTAAGTAGAATGGACACATTGACAACCATTTAGTTGGATGGCTCCGTTTTGTTGTAAGAAACAGATATTTCTCTGTACAGCCTATGGTCCCATTCACTCGGGAATATCCCAACGCAGCTCCTAGAAGAAACGTGTTTCTAACTCGCTGAAGCTAAACATGGATTCAACTCTCCTAGGTGAAGGAACGAACAGCAGAGCAGTTTGAAGGAAACGTTTCCCCTGAGTATTTGACGAAGTCTTACTGCTGTTTCTTCCATACGCCCGTTTGGGGCTGGAAAAGCCTATTTTGGGATTCTGCACAGAAAGGGTATGCAAATTGCTGAATCGACACGAGTTTATCTCTGTAAGATGAATGCACGAATTGAAAACCATTCAGTTACATCGTTCCGTTTTTTTATTTAGAAGCAGATGTTTCTCTGTACAGCCTATGGTAACATTCACTCGGGTATATACCAACACAGCTCCAAGAAGAAACGTGTTTCTAACTAGCTGAATCTAAACATAAGTTCAACACTCTTAGTTCAACGAACGGACAGCAGAGCAGTTTGACGGAAACCTTTCTCCTGAGTTTTCGGTGAAGTCTTACTGCTGTTTGTTACATAGGCCGTTATTGGGCTGGAAATGCCTGTTTTGGGATTCCGCACAGAAAGGGTTTGCAAACTGCTGAATCCACACATGAGTTTAACTCTGAAAGTTCAATACACACATTGACAACCATTCAGTTAGATAGCTCCGTTTTGGTTTTAGGAGCAGATATTTCTCTGTACAGCCTATGGTCCCATTCACTCAGGGATATCCCAACGCAGCTCCTAGAAGAAACGGGTTTCTAACTGACTGAGTCTAAATATAGTTTCAACTCCTTTAGGTGAACGAGAGCACAGCAGAGCAGTTTGAAGGAAACGTTTCTCGTGATTTTTTGACGTTGTCTTACTGCTGTTTCTTACATATGCCGGTAATGGCCTGGAAATGCCTGTTTTGGGATTCTGCACAGAAAGCGTTTGCAAACTGCTTAATCCACATATGAGTTTAACTCTGTACGTTGAATGCACACACTGACAACCATTCATTTAGATAGCTCCATTTTTGTTTTAGAAGCAGACATTTCTCTGTACAGCCTATGGTCCCATTCACTTGGGGACATCCCAACGCAGCTCCTAGAAAAATCGTGTTTCTAACTCGCTGAATCTAAACATAGATTCAACCCTCTTAGGTGAACAAATGCACAGCAGAGCAGTTTGACGGAATCGTTTGTCCTGAGTTTTCGACGAAGTCTTACTGCTGTTTCTTATATATGCCGGTATTGGGCTGGAAATGCCTGTTTTGGGATTCTGCACAGAAAGGGTTGGCAAACTGCTTAATACACACATGAGTTTACCTCTGTAGGTTGAATTCAGACATTGACAACCATTTACTTAGACAGATCCATTTTGGTTTTAGAAGCAGGTATTTCTCTGTACAGAATATGTTCCCATTCACTCGGGAATATCCCAACGCAGCTCTTAGAAGAAACGTGTTTCTAACTCGCTGAATCTAAACATACATTCAACTCTCTTAGGTGAACAAATGCACAGCAGAGCAGTTTGAAGGAAACGCTTCTCCTGAGTTTCAGACGAAGCCTTAAAGCTGTTTCTTCCATATGCCGGTAATGGGCTGGAAATGCCTGTTTTGGGATTCTGCACAGAAAGTGTTTGCAAAGTGCTGAATACGCCCATGACTTTAACTCTGTAAGCTGAATGCACACATTGACAAACATTCTATTAGATAGCACGGTTTTGGTTTCAGAAGCAGATAATTCTGTACAGCCTATGGTCCCATTCACTCGGGAATATCCCAACGCAGCTCCTAGGGGAAACGTGTTTCTAATTCGCTGAATCTAAACATAGATTCAACTCCCTTAGTTGAACGAACACACAGCAGAGCAGTTTGAAGGAGACGTTTCTCCTGAGTTATAGATGAAGTCTTACTGCAGCTTCTTACATATGCTGGTATTGGGCTGGAAATTCCTGTATTATGCAAAGAACGTGTTTGCAAGCTGCTGTATCCATACATGAGTTTAACTCTGTAAGTAGAATGCACACGTTGACAACCATTTAGTTAGATAGCTCCGTTTTGGTGTTAGAAGCAGATATTTCTCTGTACAGCCTATGGTCCCATTCACTCGGGAATATCCCAACGCACCTGCTAGAAGAAACGTGTTTCTAATTCGCTGAATCTAAACGTAGATTCAACTCCCGTAGGTGAAAGAACGCACAGCAGAGCAGTTTCAAGGAAACGTCTCTCCTGAGTTTTAGACGAAGTCTTACTGCTGTTTCTTACATCTGCCGGTGTAGGGCTAGAAATGCCTCTTTTGGGATTCTGCACAGAAAGGGTTTGCAAACTGCTGAATCCACACATGAGTTTAACTCTGTCAGGTGAATGCGCACATTGACAACCATTCAGTTACATAGCTCCGTTTTGCTTTCAGAAGCAAACATTTCTCTGTACCGCCTGTGGTCCCATTCACTCGGGAATATACCAACACAGCTCCAAGAAGAAACGTGTTTCTAACTCGCTGAATCTAAACATAGATTCAACTCTCTTTGGTAAACGAACACACAGCAGAGCAATTTCAAGGAAACGTTTCTCTTGAGTTATAGATGACGTCTTAGTGCTGTTTCTTACATATGCCGGTGTAGGGCTAGAAATGCCTGATTTGGGATTCTGCAGAGAAAGGGTTTGCAAACTGCTGAATCCACAGGTGGGTTTAACTCTGTCAGTTGAATGCACACATTGACAACCATTCAGTTAGATAGCTCTGCTTTGGTTTTAGAAGCAGATATTTCTCTGTACATCCTATGGTCCCATTCACTGGGGGATAATCAAATGCAGCTCCTAGAAGAAACGTGTTTCTAACTCGCTGAATCTAAACATCGATGCAACTCTCTTAGTTGAAAGAATGCACAGCAGACCACTTTGAAAGAAACGTTTCCCCTGAGTTTTAGAGGAAGTCATACTGCTGTTTCCTACATATGCCTGTATTGGGCTGGAAAAGCCTGTTTTAGGATTCTGCACAGAAAGTGTTTGCAAACTCCTGAATCCACACATGAGTTTAACTCTGTAAGTAGAATGGACACATTGACAACCATTTAGTTGGATGGCTCCGTTTTGTTGTAAGAAGCAGATATTTCTCTGTACAGCCTATGGTCCCATTCACTCGGGAATATCCCAACGCAGCTCCTAGAAGAAACGTGTTTCTAACTCGCTGAAGCTAAACATGGATTCAACTCTCCTAGGTGAAGGAACGAACAGCAGAGCAGTTTGAAGGAAACGTTTCCCCTGAGTATTTGACGAAGTCTTACTGCTGTTTCTTCCATACGCCCGTTTGGGGCTGGAAAAGCCTATTTTGGGATTCTGCACAGAAAGGGTATGCAAATTGCTGAATCGACACGAGTTTATCTCTGTAAGATGAATGCACGAATTGAAAACCATTCAGTTACATCGTTCCGTTTTTTTATTTAGAAGCAGATGTTTCTCTGTACAGCCTATGGTAACATTCACTCGGGTATATACCAACACAGCTCCAAGAAGAAACGTGTTTCTAACTAGCTGAATCTAAACATAAGTTCAACACTCTTAGTTCAACGAACGGACAGCAGAGCAGTTTGAAGGAAACCTTTCTCCTGAGTTTTCGGTGAAGTCTTACTGCTGTTTGTTACATAGGCCGTTATTGGGCTGGAAATGCCTGTTTTGGGATTCCGCACAGAAAGGGTTTGCAAACTGCTGAATCCACACATGAGTTTAACTCTGAAAGTTCAATACACACATTGACAACCATTCAGTTAGATAGCTCCGTTTTGGTTTTAGGAGCAGATATTTCTCTGTACAGCCTATGGTCCCATTCACTCAGGGATATCCCAACGCAGCTCCTAGAAGAAACGGGTTTCTAACTGACTGAGTCTAAATATAGTTTCAACTCCTTTAGGTGAACGAAAGCACAGCAGAGCAGTTTGAAGGAAACGTTTCTCGTGATTTTTTGACGTTGTCTTACGGCTGTTTCTTACATATGCCGGTAATGGCCTGGAAATGCCTGTTTTGGGATTCTGCACAGAAAGCGTTTGCAAACTGCTTAATCCACATATGAGTTTAACTCTGTACGTTGAATGCACACACTGACAACCATTCATTTAGATAGCTCCATTTTTGTTTTAGAAGCAGACATTTCTCTGTACAGCCTATGGTCCCATTCACTTGGGGACATCCCAACGCAGCTCCTAGAAAAATCGTGTTTCTAACTCGCTGAATCTAAACATAGATTCAACCCTCTTAGGTGAACAAATGCACAGCAGAGCAGTTTGACGGAATCGTTTGTCCTGAGTTTTCGACGAAGTCTTACTGCTGTTTCTTATATATGCCGGTATTGGGCTGGAAATGCCTGTTTTGGGATTCTGCACAGAAAGGGTTGGCAAACTGCTTAATACACACATGAGTTTACCTCTGTAGGTTGAATTCAGACATTGACAACCATTTACTTAGACAGATCCATTTTGGTTTTAGAAGCAGGTATTTCTCTGTACAGAATATGTTCCCATTCACTCGGGAATATCCCAACGCAGCTCTTAGAAGAAACGTGTTTCTAACTCGCTGAATCTAAACATACATTCAACTCTCTTAGGTGAACAAATGCACAGCAGAGCAGTTTGAAGGAAACGTTTCTCCTGAGTTTCAGACGAAGCCTTAAAGCTGTTTCTTCCATATGCCGGTATTGGGCTGGAAATGCCTGTTTTGGGATTCTGCACAGAAAGTGTTTGCAAAGTGCTGAATACGCCCATGACTTTAACTCTGTAAGCTGAATGCACACATTGACAAACATTCTATTAGATAGCACGGTTTTGGTTTCAGAAGCAGATAATTCTGTACAGCCTATGGTCCCATTCACTCGGGAATATCCCAACGCAGCTCCTAGGGGAAACGTGTTTCTAATTCGCTGAATCTAAACATAGATTCAACTCCCTTAGTTGAACGAACACACAGCAGAGCAGTTTGAAGGAGACGTTTCTCCTGAGTTATAGATGAAGTCTTACTGCAGCTTCTTACATATGCTGGTATTGGGCTGGAAATTCCTGTATTATGCAAAGAACGTGTTTGCAAGCTGCTGAATCCATACATGAGTTTAACTCTGTAAGTAGAATGCACACGTTGACAACCATTTAGTTAGATAGCTCCGTTTTGGTGTTAGAAGCAGCTATTTCTCTGTACAGCCTATGGTCCCATTCACTCGGGAATATCCCAACGCACCTGCTAGAAGAAACGTGTTTCTAATTCGCTGAATCTAAACGTAGATTCAACTCCCGTAGGTGAAAGAACGCACAGCAGAGCAGTTTCAAGGAAACGTCTCTCCTGAGTTTTAGACGAAGTCTTACTGCTGTTTCTTACATCTGCCGGTGTAGGGCTAGAAATGCCTCTTTTGGGATTCTGCACAGAAAGGGTTTGCAAACTGCTGAATCCACACATGAGTTTAACTCTGTCAGGTGAATGCGCACATTGACAACCATTCAGTTACATAGCTCCGTTTTGCTTTCAGAAGCAAACATTTCTCTGTACCGCCTGTGGTCCCATTCACTCGGGAATATACCAACACAGCTCCAAGAAGAAACGTGTTTCTAACTCGCTGAATCTAAACATAGATTCAACTCTCTTTGGTAAACGAACACACAGCAGAGCAATTTCAAGGAAACGTTTCTCTTGAGTTATAGATGACGTCTTAGTGCTGTTTCTTACATATGCCGGTGTAGGGCTAGAAATGCCTGATTTGGGATTCTGCAGAGAAAGGGTTTGCAAACTGCTGAATCCACAGGTGGGTTTAACTCTGTCAGTTGAATGCACACATTGACAACCATTCAGTTAGATAGCTCTGCTTTGGTTTTAGAAGCAGATATTTCTCTGTACATCCTATGGTCCCATTCACTGGGGGATAATCAAATGCAGCTCCTAGAAGAAACGTGTTTCTAACTCGCTGAATCTAAACATCGATGCAACTCTCTTAGTTGAAAGAATGCACAGCAGACCAGTTTGAAAGAAACGTTTCCCCTGAGTTTTAGAGGAAGTCATACTGCTGTTTCCTACATATGCCTGTATTGGGCTGGAAAAGCCTGTTTTAGGATTCTGCACAGAAAGTGTTTGCAAACTCCTGAATCCACACATGAGTTTAACTCTGTAAGTAGAATGGACACATTGACAACCATTTAGTTGGATGGCTCCGTTTTGTTGTAAGAAACAGATATTTCTCTGTACAGCCTATGGTCCCATTCACTCGGGAATATCCCAACGCAGCTCCTAGAAGAAACGTGTTTCTAACTCGCTGAAGCTAAACATGGATTCAACTCTCCTAGGTGAAGGAACGAACAGCAGAGCAGTTTGAAGGAAACGTTTCCCCTGAGTATTTGACGAAGTCTTACTGCTGTTTCTTCCATACGCCCGTTTGGGGCTGGAAAAGCCTATTTTGGGATTCTGCACAGAAAGGGTATGCAAATTGCTGAATCGACACGAGTTTATCTCTGTAAGATGAATGCACGAATTGAAAACCATTCAGTTACATCGTTCCGTTTTTTTATTTAGAAGCAGATGTTTCTCTGTACAGCCTATGGTAACATTCACTCGGGTATATACCAACACAGCTCCAAGAAGAAACGTGTTTCTAACTAGCTGAATCTAAACATAAGTTCAACACTCTTAGTTCAACGAACGGACAGCAGAGCAGTTTGACGGAAACCTTTCTCCTGAGTTTTCGGTGAAGTCTTACTGCTGTTTGTTACATAGGCCGTTATTGGGCTGGAAATGCCTGTTTTGGGATTCCGCACAGAAAGGGTTTGCAAACTGCTGAATCCACACATGAGTTTAACTCTGAAAGTTCAATACACACATTGACAACCATTCAGTTAGATAGCTCCGTTTTGGTTTTAGGAGCAGATATTTCTCTGTACAGCCTATGGTCCCATTCACTCAGGGATATCCCAACGCAGCTCCTAGAAGAAACGGGTTTCTAACTGGCTGAGTCTAAATATAGTTTCAACTCCTTTAGGTGAACGAGAGCACAGCAGAGCAGTTTGAAGGAAACGTTTCTCGTGATTTTTTGACGTTGTCTTACGGCTGTTTCTTACATATGCCGGTAATGGCCTGGAAATGCCTGTTTTGGGATTCTGCACAGAAAGCGTTTGCAAACTGCTTAATCCACATATGAGTTTAACTCTGTACGTTGAATGCACACACTGACAACCATTCATTTAGATAGCTCCATTTTTGTTTTAGAAGCAGACATTTCTCTGTACAGCCTATGGTCCCATTCACTTGGGGACATCCCAACGCAGCTCCTAGAAAAATCGTGTTTCTAACTCGCTGAATCTAAACATAGATTCAACCCTCTTAGGTGAACAAATGCACAGCAGAGCAGTTTGACGGAATCGTTTGTCCTGAGTTTTCGACGAAGTCTTACTGCTGTTTCTTATATATGCCGGTATTGGGCTGGAAATGCCTGTTTTGGGATTCTGCACAGAAAGGGTTGGCAAACTGCTTAATACACACATGAGTTTACCTCTGTAGGTTGAATTCAGACATTGACAACCATTTACTTAGACAGATCCATTTTGGTTTTAGAAGCAGGTATTTCTCTGTACAGAATATGTTCCCATTCACTCGGGAATATCCCAACGCAGCTCTTAGAAGAAACGTGTTTCTAACTCGCTGAATCTAAACATACATTCAGCTCTCTTAGGTGAACAAATGCACAGCAGAGCAGTTTGAAGGAAACGTTTCTCCTGAGTTTCAGACGAAGCCTTAAAGCTGTTTCTTCCATATGCCGGTATTGGGCTGGAAATGCCTGTTTTGGGATTCTGCACAGAAAGTGTTTGCAAAGTGCTGAATACGCCCATGACTTTAACTCTGTAAGCTGAATGCACACATTGACAAACATTCTATTAGATAGCACGGTTTTGGTTTCAGAAGCAGATAATTCTGTACAGCCTATGGTCCCATTCACTCGGGAATATCCCAACGCAGCTCCTAGGGGAAACGTGTTTCTAATTCGCTGAATCTAAACATAGATTCAACTCCCTTAGTTGAACGAACACACAGCAGAGCAGTTTGAAGGAGACGTTTCTCCTGAGTTATAGATGAAGTCTTACTGCAGCTTCTTACATATGCTGGTATTGGGCTGGAAATTCCTGTATTATGCAAAGAACGTGTTTGCAAGCAGCTGAATCCATACATGAGTTTAACTCTGTAAGTAGAATGCACACGTTGACAACCATTTAGTTAGATAGCTCCGTTTTGGTGTTAGAAGCAGATATTTCTCTGTACAGCCTATGGTCCCATTCACTCGGGAATATCCCAACGCACCTGCTAGAAGAAACGTGTTTCTAATTCGCTGAATCTAAACGTAGATTCAACTCCCGTAGGTGAAAGAACGCACAGCAGAGCAGTTTCAAGGAAACGTCTCTCCTGAGTTTTAGACGAAGTCTTACTGCTGTTTCTTACATCTGCCGGTGTAGGGCTAGAAATGCCTCTTTTGGGATTCTGCACAGAAAGGGTTTGCAAACTGCTGAATCCACACATGAGTTTAACTCTGTCAGGTGAATGCGCACATTGACAACCATTCAGTTACATAGCTCCGTTTTGCTTTCAGAAGCAAACATTTCTCTGTACCGCCTGTGGTCCCATTCACTCGGGAATATACCAACACAGCTCCAAGAAGAAACGTGTTTCTAACTCGCTGAATCTAAACATAGATTCAACTCTCTTTGGTAAACGAACACACAGCAGAGCAATTTCAAGGAAACGTTTCTCTTGAGTTATAGATGACGTCTTAGTGCTGTTTCTTACATATGCCGGTGTAGGGCTAGAAATGCCTGATTTGGGATTCTGCAGAGAAAGGGTTTGCAAACTGCTGAATCCACAGGTGGGTTTAACTCTGTCAGTTGAATGCACACATTGACAACCATTCAGTTAGATAGCTCTGCTTTGGTTTTAGAAGCAGATATTTCTCTGTACATCCTATGGTCCCATTCACTGGGGGATAATCAAATGCAGCTCCTAGAAGAAACGTGTTTCTAACTCGCTGAATCTAAACATCGATGCAACTCTCTTAGTTGAAAGAATGCACAGCAGACCAGTTTGAAAGAAACGTTTCCCCTGAGTTTTAGAGGAAGTCATACTGCTGTTTCCTACATATGCCTGTATTGGGCTGGAAAAGCCTGTTTTAGGATTCTGCACAGAAAGTGTTTGCAAACTCCTGAATCCACACATGAGTTTAACTCTGTAAGTAGAATGGACACATTGACAACCATTTAGTTGGATGGCTCCGTTTTGTTGTAAGAAACAGATATTTCTCTGTACAGCCTATGGTCCCATTCACTTGGGAATATCCCAACGCAGCTCCTAGAAGAAACGTGTTTCTAACTCGCTGAAGCTAAACATGGATTCAACTCTCCTAGGTGAAGGAACGAACAGCAGAGCAGTTTGAAGGAAACGTTTCCCCTGAGTATTTGACGAAGTCTTACTGCTGTTTCTTCCATACGCCCGTTTGGGGCTGGAAAAGCCTATTTTGGGATTCTGCACAGAAAGGGTATGCAAATTGCTGAATCGACACGAGTTTATCTCTGTAAGATGAATGCACGAATTGAAAACCATTCAGTTACATCGTTCCGTTTTTTTATTTAGAAGCAGATGTTTCTCTGTACAGCCTATGGTAACATTCACTCGGGTATATACCAACACAGCTCCAAGAAGAAACGTGTTTCTAACTAGCTGAATCTAAACATAAGTTCAACACTCTTAGTTCAACGAACGGACAGCAGAGCAGTTTGACGGAAACCTTTCTCCTGAGTTTTCGGTGAAGTCTTACTGCTGTTTGTTACATAGGCCGTTATTGGGCTGGAAATGCCTGTTTTGGGATTCCGCACAGAAAGGGTTTGCAAACTGCTGAATCCACACATGAGTTTAACTCTGAAAGTTCAATACACACATTGACAACCATTCAGTTAGATAGCTCCGTTTTGGTTTTAGGAGCAGATATTTCTCTGTACAGCCTATGGTCCCATTCACTCAGGGATATCCCAACGCAGCTCCTAGAAGAAACGGGTTTCTAACTGGCTGAGTCTAAATATAGTTTCAACTCCTTTAGGTGAACGAGAGCACAGCAGAGCAGTTTGAAGGAAACGTTTCTCGTGATTTTTTGACGTTGTCTTACTGCTGTTTCTTACATATGCCGGTAATGGCCTGGAAATGCCTGTTTTGGGATTCTGCACAGAAAGCGTTTGCAAACTGCTTAATCCACATATGAGTTTAACTCTGTACGTTGAATGCACACACTGACAACCATTCATTTAGATAGCTCCATTTTTGTCTTAGAAGCAGACATTTCTCTGTACAGCCTATGGTCCCATTCACTTGGGGACATCCCAACGCAGCTCCTAGAAAAATCGTGTTTCTAACTCGCTGAATCTAAACATAGATTCAACCCTCTTAGGTGAACAAATGCACAGCAGAGCAGTTTGACGGAATCGTTTGTCCTGAGTTTTCGACGAAGTCTTACTGCTGTTTCTTATATATGCCGGTATTGGGCTGGAAATGCCTGTTTTGGGATTCTGCACAGAAAGGGTTGGCAAACTGCTTAATACACACATGAGTTTACCTCTGTAGGTTGAATTCAGACATTGACAACCATTTACTTAGACAGATCCATTTTGGTTTTAGAAGCAGGTATTTCTCTGTACAGAATATGTTCCCATTCACTCGGGAATATCCCAACGCAGCTCTTAGAAGAAACGTGTTTCTAACTCGCTGAATCTAAACATACATTCAACTCTCTTAGGTGAACAAATGCACAGCAGAGCAGTTTGAAGGAAACGTTTCTCCTGAGTTTCAGACGAAGCCTTAAAGCTGTTTCTTCCATATGCCGGTATTGGGCTGGAAATGCCTGTTTTGGGATTCTGCACAGAAAGTGTTTGCAAAGTGCTGAATACGCCCATGACTTTAACTCTGTAAGCTGAATGCACACATTGACAAACATTCTATTAGATAGCACGGTTTTGGTTTCAGAAGCAGATAATTCTGTACAGCCTATGGTCCCATTCACTCGGGAATATCCCAACGCAGCTCCTAGGGGAAACGTGTTTCTAATTCGCTGAATCTAAACATAGATTCAACTCCCTTAGTTGAACGAACACACAGCAGAGCAGTTTGAAGGAGACGTTTCTCCTGAGTTATAGATGAAGTCTTACTGCAGCTTCTTACATATGCTGGTATTGGGCTGGAAATTCCTGTATTATGCAAAGAACGTGTTTGCAAGCTGCTGAATCCATACATGAGTTTAACTCTGTAAGTAGAATGCACACGTTGACAACCATTTAGTTAGATAGCTCCGTTTTGGTGTTAGAAGCAGCTATTTCTCTGTACAGCCTATGGTCCCATTCACTCGGGAATATCCCAACGCACCTGCTAGAAGAAACGTGTTTCTAATTCGCTGAATCTAAACGTAGATTCAACTCCCGTAGGTGAAAGAACGCACAGCAGAGCAGTTTCAAGGAAACGTCTCTCCTGAGTTTTAGACGAAGTCTTACTGCTGTTTCTTACATCTGCCGGTGTAGGGCTAGAAATGCCTCTTTTGGGATTCTGCACAGAAAGGGTTTGCAAACTGCTGAATCCACACATGAGTTTAACTCTGTCAGGTGAATGCGCACATTGACAACCATTCAGTTACATAGCTCCGTTTTGCTTTCAGAAGCAAACATTTCTCTGTACCGCCTGTGGTCCCATTCACTCGGGAATATACCAACACAGCTCCAAGAAGAAACGTGTTTCTAACTCGCTGAATCTAAACATAGATTCAACTCTCTTTGGTAAACGAACACACAGCAGAGCAATTTCAAGGAAACGTTTCTCTTGAGTTATAGATGACGTCTTAGTGCTGTTTCTTACATATGCCGGTGTAGGGCTAGAAATGCCTGATTTGGGATTCTGCAGAGAAAGGGTTTGCAAACTGCTGAATCCACAGGTGGGTTTAACTCTGTCAGTTGAATGCACACATTGACAACCATTCAGTTAGATAGCTCTGCTTTGGTTTTAGAAGCAGATATTTCTCTGTACATCCTATGGTCCCATTCACTGGGGGATAATCAAATGCAGCTCCTAGAAGAAACGTGTTTCTAACTCGCTGAATCTAAACATCAATGCAACTCTCTTAGTTGAAAGAATGCACAGCAGACCAGTTTGAAAGAAACGTTTCCCCTGAGTTTTAGAGGAAGTCATACTGCTGTTTCCTACATATGCCTGTATTGGGCTGGAAAAGCCTGTTTTAAGATTCTGCACAGAAAGTGTTTGCAAACTCCTGAATCCACACATGAGTTTAACTCTGTAAGTAGAATGGACACATTGACAACCATTTAGTTGGATGGCTCCGTTTTGTTGTAAGAAGCAGATATTTCTCTGTACAGCCTATGGTCCCATTCACTCGGGAATATCCCAACGCAGCTCCTAGAAGAAACGTGTTTCTAACTCGCTGAAGCTAAACATGGATTCAACTCTCCTAGGTGAAGGAACGAACAGCAGAGCAGTTTGAAGGAAACGTTTCCCCTGAGTATTTGACGAAGTCTTACTGCTGTTTCTTCCATACGCCCGTTTGGGGCTGGAAAAGCCTATTTTGGGATTCTGCACAGAAAGGGTATGCAAATTGCTGAATCGACACGAGTTTATCTCTGTAAGATGAATGCACGAATTGAAAACCATTCAGTTACATCGTTCCGTTTTTTTATTTAGAAGCAGATGTTTCTCTGTACAGCCTATGGTAACATTCACTCGGGTATATACCAACACAGCTCCAAGAAGAAACGTGTTTCTAACTAGCTGAATCTAAACATAAGTTCAACACTCTTAGTTCAACGAACGGACAGCAGAGCAGTTTGACGGAAACCTTTCTCCTGAGTTTTCGGTGAAGTCTTACTGCTGTTTGTTACATAGGCCGTTATTGGGCTGGAAATGCCTGTTTTGGGATTCCGCACAGAAAGGGTTTGCAAACTGCTGAATCCACACATGAGTTTAACTCTGAAAGTTCAATACACACATTGACAACCATTCAGTTAGATAGCTCCGTTTTGGTTTTAGGAGCAGATATTTCTCTGTACAGCCTATGGTCCCATTCACTCAGGGATATCCCAACGCAGCTCCTAGAAGAAACGGGTTTCTAACTGGCTGAGTCTAAATATAGTTTCAACTCCTTTAGGTGAACGAGAGCACAGCAGAGCAGTTTGAAGGAAACGTTTCTCGTGATTTTTTGACGTTGTCTTACGGCTGTTTCTTACATATGCCGGTAATGGCCTGGAAATGCCTGTTTTGGGATTCTGCACAGAAAGCGTTTGCAAACTGCTTAATCCACATATGAGTTTAACTCTGTACGTTGAATGCACACACTGACAACCATTCATTTAGATAGCTCCATTTTTGTCTTAGAAGCAGACATTTCTCTGTACAGCCTATGGTCCCATTCACTTGGGGACATCCCAACGCAGCTCCTAGAAAAATCGTGTTTCTAACTCGCTGAATCTAAACATAGATTCAACCCTCTTAGGTGAACAAATGCACAGCAGAGCAGTTTGACGGAATCGTTTGTCCTGAGTTTTCGACGAAGTCTTACTGCTGTTTCTTATATATGCCGGTATTGGGCTGGAAATGCCTGTTTTGGGATTCTGCACAGAAAGGGTTGGCAAACTGCTTAATACACACATGAGTTTACCTCTGTAGGTTGAATTCAGACATTGACAACCATTTACTTAGACAGATCCATTTTGGTTTTAGAAGCAGGTATTTCTCTGTACAGAATATGTTCCCATTCACTCGGGAATATCCCAACGCAGCTCTTAGAAGAAACGTGTTTCTAACTCGCTGAATCTAAACATACATTCAACTCTCTTAGGTGAACAAATGCACAGCAGAGCAGTTTGAAGGAAACGTTTCTCCTGAGTTTCAGACGAAGCCTTAAAGCTGTTTCTTCCATATGCCGGTATTGGGCTGGAAATGCCTGTTTTGGGATTCTGCACAGAAAGTGTTTGCAAAGTGCTGAATACGCCCATGACTTTAACTCTGTAAGCTGAATGCACACATTGACAAACATTCTATTAGATAGCACGGTTTTGGTTTCAGAAGCAGATAATTCTGTACAGCCTATGGTCCCATTCACTCGGGAATATCCCAACGCAGCTCCTAGGGGAAACGTGTTTCTAATTCGCTGAATCTAAACATAGATTCAACTCCCTTAGTTGAACGAACACACAGCAGAGCAGTTTGAAGGAGACGTTTCTCCTGAGTTATAGATGAAGTCTTACTGCAGCTTCTTACATATGCTGGTATTGGGCTGGAAATTCCTGTATTATGCAAAGAACGTGTTTGCAAGCAGCTGAATCCATACATGAGTTTAACTCTGTAAGTAGAATGCACACGTTGACAACCATTTAGTTAGATAGCTCCGTTTTGGTGTTAGAAGCAGATATTTCTCTGTACAGCCTATGGTCCCATTCACTCGGGAATATCCCAACGCACCTGCTAGAAGAAACGTGTTTCTAATTCGCTGAATCTAAACGTAGATTCAACTCCCGTAGGTGAAAGAACGCACAGCAGAGCAGTTTCAAGGAAACGTCTCTCCTGAGTTTTAGACGAAGTCTTACTGCTGTTTCTTACATCTGCCGGTGTAGGGCTAGAAATGCCTCTTTTGGGATTCTGCACAGAAAGGGTTTGCAAACTGCTGAATCCACACATGAGTTTAACTCTGTCAGGTGAATGCGCACATTGACAACCATTCAGTTACATAGCTCCGTTTTGCTTTCAGAAGCAAACATTTCTCTGTACCGCCTGTGGTCCCATTCACTCGGGAATATACCAACACAGCTCCAAGAAGAAACGTGTTTCTAACTCGCTGAATCTAAACATAGATTCAACTCTCTTTGGTAAACGAACACACAGCAGAGCAATTTCAAGGAAACGTTTCTCTTGAGTTATAGATGACGTCTTAGTGCTGTTTCTTACATATGCCGGTGTAGGGCTAGAAATGCCTGATTTGGGATTCTGCAGAGAAAGGGTTTGCAAACTGCTGAATCCACAGGTGGGTTTAACTCTGTCAGTTGAATGCACACATTGACAACCATTCAGTTAGATAGCTCTGCTTTGGTTTTAGAAGCAGATATTTCTCTGTACATCCTATGGTCCCATTCACTGGGGGATAATCAAATGCAGCTCCTAGAAGAAACGTGTTTCTAACTCGCTGAATCTAAACATCGATGCAACTCTCTTAGTTGAAAGAATGCACAGCAGACCAGTTTGAAAGAAACGTTTCCCCTGAGTTTTAGAGGAAGTCATACTGCTGTTTCCTACATATGCCTGTATTGGGCTGGAAAAGCCTGTTTTAGGATTCTGCACAGAAAGTGTTTGCAAACTCCTGAATCCACACATGAGTTTAACTCTGTAAGTAGAATGGACACATTGACAACCATTTAGTTGGATGGCTCCGTTTTGTTGTAAGAAACAGATATTTCTCTGTACAGCCTATGGTCCCATTCACTCGGGAATATCCCAACGCAGCTCCTAGAAGAAACGTGTTTCTAACTCGCTGAAGCTAAACATGGATTCAACTCTCCTAGGTGAAGGAACGAACAGCAGAGCAGTTTGAAGGAAACGTTTCCCCTGAGTATTTGACGAAGTCTTACTGCTGTTTCTTCCATACGCCCGTTTGGGGCTGGAAAAGCCTATTTTGGGATTCTGCACAGAAAGGGTATGCAAATTGCTGAATCGACACGAGTTTATCTCTGTAAGATGAATGCACGAATTGAAAACCATTCAGTTACATCGTTCCGTTTTTTTATTTAGAAGCAGATGTTTCTCTGTACAGCCTATGGTAACATTCACTCGGGTATATACCAACACAGCTCCAAGAAGAAACGTGTTTCTAACTAGCTGAATCTAAACATAAGTTCAACACTCTTAGTTCAACGAACGGACAGCAGAGCAGTTTGACGGAAACCTTTCTCCTGAGTTTTCGGTGAAGTCTTACTGCTGTTTGTTACATAGGCCGTTATTGGGCTGGAAATGCCTGTTTTGGGATTCCGCACAGAAAGGGTTTGCAAACTGCTGAATCCACACATGAGTTTAACTCTGAAAGTTCAATACACACATTGACAACCATTCAGTTAGATAGCTCCGTTTTGGTTTTAGGAGCAGATATTTCTCTGTACAGCCTATGGTCCCATTCACTCAGGGATATCCCAACGCAGCTCCTAGAAGAAACGGGTTTCTAACTGGCTGAGTCTAAATATAGTTTCAACTCCTTTAGGTGAACGAAAGCACAGCAGAGCAGTTTGAAGGAAACGTTTCTCGTGATTTTTTGACGTTGTCTTACGGCTGTTTCTTACATATGCCGGTAATGGCCTGGAAATGCCTGTTTTGGGATTCTGCACAGAAAGCGTTTGCAAACTGCTTAATCCACATATGAGTTTAACTCTGTACGTTGAATGCACACACTGACAACCATTCATTTAGATAGCTCCATTTTTGTCTTAGAAGCAGACATTTCTCTGTACAGCCTATGGTCCCATTCACTTGGGGACATCCCAACGCAGCTCCTAGAAAAATCGTGTTTCTAACTCGCTGAATCTAAACATAGATTCAACCCTCTTAGGTGAACAAATGCACAGCAGAGCAGTTTGACGGAATCGTTTGTCCTGAGTTTTCGACGAAGTCTTACTGCTGTTTCTTATATATGCCGGTATTGGGCTGGAAATGCCTGTTTTGGGATTCTGCACAGAAAGGGTTGGCAAACTGCTTAATACACACATGAGTTTACCTCTGTAGGTTGAATTCAGACACTGACAACCATTTACTTAGACAGATCCATTTTGGTTTTAGAAGCAGGTATTTCTCTGTACAGAATATGTTCCCATTCACTCGGGAATATCCCAACGCAGCTCTTAGAAGAAACGTGTTTCTAACTCGCTGAATCTAAACATACATTCAACTCTCTTAGGTGAACAAATGCACAGCAGAGCAGTTTGAAGGAAACGTTTCTCCTGAGTTTCAGACGAAGCCTTAAAGCTGTTTCTTCCATATGCCGGTATTGGGCTGGAAATGCCTGTTTTGGGATTCTGCACAGAAAGTGTTTGCAAAGTGCTGAATACGCCCATGACTTTAACTCTGTAAGCTGAATGCACACATTGACAAACATTCTATTAGATAGCACGGTTTTGGTTTCAGAAGCAGATAATTCTGTACAGCCTATGGTCCCATTCACTCGGGAATATCCCAACGCAGCTCCTAGGGGAAACGTGTTTCTAATTCGCTGAATCTAAACATAGATTCAACTCCCTTAGTTGAACGAACACACAGCAGAGCAGTTTGAAGGAGACGTTTCTCCTGAGTTATAGATGAAGTCTTACTGCAGCTTCTTACATATGCTGGTATTGGGCTGGAAATTCCTGTATTATGCAAAGAACGTGTTTGCAAGCTGCTGAATCCATACATGAGTTTAACTCTGTAAGTAGAATGCACACGTTGACAACCATTTAGTTAGATAGCTCCGTTTTGGTGTTAGAAGCAGATATTTCTCTGTACAGCCTATGGTCCCATTCACTCGGGAATATCCCAACGCACCTGCTAGAAGAAACGTGTTTCTAATTCGCTGAATCTAAACGTAGATTCAACTCCCGTAGGTGAAAGAACGCACAGCAGAGCAGTTTCAAGGAAACGTCTCTCCTGAGTTTTAGATGAAGTCTTACTGCTGTTTCTTACATCTGCCGGTGTAGGGCTAGAAATGCCTCTTTTGGGATTCTGCACAGAAAGGGTTTGCAAACTGCTGAATCCACACATGAGTTTAACTCTGTCAGGTGAATGCGCACATTGACAACCATTCAGTTACATAGCTCCGTTTTGCTTTCAGAAGCAAACATTTCTCTGTACCGCCTGTGGTCCCATTCACTCGGGAATATACCAACACAGCTCCAAGAAGAAACGTGTTTCTAACTCGCTGAATCTAAACATAGATTCAACTCTCTTTGGTAAACGAACACACAGCAGAGCAATTTCAAGGAAACGTTTCTCTTGAGTTATAGATGACGTCTTAGTGCTGTTTCTTACATATGCCGGTGTAGGGCTAGAAATGCCTGATTTGGGATTCTGCAGAGAAAGGGTTTGCAAACTGCTGAATCCACAGGTGGGTTTAACTCTGTCAGTTGAATGCACACATTGACAACCATTCAGTTAGATAGCTCTGCTTTGGTTTTAGAAGCAGATATTTCTCTGTACATCCTATGGTCCCATTCACTGGGGGATAATCAAATGCAGCTCCTAGAAGAAACGTGTTTCTAACTCGCTGAATCTAAACATCGATGCAACTCTCTTAGTTGAAAGAATGCACAGCAGACCAGTTTGAAAGAAACGTTTCCCCTGAGTTTTAGAGGAAGTCATACTGCTGTTTCCTACATATGCCTGTATTGGGCTGGAAAAGCCTGTTTTAGGATTCTGCACAGAAAGTGTTTGCAAACTCCTGAATCCACACATGAGTTTAACTCTGTAAGTAGAATGGACACATTGACAACCATTTAGTTGGATGGCTCCGTTTTGTTGTAAGAAACAGATATTTCTCTGTACAGCCTATGGTCCCATTCACTCGGGAATATCCCAACGCAGCTCCTAGAAGAAACGTGTTTCTAACTCGCTGAAGCTAAACATGGATTCAACTCTCCTAGGTGAAGGAACGAACAGCAGAGCAGTTTGAAGGAAACGTTTCCCCTGAGTATTTGACGAAGTCTTACTGCTGTTTCTTCCATACGCCCGTTTGGGGCTGGAAAAGCCTATTTTGGGATTCTGCACAGAAAGGGTATGCAAATTGCTGAATCGACACGAGTTTATCTCTGTAAGATGAATGCACGAATTGAAAACCATTCAGTTACATCGTTCCGTTTTTTTATTTAGAAGCAGATGTTTCTCTGTACAGCCTATGGTAACATTCACTCGGGTATATACCAACACAGCTCCAAGAAGAAACGTGTTTCTAACTAGCTGAATCTAAACATAAGTTCAACACTCTTAGTTCAACGAACGGACAGCAGAGCAGTTTGACGGAAACCTTTCTCCTGAGTTTTCGGTGAAGTCTTACTGCTGTTTGTTACATAGGCCGTTATTGGGCTGGAAATGCCTGTTTTGGGATTCCGCACAGAAAGGGTTTGCAAACTGCTGAATCCACACATGAGTTTAACTCTGAAAGTTCAATACACACATTGACAACCATTCAGTTAGATAGCTCCGTTTTGGTTTTAGGAGCAGATATTTCTCTGTACAGCCTATGGTCCCATTCACTCAGGGATATCCCAACGCAGCTCCTAGAAGAAACGGGTTTCTAACTGGCTGAGTCTAAATATAGTTTCAACTCCTTTAGGTGAACGAGAGCACAGCAGAGCAGTTTGAAGGAAACGTTTCTCGTGATTTTTTGACGTTGTCTTACGGCTGTTTCTTACATATGCCGGTAATGGCCTGGAAATGCCTGTTTTGGGATTCTGCACAGAAAGCGTTTGCAAACTGCTTAATCCACATATGAGTTTAACTCTGTACGTTGAATGCACACACTGACAACCATTCATTTAGATAGCTCCATTTTTGTCTTAGAAGCAGACATTTCTCTGTACAGCCTATGGTCCCATTCACTTGGGGACATCCCAACGCAGCTCCTAGAAAAATCGTGTTTCTAACTCGCTGAATCTAAACATAGATTCAACCCTCTTAGGTGAACAAATGCACAGCAGAGCAGTTTGACGGAATCGTTTGTCCTGAGTTTTCGACGAAGTCTTACTGCTGTTTCTTATATATGCCGGTATTGGGCTGGAAATGCCTGTTTTGGGATTCTGCACAGAAAGGGTTGGCAAACTGCTTAATACACACATGAGTTTACCTCTGTAGGTTGAATTCAGACATTGACAACCATTTACTTAGACAGATCCATTTTGGTTTTAGAAGCAGGTATTTCTCTGTACAGAATATGTTCCCATTCACTCGGGAATATCCCAACGCAGCTCTTAGAAGAAACGTGTTTCTAACTCGCTGAATCTAAACATACATTCAACTCTCTTAGGTGAACAAATGCACAGCAGAGCAGTTTGAAGGAAACGTTTCTCCTGAGTTTCAGACGAAGCCTTAAAGCTGTTTCTTCCATATACCGGTATTGGGCTGGAAATGCCTGTTTTGGGATTCTGCACAGAAAGTGTTTGCAAAGTGCTGAATACGCCCATGACTTTAACTCTGTAAGCTGAATGCACACATTGACAAACATTCTATTAGATAGCACGGTTTTGGTTTCAGAAGCAGATAATTCTGTACAGCCTATGGTCCCATTCACTCGGGAATATCCCAACGCAGCTCCTAGGGGAAACGTGTTTCTAATTCGCTGAATCTAAACATAGATTCAACTCCCTTAGTTGAACGAACACACAGCAGAGCAGTTTGAAGGAGACGTTTCTCCTGAGTTATAGATGAAGTCTTACTGCAGCTTCTTACATATGCTGGTATTGGGCTGGAAATTCCTGTATTATGCAAAGAACGTGTTTGCAAGCTGCTGAATCCATACATGAGTTTAACTCTGTAAGTAGAATGCACACGTTGACAACCATTTAGTTAGATAGCTCCGTTTTGGTGTTAGAAGCAGATATTTCTCTGTACAGCCTATGGTCCCATTCACTCGGGAATATCCCAACGCACCTGCTAGAAGAAACGTGTTTCTAATTCGCTGAATCTAAACGTAGATTCAACTCCCGTAGGTGAAAGAACGCACAGCAGAGCAGTTTCAAGGAAACGTCTCTCCTGAGTTTTAGACGAAGTCTTACTGCTGTTTCTTACATCTGCCGGTGTAGGGCTAGAAATGCCTCTTTTGGGATTCTGCACAGAAAGGGTTTGCAAACTGCTGAATCCACACATGAGTTTAACTCTGTCAGGTGAATGCGCACATTGACAACCATTCAGTTACATAGCTCCGTTTTGCTTTCAGAAGCAAACATTTCTCTGTACCGCCTGTGGTCCCATTCACTCGGGAATATACCAACACAGCTCCAAGAAGAAACGTGTTTCTAACTCGCTGAATCTAAACATAGATTCAACTCTCTTTGGTAAACGAACACACAGCAGAGCAATTTCAAGGAAACGTTTCTCTTGAGTTATAGATGACGTCTTAGTGCTGTTTCTTACATATGCCGGTGTAGGGCTAGAAATGCCTGATTTGGGATTCTGCAGAGAAAGGGTTTGCAAACTGCTGAATCCACAGGTGGGTTTAACTCTGTCAGTTGAATGCACACATTGACAACCATTCAGTTAGATAGCTCTGCTTTGGTTTTAGAAGCAGATATTTCTCTGTACATCCTATGGTCCCATTCACTGGGGGATAATCAAATGCAGCTCCTAGAAGAAACGTGTTTCTAACTCGCTGAATCTAAACATCGATGCAACTCTCTTAGTTGAAAGAATGCACAGCAGACCACTTTGAAAGAAACGTTTCCCCTGAGTTTTAGAGGAAGTCATACTGCTGTTTCCTACATATGCCTGTATTGGGCTGGAAAAGCCTGTTTTAGGATTCTGCACAGAAAGTGTTTGCAAACTCCTGAATCCACACATGAGTTTAACTCTGTAAGTAGAATGGACACATTGACAACCATTTAGTTGGATGGCTCCGTTTTGTTGTAAGAAGCAGATATTTCTCTGTACAGCCTATGGTCCCATTCACTCGGGAATATCCCAACGCAGCTCCTAGAAGAAACGTGTTTCTAACTCGCTGAAGCTAAACATGGATTCAACTCTCCTAGGTGAAGGAACGAACAGCAGAGCAGTTTGAAGGAAACGTTTCCCCTGAGTATTTGACGAAGTCTTACTGCTGTTTCTTCCATACGCCCGTTTGGGGCTGGAAAAGCCTATTTTGGGATTCTGCACAGAAAGGGTATGCAAATTGCTGAATCGACACGAGTTTATCTCTGTAAGATGAATGCACGAATTGAAAACCATTCAGTTACATCGTTCCGTTTTTTTATTTAGAAGCAGATGTTTCTCTGTACAGCCTATGGTAACATTCACTCGGGTATATACCAACACAGCTCCAAGAAGAAACGTGTTTCTAACTAGCTGAATCTAAACATAAGTTCAACACTCTTAGTTCAACGAACGGACAGCAGAGCAGTTTGACGGAAACCTTTCTCCTGAGTTTTCGGTGAAGTCTTACTGCTGTTTGTTACATAGGCCGTTATTGGGCTGGAAATGCCTGTTTTGGGATTCCGCACAGAAAGGGTTTGCAAACTGCTGAATCCACACATGAGTTTAACTCTGAAAGTTCAATACACACATTGACAACCATTCAGTTAGATAGCTCCGTTTTGGTTTTAGGAGCAGATATTTCTCTGTACAGCCTATGGTCCCATTCACTCAGGGATATCCCAACGCAGCTCCTAGAAGAAACGGGTTTCTAACTGGCTGAGTCTAAATATAGTTTCAACTCCTTTAGGTGAACGAAAGCACAGCAGAGCAGTTTGAAGGAAACGTTTCTCGTGATTTTTTGACGTTGTCTTACTGCTGTTTCTTACATATGCCGGTAATGGCCTGGAAATGCCTGTTTTGGGATTCTGCACAGAAAGCGTTTGCAAACTGCTTAATCCACATATGAGTTTAACTCTGTACGTTGAATGCACACACTGACAACCATTCATTTAGATAGCTCCATTTTTGTCTTAGAAGCAGACATTTCTCTGTACAGCCTATGGTCCCATTCACTTGGGGACATCCCAACGCAGCTCCTAGAAAAATCGTGTTTCTAACTCGCTGAATCTAAACATAGATTCAACCCTCTTAGGTGAACAAATGCACAGCAGAGCAGTTTGACGGAATCGTTTGTCCTGAGTTTTCGACGAAGTCTTACTGCTGTTTCTTATATATGCCGGTATTGGGCTGGAAATGCCTGTTTTGGGATTCTGCACAGAAAGGGTTGGCAAACTGCTTAATACACACATGAGTTTACCTCTGTAGGTTGAATTCAGACATTGACAACCATTTACTTAGACAGATCCATTTTGGTTTTAGAAGCAGGTATTTCTCTGTACAGAATATGTTCCCATTCACTCGGGAATATCCCAACGCAGCTCTTAGAAGAAACGTGTTTCTAACTCGCTGAATCTAAACATACATTCAACTCTCTTAGGTGAACAAATGCACAGCAGAGCAGTTTGAAGGAAACGTTTCTCCTGAGTTTCAGACGAAGCCTTAAAGCTGTTTCTTCCATATACCGGTATTGGGCTGGAAATGCCTGTTTTGGGATTCTGCACAGAAAGTGTTTGCAAAGTGCTGAATACGCCCATGACTTTAACTCTGTAAGCTGAATGCACACATTGACAAACATTCTATTAGATAGCACGGTTTTGGTTTCAGAAGCAGATAATTCTGTACAGCCTATGGTCCCATTCACTCGGGAATATCCCAACGCAGCTCCTAGGGGAAACGTGTTTCTAATTCGCTGAATCTAAACATAGATTCAACTCCCTTAGTTGAACGAACACACAGCAGAGCAGTTTGAAGGAGACGTTTCTCCTGAGTTATAGATGAAGTCTTACTGCAGCTTCTTACATATGCTGGTATTGGGCTGGAAATTCCTGTATTATGCAAAGAACGTGTTTGCAAGCTGCTGAATCCATACATGAGTTTAACTCTGTAAGTAGAATGCACACGTTGACAACCATTTAGTTAGATAGCTCCGTTTTGGTGTTAGAAGCAGATATTTCTCTGTACAGCCTATGGTCCCATTCACTCGGGAATATCCCAACGCACCTGCTAGAAGAAACGTGTTTCTAATTCGCTGAATCTAAACGTAGATTCAACTCCCGTAGGTGAAAGAACGCACAGCAGAGCAGTTTCAAGGAAACGTCTCTCCTGAGTTTTAGACGAAGTCTTACTGCTGTTTCTTACATCTGCCGGTGTAGGGCTAGAAATGCCTCTTTTGGGATTCTGCACAGAAAGGGTTTGCAAACTGCTGAATCCACACATGAGTTTAACTCTGTCAGGTGAATGCGCACATTGACAACCATTCAGTTACATAGCTCCGTTTTGCTTTCAGAAGCAAACATTTCTCTGTACCGCCTGTGGTCCCATTCACTCGGGAATATACCAACACAGCTCCAAGAAGAAACGTGTTTCTAACTCGCTGAATCTAAACATAGATTCAACTCTCTTTGGTAAACGAACACACAGCAGAGCAATTTCAAGGAAACGTTTCTCTTGAGTTATAGATGACGTCTTAGTGCTGTTTCTTACATATGCCGGTGTAGGGCTAGAAATGCCTGATTTGGGATTCTGCAGAGAAAGGGTTTGCAAACTGCTGAATCCACAGGTGGGTTTAACTCTGTCAGTTGAATGCACACATTGACAACCATTCAGTTAGATAGCTCTGCTTTGGTTTTAGAAGCAGATATTTCTCTGTACATCCTATGGTCCCATTCACTGGGGGATAATCAAATGCAGCTCCTAGAAGAAACGTGTTTCTAACTCGCTGAATCTAAACATCGATGCAACTCTCTTAGTTGAAAGAATGCACAGCAGACCACTTTGAAAGAAACGTTTCCCCTGAGTTTTAGAGGAAGTCATACTGCTGTTTCCTACATATGCCTGTATTGGGCTGGAAAAGCCTGTTTTAGGATTCTGCACAGAAAGTGTTTGCAAACTCCTGAATCCACACATGAGTTTAACTCTGTAAGTAGAATGGACACATTGACAACCATTTAGTTGGATGGCTCCGTTTTGTTGTAAGAAGCAGATATTTCTCTGTACAGCCTATGGTCCCATTCACTCGGGAATATCCCAACGCAGCTCCTAGAAGAAACGTGTTTCTAACTCGCTGAAGCTAAACATGGATTCAACTCTCCTAGGTGAAGGAACGAACAGCAGAGCAGTTTGAAGGAAACGTTTCCCCTGAGTATTTGACGAAGTCTTACTGCTGTTTCTTCCATACGCCCGTTTGGGGCTGGAAAAGCCTATTTTGGGATTCTGCACAGAAAGGGTATGCAAATTGCTGAATCGACACGAGTTTATCTCTGTAAGATGAATGCACGAATTGAAAACCATTCAGTTACATCGTTCCGTTTTTTTATTTAGAAGCAGATGTTTCTCTGTACAGCCTATGGTAACATTCACTCGGGTATATACCAACACAGCTCCAAGAAGAAACGTGTTTCTAACTAGCTGAATCTAAACATAAGTTCAACACTCTTAGTTCAACGAATGGACAGCAGAGCAGTTTGACGGAAACCTTTCTCCTGAGTTTTCGGTGAAGTCTTACTGCTGTTTGTTACATAGGCCGTTATTGGGCTGGAAATGCCTGTTTTGGGATTCCGCACAGAAAGGGTTTGCAAACTGCTGAATCCACACATGAGTTTAACTCTGAAAGTTCAATACACACATTGACAACCATTCAGTTAGATAGCTCCGTTTTGGTTTTAGGAGCAGATATTTCTCTGTACAGCCTATGGTCCCATTCACTCAGGGATATCCCAACGCAGCTCCTAGAAGAAACGGGTTTCTAACTGGCTGAGTCTAAATATAGTTTCAACTCCTTTAGGTGAACGAAAGCACAGCAGAGCAGTTTGAAGGAAACGTTTCTCGTGATTTTTTGACGTTGTCTTACGGCTGTTTCTTACATATGCCGGTAATGGCCTGGAAATGCCTGTTTTGGGATTCTGCACAGAAAGCGTTTGCAAACTGCTTAATCCACATATGAGTTTAACTCTGTACGTTGAATGCACACACTGACAACCATTCATTTAGATAGCTCCATTTTTGTTTTAGAAGCAGACATTTCTCTGTACAGCCTATGGTCCCATTCACTTGGGGACATCCCAACGCAGCTCCTAGAAAAATCGTGTTTCTAACTCGCTGAATCTAAACATAGATTCAACCCTCTTAGGTGAACAAATGCACAGCAGAGCAGTTTGACGGAATCGTTTGTCCTGAGTTTTCGACGAAGTCTTACTGCTGTTTCTTATATATGCCGGTATTGGGCTGGAAATGCCTGTTTTGGGATTCTGCACAGAAAGGGTTGGCAAACTGCTTAATACACACATGAGTTTACCTCTGTAGGTTGAATTCAGACATTGACAACCATTTACTTAGACAGATCCATTTTGGTTTTAGAAGCAGGTATTTCTCTGTACAGAATATGTTCCCATTCACTCGGGAATATCCCAACGCAGCTCTTAGAAGAAACGTGTTTCTAACTCGCTGAATCTAAACATACATTCAACTCTCTTAGGTGAACAAATGCACAGCAGAGCAGTTTGAAGGAAACGTTTCTCCTGAGTTTCAGACGAAGCCTTAAAGCTGTTTCTTCCATATACCGGTATTGGGCTGGAAATGCCTGTTTTGGGATTCTGCACAGAAAGTGTTTGCAAAGTGCTGAATACGCCCATGACTTTAACTCTGTAAGCTGAATGCACACATTGACAAACATTCTATTAGATAGCACGGTTTTGGTTTCAGAAGCAGATAATTCTGTACAGCCTATGGTCCCATTCACTCGGGAATATCCCAACGCAGCTCCTAGGGGAAACGTGTTTCTAATTCGCTGAATCTAAACATAGATTCAACTCCCTTAGTTGAACGAACACACAGCAGAGCAGTTTGAAGGAGACGTTTCTCCTGAGTTATAGATGAAGTCTTACTGCAGCTTCTTACATATGCTGGTATTGGGCTGGAAATTCCTGTATTATGCAAAGAACGTGTTTGCAAGCTGCTGAATCCATACATGAGTTTAACTCTGTAAGTAGAATGCACACGTTGACAACCATTTAGTTAGATAGCTCCGTTTTGGTGTTAGAAGCAGCTATTTCTCTGTACAGCCTATGGTCCCATTCACTCGGGAATATCCCAACGCACCTGCTAGAAGAAACGTGTTTCTAATTCGCTGAATCTAAACGTAGATTCAACTCCCGTAGGTGAAAGAACGCACAGCAGAGCAGTTTCAAGGAAACGTCTCTCCTGAGTTTTAGACGAAGTCTTACTGCTGTTTCTTACATCTGCCGGTGTAGGGCTAGAAATGCCTCTTTTGGGATTCTGCACAGAAAGGGTTTGCAAACTGCTGAATCCACACATGAGTTTAACTCTGTCAGGTGAATGCGCACATTGACAACCATTCAGTTACATAGCTCCGTTTTGCTTTCAGAAGCAAACATTTCTCTGTACCGCCTGTGGTCCCGTTCACTCGGGAATATACCAACACAGCTCCAAGAAGAAACGTGTTTCTAACTCGCTGAATCTAAACATAGATTCAACTCTCTTTGGTAAACGAACACACAGCAGAGCAATTTCAAGGAAACGTTTCTCTTGAGTTATAGATGACGTCTTAGTGCTGTTTCTTACATATGCCGGTATAGGGCTAGAAATGCCTGATTTGGGATTCTGCAGAGAAAGGGTTTGCAAACTGCTGAATCCACAGGTGGGTTTAACTCTGTCAGTTGAATGCACACATTGACAACCATTCAGTTAGATAGCTCTGCTTTGGTTTTAGAAGCAGATATTTCTCTGTACATCCTATGGTCCCATTCACTGGGGGATAATCAAATGCAGCTCCTAGAAGAAACGTGTTTCTAACTCGCTGAATCTAAACATCGATGCAACTCTCTTAGTTGAAAGAATGCACAGCAGACCAGTTTGAAAGAAACGTTTCCCCTGAGTTTTAGAGGAAGTCATACTGCTGTTTCCTACATATGCCTGTATTGGGCTGGAAAAGCCTGTTTTAGGATTCTGCACAGAAAGTGTTTGCAAACTCCTGAATCCACACATGAGTTTAACTCTGTAAGTAGAATGGACACATTGACAACCATTTAGTTGGATGGCTCCGTTTTGTTGTAAGAAGCAGATATTTCTCTGTACAGCCTATGGTCCCATTCACTCGGGAATATCCCAACGCAGCTCCTAGAAGAAACGTGTTTCTAACTCGCTGAAGCTAAACATGGATTCAACTCTCCTAGGTGAAGGAACGAACAGCAGAGCAGTTTGAAGGAAACGTTTCCCCTGAGTATTTGACGAAGTCTTACTGCTGTTTCTTCCATACGCCCGTTTGGGGCTGGAAAAGCCTATTTTGGGATTCTGCACAGAAAGGGTATGCAAATTGCTGAATCGACACGAGTTTATCTCTGTAAGATGAATGCACGAATTGAAAACCATTCAGTTACATCGTTCCGTTTTTTTATTTAGAAGCAGATGTTTCTCTGTACAGCCTATGGTAACATTCACTCGGGTATATACCAACACAGCTCCAAGAAGAAACGTGTTTCTAACTAGCTGAATCTAAACATAAGTTCAACACTCTTAGTTCAACGAACGGACAGCAGAGCAGTTTGACGGAAACCTTTCTCCTGAGTTTTCGGTGAAGTCTTACTGCTGTTTGTTACATAGGCCGTTATTGGGCTGGAAATGCCTGTTTTGGGATTCCGCACAGAAAGGGTTTGCAAACTGCTGAATCCACACATGAGTTTAACTCTGAAAGTTCAATACACACATTGACAACCATTCAGTTAGATAGCTCCGTTTTGGTTTTAGGAGCAGATATTTCTCTGTACAGCCTATGGTCCCATTCACTCAGGGATATCCCAACGCAGCTCCTAGAAGAAACGGGTTTCTAACTGGCTGAGTCTAAATATAGTTTCAACTCCTTTAGGTGAACGAAAGCACAGCAGAGCAGTTTGAAGGAAACGTTTCTCGTGATTTTTTGACGTTGTCTTACGGCTGTTTCTTACATATGCCGGTAATGGCCTGGAAATGCCTGTTTTGGGATTCTGCACAGAAAGCGTTTGCAAACTGCTTAATCCACATATGAGTTTAACTCTGTACGTTGAATGCACACACTGACAACCATTCATTTAGATAGCTCCATTTTTGTCTTAGAAGCAGACATTTCTCTGTACAGCCTATGGTCCCATTCACTTGGGGACATCCCAACGCAGCTCCTAGAAAAATCGTGTTTCTAACTCGCTGAATCTAAACATAGATTCAACCCTCTTAGGTGAACAAATGCACAGCAGAGCAGTTTGACGGAATCATTTGTCCTGAGTTTTCGACGAAGTCTTACTGCTGTTTCTTATATATGCCGGTATTGGGCTGGAAATGCCTGTTTTGGGATTCTGCACAGAAAGGGTTGGCAAACTGCTTAATACACACATGAGTTTACCTCTGTAGGTTGAATTCAGACATTGACAACCATTTACTTAGACAGATCCATTTTGGTTTTAGAAGCAGGTATTTCTCTGTACAGAATATGTTCCCATTCACTCGGGAATATCCCAACGCAGCTCTTAGAAGAAACGTGTTTCTAACTCGCTGAATCTAAACATACATTCAACTCTCTTAGGTGAACAAATGCACAGCAGAGCAGTTTGAAGGAAACGTTTCTCCTGAGTTTCAGACGAAGCCTTAAAGCTGTTTCTTCCATATGCCGGTATTGGGCTGGAAATGCCTGTTTTGGGATTCTGCACAGAAAGTGTTTGCAAAGTGCTGAATACGCCCATGACTTTAACTCTGTAAGCTGAATGCACACATTGACAAACATTCTATTAGATAGCACGGTTTTGGTTTCAGAAGCAGATAATTCTGTACAGCCTATGGTCCCATTCACTCGGGAATATCCCAACGCAGCTCCTAGGGGAAACGTGTTTCTAATTCGCTGAATCTAAACATAGATTCAACTCCCTTAGTTGAACGAACACACAGCAGAGCAGTTTGAAGGAGACGTTTCTCCTGAGTTATAGATGAAGTCTTACTGCAGCTTCTTACATATGCTGGTATTGGGCTGGAAATTCCTGTATTATGCAAAGAACGTGTTTGCAAGCAGCTGAATCCATACATGAGTTTAACTCTGTAAGTAGAATGCACACGTTGACAACCATTTAGTTAGATAGCTCCGTTTTGGTGTTAGAAGCAGATATTTCTCTGTACAGCCTATGGTCCCATTCACTCGGGAATATCCCAACGCACCTGCTAGAAGAAACGTGTTTCTAATTCGCTGAATCTAAACGTAGATTCAACTCCCGTAGGTGAAAGAACGCACAGCAGAGCAGTTTCAAGGAAACGTCTCTCCTGAGTTTTAGACGAAGTCTTACTGCTGTTTCTTACATCTGCCGGTGTAGGGCTAGAAATGCCTCTTTTGGGATTCTGCACAGAAAGGGTTTGCAAACTGCTGAATCCACACATGAGTTTAACTCTGTCAGGTGAATGCGCACATTGACAACCATTCAGTTACATAGCTCCGTTTTGCTTTCAGAAGCAAACATTTCTCTGTACCGCCTGTGGTCCCATTCACTCGGGAATATACCAACACAGCTCCAAGAAGAAACGTGTTTCTAACTCGCTGAATCTAAACATAGATTCAACTCTCTTTGGTAAACGAACACACAGCAGAGCAATTTCAAGGAAACGTTTCTCTTGAGTTATAGATGACGTCTTAGTGCTGTTTCTTACATATGCCAGTGTAGGGCTAGAAATGCCTGATTTGGGATTCTGCAGAGAAAGGGTTTGCAAACTGCTGAATCCACAGGTGGGTTTAACTCTGTCAGTTGAATGCACACATTGACAACCATTCAGTTAGATAGCTCTGCTTTGGTTTTAGAAGCAGATATTTCTCTGTACATCCTATGGTCCCATTCACTGGGGGATAATCAAATGCAGCTCCTAGAAGAAATGTGTTTCTAACTCGCTGAATCTAAACATCGATGCAACTCTCTTAGTTGAAAGAATGCACAGCAGACCAGTTTGAAAGAAACGTTTCCCCTGAGTTTTAGAGGAAGTCATACTGCTGTTTCCTACATATGCCTGTATTGGACTGGAAAGGCCTGTTTTAGGATTCTGCACAGAAAGTGTTTGCAAACTCCTGAATCCACACATGAGTTTAACTCTGTAAGTAGAATGGACACATTGACAACCATTTAGTTGGATGGCTCCGTTTTGTTGTAAGAAACAGATATTTCTCTGTACAGCCTATGGTCCCATTCACTCGGGAATATCCCAACGCAGCTCCTAGAAGAAACGTGTTTCTAACTCGCTGAAGCTAAACATGGATTCAACTCTCCTAGGTGAAGGAACGAACAGCAGAGCAGTTTGAAGGAAACGTTTCCCCTGAGTATTTGACGAAGTCTTACTGCTGTTTCTTCCATACGCCCGTTTGGGGCTGGAAAAGCCTATTTTGGGATTCTGCACAGAAAGGGTATGCAAATTGCTGAATCGACACGAGTTTATCTCTGTAAGATGAATGCACGAATTGAAAACCATTCAGTTACATCGTTCCGTTTTTTTATTTAGAAGCAGATGTTTCTCTGTACAGCCTATGGTAACATTCACTCGGGTATATACCAACACAGCTCCAAGAAGAAACGTGTTTCTAACTAGCTGAATCTAAACATAAGTTCAACACTCTTAGTTCAACGAACGGACAGCAGAGCAGTTTGACGGAAACCTTTCTCCTGAGTTTTCGGTGAAGTCTTACTGCTGTTTGTTACATAGGCCGTTATTGGGCTGGAAATGCCTGTTTTGGGATTCCGCACAGAAAGGGTTTGCAAACTGCTGAATCCACACATGAGTTTAACTCTGAAAGTTCAATACACACATTGACAACCATTCAGTTAGATAGCTCCGTTTTGGTTTTAGGAGCAGATATTTCTCTGTACAGCCTATGGTCCCATTCACTCAGGGATATCCCAACGCAGCTCCTAGAAGAAACGGGTTTCTAACTGGCTGAGTCTAAATATAGTTTCAACTCCTTTAGGTGAACGAAAGCACAGCAGAGCGGTTTGAAGGAAACGTTTCTCGTGATTTTTTGACGTTGTCTTACGGCTGTTTCTTACATATGCCGGTAATGGCCTGGAAATGCCTGTTTTGGGATTCTGCACAGAAAGCGTTTGCAAACTGCTTAATCCACATATGAGTTTAACTCTGTACGTTGAATGCACACACTGACAACCATTCATTTAGATAGCTCCATTTTTGTTTTAGAAGCAGACATTTCTCTGTACAGCCTATGGTCCCATTCACTTGGGGACATCCCAACGCAGCTCCTAGAAAAATCGTGTTTCTAACCCGCTGAATCTAAACATAGATTCAACCCTCTTAGGTGAACAAATGCACAGCAGAGCAGTTTGACGGAATCGTTTGTCCTGAGTTTTCGACGAAGTCTTACTGCTGTTTCTTATATATGCCGGTATTGGGCTGGAAATGCCTGTTTTGGGATTCTGCACAGAAAGGGTTGGCAAACTGCTTAATACACACATGAGTTTACCTCTGTAGGTTGAATTCAGACATTGACAACCATTTACTTAGACAGATCCATTTTGGTTTTAGAAGCAGGTATTTCTCTGTACAGAATATGTTCCCATTCACTCGGGAATATCCCAACGCAGCTCTTAGAAGAAACGTGTTTCTAACTCGCTGAATCTAAACATACATTCAACTCTCTTAGGTGAACAAATGCACAGCAGAGCAGTTTGAAGGAAACGTTTCTCCTGAGTTTCAGACGAAGCCTTAAAGCTGTTTCTTCCATATACCTGTATTGGGCTGGAAATGCCTGTTTTGGGATTCTGCACAGAAAGTGTTTGCAAAGTGCTGAATACGCCCATGACTTTAACTCTGTAAGCTGAATGCACACATTGACAAACATTCTATTAGATAGCACGGTTTTGGTTTCAGAAGCAGATATTTCTGTACAGCCTATGGTCCCATTCACTCGGGAATATCCCAACGCAGCTCCTAGGAGAAACGTGTTTCTAATTCGCTGAATCTAAACATAGATTCAATTCCCTTAGTTGAATGAACACACAGCAGAGCAGTTTGAAGGAGACGTTTCTCCTGAGTTATAGATGAAGTCTTACTGCAGTTTCTTACATATGCTGGTATTGGGCTGGAAATTCCTGTATTATGCAAAGAACGTGTTTGCAAGCTGCTGAATCCATACATGAGTTTAACTCTGTAAGTAGAATGCACACGTTGACAACCATTCAGTTAGATAGCTCCGTTTTGGTTTTAGAAGGAGATATTTCTCTCAACAGCCTATGGTCACATACACTCCGGAATATCCCAATGCAGCTCCTAGAAGAAACGTGTTTCTAACTCACCGAATCTAAACAGAATCAGCTCTCTTAGGCGAATGAACGCACAGCAGAGCAGTTTGAAGGAAGCGTTTCTCCCCAGTTTTAGATAAAGTCTTACTGCAGTTTCTTACATATGCCGGCATTGGGCTGGAAATTCCTCTTTTGGGATTGTGCAAAGAAACGGTTTGCAAACTTTGGAATCCACACATGAGTTTAACTCTGTATGTAGAATGCACACATTGACAACCATTCAGTTAGATATCTCCATTATGGAGTTAGAAGTCGATATTTTTTGCACAGCCTATAGTTCCATTCACTCGGGAATATCCCAGTGCAGCTCCTAGAAGAAACTTGTTTCTAACTCGCTGAATCTAAACATAGATTCAACTCTCTTAGGTGAAAAAAAGTACAGCAGAGCAGTTTGAAGGAAACGTTTCTCCTGAGTTTTAGATGAAGTCTTACTGCTCTTTGTTACATATGCCGGTATAGGGCAAGAAATGCCTGTTTTGGGAATCTGCACAGAAAGGGTTTGCAAACTGCTAAATCCACACATGAGTTTCACTTTGTATGTTGAATGCACACATTGACAACCATTCAGTTAGATAGCTGCGTTTTGGCTTTAGAAGCGAATATTTCTCTGTACAGCCTATGGTAACATTCTCTCGGGAATATCCTAACGCAGCTCCAAGAAGAAACGTGTTTCTAACTCGCTGAATCTAAACATAGATTCAACTCTCTTAGGTGAAGGAACGAACAGCAGAGCAGTTTGAAGGAAACGTTTCCCCTGAGTTTTTGACGAAATCTTAATGCTGTTTCTTCCATATGCCCGTTTTGGGCTGGAAAAGCCTATTTTGGGATTCTGCACAGAAAGGGTATGCAAATTGCTGAATCGACACGAGTTTATCTCTGTAAGATGAATGCACGAATTGAAAACCATTCAGTTACATAGTTCCGTTTTGGATTTAGAAGCAGATATTTCTCTGTACAGCCTATGGTAACATTCACTCGGGTATATCCCAACACAGCTCCTAGAAGAAACGTGTTTCTAACTCACTGAATCTAAACATAAGTTCAGCTCTCTTAGTTCAACGAACGCACAGCAGAGCACTTTGAAGGAAACCTTTCTCCTGAGTTTTAGGTGAAGTCTTACTGCTGTTTCTTACATAGGCCGTTATTGGGCTGGAAATGCCTGTTTTGGGATTCTGCACAGAAAGGGTTTGCAAACTGCTGAATCCACACATGAGTTTAACTCTGTAAATTGTTTGCACGCATTAACAACCATTCAGTTAGATAGCTCCATTTTGGTTTTAGAAGCAGATATTTCTCTGTACAGCCTATGGTCACATTCACTCGGGAATATCCCAACGCATCTCATAGAAGAAACGTGTTTCTAACTCGCTGAATGTAAACATAGATTCAACTCTCTTAGGTGAACGAATGCACAGCAGAGCAATTTGAAGGATACGTTTCTCCTGAGTTGTAAATGAAGTCTTAGTGCTGTTTCTTCCATGTGCCAGTATTGGTCTGGAAATGGCTATTTAGCGATTCTTCACAGAAAGGGTTTGCAAACTGCTGAATCCACACTTGAGTTTAACACTGTCAGTTGAATGCACACATTGACAACCATTCAGTTAGATAGCTCAGTTTTGGTTTTAGAAGCAGATATTTCCCTGTACAGCCGATGGTCGCATTCACTCGGGAATATCCTAACGCAGCACCTCGCAGAAACGTGTTTCTACCTTACTGTATCTAAAAACAGATTCAACTCTCTTACCTGAACGAACGAACAGAAGAGCAGTTTGAAGGAAACGTTTCTCCTGAGTTTTAGATGAAGTCTTACTGCGGTTTCTTACATATGCCGGTATTGGGCTGGAAATGCCTGTTTTGTGACTTTGCACAGAAAGGTTTTACAAACTAGTGAATCCACACATGAGTTTAGCTCTGTAAGTTGAAGGCACACATTGTCAACCATTCAGTAAGATAGCTCCTTTTTGTTTTAGAGGCAGATATTTCCCTGTGCAGCCTATGGTCCCATTCACTCGGGAATATCCTAACGTACCTCCCAGAAAATACGTGTTTCTAACTCGCTGAGTCTAAACATAGATTCAACTCGCTTACGTGAACGAACGCACAGCAGAGCAGTTTGAAGTTAACCTTTCTCCTGAGTTTTATATGATGTCTTACTGCTATTTCTTACATATGCCGGTATTGGGCGGGAAATGCCTGTTTTGTGATTCTGCATAGAAGGGTTTGCAAACTGCTGAATCCACACATGAGTTTCACTCTGTAAGTTGAATGCACGCTCTGAAAACCATTCAGTTAGATATCTCTGTTTTGATTTTAGAAGCAGATATTTATCTGTACAGCCTATGGTCCCATTCACTCGGGAATATCCCAACACAGCTCCTAGAAGAAACGTGTTTCTAACTCGCTGAATCTAAACATGGACACAACTTCCTTACATGAACGAACGCACAGAAGATCAGTTTGAAGGCAACGTTTCTCCTGCGTTTTAGACGAAGTCTTACTGCTGTTTCTTCCATATTCCGGTATTGGGCTGGAAATTCCTCTTTTCTGATTCTGCACAGAAAGGGTTGGCAAACTGCTGAATCCACACATGAGTTTAACTCTGTAAGTTGAATGCACATATTGGCAACCATTCAGTTAGATGGCTCACTTTTGGTTTTAGAAGCAGATATTTCTCTGTACAGACTGTGGTCCCATTCACTCAGGAATATCCCAACGCAGCTCCCAGAAGAAACGTGTTTCTAACTCTCTGAATCTAAACGTAGATTCAACTGTCTTAGGTGAACAAAGGCACAGCAAAACAGTTTGATGAAAACGTTTCTCCTGAATTTTAGACGAATTCTTACTGCTGTTTCTTATATATGCCAGTATTGGGATGGAAAATCCTGTTTTGGTATTCTGCACAGAAAGTGTTTGGAAACTGCTGAATACACACATGAGTTTACCTCTCTAAGATGAATGCACACTTTGACAACCATTCATTTAGATAGCTCCGTTTTGGTTTTAGAAGCAGAAATTTCTCTGTTCTGCCTAAGGTCCCATTCACTCAGGAATATCTCAACACAGCTCCTAGAAGAAACCTTGTTCTAACTCGCTGAATCTAAACATAGATTCAACTCTCTTAGGTGAACGGACGCAGAGCAGAGCAGTTTAAAGGAAACGTTCTTCCTGAGTTTCAGACAAAGTCTTACTGCTGTTTCTTACATATGCCGGTATTGGGCTGGAAATGCCTATTTTGAGATTCTGCCCAGAAGGAGTTTGCAAACTGCTGAATCCACATATGAGTTTAACTCTGTCAGTTGAATGCCCACATGGACAACCATTCAGTTAGACAGCTCCGTTTGGTTTTAGAAGCAAATATTTCTCTGTACAACCTATGGTCCCATTCACTCGGGAATATCCCAATGCAGCTCCTAGAAGAAACATGTTTCTAACTCGCTGAGTCTAAACATAGATTCAACTCTCTTAGGTGAACGAACGCACAGCAGAGCAGTTTGAAGGAAACGTTTCTCCTGAGTTTTAAATGAAGTCTTACTGCTGTTTCTTCCATCTGCCGGTATTGGGTTGGAAATGGCTATTTAGGGATTCTTCACAGAAAGTGTTTGCAAACTGCTGAATCCACACATGAGTTTTACTCTGTCAGTTGAATGCACACATTGACAACCATTCAGTTAGATAGCTCCGTTTTGGTTTTAGAAGCAGATATTTCCCTGTTCAGCCTATGGTCCCATTCACTCGGGAATATCCTAAAGCAGCACCTCGAAGAAACGTGTTTCTACCTTACTGTATCTAAACACAGATTCAACTCTCTTACCTGAACGAACGAACAGAAGAGCAATTTGAAGGAAACGTTTCTCTTGAGTTTCAGACGAAGTCTTACTGCAGTTTCTTACATATGCCGGTATTGGGCTGGAAATGCCTGTTTTGGGATTTTGCACAGAAAGGTTTTGCACACTGCTGAATCCACACATGAGTTTAGCTCTGTAAGTTGAATGCACACATTGACAACCATTCAGTAAGATAGCTACGTTTTCGTTTTAGAGGCAGATATTTCCCTGTACAGCCTATGTTCCCATTCACTCGGGAATATCCTAACGCATATCCTAGAAGAAACGTGTTTCTAACTCCCTGGTCTAAACATAGATTCAACTCGCTTACTTGAACGGATGCACAGTGGAGCAGTTTGAAGTTAACCTTTCTCCTGAGTTTTATATGAAGTCTTACTGCTGTTTCTTACATATGCCAGTATTGGGCTGGAAGTGCCTGTTTTGTGATTCTGCACAGCAAGCGTTTGCAAACTGCTGAATCCACACATGAGTTTCACTCTGTAAGTTGAATGCACGCATTGACAACCATTCAGTTAGATAGCTCCATTTTGGTTTTAGAAGCAGATATTTATCTGTACAGCCTATGGTCCCATTCACTCGGGAATATCCCAACGCAACTCCTACAAGAAACGTGTTTCTAACTCGCTGAATGTAAACATGGATACAACTTCCTTACGTCAATGAACGCACAGAAGAGCAGTTTGAAGGAAACGTTTCTCCTGAGTTTTACACGAAGTCTTACTGCTGTTTCTAACATATGCCGGTATTGTTCTTGAAATGCCTGTTTTGGGATTCTGCACAGAATGGGTTTCCAAAATCCTGAATGCACAAATTAGTTTGACTCTGTATGTTAAATGCACAAATTGACAACCATTCAGTTACATAGCTCCATTTGGGTTTTTGAAGCAGATATTTCTCTGTACAGCCTACGGTCCCATTCACTCGCAAATTTCCCAACGCAGCTCCTTGAAGAAATGTGTTTCTGACTCCCTGAACCTAAACATAGATTCAACTCTCTTAGGTGAACGAATGCACAGCAGAGCAGTTTCAAGGAAACGTTTCTACTATTGGTCGAAGTCTTACTGCTTTTTCTTAAATATGCCTGTACTGGGCTGGAAATGCCTGTTTTCGGATTCTGCACAGAAAGTGTTTGGAAACTGCTGAATACACACATCAGTTTATCTCTCTAAGTTGAATGCATACATTAGCAACCATTCTGTTAGAAAGTTCCGTTTTGGTTTTAGAAGCAGATATTTCTCTGTTCAGCCTATGGTCCCATTCACTCGAAAATATCCCAATGCAGCTCCTGGAAGAAATGTGTTTCTAACTCGCTGAATCTAAACATAGATTCAACTCTCTTTGGTGAACGAATGCACAGCAGAGCAGTTTGAAGGAAACGTTTCTCCTGAGTTTTATTAGAAGTCTTACTGCTGTTTCTCACATATGCTGGTATTGGCCTGGAAATGCCTGTTTTAGGATTCTTCACAGAAAGGGTTTGCAAACTGCTGAATCCACACGAGTTTAACTCTGTAAGTTGAATGCATACATTTACAACCATTCAAGTAGATACCTCCGTTTTGGTTTTAGAAGCAGGTATTTCTCTGTAAAGCCTATGGTCCTATTCACTCAGGAATATTCCAGCGCAGCTCGTAGAAGAAACATGTTTCTAACATGCTGAGTCTAAACATAGGTTAAACTCTCTTAGGTGAACTGACGCACAGCAGAGCAGTTTGAAGGAAAACTTTCTCCTGAGTTTTATAAGAAGTCTTGCTGCTGTTTCTTACATATGCCGGTACTGGGCTAGAAATGCATGTTTTGGGATTCTGCACAGAAAGGGGTTGCAAACTGCAGAATCCACACATTACTTTAACACTGTAATTTGAATGCACACTTTGACAACCATTCAGTTAGATAGCTCCCTTTTGCTTTTAGAAGCAGATATTTCTCTGTACAGCCTATGGTCCCATTCACTCGGGAATATCCCAACGGAGCTCCTAGAAGAAACGTGTTTCTAGCTCACTGAATCTAAACCTAGATTCAACTCTCTTAGGTGAACGGATGCAGAGCAGAGCAGTTTGAAGGAAACGTTCCTCCTGAGTTTCAGACAAAGTCTTACTGCTGTTTCTTACATATGCCGGTATTGGGCTGGAAATGCCTATTTTGAGATTCTGCCCAGAAGGAGTTTGCAAACTGCTGAAACCACACATTAGTTTAACTCTGTATGTTGAATGCACACATTGGCAACCATTCAGTTAGATACCTCTGTTTTGGTTTTAGAAGCAGATATTTCTCTGTACAGCCTGTGGTCCCATTCACGTGGGAAAATCCCAACGCAGCTTCTAGAAGAAACGAGTTTCTAACTCGCTGAATCTAAACCTAGGTTCAACTCTCTTAGGTGAACGAATACACAGCAAAGAAGTTTGAAGGAAACGTTTCTCCTGAGTTTTAGACGATGTCTTATTTCTCTTTCTTACATATGCCGGTATTGGGCTGGAAATGTCTGTTTTGGGATTCTGCACAGAAAGGCTTTGCAAACTGCTGAATCCACACATGAGTTTAACTCTGTCAGTTGAATGCACACATTGACAACCATTCAGTTAGATAGCTCCGTTTTGGTTTTAGAAGCAGATATTTCTCTGTACAGCCTATGGTCCCATTCACTCGGGAATATCCCAACGCAGCCCCTAGAAGAAACGTGTTTCTTACTCGCTGAATCTAAACATAGGTTCAACTCTCTTAGGTGAACGAACTCAGCAGAGCAGTTTCAAATAACCTTTTTTTCCTGTGTTTTGCACGAAGTCTTACTGCTGTTTCTTACATATGCCGTTATTGGTCTGGAAATTCTTGTTTTGAGATTCTGCACAGAAAGTGTTTCCAAACTGCTGAATTTACATATGAGTTCAACTCTGTAAGTTGAATGCATACATTGACAATTATTCAGTTAGATAGCTCCGTTTTGGTTTAAGAAGCTGATATTTCTGTGTACAGCCTGTAGTCTCATTCACTCTCAAATATCTCTACACAGCTCCTAGAAGAAACATGTTTCTAACTCGCAGAATCTAATCATGGATTCAACTCTCTTAGATTAACGAACACACAAGAGAGCAATTTGGAAGAAACGTTTCTCCTGAGTTTTAGATGAAGTCTTACTGCTGTTTCTTACCTTTGCCGGTATTGGGCTGGAAATGACTGTTTTTAGATTTTGCACAGAAAGGGTTTCCAAACTGTTGAATCCACACATGAGTTTTAATCTGTAAGTTGAATGCCTATATTGACAATTATTCAGTTAGATAGCTCCGTTTTCGTTTTAGAAGGAGATATTTCTCTTTACAGCATATAGTCCCATTCACTCTGGAATATCCCAATGCAGCTCCTAGAAGACCCGTGTTTCTAACTCGCTGAATCAAAACATAGATTCAAGTCCCTTAGGTGAACAAAAACACAGCAGACCAGTTGAAAAGAAACGTTTCTCCTGACTTTTAGATGCAGTCTTACTGCTCTTTCTTATATGCTGGTATTAGGCTGGAAATGCCTGTTTTGAGATTCTGCACAGAAAGGATTTCCAAACTGCTGAATCCATACATGAATTTAACTCTGTAAGATGAATGTATACATTGACAACCATTCTGTTAGATAGCTCTGTTTTGGTTGTATTGGGATCACTCCACCAGCATAAAGACCCCTCCGTGTCTCTGCCATTACGGTGTTAGAGCCCAGACATATTCTCCCCCTGCTGAGGGCAGTCCAGCTGAGGAAAAAGAAGGAAGTGATAGAAGTCTGCGTTTGCAGAAGCCCTATTCCACTGCAATGGCTTTGGCAGTTTTGTGATTCCTGGCAATTGCCATTTGCAGGTTTTCCCAGTCAGATCTCCTGCCATTATCCAGCTGAAAAGATTTTACATTTTTATTCTCAATGTTCTCTCATTTTCCCTCAAAATTGTTTTAAAGCTCCTTTGCCTTCAGCACCTCTAGCCTTCACCGATGGGTCTTTTACAGGTCTCACTGCTGGCACCATTAATCAACAACCCTTTTCTTTTCAGACTAATGAAGTATCTGCCCAACGTGTGGAATTACTTGCAGTTCAACATGTTCTTAACAATTGGGATGTGCCTTTGAATTTATATTCTGACAGCCAATATGTAGTTAATTTAGTTCAGCACCTTGAAACTGCTCCCCTTTCTCTTTCAGATTCTTCCTCCATAATTCATCTTCTTCTTCCTCTACAGCATGCCATCTGGCAATGCCTTTCTCCATTTTTTATAGGACACATTAGAGCCCACTCTTCCCTTCCAGGACCGCTGGCCAAAGGCAACTCCTTTGCTGACCAACTAACCCAACAAGTTTTCCCTGTCTTAACATCTATTCAGCGTGCTCAGTCCTCTCATGCTATTCATCATCAAAATGCTCGTAGCCTCAGGTGACAGTTTAAGATTACCAGAGAACAAGCTCGGCACATAGTTAAATCTTGTGCGGCTTGTGCTCCGCATTTGCCTGTTACCCATCACTTAGGAATTAACCCTCGAGGTCTCTTGCCTGCTCATATTTCTTAAATGGATGTCACGCATTTTCTTCCTTTCAATAAATTACAATATGTTCATGTTACCATTGACACTTATTCCCGTTTTGCAGTTGCCTGTGCACATACTGGTGAAGATGTTAAAGATGTTGTTCCTCACTGCTTGCGAGTATTTTCTGTTCTAAGTGTTCCTAATATTTTGAAGATGGACAATGGACCAGCTTACACCAGCAAGACTTTTGCTTCCTTTTGTTCTCAGTTTCAAATCTCTCATCACACAGGCATTCCTTACAATCCCCAGGGTCAAGGAATTGTAGAACATTTTCATTCCATTTTGAAAACTCTCTTACAGAAACTACATCATGAACCTTCCTTTCTGACTGAGTCACCTCATAATTGGTTAAATCATGCCCTTTATGTTCTTAACTTTTTAACTTTAGATACTGATGGCCGTTCCTCTGCTGATCACTTTTGGCATCCACAGCACAAACCTACACCAGAGGTTTTGTGGAAAGATTCTCTTTCTAACCAGTGGCATGGCCCTGATCCAGTCCTCATATGGTGATGAGGACATGTCTGCGTTTTTCCCAGTCTGCCAACTCTCCTGTTTGGGTGCCTGAAAGACTGGTCAAGCATGCCCCCTTGCAATCCGGTCAACAGGCTCATTCCCCGGTTTCATTGTCTTCATGTGATGCCACACCAGCTGCGCAGATGCCATCCTCGCTGCCACTCTCTGTCCCTGATGACTCCACACGGTGTACCCCTTCCAACATGGGCCCAGATCCGATGAAGCCTCTCGACTAATTATGGAAAATGGACAATCTCCTACCCCTTCCACTTTATTTCTTGACATGATTGCTATTTTATCACGTCAAGCCAATACTCAAGCTCAGGCTCAACCATTGCCTGATTCTCAGGTTCTTTGGGCCTATGTCCCCGATCCCCCAGTCCTTCATCCTGTCACCTGGAATGATCCTTCATTTCCTGTCTATCTTAGTGATACTTCTGTCCTCGGTTTCCCTTCCTCTGCTCATATTACACCTCAATCTGCAACTTACTCTTATACGGCTCAAGCTGCTAGTCCTCCCATGTGTTTTCATGCCCCTGCCTTTTCAGATTCTCTTCCATCCACTTCTTTGCCTGTTACCCCTTTCAAACCCTCCCCTTACTGCTTTGATTTGGCTTTAAAACAGCTTTCTACCTATGAAGGACCTTCTAATTTATTCCCTGGTGAAACTTCCTGTTTTTCTGAAGACTGATCCTTGATTTACTATGGTATCAAGGAATCATGGAATCTTACTTCTCCTGATTTCCCTGATAAGGACAGACACTGCCATTGCCCTACTAACTATTCTTTTGATCCTTCCCATCCCTGGTGTACTTGTTTTACCAAGCATCAGGCTCTACAATATACTTTGCCTTCTGGCTTTACTTTGTATGACTGGTCTACCCACATTCCTCTTAGTAATTCTGCCTCTCATTATCAAGTTCCCGGAGGGTGGAGCACTCCCCTTGTCTCCACTCCCTCTGGCCGCCTGTTTCCCTCCCTATGGTGACTTTTTACTGCCTTGGTACCTACTTATCACACAGTTGGTTCCCGCAGCCCTGCCTTCACTTCTTCCTCCCCTTCTTATCACTATGTCAAAGCCTGTGTTGCCGCCCAATATGCTCTTTTGTATGGCTCTATTAATATTACTTATACCTCTGGACAATATTTTGTTTCTTGCTCCTCCTGTACACTTACCAATTGTTTGGATTCTTCTGCCTTTCCCACCCCCACCATCCTCGTGGTTCACCAACCACCATATGTTATGCTTCCCGTTAATATTTCTGGTCCCTGGTATGATGAGCATAGCCTGCAGAAACTCCATCAGATTCAGGACCTTGTCATTCACCCAAAACATTTTATTGGCTTGCTTGTTACTGGAATTTTGGCTATTGTTTCTATCGTGGTCACAGCTGCTACGGCAGCTGTAGGCCTTGCTCACAGTGTCCAAACTGCTACTTATGTTAATCATCTTGCTCAAAATGTTTCTGTTTCTTTGGGTACACAAATGGATATTGACAAGAAGTTAGAGGTAAAACTTAATGCTTTGGAACAAACTGTTACTTTATTAGGTGATAAGGTGTATAATATTCAGTCCCATTTGCTGTTACGCTGTCATGTTGACTTTAAATATATTTGTGTTACCAATACGCCCTATAATGACACTCAGTGGAGATGGCCTTTAGTTAAAGCCCATTTAGAAGGTATCTGGAGTCATAATAACTTGTCTCTTGATATTCTTAAACTTCAACAGAAAATTCATGCCATTGATTTCTCACGCCAAGACCTCCCATGGGATGATACCATTGCTCATGATATTGTTAACACTTTATCCTCCTGGACCCGTGGCTTTCATCTGCCGTCCTTTTCTAGCATTGTGGCCATTGGCAGCTGTGTTCTTCTGCTTCTCATTCTTCTGCCCTTCCTCTTTCGACTTGTGTTCTCCTCCCTCCAGCGCATACAGCTCAAACTTTTTGGGCTCCATTTGAAAAATAATAATAAATATGGGGGAATTATGGGGATTACTCGACCAGTGTAGAGACCCCTCCATGTCTCCGCCATTACGGAGTTAGAGCCCGGGCATATTCTTCCCCCACTGAGGGTAGTTGAGCTGAGGAAAAAAGAAGGAAGTGATAGAGGCCTGAGTTTGCAGAAGCCTATTCTTGATCCACTGAGCTAATGGCATGTCTGGGTGAGGACTTCATGACCATTTATGAGACTATTGTCTCTCTTTAAGTTCCCATTCTGGGCTGGTTTTATGACTCTGTTTACCTGCATTTACTAAATACTGTGATCGCTCACATGTTACTAGAAAAATGCTACCCCTCAAATTATCGCTTGCCTTAATGTTATTTACTGTAACTGTAGTTATTGATAAGAGGATAAGAATCTTTAAAGGACAAGAATCTTTTGTTTATTTTGTGTTCAGTGACCTTTAGATAAACATGTATATTACCCCCTCCCCGGCTTACTTTGTAATTTTCTGTTCCCTCCTAATAAAACTTTTGTAATGGGACCTACGTCAGTCACTGTATGAAAAAACATATATAAACTCTTGTGCACAAGAATAAACTGCTGTCTTGGACATGGCATGACAGCCCTCCAGACCTCATGCTTTTCTGTCATTCTTTTCTTCCACCCACTCTCTCTTACAGGTATTGGGACCCTCTTGCTGGTCAAGAGACCCCAGTAGACATGCCAATCTCACGGACCACAACATCTGATGCCCAACGAAGAGGTGATGCCAACATCCCTGACCTCTGATCCACCCACCACAACCTCCCAGGCAGGCATGAGCCACCAAGCCTGGGCCTATTTCTTCTTTTTATCTGATCAAAGAACAATGAGACCCAGTGGTCAGTATGGCGATTCCCTAAGCAAAAAGGGAGGGAGGAACTTGGAGATGGGATGAGGGCAGGGGCAGTGGACAAGACACAGTTGCCCCTGGCTGTGCGCAGGCGGCCTGAGCATTCTTCCTCAGTGAGGCCTTGGTTTTCAGAGTAACAGTGGCTGCCAGGGGATGCCCGAAGTTTACCAGTAGAGAGCATGGACCCGGAATGAATTGGGATCCCCCGGAGCTGGAGTGGGGGAGGGGAAGAATGGAGCCCTCCTCTCTGCCACAGCACAGTGGGGCCGCTATGCCCTCCTGCCTGGGCAGTTCCCACAGGCAATCGACCAGGGCCCCAGGGAGACACAGCCTAAGTCCCCACCCATCAGATTATCTGAAACTTCCTTCCAGAGAGGAGAGACCGACTGGAAATTCTCTCGGTCAAGGTCGAAACCTAAAAGGATCACTGGCACACCCACTAGGCCTAAGACAATTTTTATTTTTTATTTTTTTAAGATGGGGTTTCACCATGATGGCCAGGCTGGTCTTGTATTCCTGGCCTCAGGTGATCCCCCCATCTTGGCCTCCTAAATTGCTAGGATGACAGGCATGAGGCACCGCGCCTGGCCAAGACAAGTTTTGAAATAGTAGTTTCAAAATAGAAGAGTTGTTTCTGTGTTTTGGGTAGATCTGTGTATTTCTGTATAACAAAATTAGTTGTTTTAAACGTGACGATTTAAAAAAAATTTTTTAAACTCCTTACGTGTACCATCCTGCAATAGACAGACCACGGAACTCGTCAGCTCAGAGTCCATGAGGCCAGAAGCTGACATCCTACATATCTATTTAGAACAAATGAATGAATGAATGAATTTATTTATTTTGAGATGGAAGTCTTGCTCTGTCACCTAGGGTGGAAGGCAATGGCACAATCTAGGCTCACTGCAACCTTTCTGTCCCGGATTCAAGCCATTCTTTTTGCCTCAGCCTCCCGAGTAGCTGGGAATACAGGCATGTGCCACCACACCTGGATGATTTTTGTATTTTTAGCAGACAGGGGGTTTCACCATGTTAGCCAGAATGGTCTCGATCTCCTGACCTCATGATCCGCCCATCTCCCAAAGTGCTGGGATTGATTACACGCGTGAGCCACCATGTCTACCCAGGCTAGAATGAATTTAGACAAGCCATTCAAACACTCTGCCATGAAACTCTTGGGAAGACACACGATTAAAAACAAGGGACAAATAATAATTATTATATTTGGTGTCTGTCATCCCCGCACTTTGGGAGGTCAAGGGCAGGTGGGTCCCTTGATTCCAGGTGATTGAAACCAGCCTTGGCAACACGGGGAAACCTCAACTCCACAAAAATACAAACATTAGCTGGTTTCATAACTTGGGCTCCAAATAAATTTTTTTAAAAATTAAAATTTAAAATAAAAAAATTAAATGCCGTATTCTGTTAGATTTGCTTTGTACCCTGAGAAGGACGTAATATGCCTGTTGTCCATCTGTCCATTCATCTGTCTGTTTGTGACAGGGCCTCACTCTGTCTGTCACCCAGGGTGAAGTGCCTCCAAGTAGCCAAGACTACAGGCATGCACCCCAGGGTTTGGTCGTGTAGCCCCAGGTTGGTGTCGAGCTCCCGGGCTCAAGAGATCTTACCGCCTTGGCCTCCCAACTGTTGGGGTTACTGGCATGAGCCACCACATCCGGCCTGACTTAATACCAGGAAGGGCCAGGATCTGCCAAGGCCTGTGTTCCAGGGTGGGTGTGGTGGATCCCATGGTAGAGGGAGCCATCGGTCCACACTGAGCTCCAGCCAGCCCCAGGCCCCACCGTGCAGACCGAGTCAGAAGGAACAGAGTCCCTCATCCTACATGCCACATCCCTCCACTGAACTTGGGAGTGGATCTGTTTTCCAAGCGTGAGGTGGCTCTCAGTTTGAAATGGATCACAAGGGGCCTGGCTTTCCTGAGTCCGTAGGATAAAGAAGTCCTTCTGTGACATAGAACAACCGGTGGCTCGAATCTAGACTCTCCAGTTAAAACCAATGAAGATGGCCAGGCGCAGTGGCTCATGCCTGTCATCCCAGCAGCTTGAGAGGCCAGGCCAAGGTGGAAGTCTAAGGAGGTCAGGAGTTCGAGACCAGCCTGGCCAAGATAGTGAAACCCTCGCCTCTACTGAAAACACAGAAAAGTTGGCTGGGCGTGGTGGCGCGTGCCTGTAATCCCAGCTACTCAGGAGGCTGAGGCAGGAGAATTGTCTGAACCCAGGAGGCGGAGGTTGCCATGAGCTGAGATTGTGCCATTGCACTCCAGCCTGGGTCACAAGAGCGAGACTCCGTCTAAAAAAAAAAATGTTGAAAGAAGGGATACTTCCAGGGTTAGATTTATTGTTGACAGTGATTTTTAAAATAACCACTAAAAAACTGTTAAAAGATTCCTAGGCAAATTTCTGGCTAGCAAAAATAAGAAGGGATACCTTCTGCAGCTCTACAAATGGTTTGGTGAAAAATAAAAAGGGAAAAAGTGAGCCAAGAAGAAAGCAAAATAGGAATGTCTAGGAAGGAGGCAAGAAAATACAGAAGTCATACCAAAAAAAAAAAAATGACATGGTCCTTTTCTAAGACCAGGTGTTGATGATATTCACCTATGTAAACTCAAGCCTAGAAGAACAGTACAGTTCTTATATATTCACTACTTAATAATATACACGAAGCCGGGCACGGTGGCTCATGCCTGTAATCCCAGCACTCTGGGAGGCTGAGGTGGGCGGATCACCTGAGGTCAGGAGTTCAAGACCAGCCTGACCATCATGGTGAAACCTTGTCTTAAAAATAATAATAATAATATACAAGAAAAATACTTTTCATTTGTTATATGAGAACTTTATATGAAAAGCTAAAAATATATATTTACATTGCAAATCCCTAATGAAACCCATCTTAATACAAAGTGAACTATAGGGATGACAGGAAAACGGGTAGATATCAGAATTCAGCTACATGTCCAGTTCTGCATTATAGCTTTTTTACATTTTGTTTTTGAGATGGAGTATTGCTCTGTTGCCCAGGCTGGAGTGCAGTGGTGCAATCTTGTCTCACTGCAACCACTGCTTCCTGGGTTCAAGTGATTCTTGTGCCTCAGCCTCCCCAGTAGCTGGGATTACAGGAGTGTGCCACCATGCCCGGCTAATTTTTGTATTTTAGTAGAGACGAGGTTTTGCCATGTTGGCCAGACCGGTCTCAAACTCCTAGACTCAAGCAATTCACACACCTCAGCCTCCCAAAGTGCTGGGATTACAGGTGTGAGCCACCACACCCAGCTTACAAATACAGGCATTCTGATGGGAACTGGGGTATTAAAGTAACAGATGATCCAGATTGTTTGGTGTCTAAAACAGAGCAAGCTCAAGATGTAAAGAAGATTGAGAAATTCCACAGTCAACTAATGCGACTGATGGTAGCCAAGGAATCCCGCAATGTTACCATGGAAACTGAGTGAATGGTTTGAAACCAAGACTTTGTCATGTACTTAGGAAGTAAATATCTTTTGAAGTTGAGAAAGTGTTGGGACAGAAAATACTTTATGTCACCAAGTGGACTATTCAGAAACTTAGACGTCATTTTTTGTAATTTTCTTTCGAATGTTTGCTTTAGAGAGCTAGGAATGCTAATGTTTTCTGTCAGAAAGCCTGTATTTACTTTTGGAAACTGAACAAGTAATGCATCTGTCTCAGGAACTTTGCAGATTACTTGCTGTTAGGTAAAACGCATAAATGTTTCTTTGGCAGATTCGTATCACTAACTTGAAAATGGGATATTAAGAAAAGCCAATTCTTCCTTAAATTTAGTCCGTCTGTCTTTAAAAGAACATGAAATGTAATCATTTTGTTGGATCAAGGTATTTCTTTTGGAGCATAAAATGTATGCTGCGGATGACCAACAAATATAAAATATGGTAATCAGAATTAACTCCGCAGCACAGTATGCATTGTTATGAACACCGTGCACCTGATTATGTATAGTAGTGTAGCCTCAATTATATCTAAATGTAATTGACTAACCAGTATGCTTTGCCTTCTTTCCAGATTTAAAATACCTTTTATTATCGGGGACTGGTAGTATCAGCTTGTTGAGCAGTGGCTTTGAATCAGTTTTCAGTGATCAGAAGAAGCAGTTATTTGAGTGCGTGAATGGAATGATGATCACTATAAATGTACCGAAACCAGCATATTACAGAAATGTTTACTACATATTTCTCTTTCCTTTTCTTTTCATTTTCTGCTTTTTTGGGGACGGAGTTTCACTCTTGTTACACAGGCTGGAGTGCAATGGTGCGATCTCGCCTCACCACAACCTCCGCCTCCTGGGTTCAGGCAATTGTCCATGAGCCACCATGCCCAGCTAATTTTTTGTATTTTTAGTAGAGATGAGGTTTCACCATGTTGACCAGGATGATCTCGATCTCTTGACCTCGGGATCCACCAGCGTCAACCCCCCAAAGTGCTGGGATTACAGGCGTGAGCCACCATACCCGGCACAGAAGTGTAGCATTGTGTCACTGTCGGTTTTCTTTCATTCTGTTTTTTCCCGAAAAATCACCCATTCATTGATTAGTTCGCTCCTGTTTTATTCTGTTCTGTTCTGTTCTGTTCTGTTCTACTCTATTCCATTCAAATATATATATATATATATATATATATATATATATATTTTTTTTTTTTTTTTTTTTTTTTTTTTTTAAAGATGGGGTTTCTCACTGATGGCCAGAGGCTGGTCTTGAACTCCCGACCTCAGGTGATTCACCCACCTCGGCCACACAAAGTACTAGGATTACAGGCCTGAGCCACCGCGTCCGGCCTCATTCTAAAGATTTTGAGAAGCAGTCTTGCTCTGTCGCCCAGACTCAGTGCAACCTCCGACCCTGGGTTCAAGCGAATCTCCTACCTCAGTCTCCCAGGTGAGTCAACAGCTGGGACTACACTACAGGCACGCGCCCCCACGGGCCGCTAACATTTTTGTATTTTCAGTAAGGCAGGGGTTTATGTGGAGCAGGCCGGTCTCGAACTCCTGACTTCTGATCCACCCGCCGGGACCTCCCTGGCAGAAGTGAGCCACCGTGCCCGGCCGAGAAGTGTAGCTTTGTGTCCCTCTGGGTTTTCATTTTTTTACTTTCTTCCCGAAAATTCACTCATTGATTCATTAGTCCAATCCTGTTTTATTCTGTTCTATTGTATTCCATTCTAAATTGTTTTTTATTTTCTTTTTTCTTTTTTTTAAAGATGGGGTCTCTCCGTGATGGCCTGGCTAGTCCTGAACTCCTGACCTCAGGTGTTCCACACTCCTCGGCCTCCCAAAGAGCTAAGATTACAGGCCTGAGCCACCGCGTCCAGCCTTATTCTTATGTTTATCAGAAGCAGTCTTGCTCTGCCGCCCAGGTTCGGTGCAACCTCCACACCCTGGGTTCAAGTGATTGTCCTACCTCAGTCTCCCGAGTGAGTCAGAAGCTGGGACTACACTACAAGCACGCGCCACCACAGGCCACTAAGTTTTTTGAATTTTCAGTAAGGCAGGGGTTTATGTTGACCAGATCGGTCTCGACCTCCTGACTTCTGAGCCACCGCGTCGGGCCTTATTCTTGTATTTTTCAGAGGCAGTCTTGCTCTGTCGCCCAGAATCGGTGCAACCTCCGGCCCCTGGGATCAAGGGGTTCTCCTACCTCAGTCTCCTGAGTGAGTCAGCAGCTGGGACTACACTACAGGCACGCGCCAAAATGGGCCACTAACATTTTCGTATTTTCAGCAGAGGCAGGGGTTTCACTATGTTGACCAGGACAGTCTCAAACTCCTGACTTCTGATCCACCCGCCGCGACCTCCCTGGCAAGCGTGAGCCACCGTGCCAGGCCCAGAAGTGTAGCTTTGTGTCCCTGTGGGTTTTCATTTTTTTCCTTTCTTCCCAAAAACTCACTCATACATTCATTAGTTTAATCCTGTTTTATTCTGTTCCATTCTGTTCTATTGTATTCCATTCTAACTTGTTTTTGTTTTCTTTTTAAAGATGGTGTTTCTCCGAGATGGCCTGGCTGGTCTTGAATTCCCGACCTCAGGTGTTCCACACACCTCGGCCTCCCAAAGAGCTAGGATAACAGGCCTAAGCCACCGTGTCCAGCCTTATTCTTAGGTTTTTGAGAAGCAGTCTTGCTCTGTCGCCCAGGCTCGGTACAACCTCCACTCCCTGGGGTCAAGCGATTCTCCTACCTCAGCTTCCCGGGTGAGTCAGCAGCTGGGACTACGCTACAGGCATGTGCCACCACAGGCCGCTAACATTTTTGTATTTTCACTGGAGGCAGGGTTTTCACTATGTTGTCCAGGCCGGTCTCGAACTCCTGACTTCTGAACGACCTGCTGCGACCTCTCGGGCAGGCATGAGCCACCCCGCCCAGCCCAGAAGCGTAGCTTTGTGTCACCGTGGGTTTGTTTCTTTTCCTTTCTTCCCGAAAAATCACTCATACATTCATTAGTTCAGACTTGTTTCATTCTGTTCCATTCTGTTCTATTGTATTCCATTCTAACATTTTTTTTTTTTTTAAGATGGGGTTTCTCCGTAATGGCCTGGCTGGTATTGAACTCCCGACCTCAGGTGTTCCACACACCTCGGCCTCCCAAAGAGCTAGGATTACAGGCCTGAACCACCGCCTCTGGCCTTATTCTTATGTTTTTGAGAAGCAGTCTTGCTCTGTCACCCAGGCTCAGTGCAACCTCCGTCCCCTGGGTTCAAGCGATTGTCCTACCTCAGTCTCCCGAGAGAGTCAGCAGCTGGGACTACACTACAGGCACACAACACCACGGGCCACTAACTTTTCTGTATTTACAGTAAGGCAGGGGTTTATGTTGACCAGGTTGGTCTCGAATTCCTGACTTCTGATCCACCCGCCAAGAACTTCTGGGCAGGCGTGAGCAAACGTGCCCGGCCCAGAAGGGTAGCTTTGTGTCCCTGTGGGTTTTCACTTTTTTTCCTTTCTTTCTGAAAATTCACTCATTGATTCATTAGTTCAATCCTGTTTCATTCTGTTCCATTCTGTCACATTGTATTCCATTCTAACTTGTTTTTTTTTTTCTTTTTTTTTAAAGATGGGTTCTCTCCTTGATGGTCTGGCTGGTCTTGAACTCCTGACCTCAGGTGTTCCACACACCTCGGCCTCCCAAAGAGCTAGGATTATGGGCCTGAGCTACCGCACCCGGCCCAGAAGCGTAGCTTTGTGTCCCTGTGGGTTTTCATTTTTTTTCCTTTCTTCCCGAAAATTCACTCATTGATTCATTAGTTCAACCCTGTTTCATTCTGTTCCATTCTGTTCCATTGTATTCCATTCTAACTTGTTTTTTTTTTTTTTTTTTTTCTTTTTTATTAAAGTTGGGGTTTCTCCGTGATGGCCTGGTTGGTCTTGAACTCCCAACCTCAGGTGTTCCACACACCTCGGCCTCCCAAAGAGCTAGGATTACGGGCCTGAGCCATCACACCTGGCACAGAAGCGTAGCTTTGTTTCCCTGTGGGTTTTCATTTTTTTCCCTTTCTTCCCGAAAATTCACTCATTGATTCATTAGTTCAATCCTGTTTCATTCTGTTACATTCTGTTCCATTGTATTCCATTCTAACTTGTTTTTTTTTTTTTTCTTTTTTTTTAAAGATGGGTTCTCTCCTTGAGGTCTGGCTGGTCTTGAACTCCTGACCTCAGGTGTTCCACACACCTCGGCCTCCCAAAGAGCTAGGATTATGGGCCTGAGTCACTGTGCCCGGCCCAGAAGCGTAGCTTTGTGTCCCTGTGGGTTTTCATTTTTTTCCTTTCTTCCCGAAAATTCACTCATTGATTCATTAGTTCAATCCTGTTTCATTCTGTTCCATTCTGTTGCATTGTATTTCATTCTAACTTTTATTTTTTTTTCTTTTTTATTAAAGATGGGGTTTCTCCATGATGGTTTGGCTGGTCTTGAACTCCCGACCTCAGGTGTTCCACACACCTCGGCCTCCCAAAGAGCTAGGATTACAGGCCTGAGCCACCACGTCCAGCCTTATTCTAATGGTTTTGAGAAGCAGTCTTCCTCTGTCGCCCAGGCTCGGTGCAACCTCCACCCTCTGGGGTCAAGCGATACTCCTACCTCAGTCTCCCGTGTGAGTCAGCAGCTGGGACTACACTACAGGCACACGACACCTCGGGCCACTAACTTTTTTGTATTTTCAGTAGCGGCAGGGGTTTCACTATGTTGACCAGGCCAGTCTCGAACTCCTGACTCTTGATCCACCCGCCGCGACCTCCTGGCCAGGCTTGAGCCACCGCAACCGGTCCGGAAGCATAGTTTTGTGTCCCTGTGGGTTTTCATTTTTTTCCTTTCTTTCCGAAAATTCACTCATTGATTCATTAGTTCAATCCTGCTCAATTGTGTTCCATTCTATTCCACTGTATTCCATTCTAACTTGTATTTCCTTTTTTTTCCTTTTTTTAAACATGGGATTTCTCCGTGATGACCTGGCTGGTCTTGAACTCTAGACCTCAGGTGCTCCACACACCTCGGCCTCCCAAAGAGCTAGGATTACGGGCCTGAGCCACCCCGCCCAGCCCAGAAGCATAGCTTTGTGTCCCTGTGGGTTTTCATTTTTTTTCCTTTCTTCCCGAAAATTCACTCATTGATTCATTAGTTCAATCCTGTTTCATTCTGTTCCAATCTGTTCCATTGTATTCCATTCTAACCTGTTTTTTTCTTCTTCTTCTTCTTTTTATAAATATGGGGTTTCTCCGTGATGAACTGGCTGGTCTTGAACTCCCGATCTCAGGTGTACCACACACCTCAGCCTCCCAAAGAGCTAGGATTACGGGCCTGAGCCACTGTGCCCGGCCCAGAAGCGTAGCTTTGTGACACTGTGGGTTTGTTTTTTTCCCTTTCTTCCCAAAAAATCAGTCATGTATTCATTAGTTCAGACCTCTTTCATTCTGTTCCGTTCTGTTCTATTGTATTCCATTCTAATTCTTTTTTTTTTTTAAAGATGGGGTTTCTCCGTGATGGCCTGAGGCTGGTCTTGAACTCCTGACCTCAGGTGATCCACCCACCTCGGCCTCCCAAATGCTAGGATTCCAGGACTGAGCCACCCTGTCCGGCCTCATTCTAATGTTTTTGAGAAGCAGACTTGCTCTGTCGCCCAGGCTCGGTGCAACCTCCGTCCCCTGGGTTCAAGCGATACTCCTACCTCAGCCTCCCGGGTGAGTCCGCAGCTGGTACTACGCTACTGGCACATGCCACCGAGGGCCGCTAAAGTTTTTGTATTTTCAGTGGAGGCAGGGGTTTCACTATGTTGTCCAGGCCGGTCTCGAACTCCTGACTTCAGGACGGTCTCAAACTCCTGACTTCTGAACGACCCATCGCGATCTCTCGGGCAGTTGTGAGACACCGCGTCAGACCCACAAGCGTAGCTTTGTGTCACTGCAGGTTTGTTTTTTTTCCGTTCTTCCTGAAAAATCACTCATACATTCATCAGTTCAGACCTGTTTCATTCTGTTCCGTACTGTTCTACGATATTCCATTATAATTTTTTTTTTTTTTAAAGATGGGGTTACTTCGTGATGGCCTGAGGCTGGTCTTGAACTCCCGACCTCAGGTGATCCACCCACCTCGGCATCCCAAATTGCTAGGATTACAGGCCTGAGCCACCCTGTCCAGCCTCATTCTAATGTTTTTGAGAAGCAGTCTTGCTCTATCGCCCAGGCTCGGTGCAACCTCCGCCCCTGGGTTCAAGTGATTCTCCTACCTCAGCCTCCCGGGTGAGTCAGCAGCTAGGACTATGCTACAGGCACGCGCCGCCACGGGTTGCTAACTTTTTTGCATTTTCAGTCGAGTCAGGGGTTTCAATAGGTTGTCCAGGCCGGTCTCGAACTCCTGACTTCTGAACGACCCGCCGCGACATCTCTGGCAGGCGTGAGCCACCCCGCCCAACCAAGAAGCGTATCTTTCTGTCAGTTTGGGTTTGTTTTTTTTCCTTTCTTCCTGAAACATCACTCATACATTCATTAGTTCAGTCCTGTTTTATTCTGTTCCGTTCTATTCTATTGTATTCCAATCCAATTTTTTTTTTTTTTTTTTAAAGATGGGGTTTCTCCGTGATGGCCACAGGCTGGTCTTGAACTCCCGACTTCAGGTGATCCACCCACCTAGGCCTGCCAAACTGCTAGGACTACAGGCCTCAGCCACCCGGTCCGGTCGCATTCTAATGTTTTTGAGAAGCAGTCATGCTCAGTCGCCCACCCTCGCTGCAACCTCCATCCCCTGGGTTCAAGCGATTCTCCTTCCGCAGCCTCCCGGGTGAGTCAGCAGCTGGGACTACGCTACAGGCATGCGCCACCACGGGCCGCTAACATTTTTGTATTTTCACTGAAGGCAGGGTTTTCACTATGTTGTCCAGGCCGATCTCGAACTCCAGACTTCAGGCCGGTCTCAAACTCCTGATTTCTGAACGACCTTCCGCGACCTGTCAGGCAGGCGTGAGCCACCCCACCTGTCCCAGAAGCGTAGCTTTGTGTCACTGTCGGTTTGTTTTATTTCCTTTCTTCCCAAAAATTCACTCATACATTCATTAGTTCACTCTTGTTTTATTCTATTCCGTTCTGTTCTTTTGTATTCCATTATAATTTTTCTTCTTTTTTTTTTTAAAGATGGTGTTTCTCCGTTATGGCCAGAGGATGGTCTTGACCTCCCGACCTCAGGTGATCCAGCCACCTCGACCCACCAAAGTGCTAGGATTACAGGCCTGAGTCACCCCGTCCGGCCTCATTCTAATGTTTTTGAGAAGCAGTCTTGCTCTATCGCCCAGGCTCAGTGCAACTTCCGTCCCCTGGGTTCAAGCGATTCTCCTACCTCAGCCTCCCGGGTGAGTCAGCAGCTGGGACTACACTACTGGCATGTGCCACCGAGGGCCGCAAACATTTTTGTATTTTCAGTGGAGGCAGGGGTTTCACTATGTTGTCCAGGCCGGTCTTGAACTCCTGACTTCAGGCCGGTCTCGAACTCCTGATTTCTGAATGACCCCTCCGCGACCTCTCAGGCAGGCATGAGCCACCCCGCCCGTGCCAGAAGTGTAGCTTTGTGTCACTGTCAGTTTGGTTTTTTTCCTTTCTTCCCGAAAAATCACTCATACATTCATTAGTTCAGACCTGTTTCATTCTGTTCCGTTCTGTACTATTGTATAACATTCTAAATTTTTTTTTTTTTTTAAACATGGGGTTTCTCCTTGATGGCCAGAGGCTGGTCTTGAACTCCCGATCTCAGGTGATCCACCCACCTAGGCCTCCCAAAGTGCTAGGATTACAGGCCTGAGCCACCCAGTCTGGCCGCATTCTAATGTTTTGGAGAAGCAGTCCTGCTCTGTCGCCCAGGCTCAGTGCAACCTCCGTCCCCTGGGTTCAAGCGATTCTCCTACCTCAGCCTCCCGGGTGAGTCAGCAGCTGGGACTGTGCTACAGGCACACACCACCATGGGCCACTAACTATTTTGTATTTTCAGTGGAGGCAGGGGTTTCACTATATTGTCCAGGTCGGTCTCGAACTCCTGACTTCAGGCCGGTCTCGAACTCCTGACTTCAGACCGGTCTCGAACTCCTGATTTCTGAACGACCCGCCGCTACCTCTCGGGCAAGTGTAAGCCACCCCGCCTGTCCCAGAAGCGTAGCTTTGTGTCGCTGTGGGTTTCTTTTTTTCCTTACTTCCCAAAAAATCACTCATACATTTCATTAGTTCAGTCCTGTTTTATGCTGCTCTGTTCTGTTCTATTGTATTCCATTCTAATTATTTTTATTATTATTTTTTTAAAGATGGGGTTTTAAAGATGGTCAGAGGCTGACAGTGAACTCCCAACCTCAGGTGATCCACCCACCTGGGCCTCCCAAAGTGCTAGGATTACACCCCTGAGCCACCGCGTCCGGCCTCATTCTAATGTTTTTGAGAAGCAGTCTTGCTCTGTCGCCCAGGCTCGGTGCAACCTCCGTCACCTGGGTTCAAACGATTCTCCTACCTCAGCCTCCCGGGTGAGTCAGCAGCTGGGGCTATGCTACAGGCATGTATCACTACGGGCCGCTAACATTTTTCTATTTTCACCAGAGGCAGGGTTTTCACTATGTTGTCCAGGCTGGTCTCGAACTCCTGACTTCAGGACGGTCTCGAACTCCTGATTTCTGAACGACCCGCCGTGACCTCTCGGGCAGGCGTGAGCCACCCTGACCGGCCCAGAAGCATAGCTTTGTGTCACTGTGGGTTTGTTTTTTTTCCTTTTTTCCCGAAAAATTACTCATACTTTCATTACTTCAGTCCTGTAATATACTGTTCCGTTCTGTTCTATTGTATTCCAATTAAATTTTTTTTTTTTTTTTTTTAAAGATGAGGTTTCCCCGGGATGGCCAGAGGCTGGTCTTGAACTCCCGAACTCAGGTGATTCACCCACTTCAGCCTCCCAAAGTGCTAGGATTACAGGCCTGACCCACCCCGTCTGGCCTCATTCTAATGTTTTTGAGAAGCAGTCTTGCTCTGTCGCCCAGGCTCGGTGCAACCTCCATCCTCTGGGTTCAAAGGATTCTCCTACCTCAGCCTCCCTGGTGAGTAAGCCACTTGGACTATGCTACAGGCACACGCCACCACGGGCTGCTAACTTTTTTGTATTTTCAGTGGAGGCAGGGATTTCACTATGTTGTCCAGGCCGGTTCCGAACTCCTGACTTCAGGCTGGTCTCGAACTCCTGACTTCTGAACAACCCGCCTCAAACTCTCGGGCAGGTGTGAGCCACCGTGCCTGACACACAAGCGTAGCTTTGTGTCACTGTGGGTTTCTTTTTTTTCCTTTCTTCCCGAAAAATCACTCATACATTTCATTAGTTCAGTCCTGTTTTATTCTGCTCTGTTCTGTTCCATTGTATTCCATTCTAATTTTTTTTCTTTTTTTTAAAATATGGGGTATCTCCGTGATGGCCAGAGGCTGGTCTTGAAATCCCGACGTCAGGTGATCCACCCACCTCGGTCTCCCAAAGTCCTAGGATTACCGGCCTGAGCCACCCCGTCTGGCCTCATTCTAATGTTTTTGGGAAGCAGTCTTGCTCTGTCACCCAGGCTCGGTGCAACCTCCATCCCCTGGGTTCAAGCGATTCTCCTACCTCAGCCTCCCAGTTGAGTCAGCAGCTGGGACTACGCTACAGGCACACGCCACCACGGGCCACTAACTTTTTTGTATTTGGAGTGGAGGCAGTGGATTCACTATGTTGTCCAGGCCGGTCTCGAACTGCTGACTTCTGAACGACCTGCTGCAACCTCTCGGGCAGGCGTGAGCCACCCCGCCCGGCCCAGAAGCGTAGCTTTGTGTCACTGTGGGTTTGTTTCTTTTCCTTTCTTCCTGAAACATCACTCATACATTCATTAGTTCAATCCTGTTTTATTCTGTTCCGTTCTGTTCTATTGTATTCCAATCCAATTTTTTTTTTTTTTTTTTTAAGATGGGGTTTCCCCGTGATGTCCAGAGGCAGGTCTTGAACTCCCGACCTCAGGTGATCCACCCACCTCGGCCTCCCAAAGTGCTAGGATTACAGGCCTGACCCACCCCGTCTGGCTTCATTCTAATGTTTTTCAGAAGCAGTCTTGCTCTGCCGCCCAGGCTCGGTGCAACCTCCGTCCCCTGGGTTCAAGTGATTCTCCTACCTCAGCCTCCCGGGTGAGTCAGCAGCTGGGACTATGCTACAGGCACACACCCCCATGGGCCGCTACCTATTTTGTATTTTCAGTGGAGGCAGTGGATTACCTATGTTGTCCAGGCCCTTCTCGAACTCCTGACTTCAGGCCGGTTTGGAACTCCTGACTTCTGCATGACCGGCCGCGACCTCTCGGGCAGGCGTGAGCCACCCCACCTGGCCCAGAAGCATAGTTTGTGACACTGTGGGTTTCTTTTTTTTCCTTTCTTCCTGAAAAATCACTCATACATTCATTACTTCAGTCCTGTAATATACTGTTCCGTTCTGTTCTATTGTATTCCAATTAAATTTTTTTTTTTTTTTTTAAAGATGAGGTTTCCCCGGGATGCCCAGAGGCTGGTCTTGAACTCCTGACCTCAGGTGATCCATCCACCTTGGCCTCCCAGAGGCCTAGGATTACAGGCCTGAGCCACCCTGTCCGGCCTCAGTCTAATGTTTTTGAGAAGCAGTCTTGCTCTGTCGCGCAGGCTCGGTGCAACCTCCGTCCCCTGGGTTGAAGCAATTCTCCTACCTCAGCCTCCTGGGTGACTCAGCAGCTGGGACTATGCTACAGGCATGCGCCACCACTGGCCACTAACTTCTTTGTATTTTCAGTGGAGGAAAGGGTTTCACTATGTTGTCCAGGTCAGTCTCGAATTCCTGACTTCAGGCCGGTCTCGAACTCCTGACTTCTGAACGACCCACTGGGACCTCTCGGGAAGGGGTGAGCCACCCCGCCCAGCCCAGAAGCATAGCTTTGTGTCACTGTGGGTTTGTTTTTTTTCCTTTCTTTCCAAAAAATCACTCATACATTCATTAGTTCAGTCCTATTTTATTATGTTCCGTTCTGTTCTATTGTATTCCATTCTAATTTTATTTTATTTATTTATTTAATTTTTTTTTGAGACGGAGTTTCGCTCTTGTTACCCAGGCTGGTGTGCAATTGCACAATCTCAGCTCACTGCAACCTCCGCCTCCTGGGTTCAGGCAATTCTCCTGCCTCTGCCTCCTGAGTAGCTGGGATTATAGGCATGCACCACTGTTGTTGGCCGTGAGATCGGTACTTCTGCCAAGGATCTCTTGTGCAGCAAGAGGGTCCTAATACCTGGAAGAGAGAGTGCACGGAAGAGAAGAGAGATAGAGAAATGGGTCTGGAGGTCTGATAAGGGCTATGCTCAGATCAGCGATTTGTTCTTTGTGCACATGATCTTATATATGATTTTACATACAGTGACTGACGTCAGTCTTCTTACAGAATCATTATCAGGGGGAAAGCAGAATCATTATCAGGGAGAAAACAGAAAGTTACAAAGTAACCAAGGAAAGTATGAAATAACCAAGGAAGGGAGCAACATACAAGTTTACCTAAAGGTCACAAAAGATTCTTATCCTTTTATCCATTGTTACAGAAAATGACATTAAGGCAGGTGGGCAAGCAATAAATCAGGAGGGGAGCAACTTTCTAGTGATACAGTGAATGATCTCAATGCTTCTGTGACTACGGGTAAATAGAGTCATAGAACTAGCCCAGAACAGTGACTTCAGGAGAAAAACAATAATCTGGCATTACTTCAGTCATGCCTTAGAAGCAGTGAACTGAGAGTGACTCTCTGTAAGCTTAACATTTCCCACGTCCTTCTGTAGCCACCAAACTCGACTGCACCCAGTGGAGGCAAACGTGTCTGGGCTCAAACCCCATCATGGCGGAGACATGGAGGGGCCTCTACGCTGGTGGGGGATCCCCACAGACAATGGCATTGGAACTAGGAGGGGATTATAGGTTCAGAGATAAGCAATGGGACAAAAATGTGTTTCATGCAAGATGAGTAACCTGAAGCCAGGCTTGAGTCTCAGCGTCTTCTAATGGACAACTCTTACCTGATTACAGAAAGAGGCAGAGCTGCAGCTTTTAGCAAACTGCTGGGAGAAACAGAAACTGAAGCTTGTGCTCAGAAGCTGAAGCATACTGTCCTCCGCTATGGATTTCCAACTGGAAGATGTAATGTCCAGGGTACACGGAGCAGATGAAAGCTGGGGTTGTAGTTAAAAATGTACTAAAAATGGTAACGAAGATAAAGTAAAACTAAATATAGACGTTAGTAATAATAAAAGTATAGCGTAAATAAATAATATAGAACACCTCACAAAAGGAACAGATTAGATCAATAAACAAAACCTCTTTCTTTAAAAATATGATAGCCATTAGAAGACTTGTTTGTTTGTTTTTGAGTTGGAGTCTTGCTCTATTGCCCAGGCTGGAGTGCAGTGGTGCAATCTCGGCTCACTGCAACCTCTGCTTTCTGAGTTCAAGCAATTCTCTTGCCTCAGCCTTCCAAATAGCTGGGACTGTAGATGCGTGCCATCAAGCTCGACTAATTTTTAGTACAGACGCGGTTTCACTGTGTTAGCCAGGATGATCTCAATCTCCTGAACTCGTGATCTGTTCACCTCGGCATCCCAAAGTGCTGGGATTACAGAAGTGAGCCACCATGCCTGGCCTAGAAGACATTTTTATAGAGGAAATTATATATCTCTATGTGCACATAAATAGTACATATATGTGATATGACATTACATATACTCACATATCACATATATACACATATCACATATACATACACACATATATACACACACATATATATGTAAAACAAAAATATTAAAGAAATTAAATTGCTTATCAAATATTTCACTGACTATAATGGAGATCATAGAATTTAAGAAACATTTATAAAATTTAATAAATATTTCTGTATGATAAAACTACTTCAGAGAATAATAAAATAGTGGAAGATTCCCAATATACTTTAGCATCCAAGCAAATTTTTAATCCACACATGGGAGAAGATTGGCAAAAGGAAAATAACTTATAGACTATTCTCACTTGTGAACTATATGCAAAATTACAAATTAAAATATTGAGAAATCAAATAAAGTACTGTATAAAAATTATACATAGGCCAGGTGTGGTGGCTCACGCTTATAATACCAGCACTTTGGGAGTCTGAGGTGAGTTGATCAGGAAGTCAAGAGATCAAGACCATTCTGGCCAACATGGTGAAACACCTTCTCTACTAATAATACAAAAATTAGCCAAGCTGCTGGTGTGTGCCTGCAGTTCCCGGTACTCAGAAGGCTGAGGCAGGAGTATCACTTGAACCTGGGAAGTAGAGGTTGCAGTGAGCCAAGATCTCACCACTGCACTCCATCCTGGCAATAGAGCAAGACTCCTTCTAAAAAAAAAATATATATATATATACACACACACACACACACACACACACGATTACCAAGTGAATTTATTTAAGGAGTTAAAGGATGTCACAACATCAGAATATCTGTTCAAGTAGTATATCATATGGACATTCATTGAGAATAGAAGTGATTATCTGAAGATTTATAGAAAAATAAAGTCAACATTTGATACAATTCAACGTATATCAATGACTTATCAATGACTTAAAGATGTTCATAATAAACTAAGAAGAGAAGAGAATATCCTTTCCCTGAAAAAAGTCATAAATAAATTATCTTCTGTCATTCAGTTTAAGGAGATTACCCATATTCTTTTCTCTGTATTACTGGGATTTAAAACCTACCAAATTATTGTTCCGAGAATCTCTTGCCAATAAACTTTCTAAGTTCTGCCTACTGGAAACAGTCATTGGAGATCAGAAGGCAGGAAGAAAAGAGGAACTGTCTCCTCCTGATGGCTACTAGCAATTGTTTGTGGTTATTGTTATGATAGTAAAGGGGAAGGTGATTTCAGTCTCTAGCATTTTGAGCACAGGTATCAATTCAAGCCTTAGTTAAGATAATAGTTTCATAGTAAATCCAGAACAGACTATAACTGTCTCCAACAGAGCAACTGCAGGTACAGTCTCTTGAATTTCAGCCCTGGACCAGTAGAAGCTTCTGATATCTGGATGTTATCTAATTATTTTTTGAACCTCTAGACAGACTTCTTTTAGTTCTTTATTTGAGAATTTCCTATATTTAAAAAATCTTTCCTATTTTTAATTTTTTATTTATTTAGGGAGTATATGTGCAGATTTTGTCCATACATATATTATTTAGTGGTGAAGTCTGGGCTTTTAGTATATACATCACCCAAGTAGTGAACACTGTACTGAATGATAATTTTAAAGCCTCACAAAGTACATATGTTAAATTCTATCTGGAGTATTTTATGTTTTTCAGACCAGACCTGTGGCTATTACTGTCTCCACCTGAAATTATACAAGAGTTATAGTGCATTCCAATACATCAAGAAAAAGAGGGGGAAAGGGCATAAAATGTGGGGAAAAAAGTAAAAATTATTTTCTTACATATAATATGATTGCCTTACTGTCTACAGTTATACATAAAGCTATCAGGCACAAGAACAACATTTTAAAAATCCATGTGTATCAGCAACAAAGTTAGAAATAAACTATGAGTAAATTTAGCCAAAAAATACAGCACATAAATTCTATTGAGATTACTAAATATTATTGGGGAATAAACAACTGAATACAATGAGAAAACTCTTTCATTATGGAAGGGAAGATTATATCATAATAGCATGTTTTCCCTTAAAATCTATAACCTCTAAGCTAACGAAATTAGTAATACTATATATATTTGGCAGTAGGAATTGGAAGCCAATTTTAAAATCGACATGAAACATCAAAGGTCCAACAATACTGAAGATAGTATTGAAGAAAAATAACAATGTGATCAGAGTGAGTGACTCTTAACTAGAAAGTAATTGTCAAGTCAACAACATGGTAATGACAGCTAAGAGATAAATTAACTAGTGGACAGAATGGGCAGAACACATATCAAAGCTTATATGTACAAATTAGCTATATTTCAGAAAATACATTTCAAAATATTGAGTAAACTTGGAGTTTTTATAATAATTCAAGAATACTTTGCCATTTATTTGCAAATGCCTTATCTTATTTAAATAATCTAGATCAAAAAAATCTTTTCTTTACTTTTAATAGAAAAACATGAAATTTTCTTTATACTCTGAAATTTTGAGAAAACATTTCTGAAATTAAGCACAAAACTCAGTATTTGAGTAAATTAGAATTTTTTTCTACAGAATAGAAACTATGCAACATATAAATATAAAGACCACAAAATATGACAAAATATTTACACTTTCTATAACTAATAATGCTGTATTGACTTGTATATTAACTTGTATAAGAAATACTACTAACTGATAAGAAAAGCCTCTCCAAATGTGCAGAAATATAATCATATCTAACATTTTAAGTGATGGTTTTGTGCTAGACTCTATTCTAAATGCTTTTTGCCCTCAGAACTACCCTGTGATGTAGACATTATTACTATCCCCATTTTACAGATGAGGAAACTTAAGAACAGAGAATTTAGGTGGTATCTTGAAGTTTATGAAGCTAATGTGCTACTGGGGTCTATACCTTATCTGTATGACTATAGAGTTTCTACTATCAATCAACAGAACAACAATCCTGAGAATACGATACATGTATAGTGAATAAATGTCGGGAAAGCTGCTCAATGTTGCAGATCACTAGGATAATTCATATTGAAACAAATTGTCACTTTATATGCATAAAATTAGCAAACTATTAAAAAGCAAATATTGGCAAGGATGTTGAGAAATCAAAACTCTTAAGCACTGGCATAACCACTATAATAAACAACTTGAAAGCATCAAGCATTTTGTATTAAACACACATGCCCATAGAAATGTGTATAATAGTATTAATTAAATACACTGTGGCCATGTAGCTATTGATCTACCATTTGTATATTTCCTATGAATGAGAATGTCTACAAATTTGGACCTCACTTTGTAATTCCAAATGTTATTAAACATATCTTTCAAAATTTAGAAAACACATTGTTTTAAATCTGGTTTTAGACATTTCATTAAGAGAGTTTTAAGTGATATTTTAAAAATTGAGAACACGACATCACAAATTTCTTGTGATATTTTATAAGTCGGTCACAGTAAAAATATGCAATAAGCCTTTCCTATTAATAGCTCAATAATCCCTTTATTGAGACACATAATGAGGAAGTGAATGTATTGTAGACTATCTCACTGTAGGCAGTTCTTTACTTATTCACTTTGCAATGCCCTAATCTTGTCAGTAGAAAAAAATAAAAGGTTTGATCTGGAAGAAATCCGAATCTATTGACTGCACAACATCCAAAAGTCATAAACCCTTTTGTAATTCCTCATAGTGCCTAATGCAAGCACTATTCTTACCTCAGTTTCTGCAAACTCAGTCTGCTTTACAGCAATTGGCCTCTGCTCAGGTGTCTTTTCAATTCTACTGCACCTGACTAGTGATTCCTCTTTGTATTTGTGTTTAGAAAAAGATAACTAACATGAACTTGAATACTTCAGGGATACTGCAAGTCCTCTTCAATATTTCCTTGCATCCCTAAAGCTAAGGTAGACTCTGTAACCTTTACCCAAAGTGCCATTCTTGTTCAGCATATTATTGACATCTTATTTTATAGCCAAACTAAGCAGGATGCTCTTTTTGGCTCCCTCATTCTTCCAAAGTTCTAGCTGAAAAAAGCCATAAACCCTCCTAATATAAATTCCAATGTGTACAAATAATTATAACCTACTTAGAATATGAGATATCTGCAAGCACTTGAAACCTCCTCACAATATGCTTTGAGTAAAAGCAGTTACAAAATTTCTAGGAGCACTTGGCTATTATTACTAGTGGATTAAGTAATTTTTCAGCCTTTGCTAAATGCCTATATGCCTTCCTCCCAGAGACTACCTGGCATTCCATTCCCTGGCCTTTGGGGGCATATTACATCCCTTGAAGCCTTAAAATTAGCATTGCTTGCATCGTAGTTTACCTAATTTTGGCAAACCTTTTCACCTATATTGTCATAAAAATCATGTAATTGCTGCAGAGACAAACTTTTGCCTCTCATACATGTTCTGTATCATATTTATCATGTCAGTGAGACCCGTGACATCAGGCATGCCACATGCCTGTGTGTGGTAGCTGCAGGTGCTGCCCTAATTGACAAAGCCAGTATTCTTACATGAGGCACTTCCATTCACCTCTGTGTTCTCCATGCTGTGTTTGCTCTCTTATAAGTTCATAAAACACAGTAACTCTCTACATGGCAGCAGACCGCTGATGAATAGGCCCTATTAACCAATCTCTCCATCATCTTATGTCACTGTAACTCTTTAAATTCAGTTACTCTACTATCTTTCTCTGATAATGGTTAGCTACACTTCATTCTACATGATTACCTTCCCTCTATAGAAATGGTTTTAAAGCCACCAGAGGATCTCTTAAATATTCACTTAAACAACCTAGACTTACTTCTATTTTGTGATGGCTCCTGTAAAATGAATTTGTAGGGGAGCATAATAATTGCCTGTACCATAGTTTCCTCCCATGAAACACTTAAGGCATACTTTTTGTCCGCTGTAAAATCAGCTAGAACTACTGACCTCATGTCTCTTATTAAAGATTGCACACTGACAAAGGGGGAAGCTGCCACTATTTACAATGACTCCAGATGTGTTTTGGGAGTTGTCATGTAGTTTGCACAATCTGGAGATTCCACAAATTCTTAACCTCTGAAGGTACTTTTATTGTCAAAGGGCATATAATTGCTGCTCTATTGTGTGTAATTTACCTTCCTATTAAAATTGCCATATTGTTCACTGTCCTGCCTATACTAAGAAGACTAATACGGTATATCTAAGGAACAGTGGAGCCTACAACACTACTAAATATGCAGTTGGAAACAGACTTCCTTAAACTTTCTCCACCCAGTTTATACACCTGCCTTTAACCCTGGTTAATTTTATTGATTATCAAACAAATACTACAGTCTGAAAAAGACATATGGATACAAAGGAACTAAGAGACAATAGGTTCTGTCCTAACATCCACAAAATCATGGCATGCCTGACCAAGTTATTTCCAAAGCATTATTTGTAAATCTCACAACTTTTCCCATGGAAATTATCAAAACTCAGAGAATTCTCCAAGGTCTACACTGCTCCTAGCACCACTCAAGATAGATTTTACAGATTTTTCACCAGATTTAGGTTCTTCTCACTATTTGGTGATTATCTTTCCTAATTCTACTATAATAGTATATAAATTAACTTATTCCTCATTTGGAAATTTTTTTCATGGATTGAATCAGATCAGAAAACTCATTTTATGGCACAAATAAACCACTTTCTTACAATAACTCTGGGGTTCTCATTAACATTTGATATTTTGTACTATCCTCAATCACCATTGCAAATGGAATCTAACAATCTTGGCTTAACTACACTTAAATGGCCAGAATCCCTGCTCCTGGGCTTTATAAAAATCTGTAATAATCCAAATAGGACCCAGAGATTAATGCTTTGTGAAATAATTTTGGGTCTCCCTATGCCTATTAGCATCTCTCAGCCTCCATTCATGAAATGAGAGAACACGATGGAGACTTAAATGAACAATTTGATGCCATGACTACCTATATGCAAGAGCTAATGGATATATCTGGAACATATATCAACAGGTGAAAACAATGTGTGGTTCCATCAGCTGATAAATCTTGCCATTCTTTTAAGGCAGGAGATTGGTCATTGCTAAAGGGTTTTAGAAGAAAGCATACGTTGTCACCTTGCACAGCACTGAAAACATGAAAAGGGCTTTGCAAAGGATTGATGACACCAACACTGCCATCAAAATAAAAGAAAATTCTCCTTGTTTTATAAAAGCCACATTAAACTAGACCAAGATAATTACTCTCAGGGCAATTGGAAGACCATCCCTTTAGGTGCGCTCAAAACAGGAATTTCCATAGTTACATAGTTTGGATATTTGTCCTTTCCAAATCTCCTCTTGAAATGTAATTCCCAATGCTGGCTGTGGGACCTGGTGAGAGGTTTGGATTATGGGGGTGATACCACATAAATGGCTTGGTGCCATCTCTTTAGTGATGACTAAGTTCTTGTTCTGGTAGTTTATGTGAGATCCATTTATTTAAAACAATATGACACTTCCTCCCCTTTCTCTCTTGCCATGTGATGCACCTGCTTCCCCCCCTTCACCTTCTGTCATAATTGTAAGCTTCCTGAAACCCTCATCAGAAGCAGATACCAGCACATTTCCCATACGGCGTGTAGAAATGTGAGCCAAATTAAATCACTTTTCTCTATAAATTACCCCAGATGTGGGTATCTCTTTATAACAATGCAAGAATGGCCGGCTACACAGAGCCATTCCCTGACTCTGAAGTCAGAAAAATCACAAAGCAGACTGCTATTCCCAATATCACAGGTCAAGACATTTCCCTTTTTTAGAGAATCTCTCCATCCTAATAAATAAACAACAACTTTGTTTAAATAAAACCTTCTTTTGTTGTCTTCTTATTAAAAGACCAAATCGAGATTGCTTTTTACACTCTATTCTACTCTTTCTCTGATTCTTCAATATGGGCTCTCTTTCAAACTTTGTCTTACCTCTATTAACCCTTACTGTCTTCTCAACAAGTCAGACACAGACCTGACACTCCCTTGCACCACTTTTCCAACCCCTGGCTATGTTAACTAGCCAATAAGATCACTGGTTATATCAACGTCTAGAAATAACCTGAGTTAGTTTTTTTTGTTCCTGTCAATGTGAGCACCTCCTAGATCAACTACAGAAGATGAATAAAAGGGAATGGTATCCACAATCAGAAAAACAATGTCACTCCACCTCTCCTTCAAGTGAGTTAAGTGGGTGAAGAAAAACCACTATGGAAGCTCAAGGACTGTCTATTGCTCAGGTAAAAATATTAGAAGGAATTTTTGTTCTTTGCATTTAGAATGGACATGGATGGCACAGACCCTTCCTAGCTGACATAGAAAGGCAATATTGTTTTGAACTCTGTGGTTTTTAATCCACAAGTTGAATCCTCACACCCCTCATGTAGTTAAGTAGTTCAAGCACCACCTTTTATGGAACCAATGTTTGCCAAATCGCCAAACATTTCAACTTGTTCTTAGGACACCATTGAGCAACCTGGGGTAGTTCAGCCACTTCTCTGATTAGGTTACCTAACAACAAAAATTACATACAGGTAAACCAAAAATCTGGATTTACTTGGTCAGGTGGAAAAACTCAGCCTTATGGCTCCCAAAATCTTTAGGCTTCCTACAGCAGATGTTTTACAACCTGTTCTGCTCTTACAAACTGACAGGAGCACATAGAAAGTGAAAGAATGCAGATACTAACATGAGCAGTAACACAGGATGTGAAGGACACTGACTAGGGAATTGCAGGCTCCACTCTGACCTTAACCATGAACAGCACTGGTCACTTTATCTTATGTGGTAACAAGAAATATAGAGCACTCTCACATAAATGGTCAGAACAATCTGGAATTAGGTACTCAGTTCCATCTATCATCTGGTACTCCCCCTTAAATGCTAGTCAAATTACAAACCTGAGTTCTTTTTAGAATTTTTTTTTTTTTTTTGAGATAGTTTCACTCTTTTTGCCCAAGCTGCAGTGCAATGGCAAGATCTTGGCTCACCACAACCTCCACCTCCCGGATGCAGTGATTCTCCTGCCTCAGCCTCCCACATAGTGGGATTACAGGCATGCGCCACCACCCCTGGCTAATTCTGTATTTTTAGTAGAGAGGCGCTTTCTCCACGTTGGTCAGGCTGCTCTCAAACTCCCAACCTCAAGTGATCTGCTTGCCTTGGACTCCCAAAATGCTGGGATTATAGGCATGAACCACCGTGCCCAGCAACTTTTAGAATTTATAGTGTGAAAAAAAAAATTCTAAATCTTTTCATGATAATCGAACAAGATTTCATTCCACTATGAGAACATTGGAGCACTTTAATATGAATTTCAGTTGAACGCTGTTGTACTCCAAAATTGTCATGTCCTGGGTACACTGGCTGCCCCACAAGCACAAGGGAGGATTGTGCAATCATTGTCAAAAAAAATGCTGCTTCCAAGTGAATTGGACAGGACTAAGAGTCTCTAATGTACATTTTTTAAAAGAGAAGATAAACAGTCTGTCAGATTAGTGAGGCTCCACTATTTTATTGTATTTATCTATTCTCAAGGTTGGGAGTCTGGCTTAATGGTATTTGGAGAAGTGTGCTTAGATACGGTCTTTTTCTGCTTATTTATTCTTATACTAATCTGTGTTCTTCTGTTCCTTTGCAGATCTTTAACTACTCTGCTACCAACCAAATTCTCTCATCCACATCCACCAACTCAGCTTTTAATTTGCAAAGCTTCTTGAGAAGTTTCAGACAGAGGAAGTGAAGGAGTTCAGAACATGACCCACAAAAATATGATACTTAGGAATATTGATTATTTTGAGTAGAAGTCATTTGAAAAATAGCTGATGCAGGAAGGGATCTCTGACCCCTCTAGCTAAAAGCAGGTCATACAATTTCCCACTAGAAAAATGCTCACCCTGTATCAGGAAGAGTACATTCTCATCATCAGACACTGGGAATACACAAATGTGTCAGTACAAACAAACCTACTAAAACAACCCTTATCTTTCATTAATTTTTCCACATAATTTCTGGTTTCTTTCCCAGAATTTACTACTTCTAGACAAAATCCCTCTGTCTTTTCACACCTCCCCAAAGTTATCATTTTGTTATTGCTGTTTTTAAATATACATATGTTATCAGTCTTAACTGCTTCTTTGGTTTTTCAGTTTTCTTGTGATGACTCTGGTAGGCACTTAAAATATTCTAAAAAATAAGTATTATATTCTTTTCTTAATCTGTCCTATGTTAGCTTAGTTTTTATATCCAGCTACGGAACTTAAGATGATAGTGAGTTTTTCCTCTTTCACATCCCACAGTACATATTGTTGCCAGGTTGTGGTTTCAATACAAATTTTCCAAACTAGTATTTACATTTGCCGAAATATATTATTTTTTTGTTCATACGTTAAATGACATAAGAAATGATAGGATGCCAGTTCACACTTACTATGAAATGGTGATTTTTTTTACATGACTGAAAAAGTATTACAATAATATCTCAATCATCTCTGATCAATCACAGGCCAAGCAACCCAGACTTGTATGCTTAATGAGAAGCAATCACAGAAAAAGATGGTGTGGTCCTGCCTTAGATTTAAAAGTAGACTGTGATTTCTACAATATCTGAATTTGGAAGTTCATGTGGTAAAGAAACTCCCAATATATATAAGATTATTAAAATTATTATGATTTAACAGCAGATTATAATTTGAGTAATAGGAAAATATCCTTGTTTTATTCATTTTTTGGTCTTATCCTACAGTCCAAACACATTTTCCAGTGACTAGAAAATATTTGCTGTTTTAAAACAGAGCTGGATTGAATGATTGAAAGCATCCAGGTTGCAGAGTGGAAGGACACAGCATATCTCTCAACCACAAGGTCATCAGGTCACTTAAACTCTCTCATTCTTAGTTTTCTCAATTCTCAAATAGATATAATAATACTGGTCCTGTAAATATCACTATGAATTAAACACAACATTACCACAATGCCAAGCACATAAGGTAATTTTTAAAAATTGAAGTATACAGAGGAAGACATTGACCAGAAAACTCCAGAACTCTGGAGTACTCTGTGATCAACATCAAGTGATCAACATCAAGTGATTAACAGTGTGTGTAGGTATGATCTCTTGTTCTTTACTCACAATCAAAAGTAAAATTATTCAATAATCAAAGGTAAAATCATTATATTTTCTGGGTTAATCAATAGGACACTGGGTACACATATATTTCCATAGCATTTTCATCTTTAAATAGGCAGTGTTTCCACAATCTTCATCAGATTCACACTGAATGTTCAATAAAATGTAATGGTGTTTCAGATATCTAAAGCAAATCTATTGGAAAATGGTTTTCCTATTTTAGCCTGAAATTAGAATTATCTAAATGACTTATGATAACACACATTTCTGGGTTTCATCTCCAGAATTTTTGATTCAGTTGGTCTGAAATGGGGATCAATAATTTGCATTTCTCAAACATCCCTAGTGATACCAATACTGTTAGTGATGGGACTCTACTTTAAGAAACAATGGCCTAAAGAATCTGTGGGTTTTTTTTCTTTTTTTTTTTTTTTTTTTTTTTTTTTTTTACAAATTATATGATTCTGGTGATATACCAAGATTCAGAAGTATTATTATGACTTAACTTTAATTTCCCAATTCAGAAGTATTATTATGACTTAACTTTAATTTCCCAACAAGTAACATTCTTCTACTTGTTATCTTAGTCTATTCTGCTCTAGTTCCATATATCTTCCTGCCACCCTTTTATTCATATTAGAGAATGCACTTTCTTGGAAGAATAAATTCAACGCAATCAGAATATTGAAATTTGAATAAGTTGATAATTATTTCTTCACATGGCATCACTCATTTATGGTTTTTATGACACTTTGCTTCATTTAGTTTTTATTCTAACTTTTATTTTAACATATTGTCTCTTTACTTTGATTATAGGTCACAAACGCAAATGCTTGCAAGGACTAGAAAAAAAAATGCGATAAATGGGTTGAGTGGAACTCTGGTGGACTAGATGGCCCTTGTCTTATCTAAAAGAAAAACTATAATTATATCCAATTAATTACTGCTATACAAAATGGGCTTACTATGAATAAGCATTAGGCCTTAAGAGAATCAAATCCATATGTTTGTGTGTAAATGAAAGTTTTCGATGTTTGCTGAATGAATGAATCTATAAAATTATTACAGTCCTAACCTACTAATCTATGATTTTTATGACATTTTAATTTAAGAATAGGTTGAGATTCATAGATAAGTCACAAAGACAGTACAAAGTTCCCATATTTTCATAACCATTTTCTCATTTTTTTGACATGTTTTCATTTCTGGTACATATATCACAACTGAGGAGCAAATTTAATATATTGCTATTAACTATAAGCCACTTTCCGAAAAATGTTTCACTAGATTTTTCACGTTTTTATTGTGTTCTAGAATTCCATCCAGGACACATTATTTTTCATCATTATATCTCCTTAGAGTCCTCTTGGCTATTCCAATTTCTGGGAATTTCTTCGTTCTTGATGACCTTAACAGTTTTAATTTGTACTGGTCAGGTATTCTGTACAATGTCACTCAGCTGGAATTTTTCTGATTTTTTTCTTGTAATTAGATATGGGTTATGTGGTTTGGGAGGAAGATCATGGGGTGAAGTACCAAATTTAGCACATTATATGGAAATACATGCTATCAATAGGGCTCATTATTAACAATGTTAACAATTACCCGCCCAAGGCAGTGTTTGCCAGCTTTCTTCCCTGGCAACTGGGGTAATCTTTTACCCCATCCTTTTTGTACTCTACTCTTTCAAAGCAAGTCACTAAGCAGAACACATACTCAAGAGAGGGTGGAATGGTTCCACCTTTTTGAGGGGAGATTATTTTCACCCACATTAAGGGGATTCATCTGTAAGACATATTTGTCTATTATCTCTTATAACAATATCTTTTAATAAAACATAAAGCATTCTTTTATTTGACACAATGTGACATTTTTAAGAGAAAGTACGTGACTCTTCATTTTATTCTAACAGCAATTTAGAAAATTTAAATCTCACATTCTAAATTCAGCTACATTGTAATGCCTTTTGAAAATACAGCTTCAAAAATTGGGTGTGTATTGATGAAATATTATAATCAGAGATGATCTAGGTATTGCAGAGAAGCAGAAGCCTAAATGAGTTAGTAAAGAAAATCTTCTCTGGGATAAAGCTGGATAATGTAAGGCTTTAAGTAGCATGTATTATACAAGGTGCAAGGATAAACAATGCATATTGTACTTGATTAACTCAGACCTCTTTAATACATTGAAGACTCCAACAGCTTACCATGCTTTTAGATTTTCTTTGCTTATGGCCAACAAAGAGGCAAAGCACAATAATAAAGAGAATAACAGAGTTTTAGTCCAGGAAAGAACCTCATCCATGATTATTCTAATAGGCTCTTTTCATTTACAAAAAAATATTTAATGTGAAAATATTGACACATTGCATTATGGTATATATTTATAAGAAGAATAAATAGCACTATCCTCCATTTTTATGATTTCCAAACTAATACTTTATTATTACATTCTATTTTACTGCAAAGAATCAGAGGAGAAAATTAACCTTTACCTGGAGAGAATGCTGAATTGCAGTTTTCTTTGTTCCATGCTAGTTTGCTTTATTTTACCTTTGCTAATGCCATTAGAAATGTTTCTCTGAATACCCTTCCCTAGGTTTTGGATTATAGTTAGCAAATAGTAAAATGTACCTGAGATTTGAAAGGCAAAGTCAAAGCAGCAGCCTGTAAGGTTGGGTTCTCACAGTGGAACCGGGCCATAAACCTTTGAAGGGGTACCTTTGGGTGCTCTCCCCAACTCCATTTAGACCTGGAACCAGACTGCCTACTAGTCATGCTAACCCCAGTGGTCCCAAGTCAACTACCCAGTGCTTGGCTGGAGGTCCATAGGAGAGGTAGTCACACAGGGGCAAAAGCTTTCCAGGAGCTGGAAATTTCTGTAGATCTCTTTCTGAATCCCCTCTTACAATTGCTCTTCAGTTGAAGATTTGTTTGACTTCTCATATTCTCCTCCAAGGTCTTGTTCATGCACCAATATTATACAAGAACTGGTTAATGAGTCTTTAATTTGCTGATGTTCCCATTTCAATTTTCTTTCAAACTCTTCCTACATTTGAGTAAGGTCTAATTCATATAACAAATCTCTAATTCCCATTGTGATTAATGACTCTATTTTCTTGTTTAATAACTGACTGACTCATTTTCTTTTCCATTTTATTTTATTTTGTTGTGTTTTGTATGTTTCACCTTTCCAGACCACCAAATGAAGAAAATAGGTAAACTTCTTTTTGTGGAAATAAGAAGATTTACTATAAATAGGGTAGTTTTTATTTTATTTTTAAAGAATAATAGAAAGAAATTACTATTGAATTTGTTACTTGTATTAGTTTTCTCAGGCCACTATAACAAAATGTGGTATACATCTAACTGAGTGGCTTAAGCAACACAAAGGTATTTTCTCACAGTTTGGAGGCTAGAATTTCAAGATCAAGGTGCCAGCATAGTTAGTTTCTGGTGAATGCTCTCTTTCCGCGTAGCAAAATGCCACCTTCTCACTTTGTTCTCATGTGACCCTTCAGCCAGTGTGTGTGGATGAGAAGAAAGAGTGAGCAAACTCTCTACTGTCTCTTTCTATATGGGAACTAACCGTGTAGGATGAAGGCCCCACCCTTATGACCTCATGTAACATTAATTACTTCCTCTGAGGCCACATCTCCAAATACAGTCACACTGGGGTTAGGGTTTCAACATGAGAATTTTGGAGGAACATAAACATTTAGTCTATAACATTACTTGAGCAAATAAATCCAAATAATAAACCAAGTAAGTGTATAACTATATCAACAAATAAGTAAAATAAAATGACATGATCATTAATTTGAATGTTTCAGACCAGCTATTCCTAAGTGTGGACCTTAAATAAGTATTGATCTGACTTCTTCAATAAATCAGAGATTTTTATTAAAATACACATTCCCCATTCATATCCAGTTAAAATTTCTAGGGAGCTGACAAGAAATATGTTTTATGACTAAACTTTCCAGATGATTCCTTACAAAATTGTTTTATAAATATCAGTTTAAAATAAAAAATAAAATTTACTGATTATCTCATTTTAGTCACATTACAGGAAAGATTTTAAGGCCATTTGGCCTTAATCCAAAAGTATGATGATCTGAGTCAGCAGCACTGAACATGGGCATAGGAAGTTATAGTGACAGCAGCTATGGCAAGTATGGGGCATGCTTGCTACAAGTTAAAAGAAGGAGATGGATAAGATTAACATCTGCAATATGCCTCTCTAATTAAAAATGATTTGTCCTTTAAGTTTACTTAAAAGTAAATTAAAAAGTTTGAAATCTATTGTGAACATTTATAGCAAAAGCCAAAGCAAATAGTCTACAAATGTCAAATGTACCTAAAGTTTTATTATACATAAGAGGGAAAAGGTCAAGAATATAATAAAGGTTAAATGATGGGATATATTTTTAAAATAATTTCAAAAAGTATAAAAATTAAATTTATTTAAAATTTAGATTTTTAAAAATAGAAAATAGGAAGAAATGTAACTTTAAGGCAAAGTCATAACTCCTAGATTTAATAAACATTGGCAAAATGCAGTTATATCTGTTTGAAACTTAATCTTTAAAAGTACTACTATATTGAGTAGAACAATTTGTCTTAGAAAAGACAACTCTACAAGATGGATTAGGGTTTAAAAGTGCCTGATAGGTATTACAGAAAATATTGAACCCTTGGTTTATCTTAACTAAAGTTATGACATAACCAGGTGATCCATTAAAGAAATCTGAATGCACACTGTGTACATACTACAAAGGAAGACACAGTTTGGCTCAGACTTAAAATATGTACATGTTATGTAAGGATAAGACAGTAGAAGCAAACTAGGCATAGGTGGTACAGTTAGGGCTGAGAGAAAATGATTTAAGAAAAATGGTAAGTTAGAACGATAATTGAAGCGATTTTTAAAGAGTGGAATTTTATTGAAGCAAGTGACTCTTCAGCCAAACTAATCTTTTTATTTTTTATTAAAGTATTATAATTCTCTTTTGTATGACTAGTGTTAATAATAAGAACAAACTATGTAAATAAATCTGATAAAGATACTTCAGGATTATCAGAATGGGGACCAGGTGTGGAAGTTAATATTCTGCCATTAAGACAGCAGCTTGGTACACCAGCTCACAATTTTTAAATTCATTGCTTTGTTCGTTATTTACACATGTCCATTGGCAGTTTGCCAATCATAATATATGCATAAAGACAAAAGCCATATAATTAGCTGCGGGTGACCTGTTTTGGCTGGAAATCTCTCCTCAATACATCAGAAATGCTTATTTTGAAGCAAATATTTTGATAAAATTTTTGTTGGGATGAATATACCTATCTCTACTAAACTTCTGTTTACTTTTGTCACTTACAAAATGCACATGTATCATTTCTAAAATTATTAGTTTGTTGTTATAAAGACGTTGGTTGACTTGGAGCATGCACATTACTTTGTATTGAATGTTTGCTAATATATGGGAAAAATATTTGCTGTAGGCATCAAGATGGAGAATAATGGTGCTGAGTTCAGTAACTTACAGTTGACTGTATTTTCCCATTTTATTTTGTGTGCATTTTGAATTGCATATGTACTATATTTTATAGTTCATTTTAGCACAAGACCCAGATGTTCCTCACACATCTGTTTACATAACTTTATATAAATGAACTTTAAAATGGTACTGGGAACTCCAGGGACCACATTAGCCACAATAAACAATACATATTTTTGTCTTGTCTACATGGGGATCATCTATGTATAAGTAGATGTCGAGTAACTAGTCATTTTTCATGTGTTCTTGCAATGTTGTTATTTACATACTCCTGATTTGTTTTGCCTGACCATCTGGTTATAGATGAAATACTGCAGTTCCTTTTTTCTTTCTTTTGCCTTTGTTTAGAAGAACTTTCTAAATATTATCAATACCAAATGTTCTATAATTATTTATGCTAATAACCTACAAAATATTTTATATTTATTCCAGATTGTTGCAGAATACATTTCTAAATTTAAATACAATTAAATTTGTAACTGACTTTGTAAAATGATAAAATTAAATATAACGTTTTAGCTGTTTTTATAGCTGTTACATGACACACATTATTTCTTAATAACTATGAAATTGTAGATTTACATCACCTCTATTTTTTTTTAACCAGTAAAAATACAACCTGGTAGTTAAATGCTTAGGCAGAGTACTCAGAGTATTTTGTGATAAGAATGATCATTCAATTTATTGACTGCGAATTTGGTCAAGGTACACTGTATAAATATCTCTACATAGAATTTCTTTATCTGTAAAGTGGACTAATTGTAGTATCAAGTGTTGTGTGAGAAAAATTAGATAATCCATTTAAAGAATTTAGCATACCATTAAGCATGTAACAAGTACTCCATAAAAATTGCCATTTGGGATTAATATGATTAAATGGACATTAATTCACATATTATACATGAATTCACATATCATACATGACATTATCACTGCTTACTCTATTTTGTGAATTTTAATATTAGAGATAAGCTATTAATATATATTCTCCATTTCTAAACAATGTGCATGGGTTCTGCACTGAGTAGCAATCCACCCTTATTTACAGGTGAGGCCAGGGAATAACTGGAACATCTCCTAAGGTTGCATGGTTTTTAGAGAATTTTAAATTGAGATGGTTCTCTATTAGGAAAAGTAGGAAGTTTGAGGTTTGGTCTAAGGGCAGAGAAATAAAAATGTCTTCCTCATTAAGTTGTATACAGGCATTACATTTATATGACAAATCCCTATTTAAAATGTTTGCTGGTAAGGAGTCTGAAGCTAAAAAGCCAGGATGGATGTGGAGGTCCTGAGGATATTGGGGTGGGCTGAAATATGGGCAATAAAATGCTTACCCAGATAATTCCACAGCTTGAATAGAATTAGAAGTGATAGTAGAGAGAAAACTTCTAAACTGATGGAAGAAAAAGTTGTGTCAGTGTCAGTTAAGAAGTCCAATTCCTGATACTCCATTTTAATTTTAGTGGTGGGTACTGGATATCCAGTGAAGGGTTAGATAACCATCTCAATCAATGGAGAATTGTCTGACAGAGGGGGAAAAAATGATTCTCTTAGGGTTCTGGTTTCTAAGGAGATTATTTAAGCATTTTTTTTTCATTTAAATGCAAGACAATTGTTTTTCTTATGTTCTAGCTTTTTATAGTATCTACAAACATTTGGAGAAAAATAGGGGAGAGTTTGTGGTTGGCAAGAAAAATGGGTGGACTTTTGAGTTACTCTCAGAGTCATAATTTTGTTTTTGTAAACACTGGATTTGCAAGATGAGTGTGGAATTTAATTCCTCTTTCTTCTTGCAAGCTCTTTCCAAATAATTCAGTAGCAACTTTAATAACACTGAAATATTGCTTTCAATGAAAAATAATTAATATACTGAAGTGGTATGTTTTGGTATGGCAAGTTCTAAATGCCTTCGATATCTTTTAAATTTACAGATAGTTGCTTTATTTATGACAGGATAATTGATATATATTTAGCCAATAAAAATGATCATGCATTTGATGTACAGGCACTATACAGAATTAATTCCTTCAAACTAGTATGATTTTCAATAATTAAAATTTTTATTAAAAAATGTTAATAGAGTATAATTTAATATTATTCTGTTTAAATATTATTGAAATTATTGGAAATGAAAAAATAGAAAAATAAAAAACTCATTCTTGAGAAATAATATAAATATGATTTCTAAAATATATATTTTGAATTATGTTTAGTTATATGTTAGATTTATCTACTTTATGTTGGTGGTTTCATTTCTAATTTTTTTTTCAATTTTGAGATAGAGTTCTTTGAGGGACTACCATAAGTAATTGTAATTGATTGCTGCTAATGAGGACTCTGGCAAGTTGAAAAGTAGTGGGTGCCAGTGGGCTTTCTGGTGGTGTCTCTTCTGTGACATTTGAAAGGGGAATTAAAAACCACTTTAGATGAGACTGTACACAAAGCCCAAGACAAGATGCTTTGGGCAAAGTGTTGAGAAGACAGGAAAAAGGAGACAACTTCCTGCTAATGAGGATCTGGAGGCTATTGCAACTCATTAGTAAAAATTAAAAGACACATGTAACATTACTTTTTACTTCAAACCAAACATTTGAGTTATTCTGGTTGTAATTCTACTGCACAATGCTGTTTGCTCACTAGAGAGTTATGGCATCAGGTATGTTTTTCATAACTTGTTTTCATAACACTTTGTTGCATTAATTTAGGATACAAATTATAATTAAAAGAGGAAAAATACAATTAATTGAAATTAAAATGTAATTAACTATTATCTATATTTTCTCATTTCATTTTGGTGTATAAGTGTTGGTAAATTCATTCCCAAGAGAGTGTAATTTTTTAAAGTTACCTGAAAAGGACGCTGTTAGATTTCTTCTTGAAAAAGAATAATTATTTATGTTTAGAAAAGGAGAAAAGCAGTTGAGCAGACAATTTGGCAAACCATACTAGACAATATCAACCATTTTACTTTTCCTATTTTTCGTCTCTTGTTTGGCCAATTTAAAGTTTTCTATTTAAGTTTCTGTTTCTCTTAAACCAATAATAGACTTGTTCTTATTCTCCCTACATTGATAAACAGTTTCCTTTCTTTTTTTTAGGTCCTAAAGATTGTCTTGTTACAATATTTAACAGCAGTGAGGCTCTTTTGCATTCATCTTTGCCTTTGTGTCATTGTGAAGGTCAAAATCTGTCAGTCTGCAGCACATGTGCTCTTAATAAGGCTGTCTTTCTTGTACTTTCTCACCCTCAGGCACAGTATATAATTCCTCATGAGTGTCTTCTGTCACAAAGAAATACCTGGACTCAAAAATACTTGAAATGAGGGGTTTGGTGACTTAGTAGATAAAACTCTTGACCCTTTACCTCAGAGAACATGACTTAAATTCAAACTTTCAGTGTAAGTGAAAAGAGATTTCTAGAGTAATATTACCTGTTCAGAATGTTCTAGAGTAAGGCACAAAATATCAGTAACAAAAATCTTCTCAAGACTAAATTTGCTTAAAACCCCACTCATCTCCAAAGTACAGGGCTTTGAAATTTGAAATTAGGATTGCTATTTATTTTTGAGTTATTTATTATCACTTCTTTTATAATTGAGTGTGTTTGCTTTGAGCTCTTGTTAATTTCTTCAGCATCTGGGGAAACTATGAGATCCAAACTAAAATCAAGGCTTCCGTTCATTTTGAAAAGAAAATCAGCATTTCGATAACCAGTATTTGTTAAGTATGTCATTCTTAGAACACTTTCCTTTATCCAAGAACAGGAAAAGACATATGTTTCTCACAGAAACTAGATATCTGCCTACACATAATATAAAAGTTGTCCTGTGAGAGAAGATCATATGATTATTATTATTATTATTTTTGGTGGTACCTGGGTTTTCTCAACTTTGTCTCAGGCTATGTAATTATGAGATGAAAAATAATTAAAGTATTGTGCATAGTACAACTTATTCAGCACAGTGTGAGAGAATCTGTGTGTTAGCATCTGCAGATTATGAAAATCATATAGCAAGGATGACATTTGCATATGCAGTCTGTAGTGGATCTTTGAAAATAGGTCAAACTTCTTTTTACAGGATAATGATAAAGAAGCCTGGAGGAATATGGAAAGATGGATTAAAATGTGCTTGTATAAGCAACAAATATTAAACACTTTTTTCTTTGTGACTACATTAAATGCTATTACAGTAATATATATTGACTATAAATAAAATAAATATATTTTATAACAGAATAATGGGTATAAAATTTTATGTGACATATAATTGTGTAAGAAATTGTAAAAATATCAAGGTTCTACATACCTTAAAGCCACAATGAGATTTAAAATATTATTGTCTGTTAGTTTATCATATAAATCCTCCTTTTTCAGCATCAAAAACTGTAAGGCATAACTACAGAGATGGAAAATGTTTTTGCTTCCTTTTTTTGAGGAGACAATGTTATTATATTTATTTAGAAAACCATATGTAGTTGGAAACTGGGAATTTAGTGAATGAGGTAAATAAAAAAAATTATAGATAGTTTTGAATGCACAACTTTGTAAGCAACTGGTGATTTTAGTGGTCAATAAATTAATAATATTGAAAAATAATTTCAATTTGTAAGAACAGATTCTTTGTAAAAGTCATTCAGGTAAATTGAAGGTTATATAACACAAACCATTTCAAATCATCCCCAAATAACAATTCTTATATTCAGTTCTATATTAAGATAACTGACATGCCTTCTTTACTGAGCTTCACTTTGTTGTGCTTTGCAGATAGTGCATTTTTTACAAGTTGAGGATTTGTGTCAACTGTGCCTCAAGTGAGTCTATGGGCACTATTCCTCCAATAGCGTGTGCTTGCTTAGTGTCTTTGTGTCATGTTTTGGTAATTCTCACAACCTTTCAAAGTGTTCATTATTATTATACCTGTTATGGTGATCTTCGATCAGTGATCTTAGATGTTACTATTGTAATTGTTTTGGGAAGCCATGATCCATGCCCATATGAGATGGTGAACTTATTCAATAAATGTTGTGTGTGTTCTGACTGTTCCACTGTGTGGTCACCCGCTCATCTCTCTTGCTCTCCTCAGTCCTCCCTAATACCTGAGACACAGCAATGCTGAAATTAGGCCAGTTAATAACCTAACAATTGGATCAAAGTGTTCAAGTGAAATGAAGAGTTGCACTCTCTCAATTTAAATCAAAAGCTATAAATAATTAAGCTTAGTAAGGATGACATGTCAAAAGCCAAGATGGGCTGAAAGTGAGGTCTCTTGCATCAGACAGACAAGTTGTAAATACAAAGGAAAAGTTATTGAAGGAAATTAAAAATGCTACTCAATTAACACATGAATGATGAAAGTATCAAATGTTAACAAAAATATTTTGTTTAATCTCATTGTGACTTTAATCTATGCAGAACCTTAATACAAAACAGATTTTTATTCATGTGGAGAACATTTTACTGGTTTGGATAGAAGATCAAATCAACTACAACATTTTCTTATGCCAAGTCAAGTCCAGAGCTAGGCCCTAACTCTCTTCAGTTCTGTGAAGGCTGAGAGTGAAAATGCTGCAGAAGAATGGTTAGAAGCTAAAAGAGGTTGGTCTATGAGGTTTAAGGAAAGAAACCATTTCCATAACATAAAAGTGTAAGGTGAAGGAGGGAGTGCTGATATAGAATTTTCAACAAATTATCAGAAGGTCGAGCTAAGATTCCTATGGAAGGTTTTTCCACTACACAATCAATTTTCAAGGTAGATTAAACAGCTTTATAATGGAAGTAAATGCCATCTAGAGCTTTCACAGTCAAAGAGGAAAAGTCAATGCCTGGCTTCAAAGCTTCACAGGCTGACTCCCTTATTAAAGCTAATGAAGCTTCTTACTTTAAGTTACAGGTAACTACTCATTTGCCATTCTGAAAATCTTAGGACCCTTAAGAATTTATGCCAGATCTACTCTGCCTGTGCTCCATAAATGGGACAACACAGCCTGAATGACAGCGCATCTGTTAAATAACGGTTTACTGAACGTAAAGCTTACTCTTTAGATTCAATTTTCAGAAAGAAAAGCTTCCTTTCAAAATATTACTGCTCACTGACAAAGCACTTGGTCACACAAGAACTCTGGTAGAGATGTATAGAGAGATTAATATTGTTTTTATATATCTAAGGGGAAGAAGCTGGGTCAAAAATTAATATAGAGGGTTTATCAGGGCCAAGATTGAGGCCAGTTGCCTAGACATACTTTCAGGTTGCCTTGGGGAGTAGTCTATTTGTCTTCTTCTTTTTTTTTCTTTTGAGATGGAGTCTCATTCTGTTGCCCAGACTGGAGTGCAGAGGCTCAATCTCAGCTCATTGCAATCTCTGCCTCCTGGGTTCAAGCAATTCTACTGCCTCAGCCTCCTGAGTAGCTGGGATTACAGGCATGTGCCACTACGCCTGGCTAATTTTTGTATTTTTACAAGAGATAGGGTTTCACCATGTTGGTCAGGCTGGTCTTGAACTCCTGACCTCATGATCCACCCACCTCGGCCTCCCAAAGTGCTGGGATTACAGGTGTGAGCCACCGTGCCTGGACTCTATTTATTTGTCTTTCCTTAAAACCAGGTTTTTAAAGTCAAAAGAGGACAGGCATGGAGGATTATGTCAGTAATCTTAGCACTTTTGGATGTCAAGATGGGAGGATTACTTGAGCCCAGATATTTGAGAGCAGCCTGAGCATGATGAGAATCCATTTCTACAAAAAATTTTAAAAAGTAGCTGGATGTGAAGGTGCATTCCTTTAGTCTAAGCTATTTGGGAGACTGCAGCAGGAGTTTCACTTGAAACCAGGAGGTTCAGGCTATAGTGAGCTGTGTTTATGCTACTGTACTCCAGACTGAGAAACATGGCAAAACTCTGCCTCAAAAATAAATAAATAAATAAATAAATAAAACATAACTAAAGGGATAAGAAGAAATACAGAGTAGGCTGATGTAAATTTTTTTGTCAGGAATTCTCATTGGTTTACAGAAATAACATTGATTCTTGAATGGCCATACATTGTTGCGCTATAAAATGTGTGTTACACATGGACACAGGGAGGGGAGCACTATACACAGGGGTCTGTTGGGGGGAGGGGGGATAGCGGGGGGGTGGGGAGTTGGGGACGGATAGCATGGGGAGAAATGCCAGATATAGGTGAAGGGGAGGGAGGCAGCAAGTCATACTGCCATGTATGCACCTATGCAACAACCTTGCATGTTTTTCACATGTACCCCAAAACCTAAAATGCAATAAAAAAAAAATGTGTGTTACAGTATCCGGCATATGGTATTCTTAGTTTAATTTGTAGCTACTTGTAGCATTAACAAGCAGTTTCAAGAGATAATTACATAGCTCAATAGGGGAAGTAGGAGATGGTTGCTGTCTGATTTTAATGCGTCTTTGGGCCTGAAAATTTAAGTCTCACATTCCTCAGATAAAAACTATTTGTATATATTTTTTTCATTCTCATCTTTATGCCTTCTAACACAGCATTTATTCTGCAGACCACGGTTCAAGAAGTAATTTCAACTTTCAAGTTCTATTATTTAACAAATATATATATTTTAAGGATATAGCTGCCATAGATAGTGATTCCTCTGATGGAAAACTAAATTGAAAACCTTCTGGAACAGATTGACCATTCTAGATGACATTAAGGGCATTCATGATTCATGGGAGGAGGTCAAAATATCAACATTAACAAGAATTTCAAAGTTGATTTCACCTCTCATGGATGACCTTGAAAGGTTCAAGATTTCAGTACAAAGACATAATGAAGATGTGGTTGAAATAGCAATAGAATTAGAATTAGAAGTGGAACCTGCAGATGTGACTGAATTGTTTCAATGCCATGATAAAGCTTCAATGGATGAGGAATTGCTTCTTACGGATGACCAAAGAAAATGATTTCTTGAGATGGAATATACTTCTGGTGAAGATGCTAGAAATATTGTTGCAATAGCAATTAAAGATGTAGAACATAACATAAACTTAGTTTTAAGAGAGTAGTAGTGTTTGAGAGGATTGACCCCAATCTCAGAGTATGGGTAATATGCCCTCAAACAGTATCATATTCTACAGAGAAATCTTTCATGAAAGAAAGAGTCAATCAAGGCAACAAACTTCATTGTAGTTTTATTTTCAGAAATTGCCACAGACACCCCAGCCTTCAGCAAATATCAGCTGCTGTCAACATTGAGGAAGATCCTCCACCACCAAAAAGATTATGACTTGCTGAAGGTGAAGATGAACATTAGCATTTTTGGCAATAAAGTATTTTAAAGTATATACATTGTTTTTGTAGACATAATTGCACACTTAACAGACTACAGAATAATGTCAACCTAACAAGCATATGCACTGGGAAGCCAAAACATTTGTGTAATTTGCTTTACTGCTACATTAGTTGTATTGTGGTAGTATGTAACCAAACCTGTAATCCCTCTGAGGTATGCTGGTTAGGATTTTTCAAACAAATGGAATCAATAATACAGATATATATGTCTGTATTATACATATATATGTATCTGTATACACACATATACACACACATAAATATGTGTATATACAGTATTATATTCTGAGATACATATCTTCTTATCCATTCTATTATATAACATATAGATATAATTCAACTTATATGTTCCATAAAATTATATCATTTATATGTATATGTATATATAGATGCACACATATAATTTATTACAAAGAGTTGAATTAACCCACGTAATTCCTATCTAAGAAATCCCAATATATGCAGTCAGCAAGTGGGAGCCCCACTTGCTGTTCCAGTCTGAACACAAAGACCCAAGGACAAAAAGAGTAGATGGTGTAAGTTTCACTTGAGGGCAGAACACTGGTTTCCGAGATTAAAGAGTCAGGTAGGAGGAATTCTTTCTAACTCACGCTTTTTGTTCTATTCAGGTGTTCAACTGATGGCATAAGGCCCGCCCACATTCTTATCTCAGTCTACCAATTCAAATGTTGAACAACCTCATAACACAACTAGAATATTTGATGAAAAGTCTGAGAACCGTGTGTGACCCAGTCAAGTTCACAGCAAAAATTAACTACCACAGGAATTTGGAAGTAAAATGCTCTCTTTACAATTTTCGTTGGGTAATTATGAACTTATTTTTACTACAGAAATGATAATTAGCTTTTCTCAGATTCGATATCCTATTTCTCGGAGATTTATTTTTCTCCACAATGTAAGTTCAATATCCATTTAAATATTTTATTTTATTTTATTTTATAATTTGGGAAATATTAATGCATATAACCTTTGTGCTTATATGTACAAATACTAAGTAATATCTTTTTTTGTTTTTCCTTTTTGAGACAGTTTCACTCTTGTTGCCCAGGCTGGAATGCAATAGCATGATCTTGGCTCACCACAACCTCTGCCTCCAGGGTTCAAGTGATTCTCCTGCCTCCTGAGTAGCGGGAATTATGGGCATGTGTCATCACACCTGGCTAATTTTGTATTTTCAGTAGAAACAGGGTTTCTCCATGTTGGTCAGGCTGGTCTCAAACTCCCAACCTCAGGTAATCAGCCCTCCTCACCCTCCCAAAGTGCTAGGATTACAGGCATGAGCCACTGCACCCAGCCACTAAGTAATATATTAACTTTTTACAAGATTTATTAAAAAAACCAAAACAACCCAAATCAGTTATTGCAAATAGAAAAATAGATTAAGAAATAGTTCTATAAAAGTGTAAATATATTGTCCTACACCTAATTCTTTTTCTGATATCAATTTTTATCTATATAATTATTAATATGTTATAATTTTGTGGTGAGAAAACCTATTGGTCAGGATTTCAAAAGGTATTATTCTATTCAACATAGCACTCGAATGTTTGATGATGTGTAAGTTATATGGTTTGAATTTGTGTCCCCAGCCAAATCTCATGTCTAATTGTAATGTTTAATGTTGGAAGAGGGGCCTGGTGGGAAGTAACTGGATCACGGTGGTGAATTTCTCTGTATTGGTGTTTTCTTTATACCATCAGGGTGAATTACAAATTTTGATTGTGCCCTGAATATTTACTTCCAGCCTTTCTCATGGCTGTTTGGATGGATGCCAAAATGCAATGCACAGGTCTTCCTTCCAGGATCAAGACACTTCTTCACACAAATATTAAAAGTGTGCTTGCTACTACATACTGTCAAGAACTCTGTAAAGTAGGGAACCATACTCTACTTTCAACCTAGCAAGTTGGTCTGCCACAATTTCATAGTTGCTGATAGAATATTTTCTTCTGTTTACTCTGATGATTGTTTCTTCTACTATACAGCTAAATTAGGTGCTGGTTATTTATTTATTTATCTATTTGTTCCATTTGCTTTTGGAGATCTTAGTCATGAATTCTTTGTCTAGGCTGTATCCAGAATATTTTTTCTTAGGTTATCTTCTAGAATTTGTATGGTTTCCTGTCTTAGATTTAAGTATTTGATCCACCTTGAGTTGATTTTTGTATAAGTTTATAGACAAGAATCAGGTTTAATTCTTCTACATGTGACTAGTCAAATTTCTTGGCATCGTTTATTAAATAGGATGTCCTTTCCCCAATTTATGTTTGTGTATGCTTTACACAACATAAATTGGGGAAAGGACATCCTATTTAATAAATAATTTTTTTATTAAACAAATAAATAATTTATTTAATTTTTTTTATAAATCAGTTGATTTTAAGTATTTGGCTTTATTTCTGAGTTCTCTATTCTGTTCCATTGGTCTACATTCCTGCTTTTATACCAGTACCATGCTGTTTTGAGAACTACAGCTTTGTACTATAATTTGAAGTCCAGTAATGTGATGCCTCCATATTTGTCATATTTGTCCTTTGTCCTCTTTTTTTTTTTTTTTAAATAATTGCTTTGGCTATTTGGGCTCTCTTTTATTTCCAAATGAATTTTAGAATTGTTTTTGCTATTATATGAAAAATGATAATGGCATGTTGATAGCAATTGCATTGAATCTGTAGATTCCTTTGGGTTGTACAATAATTTTCATAATATTGATTCTTTCAATTAATGAGCATAGGATGTGTTTCCGTTGGTTTGTGTCATCTGCGATTTCTTTCAACAGTATTTTGCAGTTGTCGTGGTAGATATCTTCAACCTCCTGGGTTAAGTATACTGCTAGGTATTTTTGTTGTTGTTGTTGTTGTTGTTGCTGTTAATTTGCAGCTGTTGTAAAATGGATCGAGCTTTTAATTTGATGCTAAGGCTGGTCATTGTTGGTGTATAGCACCACTACTGATTTGTGCACATTGATTTTCAAATCTGAGACTTAACTGAATTTGTTTGTTAAATCTAGGCATCTTCTGAAGTAATCTTTAGGGTTTTCTAGCTATACGATCACATCATGGGCAAATAGAGATAATTTGACTTCCAGTTTAGATGCCTATTATTTCCTTCTCTTGCCTGATTGCTGTGGATAGGAATTCCGGTACTATATTGAATAGAAGTGGTGAAAATTGGCATTCTTTTCTTGTTCCATTTCTCAAGGAGAATGCTTTGACATTTTCCCCATTCAGTAACATGGGGAAAATTTGGCTTTGGGTTTGCCATACACAGCTTTTATTATTTTGAGGTAAGTCCTTTCCATGCCTAATTTATTGAGTGTTTTTATCATAAATTGATGATGAATTTTATTGAATGTTTTTTCTGCATCTATTGAAGTGTTCCTACGGATTTTGTTCTAAATTCTGCTTATGTGATATAACACATTTATTGACTTGCATATGTTAAGCCATCCCTGCAGTCCTTGGATAAAACCTACTTGATCATCATATATTATCTTTTTGATCTGCTGTTAGATTCAGTTAGCTAGAATTTTGTTGAGGACTTTTGCATCTATGTTCATCAGGGATATTGGTCTGTATATTTTTGTGGTTCTGATATCCTTTCCTGATTTTGGTATCAAGGTGATACTGACTTTATAAAATGAGTTGGGAAGGATTCTCTTTTTCTGAATCTTCTCAAGTAGTTTAAGTAGAACCAGCACAAATTCTTCTTTTAATGTTCGGTAGAATTCATCTCTGAATCCATCTGGTTCTGGCTTTTTTTTCCTTGGAATTTTTAAAATTACTGATTCAATCTCACTGCTTGTTATGCACTATTCACAGTTTCTATTTCTTTCTGAATTCATCTAGGAGGGTTGTATATTTGCAGAAATTTATCCATTTCCTCTAGTTTTTCTAGTTTGTGTGCATAGACATATTGATAGTACTGTCAAATGATCTTCCGCATTTCTGTACTGTAAGTTGTAATGTCTCTAGTTTCATTTCTAATTGAATTTATTTGAATCTTCTCTTCTTTTCTTGGTTAATCTAGATAATGATCTATCAATTTTGTCTATCTTTTCAAAGAACCATCTTTTGTGTCATTGCTTTTTATATTTTTTGTTTCAATTTAATTTATTTCTGCTCTTTGTTATTTATTTTCTTCTAGCTGTGGGTTTAGTTTTTTCTTGTTTCTCTAGTGTCTTCAGGTGTGACGTGAAGTTGTAAATTTGTGATAACTTTATCACTATTATTATTCATTTCAATGAACTTTTTTATTTCCATCCTGAATTCATCATTAACCCCAAAATCATTCAAGAGCAAACTGCTTAATTTCCATATACTTGTATAGGTTTGAGGACTTCTTTTGTAGTTGATTCCAGTTTCATTTCACTATGGTCTGATAAGATACTTGGTGTTATTTAGATATTTTTAAATTTATTTTGACTTGTATTGTGGTCTTTCATATAGTCTACCTTGGAGAATGTTCCATATGCTGATGAGGTTATATATTCTCTAGTTCTTGGAGAAAATGTCCTGCAAATATCTGTTAGATTCATTTCTTCTAGGTTATAGTTCTGGTTTCTGTTTACCTGGCATATTTCTTTTGACCCCTTTATTTTGAGTTTATATACAACCTAACATCTTAGGTGAATCTCTTGAAGACAGCAGATATTTGGCTCGTGATCTTTTCAACATTAATACTGAGATTTTAGGAACTGTTCCAGTCATTATGTTAGTTGCTACCTAGATACTCTGGATTCTTCATTGTGTTATTATTTTTAGCACCTGTGAGTTTTATGCTTTCAAAATGGTCTATATTGGTGCACACTATTTGCTTCAGGATTTAAAAATCCCTTTTTAGGGCTGTTATAGTAGTAATAAATTGCCTAATCATTTGTGTGTGTGTGTTGTTGGAAAATGCCTCTATTTTTTCTTCATGTCTTTTTAGCTAAGAGTTATTCTGCTTAAGTAGGCTAAAGATAGGAACCTAGCCTCTTCTGGCTTGTAAGTTTTTTGGTAAAAAGTCTGCTGTGAGTCTCTTAGGTTTTCCTTTATAGTTTGCCTGGTGTTTTTTTCTCACTGCTCTCAGTATATTTTTCTCCACATTCACTTTAGTTAGTCTGATGACTATATTCCTTTCTAAAGTCCTTTTTGTGATTAATCTCCCAGGGGTACTTTGAGCTTCTTGTATTTGTTTATGTAAATGTCTAGCAAGGCCGGGGAAGTTTTCCTTAATTATTCCCACAAATACCAGTTATTTTTAGGTCTGGTCATTTTACATACTCCTGTATTTTTTGGAGACTTTGTTTTGTTTCTCTCTCTCTCTCTTTTCTTTTTTTCTTTCTTTCTTTTTTTTTTAGATGGAGTTTTGCTCTGTCTCCCAGGCTGGAGTGCAATGGCATAATCTCGGCTCACTGCAAACTTCACCTCCCAGGTTCAAGCCATTCTCCTGCCTCAGCCTCTTGAGTAGCTGGGATTGCACACCACCATGCTCATTTTTGTATTTTTAGTAGAGACAGGGTTTCGCTATATTAGTCAGGCTAGTCTCAAACTCTTGACCTCGTTATCTGCCCTCCTAGACTCTCAAAAGTGCTGGGATTACGAGTGCGAGCCACCGGGCCTGGCCTGTTTCTTTTTATTCTTTATTTTTTTCTAATTGAGTTGATTCAAAACCTTCTTTTTGAGCTCAAAAATTCTTTTTTATACTTTTTCTAGTCTATGTTAAAAGTTTTCATGGCATTTTATAATTTCCTGAATGTGTCTTTCATATAAGAAGTTCTTATTGGCTTTTATTTAAAGTATTTATGTACTTCAAAAATTTTTCATTCATATCCTGAATTTTTTTAAAATTTATTTATTTGTTTTTCACCTTTCTCTGGTATCTCCTGGGGTAGCTTAATAGTCAATCTTTTGAATTTGTGTCTGGTATTTCAAATGTTTTATCTTGGTTTGAATCCATTGCTGGAGAGTTAGTCTGATCTTTCAGAGGTGTTATAGAACCTTGCTATGTCATATTACCAGAATTATGTTTCTAATTTGGTAGACTGTTTTGTCTAATTATCCTTGAATTTATAATTGATTTGACTTTTTTTTTTTAATTTCTTCTTCCCCCCATTAAAAATGAGTCTTCAAAGTGTATAGTTTATGGTAGCCTACCTAATTCGGCTCTTAGTACTTTCAAGGGTGAAGTCTTCATATGAGTTCTTTGGTTAAATAGAGTCTTTGTATGATGATTTTCTCAGAAACTGGTTGTAGCAATGTGCTTGGTGTGTCAGAAAGTTTACTGTCTCCTTTGGGGTTGGACTGACAGAGGTCTTCTGAAGCTTACCTCATTCCCCATGTTGGGCATTATGTATTTATTTATTTATTTAGCCTTTTATTGACTGAGTTGAATATTTCAGGCTTTGGGGCAGTAGGGAAAATGTTCCTGAGTAGAAACCAGTTGTGGCTAAAGTAGGTAGGTAAATGCAATGCCCACTGGTGGGCAGAGGTCACAGACCTGACAAAGCAGAGATGGCTGGAAGGTTTTAGTGAAACACATTGAGATTTTATCAGGGAGAAGAGTAAAAGCTGCCTCTGCTCCTCTGTCAGGCTAGCCAGAAGAAGATTTACCTCCCACACTCCCAGATGGCATTCCTGACCAAGTGTTCTGGGTCTCTGGCTATTTGGATCACAGAGGTACTTCTCTTTTTTCTTTTTTTTCCTGCAGGAATGTTGATCTTCCAAGTAGAGAGAAATTGTTTGATCTTCCAAGTAGAGAGAAATTGTGACTTTTTCTTTTTTTTTTTTTTTGAGATGGAGTCTTGCTCTGTCACCCAGGCTGGAGTGCAGTGGTATGATCTCAGCTCACTGTAACCTCTGCCTCTGGGTTTCAAGTGATTCTTCTGCCTCATCCTCCCAAGTTGCTGGGTTTACAGGCACTTGCCAGAACACCTGGATATTTTTTTATTTTTTGGTAGAGATAAGATTTCACTATGTTAGGCAGGCTGGTCTCCAGCTCCTGACATCAGAAAATCTACCTGCCTCAGCCTCCCAAAGTGCTGGGATTACAGGCATGAGCCACCATGCACAGCATGACTGCCTCTTGTGCAAACCTGAACCTGCAGGTTACTCCACTTGTGAGGATGCAGTCACCCTGAAGTGTTTCAGAAAGGCTGTCTATAGGTGCCCCCAGACTGAGCTCCCATGGGAGATGCCCCAGTTGATTTTGCAGTGGTGGATGAGGTGGGGAAAGGAGTACCTTTCTTCAAACCCTTCATGAGCCCCAGGTCTGCCTCTCTGTTGAGATAAAGCTTCAGATGTTCCCTGTTGAACCCAGCACTGCAACTGTGCCTCTGCTGAAGGAAACTTCCCACCAGTGGAAAGATCTAGAACACAAGGCCTGCTGTCTAGCTTCTTTTGTCCCATGGAGTGTTCCCTTGATGTGGTTCACTCCCTCTTTCCATGGAAATAGTAGTTCCTGAAAACCCAACTACTGTGAATGCCATTGCTCCTCTGGGTTCAGCTACAGGCTGATGCTGGGGAATGTCAATATGGGATCCACTAATGTGATTTGTCATCAAGGCTCCCACAAGTATGTACCAACTCCTGCTGTGATAGGGGTGGCAAGGGAGTAACGTAGACTATGTGAGATAGTGTTAGAAATTGGCTTAGCATGTTAGCTTTCTCAAATTTCCAGTTGTAGCAGTAATAAACTGGTTTTTTAGACAGACTTAGGACCTCCTGGTTAGCCAAGATGGTGCAGGCAATGGTCACACATGTTTTCTCCTTCCTAGGCACAATGTTATACTACCTGTAGATTCTGCAATGGACTCTTGTCAGTTGGCCTCCAGCCAGGAGGTGGTGGCACTTCCAAAAGAGCGCCAGCTGCAGTAGTAGTGGTGGGATTTGTGCTTTCCTTATGTTACCCAGGGTGGGTACTGTTTCTCAGATAATGGGCCAGACCACAGTGCTTTCAAAATTTCTGTCCATTGTGTTAAGATACCAGCATGAGTGAAAGCTAAAAGCCAGGTGGGGTTGTGTCAGGCAGGTCCAAGATCTGTCTTTTCACAGGCAGGACAAGCAGAGGCTCCAGTGGGAGTCAGAGGGTGGTTCTCTAGCCACTGAGGTAATGTTTCAGTGAGGATTGTAGCAGCCTCTGCTGCACAGAAGAATTCATGCAGGAAGTGGGGAGTAGCAGGTGGCAGTAAGCCTCACCCAAATTTCATTCACCTGGCAAAGCAGGTCTGTCATCTGGAGTGTTCACTAGCAGGAGTTAGCTAAATTCCAGGCAGTCAACAGTCAGAACTCAAGGCTTCCTCAGGCCATAAGCCTTCCTCACAGTGACAGAAACCCCAGCTTTCAGGCCATACCCTCCTTGTTCTCCCACACAATGAGTGTGTAGGGTCCATAGCTCCTCTGCTCATGGATGCAGCACACTTGCCAAATGCGTTCCAGTTCTGGGCAAGGGAATTCATCCTCACTTGAGATTATGTTGTACATTTTAGTTGTGAGCTTCTTTCAATGTTCAACCACTGCCTGAGTTTGCTAACAATGTTCTATAAGGTCCCCTATGACGTAGACCAGGAATGGCTTCCCTTGGTCCACAATGGAGACTGGTGATGCAGGCAAGCCTCCTTCTGCTGCTGTTCCTACTTTTATATTCCCTATTACTCCCCATTTCAGCATTGGGTTCCAACATTGGGTAGGGTTAAGGCCTTCCTCCATGGGCTGGATTGCCAGGTTCCGCCATGTGGTCTTATATTCTGGAGACAGTCTCTCTCATTCTTGCACTCTGGAGACTACAGTTTTTCTCCTGGCTCAGAGTGTAGGATGCAGCCTGTCACCTCTTTCAAAGGTTCTGTGGTTTCTTTCAGTTCTCCTGTTAAGTTCCTGCTCTGCTTCTTGGAAAAAAGTTTACAGTATGAATCTCTACTCACTATTTTGTCTTTCCAAGTGGGAGATACATGCTAACAATGCCTCCAATCACCATGTTAGAAAAAAAAAAAAAAGACTGATATTAAAAATTTTAATTGTATAAGTTAGCAGTCTACTAATACAAAATATAATAAAATTTAATTAAGTGAATTTAAACGTTTCTGTATGTTGACACTTTTTTTCACATATTTGAATGAGAAAGATATTCTGCTTTACAGTTAAGGGATTTAGATAATAACCCAGAAGAATAAAATGTTAGTTTATATTATACTAGACTTACACAATTTTGATTATTTTTCTCTTTGTATTATAGTTCTGTTTTGTTTTTCATGTCCAATATTGAGAAAGATAAATTTTTTATCTGTAAAATGGCTTATTGTTTATGAAATGTCTTCCTACTTCCTTCTCTCCTACTAATCATGTTGTAGAAAGCTTACTATCTATATTCAATAATTAAGACTTATTTATGTTTCTTTTACTGATCTTGGGCTGTTGGAGACATCAAGTATGGCATCAATTCCTTCATTTATACCTAAGATATAGCTTACTGATGACAGAATAAAATTTTCAATTAACTTGTCAGAATTAAATTTAAACTTATTTTTCAAATAATGTTTATCTTCAATTTATGTTGAAAGAATTAATTCTTGGTACTGTAATTAATTTCTGTACTGAGGAAGAGTCTCAAGGGAGTCTTGCATTGAGAAATGTGATTATATAATTAGTTTTAAAAAGAATACGAAAGGTGGAATATAAAATTTTTCCCCCTGATTATATATTCAGTTAAGTTTGACTAAAATGTATCTTCCCCTTTCTAGGCCTCAAGTTCTTCATATGCAAACATGATGCTTAATACTCATATTTGTGGCTAATTCTAGTATTCCATATATGACTAGCTTCTAGTTGGGAAACACAAAGCTAGACCAGCTTACAGTCAAATAGATTACACATTCATGTAACAGTTGGACAAAGAAGGGGACATTTATTTTGCTTATTTTATTTCTACCAAGCACTGCCCCATGACCACTACAATGTAGATGAACTATCATTATATTTGTGATAGAAGACTGTTGTATCATAATCAAATAATAAAATCAACATTAATTAAACAATGGCTTTAGAACTGTTTAACAACTGAAAATATTATATAAAGATAGTGACATTCTGATACAGACAAAATCAAAATTTGTAAAACTGATTAAGAAATATTCAGAAGATTTGATGTCATTGTTCATATGGATATGAAAAAGGAAGGTTAACATTTAGAAGATTTAGTGAGTACAGATTGAAAATTACTGGCTGAGTTAAGAGAGCATGCACATAGCCATCTATAGGTCTGGATTCCAGTTTAAGCTGTAGCAATTAATTTGCTGTTTAACTTTGGGAAAGTCAGCCCTTCTGAATCTAAATTTCTTCTTGTAAAAGTAATACTGTTAAAATAATCTTGTAGGGGTTTTGTGATGTCATATTAAAAAAATTTGGTGGGAGTGTAAATTAGTTCAACCACTGTGGAAAACAGTGTGGCGATTCCTCAAGGACCTAGAAATAGAAATTCCATTTGACCCAGCAATCCCATTACTGGGCATATATCCAAAGGATTATAAATCGTTCTACTATAAGGACACATGCATACGAATGTTCATTGCAGCACAGTTTACAATAGCAAAGACCTGGAACCAACCCAAATGCCCATCGATGATAGACTGGACAGGAAAAATGTGGCACATATACACCATGGAATATTATGCAGCCATTAAAAAGGAGGAGTTCGCGTCCTTTGTAGGGACGTGGATGAACCTGGAAACCATCATTCTCAGCAAACTGACAAAAGAACACAAAACCAAACACCACATGTTCTCACTCATAGGAGGGTGTTGAACAAGGAGAACACATGGACACAGGGAGGGGAGCACTATATACGGGGGTCTGTTGTGGGGGAGTTGGGGGGACAGCGGGGGGGGGGAGTTGGGGAGGGATAGCATGGGGAGAAATGCCAGATATGGGTGAGGGGGAGGGAGGCAGCAAATCACACTGCCATGAATGCACCTATGCAACAACTTTGCATGTTTTTCACATGTACCCCAAAACCTAAAATGCAATTAAAAAAAAAAAAAAATTGGGGGAAAAAAAAATTATATTGGCATATTCCACAACCAATAAAGTAAAATTAAAATGATGTGATTTTATGTACATTGTGATAGATTATTTAAGACTATTCAGCTAGGCTTTACTGTTATCACAATTTCTATTCTGAGGTCTTTTCTACATAGTCTCTTAGTGTTTTTACCAGTTTGCTTATAACTATTAATGCCATAGTTGTGTTGCATTTAGTTGCATTAGTATGGGAGAGGTTAAATATAGCTATGGTCTTAACCTGCCACATTGGAATTGGACAGAAAAGGGCAAATAAATCTTGACCAAAGAATTATGTAGGAGTAGGCAATAGCTGAGAAAAGAGCAAATATGCAAAGAAAAGGTTCAGAAAGGCTTGCTGTTAGGAGGCAGAACAGGAGTAAAAATGTGGTTAAAATCAAGGGGGAATGAAAGGAATTATGTTAAGTTTTTATTGCTGCATAACAAATTGCCATGAAATTAGTGGCTTTAAACAACACATATTTTATTGTCTCACAGTTTCTTCCAATCAAGAGTTGGGTATGGGTTAGCTTAGTTATTTGCTTTAGCATCACTTCAGACTATGATAAATTTGTCAGCTAGGCTGCATTCTCATCTATGGGCTCAACAGGAGGATAATCCACTTTCACACTCACTCACATTGCTAAAAAAAATTTAGGCTTTTGTTGGTTGTTGGTCAGAAATGGTCCTTATTTTCTAGAGGCAGCCTACATTCCCAACAGGCAGTAGCCACCATAAGCAGTTCACACCTATTTATATGTACATAAACTACTTAGTTAATACTTATGAGATAATAACCATTCAATTAGATGTTTTACAGTGTTATTCATTTATGAAGTTTATGTTTGTTATTCATTTAATTATCACTGCAACAAATATGATTTAAGATTGTTGTTTATTTGAACACATTAATAAACAGGCTCAAGATGCTAAAATTAACAAACCCCAAACCAAAGCTTGTGGTGAGTGAAAGATTATGGCTTTAAACCCACATGCTTCTTTCCCTGGCTTATTCTTGTAACCAATGTGTGACACTACTCAACTATGCCTACAAGTAAACAATTGACAATCCTTTTCATAAAATTGATTTATTTAATAAATATGCACAAAGACCTCTCTAGCAACTCTTAGAATTTATACTGAATTCAGTTTGTGTGACAAACAGAGATGGCATCAAAACGCCATTCTAAATTCTACTCTATCTCATCTCACATCACCTATAAGCATATATCTACTATTATTCTTGCCACCACAATGAGAAGTAGAAATTCCAAGTTTGGGACATATATTTTGTCCACAGAACCATTATTATATGTGCCTTCACTCTATCAACACCATTAATCATCTCCAGTGGCTAGACCCTGCTATTAAATTTTGTACAAAAAAATGGAATCAACTTAAAAAAAGAAGGTATATAAACAAAATAAAGGTGATAGAAAGCTTTTTGAATACCAGAAACTCAAGTACTGTCCATAAACACTACAATATTGTGTCTAAAATCCAGGTTACCTTATTTATACCCTTAATATTACAATTTCTTGAAAACCTGGCCTTTTAAATTTCTGTTTCTAAAAGTTTGCTCTCTTTGATGTTAGACTCCCAGCCATGACCTTTGTCTAACCTTATGACAAGTAAATTCAATAGTAAAATACAAATTTGATATTGTTATTATTCTTGCCTTTTGTTGAAAATTTGGGGGAATATAAAGTTTCTGATAATGATATTTCATAAAAAGCGGTACATCATTCTAAGTTTATGAGTGAAAAAAAGCAGAGTGATGTTAGTAGAAGAGAAATGCTAGTATAAGGGTTAATATAAGAGTCTTTGGCAGCAGTTTAACGATCTTCATTCCTGAGCAACTATTCATAAATATTGCTTCTATTACCGCTGAAAACAGAAAGTGCTTGAATATAGTCTCTGGTGGAAGCTATACAGATATTCATGTGAAAATTTACTTTGAATCATTTTATTTATAGAATGCATAAAAACATTTACTAGTCAAATCATTATTTCATTTATCCTATTAAGAATACCACATGTTCTTTGAAAGAAAAATAATCAACTATAATGTTTAAATTTGATGCTAATTCTTAAAAATACGACAAGAATATTGGCCCATAAAAACACAGAAAAAAAATCTTAAAACAATAGCAAATATTTTCATTCTTCACATATTGCCTCATTATGCATATAAAATTTATAATAAATAACTAATTAATAACAGTTATTTTTGAATCCGCACTGTTTTTCGAAAACTTTATAAAGTCCTTTTTACTCTCTATATCTACAAATATATCTTTTAGAAGCCAAGAAATATTGTTTAAATGCCAACCTATATATATTCAAAAGCAAATATCTGAAACTCAGTTTTTTCAATTTTTGTTGTTGTTAATTGCCTATATGCTAGTTTCAATGGAGTTTCATATGGGATATTTTCTTACCTTATTCAAATCTTTGTTGTATAATTAAATATCACAGATATTTTTGTAGTATACATACACATATACATTTTAAATTTTAATGGTGTAGTTATTTATAATATATACAACTATTTATAACATATTTGATTATAGTCTTTTTATAATAAGGGAAATATTATAATTTTTTAACAATGCTTGTGTTTAAGCATAAAAAATTGTCTATATCATTCTAGTAATATTCCTAAGCAAGCTACAAATACTGAGAAAAATGGAAATTGTCTTAAAAAAATATGATCACTTTAAAAGAATGTTCAGATATATCTTCTTGCCATCCTAATAAATATGGAAGCTTGCCCAATGTGATTGGGCTTTAATGATTGCCCAGTGAGAAGCTTTGTGAAGTACAAACCAGCTTGTAGATCACTAGTGGCAGCTAGAGTATGGATCCAAAAAGCAAATATAACAAAGAACTGTGTGTTACCTATTTATGTATGTATGTAAATGTCTACTGTAGGTGTGTATTTACACACGTATCTATGGGTATACTGTGGATGTATATACATACATACATTTACTTGACAAATTCAAAATAAAGGATTGACAAGAAATTGTGATATTACATTTGAAAACTAAATGTGAACTTTAAGTCTATATGTATTGTCTTTCAATATTCATACTACATGAAATGTAAACTAGAAACCATTTAACATGCAGGAATTATTTGATTATAATAGATACCTAGGTTTTATAAAAGCTTTCATTGTCAGTATATAAACTATTTCTCCAAATCAAAGTACTTTTTAAGTGTGTAATCACTAAAATAGAACAAGATAAATTATCTTGTTCGAATGTCCTGGTGCAGAAAACATTGTGCCATTGATAGATAAACCAATATGTTAAAAGCTAACCAACTTAAAAATAATGAATCAATAGTTCAACTCTTCTTCATCCTATAAAAAATGCTCCATTGTGAAAAACTAGGAAATTCAGAAATTAAAAAATAAGTATGTTACTTCTCAAATTAGATTTGACACATTATTTAATTGTACTTTCACTAATATATAAGAAAAACAAATAGCATGTTGATAAGAAGAAAGGTAAACTTTGAAAAATTATATTTATACTAAATTTTATTAATTTGAAAATATTAACTTTAAGAATTCAATGGAACATACTATGTTGATTTGCTTAGTCTTAATTCATTGAAGTAATTTTTGAATAAACTTGCATCTTTAATTTTCATGATGCTATTTACATCAATGAAATGAGTATGTGTTTAATGAAAAGAAAAGTCAATGTTAAATAATGATTATCTAGTTAGTAGAATAAGAATACTGATAGTCGTTTTCTGCAAATAGTGTTGAATGAAAATAGCACTTTTAATAATGAACAGAACTGCATATACAATGCTAGAATCATGTAAAAGCAACTTCCTGTAATACAAAATTATAATATTTCACAACTAAAAATGGTATAGCCTGTATATGAAGAGAATAAAATCTGGGCAATATTACATGTTTAAATTTTATGAAAAAACAGTATGTAAATAAAATAATTTATACAATGTATCTCAAATTCTCTTAACATAACATTTTAGAGACTTGCCTATCTGAAAATAAAATGAGGAAAAACTCTTACCAAAAGAAAAATGATTTAAATGACTTGAAAATATTAAATTATATAAGATATAAAAAAGCCTCTTCGTTTTATTTTGTTCATAAATCAGCTGCATTGTAACTTACTGAATATATGTATAGCATATGCAACATTATTCTTACAAATAATTGTTAAAAATTGTCTAAAATCTATTGCAGTACTAATATAATCTTCCAATATCTCTTTCAAATATTTGACAAAATAGATAAAGATAAATATAAATGAAGGGCAAAATAACACACATACATCAGGCCTAAACTTATAGGAAGTAGTCAAGGTCACAACAGCAACTTGGAAAAACTTCTAAGATTGAAGCATCCAGAAATAAGTGCTTTCTAGAGAAATTAAATCAAGAGGCATCCTGGCAAAACCACAAAACCCCTTAATTTGAAGGGATAAGAGTTAGTAGGTAAGCTGGCCTTTGTAAGACAAACCCAATCAAGAAAAGTAATTTTTAATGTCAATGGATCAATGGTATTTCAGGTGACAGAATGGGAATAGAAGCTAAGGTAGAAACACTAAAAGTTAAGCCCAGATATAGTAGTGTTCCTTTGATTTAAATCTGACATAAATGAAGATTTTCTAAGTGGACAACATGCATATTTGTAAAAGAAGTCATAAAATTTATCCCCTAAAGTAGAATTAACCTGTAGATCAAAAACAGGTGAAAAAGATGTAAATATATGTAGGCCTCTAATTTAGTGGGTGGAGATTTTTTTTAACATTTTACACAGCTGTACATACTCATTTTACATGAAGTCTTGTTGATCACTTTAAAAACCATCATTCTCAGCAAACTGACACAAGAACAGAAAATCAAGCACCACATGTTCTAACTCATAGGCGGATGTTGAACAATGAGAACACATGGACACAGGGAGGCGAGCATTACACACTGGGGTCTGTTGGGGGGAAATAGGCGAGGGACAGTGGGGGGTGGGGAGTTTGGGAGGGATAACATGGGGAGAAATACCAGATATAGGTGATAAGGAGGAAGGCAGCAAATCACACTGCCATGTGTGTACCTATGCAACAATCTTACATGTTCTTCACATGTACCCCAAAACCTAAAATGCAATTAAAAAAAATAAAAATAAATAAATAAAATAAATTTTTAAATATTTCAAATCCAACTATTTCAATAAAAATGTAGAGATAGAAGTGCAAATTATAGTTTAATTTCTCTAATGAATATACAATGCATTATATATTTGTTATTTAAATTCAACTGTGTTGAAAGAATAACCTTATAAACAACTCACATCTCACCTCAAATAATGTTTTTCTAGATTTGTGCATTAGTCAAGGCAAATTCTGGAGATGTTTATACATGTCAAGGGTGTTCCAAGAATATGGGGTCATAGGAAGAATATATTTTATTAATATAAATTATATTTTCACTGTCAAATGAGAGGAAATAGAGTCATCTGAGTATAAACTAATTGATATAATATTTTATTAAAAGAAGAAATAAAACAGATATGATTATAAATTAACAGATTATTTAAACAATTTTCTAGTGTATAAATCCAGCCGACAGAAAACTAACAACAAGCCAAATACTACTTACATGAATTGCTATATTTTTATAATTTTAAGATGCCACAGACAAGAGGATTATTAGTAATCATATAACTACTTTTTGTTATCTGTATTAATATGGGGTACTGAGGGAAGGTGTTCTCTTTCTGGGTCCACAAGAGGGCGTAGTTTTAAGGGCAAGAACTTCCTAGCGCCATGCCCCCCTCCCATCTCTTTCCGTCTGGGAGACTTAATGGTTTTTGCTTAAATTTCATGGGCGTGGGGAGAAACTAAGAGTGAATCACTCCAGCAGAAGTTCTAAGGAAATCCTTTCATTGGCCTGGGGTCTTAGAGAATGTGGGGGTTCCTCTGTGGTTAAAAGTCCCCTTTTTCCACACCCCTTTGGACTTCATGTTTGGATCCCCTTCCACGAACACTCCCTTCTTGGAAGCTGTTTTTCTCTCTCCTGGATTTTCCCTCTGGAGTCCTCTTCCACCCACAATATCTCGTGGAAGCCTGTCTTACCCTCCTAAACTCCATCTCTGTATTCCCTTCCACTCAGTGAGGAAGATGCTTTCCTCACCTTTATTCCATCTTTCTGGATTCTCTCACTCAGTGTGGAGTTAACTGTTTCTCTCTCTTTCTCTTGTTTCTCTCTCTCCTTACATAAATCACTTTCTGCAAACACTTTTGAGTCTGGCATTTACTGTGCACTGTGCCGTGGTCCCCTCATTCTCCTGATAGGGTGGAGACCAAGAACCTGGAGGAAGCTCTGCTCAGGGGAGCTGAGCACACCCTGAACCCCAATATTACAGTATGGAGTGGTTACACTCTCATAATAAATCACTAAATGAACACATTAATTGTATGTCTTCTAATTATTCAGAGATTAATAGGTGAAAAAAATAGTGCATCAAAGGCAATGTGCTACCATAAACTAAATGTAGGGGCATAGCATAATAATTTTTAAAAATCCATCTCTCATTGAAGTAGATATTCGAATACATTTGATAGTATGTTAAATATGAATTGAATGTAAAGATAAATTAATAACCGTATTTTCCCTTAGTAAATACTATGGGTTATATTTTTCATCATTAATTATTATTAGTAGTATTAATCAACACTAAATACTATTCCAAATGTGGTCTAGACAGTAATAAAAGCAAGAAGATGTAAATTATAAAGATAGATTTTTAATTTTAGAGAGTTTTATATGTGTACATAAGGAAGTCATTTTATTTTCTGATTCTTATCTTCCTGATTTCCAAATCTGGTATAATGGTACCTGTGCAACGTACCTGATTTTGTTGTTAATTTTAAATAAAAAATGGCATGCATGCTTTACAATGTAGAATTTTTTATCCAAACAATGTTTTATGATATCAACATCCTCCCATTCTAAAAAACAATAGTACATACTTCCACAAGTTATTGAAACATAAAAAGGAGGCAGTACCTCTTTATAGAACATTGCAATTTTCTAGTACAGTGGCTTATATAGTAAGTATTGTAAAACACGTAAGCTTGTACTATTGTCATGATTTTCAATGCTGAACACTTTCATGTATTGGATTGCTGATCTGAAAATACATTTCTAAATACAAATAGTATCTTATTGCTTTTGTAAAAATTGTTTACAGTGCTGTAATATTTACATTACTTCAAGTTACGTCCATTGTGTCCCTGTGCCACTCATTTTGCAAATAAATAAAAATCATGAAATTGCAAAATAATGTAAGAGTAATATTGTTTATTTAATATTTGTAAACTTGGCATACTTCTTTAGCTTCAAATGAATAACTTTTCAAATTATAACCCAAATATTTTTAAGTTCCAGGCTGCTGGAGGACATGTTTTTATAAACGCTACATTCTAAATTGCAATTAATTTTTCTACCCCTTTGAGCACATTTAAGTCTGAATTTGTTACTTTAATTAAACTGAATAATTCAAATATTAAATGAAACTGTGTAACCTCAACTAATTGAAAAGCAAGTGGGCTGATTACTGAATACGAAGACAGATTTTAAAATGTAGAGTTCTGTACTAAACTTCTATTTATTTTAAAATATCCTTAAAAATTAATTCTTATTAGTCTAAAATAAAAGGGAAAGTCATGTTTGGGGTAAGGGTGTGTGTGTGGTGTGTGTGTATGTGTGTGTGTGTGTGTGTTAAACAAAACTGGAATATTACATCAGATTTTTGTGTTGATATGTACCCCTTGTATGGATTCCCAATATCTTCTATCTTCCTTGATTAAAATGTATAAATATCATTCTTGATAGCATCATTGATTAAAATATGGTTCTACTAGTTTAGTTGAATTTGAATAAGTGAAGATTTTTACATTTGGAAGATCTTTACTCAATCAATGAATATATATGGAGGAACAAATGTCAGAAAAACATCTATGATGCTTTGTTTTAAATTGCAGTGACATTAGAATAGTTTGCTTAAGTATTAACATGTCTAAAAAAATCTCTGTGGAAAGTAGATAAATACTGTTAGACACAATACATTTTAAAGTTTCAGTTGTATAAAAATGTTAAAGTACACAAAAATTTTACCCATTAATGTTTTAAATAAGCAAAGCAACAAATGTTAATTGTTTATAGTTTGAATAAAAAGCAACAACAAAATTTGCTTTGATTCTCACAATGACATTTCATAATGAAATACAGTTGTTAGACTTAGTCCTTCAATTTAGCATATGGCCCAGTAAATCTTGTTGTCCAATACAAGAAGTTCTTACCTTCAATTTTTGGAGATGTCTTTAACCAGAAACGTATCACCTGAGCTAGTTGTATTTCTTTGTCCCTTTGTTAGTGTAAAATGATTTGCCTAAATATAAACTCACCTCTAAATAACCAAGTACATTCAAAGAATAACAGAATTTTTAAATTCTTCTTTGTTTCATTATATTCTTAATTTATTTTCATGCTGCTAACGGGATCAGAGGGAGAAATGTCAGTGTGCTCGGTCTCTCTATAGAAACACTGTAGGTTTTAGAAAAGCTGTAATTACTTACCATGTTTACATTTTGACAATTGTTCAAATCTAATTATGGATGCAAACTGGCTTTTCTTGAGTATTGATTGCTGAGTTCTGAATTTATTTCTCTATACCTATCAGAATTGCTTTCTAATCACCAGCAACCATTCACCCAAGGGCTTCAAGTTTTTCTTAAATTACTTGGACAATATCAAGGGATATATAGATATTTTTTTCCTTTTGGTCTCATCACCCATGAAAGTAACTTAGTACTTAATGGCATTCTGGTAATTGTTTTTATACTCCAGTAAGAAAAAAAAAGAAAAATTAAATGACCTGAATAAAATTTGTATGCTTTATTAATTTAATGACTCTTCAATAAAGCAGTAATAGAGTAGATTATTGGTGACCACCTAAACAACGAGAAGTTAAATCTTTATCAAATAGATTAAACCAGGCCAGACTCAGTGGCTCATACCTGTAATCCCAGCACTGTGGGAGGCTGAGAGAGCCTAATTGCTTGAGGTCAGGATTTTAACACCTGACTGGTCAACATGAAGAAACTCTGTCTCTCCTAAAAACACAAAACTTAGCTGGGTGAGGTGGCATGCACCTGTGATCTCAGCTACTTGGAAGGTTTAGGCAGGAGGATTGTTTGAGCCTTTGTGATGGAGGCTGCAGTGAGCCAAGGTCTTGCCACTGCACTCTAGCCTGGGCAACAGAAAGAGACTCCATCAGCAATAATAATAATAATAATAATAGATTAAACCCATTCTTTTCTTTCTTTTTTTTTTTTTTTGAGATGGAGTTTCGCTCTTGTTACCCAGGCTGGAGTGCAATGGCGCGATTTCGGCTCACCGCAACCTCCGCCTCTTGGGTTCAGGCAATTCTCCTGCCTCAGCCTCCTGAGTAGCTGGGATTACAGGCACGCGCCACCATGCCCAGCTAATTTTTTGTATTTTTGGTAGAGATGGGGTTTCACCATGTTGACCAGGATGGTCTCGATCTCTCGAACTCATGATCCACCTGCCTCGGCCTCCCAAAAACCCATTCATTAGTACTTTCATGCATTGGTTTTATTCACTAGCACATTTCAACATTTGTTTTATTGATTTTCGTAACTGGCAAATCTTGACATCTCTTTGAAATAGATTAAAATATATTATTGACATAGAGATTAGAGAGCAGACAGAAGATATGCTTGAATTTACTTAACAGTATTGAAGGAGTTCAGAACACACCACCCTAAAATATGCTTTTCTGGTGAACTATTTTAAGTTAAAGACACTTGGAAAACAGCAGATGCAAGGAGAACATTTTGACCTTTCTTCTTAAAAGCACTAAATGAAATTCCCGTGTGAAAGATGTTCTCCCTAAAACAGTAGAGATTATCAGTACCATTCTTATCATAAAAAGTGAAAAGGTGATGCTGAGGGAAATTCGTACAAACAAAACTTGTTGAACTCACTCTTATCTTTCTAGCTGCTTTTCTACCTGCTTAACTAGGGTAGCCTAAGATCCTTTGTCTTATTTTCAAAATTTGCTACTCTTTGTCCATTTTGCTATATAAGCATATACAAGTGTTCAAACCTATCTGTGCATTTGGATGTTCATTTCCTTAGGACAGTTCCCATGCTATATAAATCTTGTATTAAATACATTTGTATGACTTTCTCCTGTCGTCTGTCTTATGTAACTGTGATTCTCAGGCCTAGCCAAAAAAAACCTAGCCAACAAACCTAGAGATATAAATTTTGCCTCCTGCAATATATAGCAGAGAAAAACTCATTTTAAATTTTCAGTTGTGGTAGTGAATAAGTCTCACAAGAGCTGATATTTTTATGAATGGGAATTCCCCTGCACAAGCTCTCCTGCCTGCTGCCATGCAAGAGATGGCTTTGCTTCTCCTTCACCTTCTGCCATGATTGTGAGGCCTCTACAGCCATGTGGAATTGTGAGTCTATTAAACCTCCTTCCTTTATAAATTACCCAGTCTCAGGTATGTCTTTATTAGCAGCTTGAAAACTGATTAACACAGGAAACCAGTACTGCAGAGAGTAGAGTGCTGCTGTAAAGATACCCCAAAACACGGAAGCGACTTTGGAACTGGGTAATAAGCAGTAGTTGGAATAGTTTGTAGAGCTCAGAAGAAGGCAGGAATATGTGGGAAAGTTTGGAACTTCCTAGAGACTTGTTTAATGACTTCTACCAAAATGCTGATAGTGATGTGGACAATAAGGTCCAGATGGAAATGAGAAACTCGTTATGGTGATATGGACTTGATAGTGATATGGACAATAAGGTCCAGATGGAGATGAAGAACTTGTTGAGAACTGGAGTAAAGGTCACTCTTGCTATGCAAAGGGACTGGTGACATTTGCTTCTGTCCTAGAGACCTGTGAAACTTGGAACTTGAGATAGGTTATTTAGGGTATCTGGTGGAAGAAATTTCCAAGCAGCAAAGCATTCAAGAGGAAACAGAGCATAAAACCTTGAAAACCATGTGGCCTGACTATGTGATAGAAAATAAAACCCCATTTTCTGGGGAGAAATTCAAGCCAGCAGCAAAAATTTGCATAAATAACCAGGAGTGTTAATCACCAAGACAATGGCTAAAATATCTCCAGCACATGTCAGAGAACTTCATGATAGCCTTTCCCATTACAAGCCACCTAGGAGTAAAAATTGGTTTCCTGGGCCGGGCTCAGGTCTCCCCTGCTCTATGCAGCCTTGGGACATGGGGCCCTGTGGCCCAGCTGCTTCAGCTTTAGCTGTGGCTAAAAGGGGCCAAGGACAGCTCAGGCTGTTGCTTCAGAGGGTGCAAGCCCCAAGCCTTGCACCCTCTGAAGTGTTGGTCTTCTGGGTATGGAAAACACAGAAATTGAAGTTTGGAACCTCTTCCTAGATTTCAGAGGATGTATGAAAATGCTTAGGTGTTCAGGCAGAAGTCTACTGAAGGGGTGGAGCCTTTATGGAGAACCTCTACTACGGCAGTACAAAAGGGAAATGTGGGGTTGGAAGCCCCACACAGAATCCCCACTGGGGCACTGCCTAGTGGAGCAGGAAGGAGAGTTCCACCATCCTTCTGACCCCAGAATGGTGGATGCACCAACAGCTTGCACTGTGCAACCAGAAAAGCCACAGACACTCAACGCCAGCCCATGAAAGCAGCTGAAAGGGGGGCTGTACCCTGCAAAGCCACAGGGGCAAAACTGTCAAAGATCATGGGAGCCCACCTCTTTTATCAGTATGACATGGATATGATACATGTAGTTAAAGAAGATCATTTTGGAGCTTTAAGATTTGACTGCTTCGCTGGATTTTGGACTTCCATGGTGTCTTTGTTTTGGCCAATTGCTTACATTTGTAATGTTTTATTTTTATTTTTATTTATTTTTTTAAACCAATGCCTGTACTCCTATTCTATCTAGGAAGTAACTAACTTGCTTTTGATTTTGCAAGCTTATAGGCAAAAGGGACTTTCTTTTCTCTGATGAGAATTTGGATGGTGGACTTTTGAGTTAATGCTGAAATGAGTTAAGACTTTGGGAACCGTTGGAAATGATTGGTTTTGAAATGTGAGGACATGAGATTTGGTAGTGCCAGGGGAGGAATAATATGGTTTGGCTGTGTGTCTACCTAAATCTCACCTTGAATTGTAATAATCCTCACATGTCAACAGCGGAACTAGACGGAGAAAATTGAATCACAGGGGTGGTTTCCTCCCTACTATTCTCACGGCAGTAAATAAGTCTAACAATATCTGATTGTTTTAGAAATGGGAGTTCTCCTGCACAAGCTCTCTTGCCTGCCACCACGTAAGACATGTCTTTGCTTCTTATTTGCCTTCCAACATGATTATGAGGCCTCTCCAGACATGCAGAACTGTGAGTCTATTAAACTTATTTTCTTTATAAATTATCCAGTCTCAGGTATCTTTTATTAGCAGCATTAAAACAGACAAATAGAGGAGGTTTGTTAATAAATGTCTAATCAGATCAAGAGAAATCAGTTGAATAATATTAATATCTAGTAGTATACTATTATAATGGCTTTATGTAACCATCTCCAATTTACAGAGAGCTGCTAAAAGTATTACAATCTTTTTTTGTGAAATTTTCTTGGAGGCCAGCACTGGTGAAACACAGGTATATTCTGCTTCTCCATGTTCTATCTTAGCAATTTTATCATCCTTCTTCAATAGGATGCATTACAATGTACAAAACGATTTATTGATTTATAATTTGATTTCAATTCTGTTTTGCTGAAAATTCATCTTAGTTGCCTTTATTGAATTTTTCAATATACACAAGTATACACACACTGTCTTTGTCTATTGTTATACTGAACTAATAACTTTGACCATTTTTATTATATTGTTATAGGATACCATTATAGTGGAATATCTAGTATCTGTTGTTTTAGATACGTTGAAGAAGAAATAAATTATTTTTCTAATCTCTCCTTTGCAGATTTTATAAGACAGATAAAAATATTGAAGAACTTAGATAATAAATTTATGTCCTAAAAGGAATAACACATGATTACAACTGTATATATTTTGTTGGCCTAAAGCACTGTCACATTTTGTTTCTTTTTAAAATGTAATCTATTTTATATCCTATTTTAAATCCATTTCATCTTTTATTTATAGATAATAAGTAAATAGAATTCTACTACTATTGTTTTACATAATTGTCAATCAGATGGAGTTAAATTATACTGGCAGAGATCCAGGAACTAACCAGAGATGTAAACTTAATGTCATTTGGTTTTCATATTTCAATTACTTATTAGTTTTATTTTGAATATGATAACATGAAATTAATATTTACTTTGAGAAACAAAAATTATTGAGAGATTACCATGTGCAAGCACTGCACTAAACACTAAAGTCAAAGCTTTTGAATAGTTTTAAATATAAGAACAAGTTGACATATAAATGTAAAACTAAATGTTAGCTCTAACAATTTGAAGGTTGAATTGACTAAAAGTTATGATGTACTCTGTAAAATCTTCCCATTGAAGGATTAAGGAAAAAAATATTAGTGATGCAAACTTTCAATAGCCCTAAAAAGTAAAAAAAAAAAAAAAATTAATAAACTACAGGTCACTATAAAAATTTTTTTACAATCCACAACAGAAATCTGTATGAGGTCGTTGGGGAAAAAATCAGTATGCAATTTTGATCAATTCATGTATCTCTTCTCAGAAAGGATAAACCTTGAAAAGAAACCACCTTTCTAACCTTTCTAACAGCTTTCCAAGACAGTAAAGACTTTTACTTTGAATAAGGCCCACTAATATATTTTTACTTAAATAATTTTAGGCTGTATTTCAAACTATTCAATGAACATTATAACAAAAAGGCTTTAAGGAAAGTTGTCATTTCCAAGGAAAAGAAGTTTGAAGGAGAAAGTATTAAGCCTAAAGAAGTCATAGGTAGGACTTTCTGGCTATAAATTTTAATTCAAAATTCCTCACAAAATATTGCTTTAAATATTCTCAGAGTATTCATACATAAACTCTTACTCTTATCAATATATTCACAGATAATGTGACCAGGATATTCTCTTTTTAGTCAATCGACTTTAAATTTAGAACTGCAAATAAATGAAATGAACATACAGAAGCAATAAAAACCAATGAAACTTTTGATTTAAAAGAAATGAAAATCTGGTAGCAATTAAGAGCCGAGTAAATAAAATAACAAACAATCCAAATTGCACATTCTCATTTTTTTAAAAATAGAGATTGTTTAATAATCTAATTAAAGATGAATAAACATGAAAAAACTCACCATAAGGCAGCTATGCAGGCATTTCATAATGTAAAAGATAATTATAATACTGTGGACGTTTATAAAAAGTATAGTTTAAGTAAAGGAAATTTACAAAATGAAAAGTTCATAGATATAAATACTTTTCAATTAATAACATTCAAAGCAACACAAACTCTTTTTAACAAAATGAAAAATGAGGTTTTAAAAAACAGCAAGAGGAAAAGAGTTAATATAAATTTTCTGGCCAAGAAAAAAGTTACAACAACAAAAATGACCTAAATCTGCTTATTAAAAGTTCTCATCAAGCTGGGCATGATGGCTCATTCTTGTAATCCCAGTGCTTTGGGAAGCTAAGGAGGGTATATTGCTTGAGCTCAGGAGTTTAAAACCCGCCTGAGCAACATGGAGAAAACTCCTCTGTAAAAAATATAGAAAAATTAGCTGAGTGTGGTGGCACACAGTGGTACTTCCAGCTACTTGGGAGGCTGAAGTGAGAGGATCACCTGAGCCCTAGGAGGTTGAGGCTGCAGTGAGCTGTGATCATACCACTGCATTCCAGCCTGTGTTACAGAATGAGACCATCTCAAAAGAAAAAGTAAAAAGCCCCTCAAGTGCCAGGCAAAATGCAAGAGTTATCAACATTGATGTATATCAAAGTGAAGTATGTAAAATTTAAATTTAAATAATAAATTTTGTACTCAGAGCAATACAATGGGTGACAATCTATGCATGACACATAGAGTTAGTCTACATTTTTTATAATCTTAAAGTGACTAATGTAACTGAACAATACAGAGTCTAGAGGAGAAAAAAAGTAACTATTATTATTATTATTATTATTATTATTATTATTATTTGAGATGCAGTCTCCTTCCATCTCCCTGCTGGAGTGCAATGGCATGATCTTGGCTCACTGCAACCTCTGTTGCCTGGGTTCAAGCAATTCTCATGCCTCAGCCCCTCGAGTAGCTTGAATTAGAGGCACTCACCACCACACCCGAATAATTTTTGTATTTTTGGTAGAGATGGGGTTTCAACATGTTGGCCAGGCTGGTCTTGAACTCCTGATCTCAGGCGATCTGCCCACTTTGGCCTTCCAAAGTGCTGCAATTGCAGGCATGAGCCATCGTGCCTGGCCAAAACAGACAATTATTTTGACCAAGCCAAGTCATCAATTTTTATATGTGAAGGAAAGGCAGACCAGTACAAAAATTCAAAGATTAAAAATATATAAATCACAAGTCAACTGTTTTTTATTTTAAAGCAATTAGCATAAATATTAAACATCCAAAAATGTTAAAAAAAAATACTGTAAATATTGACATAATCATTTTTAGTTAAAACAGACATTAGACATTTAGCATATATATGAACAAAAACTGTGAAATCAAATTAAAATTCTAACATAAAATCTATTTTCCCAGCTAACTTAACTGTCCAGAAATACAAACACCCCTATTTTGTATTATTCTGCTGAACTTATATGTAATATTTAAGTAATAACTTTTGCATATTTTTAAATTTTATGTGACACCTATCAATTTGTACAACTTTGAATATTTTTCACATTTTGAGGTTTATGATTAAGTAGAACTACTTTGTTAATTTTAGTTGTGTATAACATAGGATTAATCCATTTTCTATGAAGGGGCAATTTGATTTTTTACATTTTTTGTTTTGTTTTGCTTTTGTTTAATTTTATTTTTGTAGAGAAGTTTCAGTTCATAGCAAAACTGAAAAAATGATGCAGAGACTTCCTAAATATCCCCTTTTACCACGTATGTATAGCCTCTCTCACTATCAACATCCCCACCAGAGTGATACATTTGTTACAATTGATGAACCATGTTGACACATCATCACCCAGAGTCCATAGTTTATATTAGGATTCACTCTTAATATTATACAATCTATATCTTTGGAGAAATGTATAAAATAAAAAAAATCCAGCATAGTACCATAAGGAGTATTTTGACTGCTTTAAAATTCATCCATATTTCATCTATTTATCCCTCCCTGCCTTAGTCGCTGGCAATCACTGATCTTTTTGTTGTTTCCATAGTATTCCAGAGTGTCATGTAGTTGGCATTATACAGTACATAGCCTTTTAAGATTGGCTTCTTCTGCCGCATAATATGCATTTAAGTGTTCTCCTTTTCTATTCATGAATTCATAGCTCATTTCTTTTTAGCATTGAATTATAATTCTCTTGTCTAGATCTACCACAGTTTATTTATTCATTCACCCACTGGCAGATGATTTTGTTGTTTCCAAGGTTTAGCAATTTTGAATAAAGCTGGTATAAACATCTATGTGCAGTTTTCTGTGTGGAAATCATTTGGATAAATACCAAGGAACTTGATTACTGTATTTTATAATAAGAGTATTTTTAATTTTATAAAGTATTTTTTAATTGTATAAAACTACTCTTATTATAAAATACAGTAATCATGTTCCTTGGTGGTTGTACATTTTGCATTCCCTTTAGCAATGAATGAGAATTCCTATTGTACCACATCTCAGCCAGCATTTCATGTTAGTGTTTTGGTTTTGGGTTATTCTGATGTATGTGTAGTAGCATTTTATTACTGATTTAACTTGGATTTAATGACATATGATGTACAACACCTTTTTATACAATTATTTCTCATGTATATATATTCTTTGGTAAAGTGTCTATTAGTCTTTGGCCTATTTTTTAAACAGGTTGTTTGCTTTCTTATTGTTGAGTTTTAAGAGTTCTTTGTGTATTTTAAATAAGAGTTCTTTATCAGATGTGTATTGTGCAAATATTTTTCTTCAGTTTCCAACTTGTTTTTTCATTCTCTTGACATTGTCTTTCAAGAGTAGAAATTTTTATTTTGATGAAGTCCAGTTTATTAATTCTTCCTTTCACCAATTGTTGTTTCCTGTTATATTCAAAAAGTCATTGTCAAATCCAAGATCATCTAAATATTCTCCTATATTATCTACTAAGAATTTAAAATTTTGCATTTTACACTTAGGTTTGTGACTCACTTTGAATTAATTTTTGTGAATGGTATAATGTTTTTGTCTAGATTCATTTCTTTTGTATGTGGATGTCCAGTTGTTCCAGCATTGTTTTTTTTCCTTGTTCTGTTGTATTGCCTTTGCTCCTAAATATACAACATCAGTTAGCTATATGTATGTGAGTCTATTTCTGGATTCTCTCTTTCATTCTCTTTGTCTATTTCCCTGTTTTTCAACAACACCACAGTGTCTTGATTATTGTAGTTTTATAATAAGTCCTAAATTCAGGAAATGTTAGTCCCATGACTTTCTTTTTCTCCTTTAATTGTTTTGGCTACTAGGGTTCTTTGCCCTCTCAATCAAAACTATGAGATTAGTTTGACAATATCCACAACTTAGCTTCCTGGGATTTGATTGGAATTATATTGAGTCTATAGTTTAAGCTGGAAAAAACTTGGATCTTGATAATACTGAGCCTTCCTACTTAAAAAAATGGAATAGCTCTCTGTTTAGTTTCACTTTCATTTATGGGAGTTTTGTAGGTTTCTTCATATAGATTTTATATATATTTTGGTAGATTTTTACCTAAAATTTTCACATTGGGGAAGGTAATGTAAATGGTAGTATGTTTTAATTTTCAAATTACACTAACTCATTGTTGGCTTATAGAAACAATCTTGATGTGCATATTAATCAGGGAACTTGATTCCTTGCTGTACTCTCTTATTAGTTCCAGGCATTTTTCTGATGATTTTTTTTCAGGTCTCAGTCATAGATAATTGTGTTATTGGCAAACAAAGACAGTTTTATTCTTCCCTAATAATCTGTTTATCTTTAATTTCTTTTTCTTGTCTTTTTGCATTTAGTTATGACCCTCACTACAACATGGAAAAGGTGGGATGAGAAATCCCATCTATGTTTTGTTCCTGATGTTAGTGGGAAAGCCTCTATTTCCTCAGCATTAAGCATAATGCTACCTGTATGTATTTTAATATATTAATATTTATATGTTAATATGTATTGCATATGTATTTTAGTATATATTTATATATAATAATGCTATATATTATTTTGGGGGTAGATATTTCTTATCAAGTTGAGGAAATTCTCTTTTTTCCTGTTTTATAGGGAATTTTTTTTAAAATCATGAATGCCTGTTGAATTTTGTCAAATGCTTTTTCTGTATTTATTGTCATAATTATGTGATTTTTCTTCATTAGCCTGTTGAAGTGATAGATTACATTAATTGATCTTGGAATGTTGACCCAGCCTTATATATGTGACACAATTCCCCTTTGTGGCATATAATGATTTTTATACATTGTTCAATTAAATTTGCTAATATTTTCTTAAGAATTTTTGCTTCTGTGTTTTTAAGAGATACTTATTTCTAATTTTATTTTCTTATTGATGTCTTGTTTTGGTATTAGGTTATGCAGCCTTCAAAGAAAGGATTAGGAGCTATTTATTCCACTTCTATCTTCTGAAAGACATTGAAGAGAATAAGTATAATTTATATATTAAATGTTTGGTGGACCAGTGAACTCATCCAGGACTTTTATCTTCTGTTCTGAAATATTAATTATTGATTAAATTTCTTCAATAGTGACAAAATTTGTTCAGATTTTCTATTTCCTTTAGTGTGAGTTTTGGCAAACTGTGCCTTTCAAGGAATTGGTACGTTTCATCTAAGTCATCATATGTGTGGGCGTAGAATAGTCCATATTATTGCTTAAATATTTTTTAATTCTCATGGGATCTGTAGTGATGTATACTCTTTCATTTCTGATAGTAGTAATTTATGTTCTTTCTCATTTTCCCCTAATTAGCCTGCTAAGAAGCTTATCAATTTTATTGATTTTTCAAAGGCAGATGTCAGATTTATTGATTTTCTTTACTGATTTTCCCATGTTCATTTAATTGATATCTCTAATTTTATTTATTTTATTCTGCTTATTTTAGATTTACTATGTTTATTTTTTTCTAGGTTCCTAAGGTGGAAATTTAGATGACTAATTTTAGGCTTTTTTTCTAATATATGCATTTAATACCATATTTCCCTATAAGCACTACTTTTGCTACATCCCACAAAATTTGAAAAATTGTGTTTTCATTTTTTTTTATTTATTTTTATTAAAATACTATCTAATTTCTCTTTAGATTTTTTTGTTTGATGTATGTCTATATAAAAATTTGTTGCTTAATCTTCATGTATTTGAGGATTTTTCAGTTATCTTTATACTATTGGTTTCTAGTTAAATTAAGTTGTGACCTGAGAACAGGTCTTGCATGACTATTTTAGCTATGTTAGAGTATATTTTATGCCTCAGAATGTGACCTATCTTGGTGAATGTTTCATTTGAGCTTGAGAATATTGCATCTTCGGCTATTGTTGGATAAATTTGCCTATAGATGTCCATTATATCTAGTTAATTTATGGTGCTGTTGAGTCCAACTCTGTTCAAATACTCACTAATTTTCTGCCTGCTAGGCCTCTCTATCTCTCAGAGAGAACCACTGACATATCCAACTGTAATAGTTGATTTATCAAGATCTCCTTGCTGTACTATCAGTTTTTGCCTCATATTATTTGATGCTCTATTGTTAGTTGTATCTATGTTAAAAATTATTCTATCTCCCTGAATAATTGACTCTTTCATCATTAAATAATGCCACTTTTTTATTCCTGACAAGTTTTCTCACTTTATGTCTTCTCTGTTTGAAATTAGCACAGTTGTTTCCACTTTAATTTTAAATGTTAGCATGGCATATTTGTCTATGTTCATATGCTTTTAATATATATGCATATTTATATTTAAATTAAGTGTGTTTATTGACACTGTAGTTGAGTCTTACTTTTTATTCCATTCTGACAATCTCTGTCTTGGAATTGATGCATTTAGACTACTGGCATTCAAAGTAATTATTGATATAATTGGCTTACTGCCTTCTATATTTGTTACTGTTTCTCTTGGTTGTCCATTTTCATTGTTCTCATTTTTCTTTTTCACTATTTTTCTGCTCATTGTTTTAATTAAGAATTGTATAATCTTCCACTATGCTTCTTTTTTCAACTTTCAAGTAAGTATATGCTATACTTCTTTGTTTCAAATTGTTGTCCTAGAGATAGTAGTTTACATTTATTACTAATTCAAAAGTATTTTCAAATAATACTATACTACTTCATGGGAAGTGTATCTTATAATAAAATAATTCTAATATTTCTTTTCCATCATTTGTTTCATTGCTGTTATTTACCTCATTTATATATATGCTTATATAGACATGTATATGATATATACAAAAGCATATACAATATCTTGTTATTATTTTTAACAAACAGTTCTCTTTTAAGTCGATTAAATAAACATTTTTATTTTACTTTATTTTTTATAGTCTTTTTTCTCTATGTAAATTGACTTTTCTGACATATACTACTTTTTACTTCTCTCTAAAATGCTTCTTTTAGCATTTCTTGCAATGGTCTACTTACAATGAATTCTCTTATTTTTTGTTTTGTTCATCAATTTTTTTTTTTTTTTTTTGAGACGGAGTTTCGCTCTTGTTACCCAGGCTGTAGTGCAATGGCGCGATCTCAGCTCACCGCAACCTCCGCCTCCTGGGTTCAGGCAATTCTCCTGCCTCAGCCTCCTGAGTAGCTGGGACTACAGGCATGCGCCACCGTGCCTAGCTAATTTTTTGCATTTTTAGTAGAGACGGAGTTTCACCATGTTGACCAGGATGGTCTCGATCTCTTGACCTCGTGATCCACCCACCTCGGCCTCCCAAAGCGCTGGGATTATAGGCGTGAGCCACCGCGCCCAGCCTTGTTCATCAATTTTTGAAAGTCTTTACTTCAATTTAACTTTTGAAGGATACTTTTTCAGTATACAGAATTCTAGGATAGTAGGTTTTTTTGTCTCAATACTTTAGTTACTTCACTGTACTTTATTTTTGCTTGCATGATTTCTAAGAAGAAAGTTGTAATTATTATTTTTGTTCCTCCACATGTAAGGTGATTTTCCTGTATCGGAATTTTTTCTTTATCTCAATTTCTGTCATTTGAATATTATATACATAGATGTGTGGACTTTTTTTTTGCACTTATCTTACTTGACGTTCATTGAGAAATGTGGGTCTATAACTTGCTGTGTGATATTAAGTTGCAGAAATTCTGTTTTTCAAATAATTTTCTTTTTTTCTCTCTTTCTTCTCCTTCTGGTATTTCCATTACACATTACTTATACCTTTTGTAATTGTTCTACATTTTTTTTGATATTCTCTTCTATTTGTTTCAGTCTTTATTCTTTTTAGCTTTTCTACTTTTCAGATTTCTATCAATGTAGCCTCCTAGTCAGGGATTTTTTCTGTGGCCATATTCGGTCTACTAATAAGTTTACCAAAGGCATTCTCCATTTCTATCATAGTTATTTTTTATCATTAGATTTTTTTATGAATTCCATATCTCTGTGTATATTTCTCATCTGTTCTTACATGCTTTCTACTTTATTCATTAGCACCCTATCACATGCATCATGTTTGTTTTAAATTTACTGTTTGGTAATCCCAAACTCTCTGCCATGTGCAGTTCTGATACTTTTTCTGTCTTTTCAAACTTTATTTTTCCCCTTTATAATATGCCTTGTACTTTTGTTTTGATAGTTGGATATGACATACTGAATAAAAGGAATTGCTATACATAGGCCTTTAGTGAAATGTTGATAAGGTGTGGGAGGAGGAAACCATCCTACAGTCCTGTGAGTAGATCTTAGTCTTTTAGGAAGTCTGCAACTCTAGGCTGTGAACTTCACACGTGTTTCTCAGGCTCTGCTCCCTCTTAGCAAAAATGGGATATGTCTACACTACACTTGGAAGGCTGGACCTGGTTAGAGCTGAGTGTTTCTCTTTCCCCCATGCCAGTTAAACACTGACAAACAAACAAACAAAAATCCAGCAGATTAGACTCTGGTTACCATACTAACAGGAACAAAATGCTGTGGCGTATTTCAAAATGATTCCTTTTTCATTCCCCTGCTGGAAGCATGAGACGATTATTCTTTGATATTAATTGGGAGAAACTGATCATAATCCTGGAGGTTAATCTCACAAAAATCTGGGCCCCTTCTTATAATTTGGCACTGTTGAATTTTTAACTCTTAGACTTGTCCTCAGTGAGCCTCCAGAAATTAGTCTGTTTTAGTTTAAGTATTTCTACCCTGGCACTGCTTCCCACAAATATTTATGCTCATGGATTTCTCCTCTGTTGCATTGTGATTCTCTGTATCTACTTGCCTGTCTCTCTAATGTTAGGAACAGCAATTTTCCCTGGGATCTCATTTCTTTGATACAGCTAAGAAAAGTTGTTGATTTTTCAGTTTGTTCAGCTTTTAGGTTCTTGTTAGAACATGTGGAACCAGAAGTTTATGTTTTAAACAAAAACAATTTTCACAGTAGAAATTATTTTATATAATTTTTTCAATGGACATATGCAAGAAGATATATAAGATATAACATATTAGATATGAATTGAAACTGTTGTAATCAGCATTCCACTGATTTCAGAATATAATTAAGAATAAATTGGAACACTTTCCAATGTTTAATCCACATGGAGAACTCAAGTATAAAGAGTTGATGGCTGCTGTAAAAGAACTCACCACCAATGTGATGGTTTAAAACAATAGAAACACACTCTCAAAACCTTAGGTATGAGAAGTCCAGAATCGAGGTGTTGTCAGAACCACACTCTCACCAGAGGTTTGGGAGGAGATTCTGTTCCATGCCTCTCTCCTCGCTTCTGGTTGCTACTGGCAGTGAGTGGCGATTCTCGGCTGGGACTGCATCACTTCAACCCTTGTCTCTTGCTTCATACTAGCTCCTGCTCCGTGAATGGCTTCATTTTCAGTTTGCATATCTACCTCTGTTTCACTTTTTAAAAAACCCAAGCAACAAAAAAACATGTTGTTGAAGATAGGGCCCACTAGAATTATCTCATTATCTTGGGATTCTTAACGAATCCTCTTTTTTTCAAATAAAGAAACATGCACTGGTTCCAGGTATTAGTGCTGGGACATATTTTCATAATTCAAACTATTATAAAGTTATTTTATAAACTCAATGAAACATTGCATTTTTAAGAAAATTCTATGGTACTCTATTATTGAAAATCTATTAGATAGGTGCTTTAATTAACTAAGCCATAGAGCCTGCTACTAGTAGAAATTTAAAAGTAGTTTCTGAAGGAGTTACACAGAAATATGAAGTAGATTAAACTCTACTGAGAAATGTTACAAAAAGATCTCCTGGGAAATATTAACTAACAATTTTTCTGTGATGCTCTCTTTCTAAAATTAGTCCATCTGTTTGAGGTTATTTAGGTGATTCATTAAATCTATTTAATCTAATGTTTATATTAATTTATAGTACATTCAAGAGTATTAATAGTTTCATTTTGTTTATAATTTGACAGACGAGTATTTTATGTTTTACTATATGTAAGTAACATGAATACAAATTAAGATCACCTGTACTTCCTTTGCTGAAAATTTATATCCATCTTCCAATAATTCAACCATTTTTATGATAAAGCGAACATTATATTAGAATAGATATTTTTACTTTTATTTTCGGTCTACTGTTTTCATATATGATAATACTGTAAGTGATTTTTTTTTCCATTCCTCTGGAAGATTTAGTTTAAGGATGGTAACTTACATTCCATATATTTTTCCAGTGGCTTCAGGCAATGTGTACATTTTATAAACTAAATGAATAAATTAGTTTTGCCATTCTAACTGCCTTTTACCTCCAGTATTTCTGTGAAGACACATTGCCTAAATAGTATCTAAAGTTCTATTTAGCTGGCAATTCTTCACAAACAATGGGAAGCAATTGAAAACTTTTAAAATTAAATATAAATATATATGAAATATATTTCTCATAACTTATTAGAAATCTACTGACATTTTAAATATACAAAGTTGAGAGACTAATGAAAATAAAAAGAGCAAATTCTGAAAGCCAGTACTTGGGGCAGGAGTTTAAAAAAATTGAAACAGGCCAGGTGTGGCAGCTTGTGCCTGTAATCAGCACTTTGGGAGGCCAAGGCTGGCATATCACTTGAGGTCAAGAGTTGGAGACCAACCTGGTCATTGTGCTGAACCCTGTATGTACTAAAAATACAAAAATTACTCAGGGACGGTGGCATGGCACATAGTCCCAGATACTTGGAAGGCTGAGGCGAGTGACTTGTTGAACCTGGGAGGCAGAGTTTGCAGTAGGCCAAGATCCTGCCACTGCACTCTAGCCTGGGTGACAGAGTGAGACTTGGTCTGAAGAAAAAAAAAAAAATAGAAAGAAACAATACTGTAGATACAAATTTCTTTTTCATTTATATTTCATCTCACATAATTTAAAGTACAGCCATAAAAAGGCATTATGGGCTTAAAATTGATGTACCCCACAAAATTTATATATTGCAGCCTTAACTTCCAATTTTATGGTATTTGGAGATGGGACCTTTGGAAGGTAATTAGAATTAGATAAAGTCATGAAGGTAGAACCATTTTGATGGAATTAATGCCCTTATTAAAAAAGTTATTGGAGAGCTTGCTCTCTTGCTCCCAATGTGCACAAAAAGAAGATATTATGTGATCACATGGTGAGATGGTAGCTGCCTACAAGCCAAGAGAAGATGCCTCAGAAAGAAAACAATCATGCTTACACTCTGACTTGAACTTCTGGCTTCCACACCTGTACCTGTTGTTTAATCTACTGGAAGGATGTATTTGTAATGACTGTAGCTAAAATCTCTTTGCCTGATATTTTATTTAATTGTTCTCAATTATAATAGAAATTAAGCTTATTATTTTTCTGTAAAAGTTAATTTAGACTAAAAGCATTAGCAAAGCAGATCAATTTCCAAATATTTGCTAACGTCTTAAAAGTTATTTTCCTTTTTATTTGGTCTCAGTAAAATTAATAACACAGTTATTAATTTGTTAACCAGATGTTCGTTAAACATCCATAAAATGAAAACACGGGATGCAAAGTTGGAAAGTATATAGACCCCTGCTTTATTTTTAGTTATATATTTAAGAAGTCATAAAAATCCATTAATACTTTCTAGTTGGTTTTGCTTTCTTTTATTTGTTGGAAACATAGAAGCATATGTGATTAATTCTGAGTTAAATGTTAGAGAGATGTTCAAAGAAAGACATTATTGAACTTGGCCATCAACAATTTGTTTTCTGGGACCGTTTGCAAAAGCAATAAACTTGGTAGAGATGCTCCTTGATTGCAATGGGGTTACCTCCTGATATATGCATCATAAGTCAAAAATAGTGAACGTTGAAAATGTATCTGATGCACCTAAGCTACTGTATATCCCATCTAGCCTCTACCACCTTAAATGTGCTCCTAACACTTAATATTAGCCTATAGTTGGGAAAAAAATCTAGCACAATCTTTATTTTATTATAAAGCGTTCAAAATATCAAAATTAATAAATGGAAACACAATGTCTACCAAATATGTATTGTTTTTGTACCATTATAAAGTGTAACAATTGTAAGTTGAATCTTCTTAAGTAGGAGACTATGCAGTACTGCCATGGCAAATGAAAGAAGAATATTACGATAGGGGAAACTGAGATTATTTTTGTATTAACATATATTATTTATTTTATAGACAATTAGGAAAAGCTGTCAAAAGCAAGGCCAGAAGAAACCTGATGTGTAGATTTGTCACACTTATAAGAAGTAGAAGATTGAATAAAAGCAAGCTCTGTTGAAATGTGGAGAAAATTCTCATGTCTCATGACCAACTTTTCATAAAGTTACACACACAACCCCCTATATTTCCAAATAATATGTATAAAAACTAACCCAGTTTTGAAAATTGAATATACAGTTGATATTTGAACAACATGGAGTTTAGGTGCACTGACACCCCTTCCCTGCACAATAAAAAATCCACATACTATTTTGACTCCCCCAAAAGTTAACTGTTAGCCTACTGTTGACTGAAAGTCTTAAGGGAAACATAAAAAGCTATTAACACATATCTTGTATGCTACATATATTATATACTTACATTTAAGTAAGCTAGAAAAAAATGTTACTAAGAAAATAATCAAAAAGATAAAGTATATTTACTGTTCATTAGGTGGAAGTGGATTATGATAAGGTATTCATCCTCATTGTCTTCATGTTAATTAGGCTGAAGGAAAAGAGGAAGACGAGGAGCTGGTCTTGCTGCCTCAGGAGTAGTAGGGGTAAATAAAAACTCAAGTATAATTGGACATGTGCAGTTCGAACTCATGTTGTCAAGGGCCAACTGCATATAAATACACAAAACTACATTTAAAAAAAGAGACCAAAATTTGCAAGGTGTAAATCTATCTCTAAATGATTTGAGAATATAACATATTTATGTTTATTAGGTATTTTATCATCTTTACTATTTTATATTTCTTATCATTATTTTTATCAATATTTTACATAACGATAAAAGCATTATGTTGGAAACATTTTAAATAAAATTCTTTATCAATTTAAAATGGTATTAAAATGCTACTAGAAAAAGACACCGGGAAATGTACTAATAAGAATATTTGGGGGCAGGATCCAAGATGGCCTAATAGGAACAGCTCCAGAGTGCAGTTCCCAGCAAGAACAACACAGAGGGTGAGTGCTCACCACATTTCCAAACAAGTTTTCACTGCCCACAGACCAGGAGATTCTTGGGCCGAAAAACACCACGAGTTTTCAGCATGGCTGGTGCCATGGGTTGGCACACAGAAACATACACAAATCTGGGTGGCCATTTCAACTGGTGCCTGGAACACCTGGGAGACAGAGTGAAAGGGAGGGGGCTGAGACAGGGAGCCAGGCGATCTTGTTCAGTGAGTACCATCCTCACAAAACAAGCAATCTAAAATGCTCTGGATTGAGAGTTTTGCAGCAAGTGCAGCTGGACCCAGGATAGTCCAGCTCAATGGGGAGAAGGGCACCCACCACTACCAAGGCAGTCCGCCAATACTGAGACAGTTCACACAGCAGCTGGGCAGAGCCTGAGGCAGCTCAGCAATACCTCTGCTGGCTGACTGTGACTAGACTACTCTGTGTGGGGCAGGGCATCTATGAAAAAAGGCAGCAGCACATCAGGAAGTTATAAATAAAGCCAACCTTCCTAGGTCAGAGCACCTGGGGAAAGAGGCAGTTATGAGTTCCACTGCAGCAGACTTAAAAGTACCTGCCCAGCAGCTCTGCACAGAACAACAGAGCTCTCAGCACAGCACTTGAGCTCCTATAAGGAACAGATTGTCTCTTCAGGCAGCTCCCCAACCCCTGTATACCCAAAGAGACACCTCATAAAGCAGAGGTCAAGCCGACATTTAGCGGGTACCCTTCTGGGACCAAGATAACAGAAGAAACTGCTCAAGGAAATAAGAGAGGACATAAACAGCTGGAGAAACATTCCATGATCATGGTTAGGAAGAATCATTGTGAAAATGACCATAATGCACAAAGTAATTTGCAGATTCAATGCTATCCCCATCAAGCCACCAATGACCTTCTTCATAGAACTGTAAAAAATCACCTAAAACTTCATATGAAACCCAAAGAGAGCCCACATAGCCAAGGCAATCATAGGCAAAAAAAACAAAGACAGAGGCATCACACTACCTGATTTCAAACTATACTATAAGGCTACAGCAATCAAGACAGCATGGTACTGCTACCAATACAGAGATACAGACCAGTGGAACAGAACAGAGGCCTTGGAGGCAATATCACACATCTACAACCATCTGATCTTTGACAAACCTTACAAAAACAAGCAATGGAGAAATGATTCCCTGTTTAATAAATGGTGTTGGGAAAACTTGCTAGCAGTGTGCAGAAAGCAGAAACTGGACCCCTTCCTGACACCTTACAATAAAATTAACTCCAGATGGATTAAAGATCTAAACATAAGATCTAACACCATAAAAACCCTGGAAGAAAACATGGACAAAACCATTCAGGACATAGGCATAGGCAAGGACTTCATGACTAAAACACCAAAAGCAATGGCAACAAAAGTCAAAATGGACAAATGGGGCCTAATTAAACTCCACAGCTTCTGTACAGCAAAAGAAACAATCACTAGAGTGAATCAGCAACCAACAGAATGGGAAAACATTTTAATACCCAGGATCTACAAAGAACTAAAACAGATTTACAAGAAACAAACAAACCCATCCAAAAGAGGGCAAAGGATATAAACAGACACTTTTCAAAAGAAGACATATATGAGGCCAACAAACATATGAAAAAATGCTCATCACCACTGATTTTTAAAGAAGTTCAAATCAAACCACATTGAGATACCACTTCATGCCAGTTAGAATGGAAATCATTAAAAAATCTGGAGACAACAGATGCTGGAGAGGATGTGGAAAAATAGGAACACTTATACACTGTTGGTGGGGGTGTAAGCTAGTTCAACCATTGTGGAAGACAGTGTGGCACTTACTCAAAGACGCAGAAATAGAAATTCCATTGGACCCAACAATCCCATTACTTGGTATGTACCCAAAGGATTATAAATGGTTCTATTATAAAGACACATGCACATGTATGTTCATAGCAGCACTGTTTACAAGAGCAAAGACCTGGAACCAACTCAAATGCCCATCAACCATAGACTGGGCAAGGAAAATGTGGCACATCTACACCATGGAATACTATGTAGTCATAAAAAATGATGAATTTGTGTCCTTTGTAGGGACATGGATGAATCTGGGAACCATCATTCTCAGCAAATTGACACAAGAACAGAAAGCCAAACGCCACATGTTCTCACTCATAGGTGGTGTTGAACAATGAGAACACAGGGACACAGGGAGGGGAGCATGAGGTCCTTATGGGGGTAAGGGAAGGTCAGTGGGGGCAGGGTGGGGAGGTTGGGGAGTTATAACATGGGGAGAAATGCCAGATGTAGGTGACGGGGGGATGGAGGCAGCAAACCACATTGCTATGTATGTACCTATGCAACAATCCAGCATGATCTACATATGTACCCCAGAACCTAAAGTACAATGAACAAAAAAAGAAAAAGAATATTCAAGATACTATTTTTAATAGAGGGGTGAAAATAGAACCAATTTATTAATAGAGGTTCAGGTTTTGGAAATTTAAATAATTAAATACAAATTTTTGTATCAGTAAAAGTGTGCTGGCTTATGCTGTAATAATATACAACCCCAAGTTAGTGGCTTTATAACATAACCTTTTTTTCTTTGTACACTCACAGTCTTCTGTAGATCCAAATATGTATTACATCATCCATCAATACATTGTCAATCATTTCAGGCTGGTTTGATGTTATGCCACCCTCCTATCAGCCTTCGGTTCCAATATTATAATGGCAGGAATAGATATGAAAAATCAGAGCAATTCATAAATGTTTTCACTTTAAAGTAATACATTTTCCTATATCTCATATTTTATTGATTTAAGCAAGTCACATTTCCATGTCTAATTTTTTCTATTTGCCTGAAAGTTTTCTCCCAACATAAAGTATTGGTCTATATAAAATTCCTTTTCAAAAATTCTAGTTATAGAAAAACGGAAGAATACAACTGATAATTGAAATTACATTACCATTTGCACTCCTAACACAAACAGCTGAACATTATGGCTGATATCTCTATGAATTCACAAACATTAAAGTTTACTGTTTGTGATGTTCAATTCTCAGGGTTTTTATAAATGCATGAAATCATTTCTCTACAAGCTCTGCATCATCACTGTCATTCTAAAGCCTCCCCAGTGTTTACTCTATACAGTAAATACTTTTCTTTCTGCAACCCTTGGCAGCTACTATGTTTCCAGTCCTTAGAGCTTTTTCTTTTTCTTTTCTTTTCAACTTATGTATGAAATCATGTGACATGTGAATTTTGGGGTCTAACTTCACTTATTTAGCAATATGCACTGAAATGTCACTCATGCTGTTGCATGAATCAGTAGCATGATCCTCTTTTAGTTAAATAGCTTTCCATTTTATAGTTGTACCAGAGTTTATTTGCTTATTTACTTGTTGCAATACATCTTGGTAGCTTACAGTCCTTAATAGTTGTCAGTAAAGCTTATATGATAATTCAGTTATGGGATTTAGTGTGAACATACCTAGGAATGCTATTTCTGGGCCACGTATTGTTTGTATTTAACTTTAAAAGGAACTGCCAAACTGTTTTCTGAAGTATCTGCAACATTTAGCAATGCCACCAGTTATAAATAAAAATTAGTGTTGCTTTGCATCCTCCCTAGTAGTTTGTATTATCAGGTTTTGCATTTTAGCCAATTAAATAAAATTGAGTAGTGGTATAATTTCACTGTGGTTTTAATTTGAATTGTTCTAATGAGAAATGATGACGGACATATTTTCAAGTGTTTGTTAGCCATCTTTATATGTTGTGACAGTCAAAATGTTTAATCTAATTATTTTACTGCGTTATTTTTCTGTATTTTAACAATTATAGGATTAGCATTAAGATTTAAGTGCTTTTAATTTTGATGTAAATTCTTTATCAGATAGTAAAGCTTCCAGTATTTTCTCCTCATTTTGGGCTTCTATTCTCATTCTCTGTGTCTTTGTAAGACAAGAGTACTAATTTTTGATAACATTCAGTTTATGTTTTGTTCTTTTATAAGTAGCATTATTGGTGTTATATCTAAAACTTCAGAGTCAACCCTAAGCCCATATGTATTTTCTCCCAGAAATTTTAGAATTCAACATCTCACATTTAAGGATAGGGTACAGTTTGAGTTCACTTCGATAATATTGTGTAAAATATTGTTGAACTTCACTTTTTATTTTTGTTTTGTATGTTGGCATTCAATTTTTTAGTATCGTTTGTTGACAAGACTCTTTCTATATTAAATTGCCGGTTTTTCTTTTGTCAAAAATTTAATAATTAAATTTCTGTGAGTTTATTTCTGGTGTCACTGTTGTTTTTTCAAAGATATTTTAATATAAACTTTAGAATGCACTTACCAGTATCTAGAAGAATAAAATGGTGCTCCTTAAATCACACCACATTTATCTTTTCGTTCTTTATCTGTATCTTCTTTGAGTTGTTTTACTGGTGTTTTGTAGTTGTCTATGTACACATCCTGCATATGTTTTGTTAGAATTGTAACTATATATTTTGAATTTGATGTCATTATACTTGGCAATTTATTTATATTTAAGATTGCAATGGCTTATTGCTGGTGCCTAGAAGTACAATAGACCTTTCTATATTGCCCTTGTACCATACAATCTTGCTAAACTTACTTAGTGGTTTCAGGAATACTGTGTAAATTATTCAGGATTTTTTAAATTAGAATTTCTAATCTGATATGGTTTGGCTGTGTCCCCACTCAAAATCTCATCTTGAATTATAATCTCCATGATCCCAATAATCTCCAAATGTCAAGTGTGGGACCAGGTGGAGAAAATTGGATCATGGGGACAGTTTTCCTCATGCTGTTCTCATGACAGTGAGTGAGCTCTCATGAGATCAATGGTTTTATAAATATCTGGCAATTCCCATTTATTGTTCCCCTTTTTACCACCTTGTGATGAAGGTGCCTTGCTTTCCCTTCACCTTCCACCACTACTATAAGTTTTCTGAGGCCTCCCCAGCTATGCTGAACTGTGAGTGAATTAAACCTCTTTCATTCATAAATTATCCAGTCTTGGGCAGTTACTTATACTAGTATAAAAACAGACTAATACATTAAATTGATGCCACAGAGAATGGACTGCTGCTATAAAGATACTCCAAAATGTGTAACTGACTTTAGAACTGGGCTACAGGCAGAGGGTGGAACAATTTGGAGGATTCAGAAAAAGATAGAAAAATGTGGGAAAGTTTGGAACTCCCTAGAGATATGTTGAATGGCTTTGACTAAAATGCTGATAGTGATAATGACAGTCAGGTTCAGGCTGAGATGGTCTCAAATGGAGATGAGAAACTTTTTGGGAACTGGAATAAAGTTGACTCGTGCTATGCTTTAGCAAAGAGACTGGCAGCATTTTGATCCTGCCCTAGAGATCTGTGCAACATTGAACTTGAGAAAAATGATTTAGGATATCTGGTAAAAGAAATTTCTAAGCAGCAAAACATTCAAGAGGTGACTTGGGTGATCTTAAAATCATACAATTGTATGCATTCCTAAAGAAAGAATTTGGAAATGAAACTTATGTTTAAAAGGAAAGTAGAGCATAAAAATTTAGAAAATCTGCAGTCTCACAATGAGATAGAAAATAAAAACCCATTTTCTGGGGAGAAAGCTGGCTGCAGAGATTTGTATACGTAACAAGAAGCAAAATGTTAATTGCCAAAACAATAGGGAAATGTCTCCAGGGCATGTCAGAGGTTTTTGTGACACATCCTCCCATCAGAGGCCCAGAAGAGTAGGAGGAAAACATGGTTTTCTGGGTTGGATCCAAGAACTTACTGCTTTTGTGCAGTCTCAGGACTTGGTGCACTACATTCTGGCAATGGCTAAAAAGGGTCAATATATAGCTCAGGCTATTGATTCACAGGGTACAAACTACAAGCCTTTGTGGCTTACACATGGTTTTGGGCCTGTAGGTGCACAGGAGTCAAGAATTGGAATTTGGAAACCTCCACTTAGATTTCAAAGGATGTGTGGAAATTCCTAGATATACAGGCAGAAGTTTGCTGCAAGGGTGGAGCCCTCATGGAGAACCTCTGCTAGAGTACTGTGAGAGGAAAATGTGGAAATACACCACTGGGGCGTTGCCTAGTAAAGCTGTGAGATGAGGGCCACCATCCTCCAAACACCACAATGGTAGATCAACCAACAGCTTGTACTACGCATCCAGAAAATTCACTGACATTCAACATCAGCCCATGAAAGTAGCTGGGAGGGAGGTTATATCCTTCAATGCCACAGTAGTGGAGCTTCCCAAGGCCATGGGAACCTACCTCTTACATTAGGGTGTCCTGGATGTGAGACATGGATTCAAAGGAGATCGTTTTGGAGATTTAAGATTTTACTGCCCCACTGGATTTCAGACTTGCATGGGGCCTATAGCTCCTTTGTTTTGGACAATTTTTCCATTTGAAATGGATGTATTTACCCAATGCCTGTACAACCATTGTATCCAGAAAGTAACTAACTAACCAACATACTTTTGATTTTACAGGCTCATAGGCAGAAGGGACTTGCCTTGTCTCAGATACAGCTTTGGACTTGGACTGTGCATTAATGCTGGAATGTGTTAAGACTTTGGGCCGGGAACGGTGGTGTATGCCTGTAATCCCAGCACTTTGGGAGGCCTAGGCGGGCAGATCACAAGGTCAGGAGATCATGACCATCCTGGTTAACATGGTGAAACCCCATCTCTACTAAAACTACAAAAAAATTTCCAGGTGTTGTGGCACATGCCTGTAGTCCCAGCTATTCTGGAGGCTGAGGCAGGAGAATCACTTGATCCTGGGAGGCAGAGGTTGTAGTGAGCCAACGTACTGCCCCTGCACTCCAGCATGGTGACACAGCAAGACTCCATCTAAAAAAATAAAAGGCTTTGGGGGACTGTGGATAGGCATAATTGTGTTATGCAATGTGAGGACATGAGATTTGAGAAGGACAGGGTTGCAATTATATAGTTTGACTGTCTCCCCCACAAAATAGTCTCATCTTGTATTGTAATCGCCATAACCCCCATATTTCAAGGGTGGGACCAGGTGGAGGTAATTTGATCATAAAGGCAGTTTCCCCAAACATGTTTTTGTGATAGTAAGTGACTTCTCAAGACATCTGATTATTTTAGATCAGATCTAATCTGATTTGCTGCAAAGGTGGAGCCATCATGGAGAACCTCTGCTAGGCTACTGTGAAAGGGAAATGTGAAAATACACCATTAGGTATATTTCTACTCTCATTTCTGGAGCTTAATAAAAAGGTTCACAATAACAAATGCACATCAAATCAGGTGATTACATATTTGGTGACACAGAATGAAATAATGCCTGTATTTAGTGCCTGGATTCATAAAGTTTGTGTCTTGATGTTTGGAAAGACACATAGATTGGATCACTGATAGGGTAAGTGATGAGAAGAAAGCAACATATATGTGGAATGAAACAATAATTTGCTGCTATAATCAAATTATTAAATATTTAATTACTAATAAGAGGTTTGTACTATGCAAGGTGGTGCAAGTCAAGAGCTATAACATCAAGAGAAAGTGCTATCATTCTGAAGACCCTTTTATTTCTTGACAGTCTGAGAATTTTGTACAGAAAGATATTGGAGAACTGATTCATAGTTTTTAGGTTCTAGTTCCTGAGATCTACTTTTTGAAAGTTCCAAATAGATTGTAAATACCAAGATAAAGGAGTACAAAGGTTACTGGTTCAGTTTGGATTAAAGTGTGATGATAAAAATTCATTAAATATTTTTTTCTCAGTAATTTTTAATATGGTGTCTTTTTTTTCATGGTGTACAATTTAGAGTAAATAGAAGCTACTAATTGTTGACTACATTTTTAATTAATAAAATATTTGAATAATTATATTAGCCAATCATTTCTTACTATATTAAAAGTCAGAATTAATTTGAAATCAGTCATCTACAATTTTTAATACATTTATTTCTTTTTATAATAGACCATAAATTATAGCACTAATGTTCTGGTTTATATAAATGTCTTCCAATATTTTCCTGACATAATCTAGAATAGTACCAATCTTTTGGGATTAAAAAGAGAAAACTTAAGTAAACTTTAGATAATTTTATGTTACTTCCTGAATCATTAAAAAATTTCCATATTATGCTTTATGAAAACTTTATCAGAAACATTAACTTCCATTTATTTTTGGTTTTGTTCCAATTGCTAAAGTGAGTACCACTATCACCATGTTCTAACATTCACCAAAATGTTTTTCATTCTTGGGGTTCAGGGAATAACACCCCAAAATACAATGCTTTTACATACTTTACTAAAGATGCATCCTCAACATCTCTCTTTGATCTTTTCAGATTTCCCTGTCTCTCTGATCCTGTTTCCCAAAGCATTAATAGGGAACTTCTCTGGAATTTCTTTATCTAAGAAAACTTCTTTCCAAACTAAATGCAATTGTCTTAAGACCTCCTTCTTAAAAATTTCATCAAAGATGAAAAAGAGAAGAGAGTGGGAGTTCTCACTGCAACACCCAGGTAGATATTTTATCTGTTCTTCTGAGGGCAGCCCCAAGAGATTACCTGGGGGACTTTATCTGAATAATGAGCCCATCCTTATTCACAGTAAATTTCTGCCCTTTATCTTTCCATCACCTCTTCCAGAGCTCAGAGAAAATTTATTCCAAGTTATTGTTCTTTGGGTTCATTCATTTCTACTGAAAATAATTTACTCCTCCAACCCTCCTCTCCCCTTCCCCTATAAAGAAAGCTGTATAGGCCGCCCTGTACTCATCAGTGGGTTATGGAAATAACTATTCTTCTGTGATTTCCCTGTGCTATGAGTTTTGAATAAATCTGTATGCCTTTCCTCCTATTAATTTGTCTTTTATAAGTTTATTTTCAGTGAACCTTCAGAGTAAAGGATTCCCTTGCCTTCTACAGATTTTGTACTGTGAGCAGGAAAACTCATAATCTCTCTGATAATCAGGAAGCCACTGTCAAGGAAACCCTATTTAGGGGAGAAAAAAATACCAGTCAGAATTCCTAGTGTCTATCAGTTGATCTGGAAGAACAGATGGTAAGAATCATTTTTCTTTTTTTTTCCCCTTCTAAATTCAAAGGAATGGGATGAAGCATTTGTATAGACTAATTCCTAGGCATAGCGATTCTGGTGTGCTTTTATTATGTTGGATACATCTTCTGCCCTCAATTTAAAAATGTCCACTATTCTAAACCTAGAAAGTTACCTCTGGGACTTTCCATTAAACAAAAGGCTTATTGGCTTGAGTTACTTGTAAAATACATAAATTGGTTATGTTAAAAAGAAAACAAAAGGTTTTAGAGTGCCCATGTCTTAAACAGCTATCTAATTGATACCTATAAAAGACACAAAAGTAATATAGAATTAGAAACTCCCTCAGCAACAATTTAAAAGAATAAATTAGATTTAAAACAAAGTCAAAATCCTTTGAGCATTCAAACTGCCTGCTATGGGATTTAACAAAAAGGAATAAAAAAAACGGCACAAGGCACTTCAGCTGGCCAGGACTTGGGGCCAGCGCAGGTTATTGTTGGGCTTTGTGTGTGCAGATGGCTAGTTGAGAGATGAGGACCCTAGAGAATATAGCCATAAAGAGATGTGGGTTCTACTCCATTTGCAGCTACTGAAACTTTCCTCTTTAAGCTGTCATTGGGAGTTTTCTGGATCTTGAAAGGGTTGCAGCTTTTTGCTTTCTTTTTGCAGGCTTTTGTTAAAGTGATCAATGGCTTCTTCGTTTTGATCTCATGCATGCTTTTTTGTTTTGGTTTTCAGTCATTTAAAGATATGCCTTTGGTTAAAATTTAGCTTTATATTTAGAGCATGCTAGCAATTTTTTTTCTTTTTCTTTTTTTTCCATTTATCTTGCTTTCTCGCCTGGGATAGACAGATATGCTTCCTGCTGTCACTGGGATCTGGGAGCAAGCACAGTGGGCCCTTCCAAGGCAGCAGCCAGTAGAGTAGTGCTCCTGCCATCACTGTTCCCTTGGCTAAGGCAAAAATCATGTATTTAAAGAACACTATGATCAAAAGTTGGTTTAATTCATAACTCATATTCAAGATATATATATATATAAATGTACATGTATATTTAAGACCTTTCTATTTTTCTCTGTTGGATTTTGCTTTCTTCTATAGAAACTTCTCAGTCAATATAATCTCTTTTTTTCAAACCTCCATTAACCAGACTTTTATTGGTCCTTTTGAGAAAACTTAACATCTCCTGAAACTGGATCATCTGAAACTTGTTCTTTCCCCTCCTTCACTTGTCACCTTTGATCCTTTATCTGGTTCCCTTGATAAGAACAGCTTCAGTGTGAGAGAAAACATCAGAGTTATAGCAGTCATATAAACCGATCTGAAGGAGACTTCTAGTGACCATTGGGACTCCTTGAAGAACATTGTTAAAGCACCACTGTTCCCCCTTTTTCGGAATCATTGTCTTCCTCTTGGAATACTAAGCATTGTTGGCAAGTTCCTCTCAGGTCTGAAACTCTGCTTTCTTTTTGCATTGAGTACCCTGATCTCCTTGACATTTGGGGGTACCAAGAGTAACTTCATCTTGTGAGAGAACACTTAACTTTTGGGTATGTGATAACTAATGAGTTACTGGCTGAAACTGTAAAAGTGACAAACGAAAGTTTCAGTGAAGAGTTATCATTGCAGGGGGCTATTCATTTCTTCATACATCTGGATAAGAAAAGCAGAAGATTTCTGACTTAGTGAAACAAAAAACTGACAGTAAATGGGAAACTGGTAAAAGAAAAGTTGTTTTCTAGGTTGGTCAGGGGAATCTCAGAGCTGGGGCCGTGACCTGAGAATGGGTACAGTTGGGACACTTGGAGGCTGTGGGAGAACTCACCACCAAAAGATTCAGCTTCCACAGGGGACAGTCTGGGAACAGAGTGGGCAGGTTGGTATTGATTCTCCCACCAATTAGGGGCATATCCTTACAGTGAGGTCACTGTGAGATAATTGTGCAGCTCAGTCTCATAGCAGCCCCCTCTTGGGCTTTTGCCTTGATTCTGAGAGACCTGGGATTTAGTATATAAATGACATTCTTTCCAGTTCTAGGTGCTCCACCTTCCAGAGTCTGCCTTTTATATGTATAAATGTTAGGCTTTGTGACCCCTCAACCCACAAATGAATTGAGCATTTATGGGTTCATAATAAATCAGTTAATACTGATCTATTAACTCAATAAACCAGTTAATAAATATAATAGAAACTAAATTCAAAAGCCACCTATCTAACAAAATTGGTCTTCAAAATATAACCTTTTGATATTTAGCCAGTTATTTTGAAGGAGCTTCTGAAATTGTTTTTCTTAAGCTCATCTGTATAATCCTGCAATAAATTGATGTGATTTTATGTTACCTTGTCATCAATTTTTAATCTTCCTCTGTGTCTCATCTAAGTGACACACCCTAAACTCTCTAATAAGAAAAAAATTTTAAAAACTTGCATTATTTCTCCCTGATTTTAAGATGTAAATTGAACTTGATAAATGATTTTAGCCATATGAGACAGATAGACTCTTACTTGTTTCATTTACAGAGGCATAATTTGATTTCAACTGTCCTTTTAAGCTAGTGAATTTTATTAGTCTCATAGCTAAAATTTTAAAATCAACATTATAAATTTGTTATTTATGTTGGTTGTCATTTTATGTACACATTTGTACATGTTGATTTTTTTTTTGTCTTCATGGTACCAAATTGAATTCAAATAAATGAGTACTTATAAATTAAACAAATAAGCCCAAATGCCCTTTAAGTTTATGTAACTAGTCCAAATCACTTTGGTAACCATGCCTATATAAAATTAAATAATGGCTATTCATTTTTAAAAAATCTAGATAATAGCCAAATAAGATACAATGCTAAAACATTATTAATTATAAATTTAAGCTTATATGCTTTTGATTCTTTATTTCACAGAAACAAAACTTGGGTTTGTTAGTAAATATATCTTGTTCCATAATGATAAATTGTTGTATAAAAAAGGCAATGTTTCTAGAAATTATAAATGTAAATTCATAAAATGTTTTGGTACATAGCATTTAAAATTGCTTATTCCTAAGTTTTTGACTAGAAATTAGGGTTACTAGCAATAAAAGTTAAAATTAATATATGTAGTTAAAACTAGGCCGGGCGCAGTTGCTCATGCCTATAATCCCAGCACTTTGGGAGGCCGAGGCGGGTGGATCTCGAGGTCAAGAGATCGAGACCATCCTGGTCAACATGGTGAAATCCAGTCTCTACTAAAAATACAAAAATTAGCTGGGCATGGTGGCGTGCACCTATAGTTCCAGCTACTCGGGAGGCTGAGGCAGGAGAATTGCTTAAACTCAGGAGGTGGAGGTTGCGGTGAGCCGAGATCATGCCATTGCACTCTAGCCTGTGTAACAAGAGCTAAACTCCAGCTCAAAAAATAATAATAATAATTGCTTACTCCCTAGTTTTTTGACTAGAAATTAGGGTCACTAGCAATAAAAGATAAAATTAATATATGTAGTTAAAACTATTATATATAAGAAATGCTATTTTTTATACAGTGTTCAGAAAAGTAAGATGTTACAAGGTACGAAAACATGATTTTGTTGAGAAAATAAATGGTTTGTGTAGATAAAAATTATTTTAAGTTTGTTTCAAAATAAATGAAGAAAAAATGATAAAGATTAAACTAAATGGTTATTAAAGAGTTCAAGTAAACAGATAATAAAAAATTAGTAGAAGTTATAAAAGATTTATAGATATCCTGTACATCCAATGCTGACTCAGGTTGGAATTACAAAATTAACTTTAGTATTGATAGTATACTGACACAAAAGTAATATTTGTTTCTCTCTTTTACATATGATTTCCATGCAATATTGATAATAAAAAGAAATTATTATTCTTTTTTAGTAGACTGTAAAAAAGAGAGGAGAGAAAAAAACTTAGTGTGCCTCACGCTGTCTTTTACAGATCTTTTAATTATTTGAAAACTGAGTTTCCTCTGTATCAAAGAGTGTTTTAGTTAATTTTCACGCTGCTGATAAAGACATAACCAAGACTAGGAAGAAATAGAGATTTAATAGATTTACAGCTCCACATGGCTGGGGAAGTCTCACCATCATGGTGGCAGGGAAGGAGGAGAAAGTCATATCTTACCTGGATGAGGGAATGCAGAGAGAGAGCAGGGGAATTTCTCTTTTTAAAGCCATCAGATCTCCTGAGACATTTTCACTATCACATTAACAGCACGAGAAAGACCCTCCTCCATGATTTAGTTACCTCTCACTGGGTCCCTCCCAAGACACATGGGAATTGTGGGAGCTACAATTCAAAATGGATTTGGGTGGTAGCACAGCCAAACCATATCAAAGAGAAAGGATTTTACTTTTTAAAATCTTTTAATTCTCACTTTAGCTAAATGAACGACCATTATTTTACAGCGACCTATGATCCCATTTTGACCAAGTGTTAGAGTAGGTATTTAGGCAGACATGAGCAGGCAACAGATGTCCCTCCACCAGGAATATCAGCTGAGCAACAGGTGATGCTGAAGTTGTTAAACTGTCTCTGTAAAATAACAATTCGTTACAGCTGGCACCAGGGTACAGCCACCTTCCAATAGATAGAAAACACGTGAAGGTGGTGATCAGCTGTTTCTTGATAAGACCTCAGGAGTTGGGTGAGCAGACTGAAGCATTTCACTAAGAGGCAAAATAGTGGAGTTTAACTGGTATATGACCTTTGGTTAAACCAAATTTAGCCTAAAGCTGTCTCCTTACATATTTTAAATTTGATCTAAATGCTTTTCTGCACATCGTGAACTATAACAAGTGGAGTTGTAAACGGACTGTAGCCTACATGTGTGCCAATCACCGAGTTTAGGTCAATCATATGTAGCCAACTGTTTGAACTGTGTTCAAATAAGGCAAACGTTGAGCGGTAACCAATCTAGATGTTTTGGTACCTCACTTCTGTTTTCTATGTGTCACTTTCCTTTTCTGCCCATAAATTTTGTCTACCACATGGCTGTGCTGGAGTCTCTGAGCCTATTCTGGCTTGGAAGGTTGCCTGATTTGTGAATCATTCACTTCTCAATTAAATTATTTTAAATTTAATTAGGCTGAAGTTTTCCTTTATCACCTTCCTCTTGGAACACTCCACTGGTAAGGGAAAATCACCTCAAATAGCATGCATTTTAGTGCCTTTACAACTTCAGTAAACACACTGTGCATGTGGCCCCTTCCAAGTGCAGACAGATCACTGCACATCCAAAAACCTCACTCCAAGGGAAGAATCAGGAGAGAAAAAAACTAGTATTCCCTGGTATCATGGCAATACATAAAACCACAAGTAGAAAGTCAAATAACACACTTGGAACACACAAGTTGCCCACTTGGCCCTTTTCCAAGTATATGTTACTTCCTTTCATTCCTGCTCTAATACCTTTTAATAAACTTTCACTCCTACTCAAAACCTTGCCTTGATCTCTCACTCAGCCGTATTCTCCTTGGGCAAATTATTTTCTTTGAGAAGCCAAGAATTGAGTTGCTGCAGACCCATATGGATTTGCTGCTGCTAACACAAGTGTTTTAAACCATTGACATATTTGAGAGGTTTCTTAAAATCAAATTTCAATTTCTAAATTTAGACTTTTTGATCTGAAACTAATTTTGGGATGTCCTAAGTCCTTGAAATATCAGAAAAAGAAAAAATGAAAAGGCTTATTTGATATGTTAAATTATATAGGAAGTATTATCAAATAAGAAATGATGTTAAAACTTTATTTGTATTATATTTGCCTGAATATATTATTTATATTTGTTCCAGAATTATATGAGATTCCTAAAATTCAAATATATCTTGATTAATGTTATAAGTCATAATTATGGCTATTAGTTGTATGCCACATAAACAGTCAAATTTCCTTGTCACTTGTATATTTAGCCATAAACATTTTAAGCCTTGTAGTCCACAGTTAATTGCTTTCTTCTGATCCTTTATTTTCCTTAAAGTATTTTGCAAATATTAAAGCTTTTTGTCTTTAAGGAATTTCATAAAGATAATAAAAAGAACTCGGACAAAAATAGGTTTCTTATAACTCTGAGATCCTACCATTGGACATTGCAAATATGTGTTTGAAATTTAAAATCAAATAGATTAAGAGAAAGTTTTAAATAGCTGACTTCATTTATTCTTCATACTGCTAATACAAGTTGATATTTTAAACAAAGATATCATATTTGTTTTTGTATTGTTTTATTAGGACTTTTCTTTGGTTTTCAAATAGAATTATTATTTCTTTACAAACTTTATTATGCATATCCTTTGACTGTGGAAAAATAGTGCTAAAAATAAGAATTCCAAAATTCAGTCTGAGACTGTTAAAAAGATTATCTTCAATGCTAACAGTTTGTGGAGCAGACTTGAAACAAACTCTCAACCCTAAAAAGCCATTAAGCATGCCTGTTTTCTTTTTTCATGCTTAAATACTAATGAAAAATCTCTTCCTTGCAAGCACTATCAAGAGTCATGACTGTCTGACAGCTTATTTCATTAAAAATAGCTGTAATTTATTTTTCTTTTTTTAAAATAGATTCCCAAGCAGTTGCAATGTACTACAGCATTTATATGTGTTTATGTGAGAAACTGAGGCTTATTTTTATGTTCAAAACATAAAGAACATATTTTCATTTTTTATTTTGGGAACTGGGTATCTTTTTATCTTTCTTTTATGACATTTCATTTTATGATAAAGCTTCTGCTGAAGTCACCATCCTTTGTGAAACTCTGTGCATATATACATATGAAATGTAAATCTATAAGCTGTGTATATACCCCTTTAATTTTTTTTAATGTTTATTCACTGGATTGGTTGGCTTATATGTTTTTGCCTTATTTAAACAATAAGAAAAATATTGAAAAGTTTTGTTTTCTTATTTTAAATTTTTATTTTCATAATTTTAACACTATATCAACTTGCTTCCAAATTTTACATTGTGATTACTTCATACAAAATATCATTATATATATGATATAAAACACTCATACATATTGAAGCAATGTGTTTGGATATATAAAGACCTTTGTCTTCACATACACATACATATGGGTATATGAAATATGTATAATTTTACTGGAAATAGTGACTTGAGTTGTCTCACCTTGAATACTAATGAAATGTTTTTTGCACTCTCTTACAAAACTTCTAAGCAACCTGAAACTAAAGATACTCTCTACTAGTCAATTAGAGTATTTCTTTTTTTTTTTTTTTTTGAGTTAAAAGTTATTTTTAATAGGCAATTGTGTATCTTTCTTTGCTAGGATTAAAAAGCAACAAATTCTCGGGGAGGTTTTCAAGATGGCCGATTAGGAGGAAGTCGGGATCGCAGCTCCGAAAGGAGGCGCAGAGGGTGAGTGGACGCCGCATTTCCAGACAGATTTTTACTGACCACAGACCAGGGGATTAACAGGAGGAGGAGCCGCACGGGTCACCAGCGCCGCTGGTTTGAGCGGAGCAGCGCGCCCCTCGGCCTACGCCCTGAGGTGGGGGGCGGCAGATCCACGTACAGAGCGAGAGAGACTGAATCACCTCTGAGCCAGCAAGGGGAGCTGAAGCAGGGATTCAAGCCAGGACACTCCCGGGCAAGGGCGCGCCACGAATCTCAGAGCCGCTGCTTTGGCTGATGCAGCGGCTCACCGGGCAGCGGATTTTCACTGCCCACAGACCAGGAGATTCACAGGTGGAAAAGCTCCACGGGTTGCCAGCGCCGCTGGTTGGACTGGCGCGGCTGCTCTGCCTGCACCCGAGGCAGGGAGCAGCGGCCCCTTGAGCAGAGTGAGCGAGACCGGATACCCTCTGGGCCAGCAAGGGGAGCTGAGGCAGGGATTCAACCCAAGAGATTCCCCAGCAAAGAGGACGCCTCTGGAAACACGGCTGAACACGGGACGGTCCAGCTCTGTGGAGGAGGGGCGTCACCCACCGGGAAACACCCTGCAGTTCCCAGGACAATTTGCCCACAGCAGCTCAACGAAGCCTCTGCAGGCTGAGTGTGACTAGGCTGCCACCTTGTGGGCAGGGAAAACCATTGCAACAGCGGAAAATCATAACGCCCTAATTCCCTGGGACAGACCACCTAGGGGGAAGAAAAGGGGGTTTATGAGTTCAGCTACTGCAGACTAAAAATTACCAAAATCAGAAAGAAAGCAACTACAAAGTCGATAGGTGGATAAATCCACAAAGATGGGAAGAAACCAGCACAAAAAGGATGAAAACACCCAAAACCAGAACACCTCTCCTCCTACAAGGGAGCACAACTCCTCACCAGCAAGGGAACAAGACTGGATGGAGAATGAGCGTGATGAAATGACAGAATCAGCTTTCAGAAAGTGGATAATAAGAAACTTCCGTGAGCTAAAAGAACACGTTCTAACCCAATGCAAAGAAACTAAGAACCTTGAAAAAAGACTTGACGAAATGTTAACGAGAATGGACAACTTAGAGAGGAATATGAGCGAATTGATGGAGCTGAAAAACACAACACGAGAACTTCGCGAAGCATGCACAAGTTTCAACAGCCGAATTGACCAAGCAGAAGAAAGGATATCAGAGGTCGAAGATCAACTCAATGAAATAAAACGAGAAGGCAAAATTAGAGAAAACAGGGTAAAAAGGAATGAACAGAGTCAACAAGAAATATGGGACTATGTGAAAAGACCTAATCTACGTTTGATAGGTGTACCTGAATGTGACGAAGAGAATGCATCCAAGCTGGAAAATACTCTTCAGGATATTATCCAGGAAAACTTCCCCAACCTAGCAAGGCAGGCCAATATTCAAGTCCAGGAATTACAGAGAACACCACAAAGATATTCCTCTAGAAGAGCAACCCCAAGGCACATAATCATCAGATTCGCCAGGGTTGAAATGAAGGAGAAAATACTAAGGGCAGCCAGAGAGAAAGGTCGGGTTACCCACAAAGGGAAGCCCATCAGACTTAGAGCAGATCTCTCAGCAGAAACCCTACAGGCCAGAAGGGAGTGGGGGCCGATATTCAACATCCTTAAAGAAAAGAACTTTCAACCCAGAATTTCATATCCAGCCAAACTAAGCTTCATAAGTGAAGGAAAAATAAAATCCTTTGAGAACAAGCAAACACTCAGAGATTTCACCACCACCAGACCAGCTTTACAAGAGCTCCTGAAGGAGGCACTATACATAGAAAAAAACAACCAGTACCAGCCACTCCAAAAATGCACGAAATGGTAAAGAGCATCAACACAATGAAGAATCTGCATCAACCAATGGGAAAAACAGCCAGCTAGCATCAAAATGACAGGATCAAATTCACATATAACAATATTAACCCTAAATGTAAACGGACTAAATGCCCCAATCAAAAGACACAGATTGGCAAATTGGATAAAAAGCCAAAACCCATCAGTGTGCTGTATCCAGGAAACCCACCTCACAAGCAAGGATACACAAAGGCTCAAAATAAAGGGATGGAGGAAGATTTACCAAACAAATGGAGAACAAAAAAAAGCAGGAGTTGCAATTCTCATCTCTGATAAAATAGACTTTAAAGCAACAAAGATCAAAAGAGACAAAGAAGGCCATTACATAATGGTAAAAGGATCAATGCAACAAGAAGAGCTAACGATCCTAAATATATATGCACCTAATACAGGAGCACCTAGATACATAAGGCAAGTTCTTAAAGACTTACAAGGAGACCTAGACTCCCACACAATAATAGTGGGAGACTTCAACACCCCGTTGTCAATATTAGACAGATCAACGAGACAGAAAATTAACAAGGATATCCAGGACTTGAACTCAGACCTGGACCAAGCAAATCTAATAGACATTTGCAGAACTCTCTACCCCAAATCCACAGAATATACATTCTTCTCAGCACCACATCACACCTACTCTAAAATTGACCACATAATTGGAAGTAAATCACTCCTCAGCAAATGCAAAAGAACAGAAACCATAACAAACAGTCTCTCAGACCACAGTGCAATCAAGTTAGAACTCAGAATTCAGAAGCCAACCCAGAACCGCACAGCCTCATGGAAATTGAACAACTTTTTCCTGAATGTTGACTGGATAAACACTGAAATGAAGGCAGAAATAAAGATGTTCTTCGAAACCAACGAGAACGAAGACACCACATACCAGAATCTCTGGGACACATTTAAAGCAGTCTCTAGAGGAAAATATATAGCAATAGGTGCCCACATGAGAAGAAAGGAGAGATCTAAAATTGACACTCTATCGTCAACATTGAAAGAGCTAGAGGAGCAAGATCAAAAAAACTCAAAACCTAGCAGAAGACAAGAAATAACTAAGATCAAAGCAGAATTGAAGGAGATAGAGACACGAAAAACCGTTCAAAAAATCAATAAATCCAGGAGCTGGTTTTTTGAAAAGATCAACAAAATAGACAGACCACTAGCCAGACTAATAAAAAAGAAAAGAGAGAATAACCAAATAGATGCAGTAAAAAATGATAAAGGGGATATCACCACAGATGCCAGAGAAATTCAAACCATCATCAGAGATTATTACAAACAACTCTATGCACATAAACTAGAAAACCTGGAAGAAATGGATAAATTCCTGGACAGTTGTCTCCTCCCAAGCCTAAACCAGGAAGAAGTTGAAACCCTGAATAGACCAATAACAAGGTCTGAAGTCGAGGCAGCAATTAAGAGCCTACCACCCAAAAAAAGCCCAGGTCCAGATGGGTTCACAGCCGAATTCTACCAGACATACAAAGAGGAATTGGTACCATTCCTACTGAAACTATTTCAAATAATCCAAAAAGAAGGAATCCTTCCCAAATCATTTTATGAGACCAACATCATCCTAATACCAAAACCCGGCAGAGACTCAACAAGAAAAGAAAATTACAGGCCAATATCCATGATGAACATAGATGCAAAAATCTTCAATAAAATACTGGCAAGCCGATTGCAACAGCACATCAAAAAGCTTATCCACCTAAGGCCTTCGACAAAATTCAACAGCCCTTTATGCTAAAAACTCTCAATAAACTAGGTATCGACGGAACGTACCTCAAAATAATAAAAGCTATTTATGACCAACCAACAGCCAATATCATACTGAATGGGCAAAAACTGGAAGCATTCCCTTTGAAATCGGGCACTAGACAAGGATGCCCTCTCTCACCACTCCTGTTCAATATAGTACTGGAAGTTCTAGCCAGAGCAATCAGACAAGAAAAAGAAATAAAGGGTATTCAATTAGGAAAGGAGGAAGTCAAATTGTCTCTATTTGCAGACGACATGATTGTATATCTAGAAGACCCTATCATCTCAGCCCAAAATCTCCTGAAACTGATAAGCAACTTCAGCAAAGTCTCAGGATACAAAATCAATGTGCAAAAATCACAAGCATTCCTATACACCAATAATAGACTTAAAGAGAGCCAAATCAAGAATGAACTGCCATTCACAATTGCTACAAAGCGAATAAAATACCTAGGAATACAACTAACAAGGAACGCAAAGGACCTCTTCAAGGAGAACTACAAATCACTGCTCAACGAAATAAGAGAGGACACAAACAGATGGAGAAACATTCCATGTTCATGGTTAGGAAGAATCAATATCGTGAAAATGGCCATACTGCCCAAAGTAATTTACAGGTTCAACGCTATCCCCATCAAGCTACCAATGACCTTCTTCACAGAACTGGAAAAAACCACCTTAAACTTCATATGGAACCAAAAGAGAGCCCGCATAGCCAAGTTAATTCTAAGCAAAAAGAACAAAGCGGGAGGCATCACACTACCGGACTTCAAACTCTACTACAAGGCTACGGTAATCAAAACAGCATGGTACTGGTACCAAAACAGAGATATAGACCAATGGAACAGAACAGAGGCGTCGGAGGCGACACAACATATCTACAACCACCCGATCTTTGACAAACCTGATAAAAACAAGCAATGGGGAAAGGATTCCCTGTTCAATAAGTGGTGTTGGGAAAACTGGCTAACCATATGCAGAAAGCAGAAACTCGACCCCTTCCTGACACCTTACACTAAAATTGACTCCAGATGGATTAAAGACTTAAACATAAGGCCTAACACCATAAAAACACTAGAAGGAAACCTAGGCAAAACCATTCAGGACATAGGCGTAGGCAAGGACTTTATGACCAAAACACCAAAAGCATTGGCAACAAAAGCCAAAATAGACAAATGGGACCTAATCAAACTCCACAGCTTCTGCACAGCAAAAGAAACAGTCAATAGAGTGAATCAGCAACCAACAGAATGGGAAAAAATTTTTGCAGCCTACCCATCTGACAAAGGGCTGATATCCAGAATTTACAACGAGCTAAAAAAGATTTACAAGAAAAAAACAAACAAGCCCATTCAAAAATGGGCGAAGGATATGAACAGATACTTTTCAAAAGAAGACATACAAGAGGCCAACAAACATATGAAAAAATGCTCATCATCACTGGTCATTAGAGAAATGCAAATCAAAACTACATTCAGATACCATCTCACGCCAGTTAGAATGGCGATCATTAAAAAATCTGGAGAAAGCAGATACTGGAGAGGATGTGGAGAAATAGGAACACTTTTACACTGTTGGTGGGAGTGTAAATTAGTTCAACCACTGTGGAAAACAGTGTGGCGATTCCTCAAGGACCTAGAAATAGAAATTCCATTTGACCCAGCAATCCCATTACTGGGCATATATCCAAAGGATTATAAATCGTTCTACTATAAGGACACATGCACACGAATGTTCATTGCAGCACAGTTTACAATAGCAAAGACCTGGAACCAACCCAAATGCCCATCGATGATAGACTGGACAGGAAAAATGTGGCACATATACACCATGGAATATTATGCAGCCATTAAAAAGGAGGAGTTCGTGTCCTTTGTAGGGACATGGATGAACCTGGAAACCATCATTCTCAGGAAACTGACACAAGAACACAAAACCAAACACCACATGTTCTCACTCATAGGAGGGTGTTGAACAAGGAGAACACATGGACACAGGGAGGGGAGCACTATACACGGGGGTCTGTTTGGGGGGAGGGGGGGACAGCGGGGGGGTGGCGAGTTGGGGAGGGATAGCATGGGGAGAAATGCCAGATATGGGTGAGGGGGAGGGAGGCAGCAAATCACACTGCCATGAATGCACCTATGCAACAACTTTGCATGTTTTTCACATGTACCCCAAAACCTAAAATGCAATAAAAAATAAAAATAAATAAAATTAAAAAAAAAAAAGCAACAAATTCTCAAAAGAACTAACACATGTTTCTATACTCATTCATTTAGAGATATGAAGAGTTTTCAGTCAGGAAATGGTTTTAATTCAATTTAAGAAAAATAAAAATATGAATACCTAACACTAAACTCATTTTACAGCACATTTTTACAGGCAATTACTTTCATGAAATATTTTCAGATTACCTTATTTATTATGCAATTTGCTTGGAACATGCTAAATTTAGAAAACATAAGCATCCCTGAAAGTTACAGTAAAACATTTAGTTGATATACTAAATGTTTTACTTTAGTATGAGTATACTTGATCCGAAGTTTCTCCAGAAAAAAAGAGGTATCTTGGGTGAGTATATTCTCTATTTGACTCACTTGCTATCTTTGTCATTCTGTCCCTGCCCTGGACTCCTAGAGAATCTAGGAACTTTAACTGCTTTGCTCTTCATGCCTGACAGGTTTGCCCTGAAGCATAGCCCTAATTCTCCTCCTAGCTCTTCTGCATCTGCATTAGCATTGATTGTTTTCTCCTTTTCTAGAAATCACTCTCACATAAACCACAGTTGATTTAAGGGAAATTGGTATCAAAGCAAGTGTCCAGTACTTATCTATAATCAGGGTTAATATGTCTTGAGGCCAAACATTTCAAATATGACAAAGTGAAAAAAAATGTGTATGTACCTAAAACTACCTAGGAAGATGAAGGTATGTATTGAAAACAATTTTAAATGGTGGTATTAGTGTAAGTACAGTGTCTACATGGCACACACATTCCTTGTCTATTCTTTCCATTGAATTATATGCTGTAGTAGGGATGGGTTTTATCTGGGTAGTCTAAGATTGTGATTATCTGGCTGAGTATGCTGGCTCACACTTGTAACCCCAGCAATTTGGAAAGCTGAAACAGGCAGATCTCTTGAGGCCAGGAGTTCCAGATAGGCCTGGCGAACATAGCAAAACCCCATCTATCCTAAAAATAAAAAATAATTTAAAAATGTGCTGGGTGTGATGGCACACACCTGTTATTCTGGCTACTCAGGAAGCTGAGGCAGGAGAATCTCAAATCTCTCAAACCTGGGAGGTGGAGGTTGCAGTGAGCAGAGATCATGCCACTGCACTCCAGCCTGGGCAGAAGAGCAAGACTTCATCTCCAAAATAAAAAAGAAAAGATTATGATTATCTGAGTATGAGCAACAATTTGGAATTAGACTTTCCTTTGGGCATCCCCTATATAGCACAATTTTCTTCTGTTAAAAAATAAACAAATATAGAATGGCTATATTTAGGAAAGTTAATGAAATTAAATAAATATTTCTGTGTAGTATTATGTGCTTGCCTGACACATTTCTAAGAGTCCCCAGGAAAAAGGGTACTGACATTTATAACCTTTTCCAGACCCAAGAAAAGACTGTGAGTTCCAATCTTTTCAAATACTTGGACTCTCACTTTTCCTACCTCACGGTATCTACTAAGAAGTTAAACGATTTGAAATCAATATGTGACTGTACTACTATAAAACTTAACTGTTTTCTAACTACTGAACTAATTATTCTACATAGAATATACATATGGCAAATGGTTCCATGATTACACAGATGAAAGACAGTACAAAGAAAAACATATTTTATAGTTCTATATATCAAATGCATTTTCCTGAAAGAAGAGATATTTTGTATACTAGGAAGTCAAAATTTACCTTGATTATGAATAATCTATGATTAAAGATTTCTCATTTTGTTAATACGACAGCTGGTTGAGTTGTATTTTACTCTTAAGTTGTGGATTTTGTTAATTTCATGTTTTTAAACATAGTCTTTAATGTTAACCTTTTGATAATTTTAGAGAACTTCTTTAGAAAAACTAATTGTTCATGGTATTCATCACTTTTATTGTAGAATTAATAATAGTTATTGGTGCAATTTTGAAAACAGATATTATAAAAAATAATAAGAGTTAAATGCTATGACTCATTCAGTGACAGGATTTAAGTAATTTTTTTTCCTTTATAAAACACTAAATATTAAATGTCTTTTTTTCTCATTTAATTTTTTTTGCATTTAATTCTTTTTAAATGAAATAGCATAAATAATCACTTAGCTAAGTGGCTGGCTTAAATTATTTTAACAAATATCAGCTATTATTTAATTATCATTTTTAACCATGAGCAAATATTTTTTATAAAATTTGAAACACATTTCAAACCAACTTTGTTTTTGAGACAAGATCTCGCTCTTTCACCCTGACTAAGGTGCAGCAGCAGAATCATTGCTCACTGTAACCTTGAACTTCTAGGCTAAGGTGATATTCTTGCCTCAGCTTCCCAAGCTGTTGAGACCACATGCGCCCACCACTGTGCCAAGCTAAGTTTTGTACTTTTGTCAAGATGGGATTTTCTTATGTTGCCCAGTCTGCTTCTCAAACTTCTGGCCTCAAGTGATCTTCCTGCCTTAACATCCTGATGTATTGGGATTACAGGCATGAGCCACCATGCAATACCTCAAATAGACTTTTATATGAATATTTTATTTACTATGTTTTGAAAAGTTCTACTAATCTTATTCAACAATATAACTACATTAAAAACAATATATTTCATTGTGTAGAGATAGCCACATACACATTGTATACTGCACATACACTTTTAAAATACCTTAAAATTGATCTATTGATATCAGATTTTTGTTTTCTATGACAAATAAATAAATACATGAATGAATTTAAAGGTAGTTTTGCAGTACTAGTTTTTTAATTCCCTCTTATTTGTTTCACAAATGTTTCTGCAAACTATTACATTGGTACCAAGGCTGATTGTGGGTTTTCCCATTGACAGTAATATTATTTAATATCAAGCATTCAGATAGTTCTCTTGGTTCATATGAATTTCTATGCTTACTTTGGTAGACTCTATGCCTCAATTATATAAGCATTAGTGCAAATTATTTATTTCAATTAAGAGAATAAACAGGTTTTTACATGATCAAAAATAAAAAAAATTCATGATGGATATTATTAGAATGTGAATATACAAAAGTTTTCCAACGTAATATGTAATGTTTTCGATTTATCTTTTCTATATACTTTTGATAACATAAGTAGAATGAATCTGAAATAAGCATGTCAAACATAATGTTTAGGTAGTAATGGTAATGGAAGACAGCATTAAAGTCACATTTACCAGCCAGCATTCATGCAATTACATTTTTTCTTGGAATGCCTTTTTATGGAATTTTTTCTATCTTTTTAGATTTACAATGTGCTTAATAGAGGTCCCAGAAACTCAAACTGTGAAGTTAAAAAAAAAATTAGGTACTTGCAAGATCTTTAAGACTCTTAGATTTAAAATAATTGCAAATAACATACAAAGTATCCAAAAATCAGAGCAACATCATCAACATTTTTTATATATTTCTTATTTTTCTTTTAATTTTCCAATCCAATCAATAGGTTTTAGTCTATTATTATTTCTGCACTATGTTGGGTGATACTTTGTTTATCTTCAAGAATTAGTTGCATAATAGTGTTGGAAAAAGTAAGGTATTTCAAACTTTTCATTTTAGATACAATACAGTGAAGGTAATATACTAAATTCTTTCTAAAAATCTGCTGATTATTTTTGCTTTTTGTGTATTTCATTAGCTCCTTTGTTTGTGCATTTAAGAATTACTAATAAATAACATATCATTTGCCCATCACATCCAGTCATTCTGTTGCAAAATGACCTTCTGTAATTTTTCTTATAGCAGGGAGAAATATGTAATTAAGCACACCTAGCACAATGGCATCATTATTGATGTGAGAAATCTAAGGTGTGCTCCAAGAAAAGAACAGATATGTATGAGAGAGAGATCAAAACTGGAATGTGAATGAGTCGTAGATAAGAAAGACTTCCAAAAAATGACATTTCAGATTAAGGGGGCTAGGATTACCAGTAGTTATTTAGAGGTGGGTATTACAGCATCTGGTAGTTTGATTGTCTTCTCTTCTGGCATATTGAAGAATGAAAGTTTCCTGTCTTTCAGTCAGTGAATGTCAAGTTCACTGACAGGAAATAACTATGTTTTTTTTGCTTGTTTGCTTGTCTTCTTTTCCTTTGTGTTTCCGATACAGGTATAAAAATGTTAGGACTCAACTCTCCATGCTTTTCTTCCCTTTTTGATGTGAAGTCTCCAATACAGGCAGGTTGGCTACGCTGGGAAGTTTTCTGTCAGCAGCATAATTTGGGCAAACACAATTTCATTTTTTAAGCCACTCTAATTTGGGTCTTTTTAGAGTATAACAAGGCATGCCCTGAATATTATAGCAAGCAAACATAATGTGAGCGATAGTGTGCAGAAGAGATTGGTAAATAACACTTTGTTTTTAAATGTTAGGGAGGAGAAAACAAACGGCACTTGGCTAGAAAAGGGAGAAGTTCAATATGGCTTAAGTAGAAAATATGAAGGTGGGATTATGAAACCAGGCTGGAGTGTTTTGCATTCTTTGCTAAGCAATGGTATATTTAGATTTTATCATCAAGACAAATGGCAGCTAATGAATGTAGAGTTAGAAGCAGAAATGTGAATGAATTCACTCACATATTAGAACATCACTTGGCTATAATATAAAGAATGTACTAGAATAACCAATTAAATATATGATAAAATGAGTAAGGCGTTTGTTTTTCAGTTGTTGGGAAAAAGTGTTTTTTTAAATCCACTTTCAGTATTTAAATAATTTTGAGCCATTATCTCTAGCCTTCATTGTTTCTGATGAATAATCATCTACTCTTTTATACTTGTATATTTAATTTTAATATAACAAATTGAAGCCCATTTGGTATTTTCTTTTTGACTTTGGTTTTTATGGATTTGACTATGATGTAACCAGATATGATTTTCTCTGTATTTATTCTTCCAAGCTCCCTTTATCTGTTTAATAGGGTATTTTTTTTTTCTTTTGAATTTTAGAAAACTTTAGCTAGTATATCTGAAAATCTTTTTTCTGCCCTAGTCCCATTTTATTCTCTTTTTAAGATTTCAGTTACAGGTATGTTAAACCTTTGGTATTATATCATAGATTCCTTGAGTCTCTGTGAATTGTCTTCAATTTTGTTTCTTTATGTTCAGATTAAATCTTCCACACTGATAAATTTTTAAGTTCCCCGAATCTGTACTCTGCCAATACTCACCCAGTGAATTGTTCATTTTAGTTACAATACCCTTTAATTAAATAACTTCTCTTTGGCTGTTTATTAATAGTGTCTGTTCCTATGCTGAACTCCTTTTTCTCTTTATACATTAATATCATATGTTTAATATTTGTGAATGTATTTATCAATAGCTGACTTTAAATCATTGTCTAATAGGTTCAATATCCGTGTCATCTCAGAAACTTTTTTTGACTGCTTTAGTTTTGTGTACGAATCACATGTTCAGATTTCTTTGTATGTTTAATAATTTTTATTATATACTTTATGTTACAGATTACCTATTGCAGAAACTGCATTGTGCCAGTTTCCTGTGACATATGTTAATTTTAGTTCTAGTAGCTAGCTGAATTACTGGCTAATGATGTTGATGTTTTGTGTGCTTAAATTGAGGGTTTGTTAGGGAAGATGTACAAAAAGTCCAAAGTATTTTCAAAGCCCTTCTAACTTGACATGGTTCAAACTCCAGTCTCTGTCTTCTGTGAAGGCCATGTGAGGCTTTGGGTTTAGCCCTTTTAGAGCAGGTATATAGGCATGTTTACTTGTGGTTATTTGTTCTTACATATAAACCAGGTGTCTTAGTCAGGTGCCTTTTGTAATAAACATACTATTTCACTTTGGATAAACCACAAAATATAGAATCTCTCAGCACTCTTTGACCGCTAACATATTTGCTTGTCTCTCAAACTTATAGTAGATTTGATAAATTGCACTTTCTCTGATAAACCTTAAGATTTCCCTTGTGCCTATGCAATCTGTTATCCATGGATTTATGTGGGACTCTCCAAATCATGTGTGAGTTTTCCCACTTGCAAAGCTACCCTCCCTCTAGGGAATAACACTGACATTTCCAGATGCTTTGGCTTCTCTGCATTCTAACTTCTGATCTTTTTCTCAGGGGACCACCATGGGACTTTTTGGACTCTAGTTGAATGCAGTATGGAGCAAGGCTGATCATTTGACTAACCACATTAATTTTCTTTCTACTATGGATTGTAAACCTAATCTACCCGTTGTCGAAAGCTTGAAAAGAACTGCTTCATATACGTTGAATATCTTCAAATTTGTTTACATTAGTAGGGCTGATCAAGTAGCTTTTAATGGTTTATAGCTCAAAGTGGAGATTTACATAACATAATTTTGAAAAGAAATGAGAAAGCAATAGCTTAATAAAAGTAGCATATTAAATTTTTCCCCTAATTAATCCATCTCTATTGTATTTCAGCAATATAATAGTGATGGATTAATTAGGGGAAAAATTTAGTATTCTATGATTCTCTTAATGTCCAGAGAGTTCACAGATGGATTTGAAATAGCTGGGGTCTATTTATAGGTACAGCAACTGATAATGAATTGTGTTAACAGATTCTAAGTTTCCCTGGAGTTCCTTTTGGGCACAGCTCCGTTTTCTGATAGCTTAGCTGGGCTTCTAACCTAGTTGAGCTTTACTCACTCTATCTCAGCATCATCTTGTTCTGCTCCAGTGCTTTCCCAGCTCATTTTATTTCTTTTAGCACTTTCCAAGCTTAACTCAGTTCCTTGACTTTTCCAAGTTGTGCTTTTATACTAAAGACATGATTTAAAGTTATTCTCGAGTAGTTGTTGTGTAAGTTACTTAAACTGACCTAAAATGGCTTAGACCACTGGATTTTAAAGAAACAAACGTATTCATTAAAATTGACTCATGACAAATGTACAAAATTAATTTTTACAATTACTTTGATAATCTATACAACTGATAATTTAGATTTAGAACACAATGTTGGATGGAATAAAAAATTATGGCTTCTCTTTAATAGTATCACAAATGATTAAGATTTAGTTGAGCACTACAGGAATGTAAATTCTAAGCAAATGGCACGAGCTACCTTTGATAGAATTCATAAAATACATTTAAACAGATTTTACTTTGTAAATACTACTTTACAATAAAGCCCTTTTTTTCTGATCAGTTTTACTGATGTAGAAAACATTGTAACTATATGGGTTTTGGGGTTGATTAGAATCATCTACTCATTCATGATATCCTGCCAACAGATGATAATCCCCACAATAAGAATTTGATCCTAGCAAAGAAGCATATGGAGAACAGCAGGTCAACAGAAAACATCTATCCATGCTTTATGTTCACACTGTTCAGGTGTAATTAAAGGCTCTAAGATGTAAATTCTCACTTGAGGCTATTGAGATTTATACTGATAATTCTGACTGGAGCAAGAAATTGTGGGAATCAAGAATATATATATAATTAATCTTATAGAATAATTGTATCCTGCTTTGAAGACATTGTGATTTCTTATTTGAAATAAATGCACAATTAATGCACATGAGAATAAAATTGATGTTAACATATTGACATTCATATTTTGACTTTTCAAAAAATGTTTATGAGAAAGATGACAATATTAAACTTTTTGGAGCATATTTTTTTTTAGATGAAGTCTCACCGTGTCACCCAGGCTGGAGTGCAGTGGCACAATCTCAGCTCACTGTAATCTCTGCCTCCTGGGTTCAAATGAGTCTCCTGCCTCTGCCTCCTGAGTAGCCAGGATTACAGGTGCACATCACCACTCCCAGCTAATTTTTGTATTTTTAGTAGAGACAGGGTTTTGTCATGTTGCCCAGGCTGGTCTTGATCTCCTGGCCTCAAGTGATCCACCTGTCTGTACTCCCAAAGTACTGAGATTACAGGCGTGAGCCACTGTGCCCAGCTGGAACACCTTTTCATATTGTACCAAACCATTATTTATCTTCAAACAGTAAAGCTTTTCATATTATAAATATTTCAATCATATATTCAAAAACATTGCTTTTTCACCCCCTCTATTTTAGGTAATAAATCAAGTTCAAATTAAATAAATAATTTGTTCATCAGGTGGTAAATCAAGTTCAAGGAAACAAAGGTTTGATTTATTCACCAATTCACTTTATAAATGTTTTTCTTTATATTTTAAATCAAGATCTATCCTGTATACTTTGTATTAGCCAGTCCTCTGCCAGAAGTAATAAGGGATGTAAGACTAGAATTTTTATCTGACTGGCTGACACACTGAAGAAAATGAACACTGAAACCAAAATATATGAATTCTGGCCTGGGTCTTTACTAAATATCTAGATAATATTAGAACACTTTCTTACTTATTTGCAAAAAAATGGAGTAAATTACTGTATATTAAAATTTTTTAGAAGTAATACACTAGTACCAAATATTATATTAGTGTAATATGATAATACACTAATACCAAATATTATATTAGTGTAATATAACAATAAAAGTATATCAGTTTACAACTTTGCAGAATTTGAAGAATTTGTACTCCTGGATGAAAGTGATCTCTACCACTAGAATCACTCAATCAGGCAAATATAGTGGCATTCATTTTTCAGGAATATTATAAGAGAGTCACTTGCATAGTATAAAATCCCTGCCAATTGCAAGCTTTTCTAATGAAACATAATTAAATCCATCCGCTTATTAGTATAAATAAATTCATTAAGAGCATTTCTTATTGTCAATTATTAAAGTACAATAAATTATCTTTATTACTCTATCTCTAATACAATAGTCTGCTTTCCAAAGAGTCATCATAGACTCACCATTAACATTGTTTTCTTTGTATTCCTAAAACAGTTAGGATGAAAAGCTTCAGAAAAGGCAGAAAGGTAACTAAATTGTAAACTGTTCTCCATCCTATACATAAATATTTTACTTCTTCTTTAAACTAGCATTTCTAAATTTCCCCACAATACACTATTTATATGGACCATATATTCAGTAAGGACTAAGTAGCAATAACAATGCTAAATTAGCTTACATTTAATATGAAGGCCTCTGGTTTTTTTGGGATAAAACAACTTGACAATAAAACAATTATCATTTTATTTATTTTTTAATTTAATTTTTTTTGAGACAGTGTCTTGCTCTGTTGTCCACACTGGAGTGAAGTGGCATAATCACGGCTCACTGTGGCCTCTCCCAGGCTCGGGTGATTCTCCCACCTAAGTGTCCCAAGTAGCTAAGACTACAGACCTGCACCACCATGCCCAGATAATTTTTTTGTATTTATTTGTAGAGACAGGGTTTCCTATGTTCCCCAGGCTGGTCTTGAACTCCTAGGCTCAAGTGATGAACTAGCCTTGGCCTTCCAAAGTTATAATAATTCCCACTTTAACTCTTAGCACAATGAGAATTTACATTGCTGTTTTTTGTAATCATATTTTGTCAGTATTTATGTCGAACACCTATGTGATAGACACAACTGTGTGTGTGTGTGTGTGTGTGTGTGTAGTTAGGATAAATTTGCCACATTGTTTCTAGGTGACATGGTATTACCAGTCATTTATCTTCAGACTCTCTATTCTTAAGTTTAACCTTGTATTAAGTGCATGGCCTTGGGTAAATAGAGGCAGTGGATTCAACTGAAGTACATTTACTTACATTTCTCTATAAGTATATATATCCCTCTTTTCCTGGAGAAGATTACACTGTATTCCAAGGTTTTAAGATGATGTCTTTCTCTAGATGGGGCAAATAAGCAAGTTCATGGTCAGTTCTCTATATAAAATTGGGGTTTCTTACTCTCGGGGCTCGTCTCTTGTAATGCTCCCCACCGTATGACATAGAAATCTCATTGTCTTCCATGTATCACCATGGGAGAACTGCAAGATAAGAAATTCATGCAAAATCTTTTTGTGGCTTGGATTTTGCTATTGCTCTTTTCTCTCTGATTCAAAGGCCTTGTGTTGTCTGCCAGGATCTATGAAATTTTGACAGACTGACTTTCAAGCTTAAAATTAGGGTAAAACCTCAGACTCTTCATAACTCCTAACTTCACATTTTAATATATTAATACAATATGGACAAAATGGCCTATTTTTATAAAAAGACAATATATTAGTATTATATGTATATAGCATGTATATATATGTATATAGCATGTATACATATATATAAAATAGTAATTCCTACTGGAGTATTCCCTAATGGATTAGTGAAATGTTAATCAAAATAATTTACAAGGATGACACCACTATTATAGGTGTATAAGTATATATATTTATAGGTCTGTATATATACACATATATATATGCACTTATAAATGTAATATATGTTGGCATATAGATATTTAACATAATGATAAAATGTAAAGTGCAAATTATCTATGAGGATATGAGTTCAAATATGCGAGAAAGAATGAAACACTTTTTTTAAAAAAATGCATAAAATAATACACAGGTGTAGGGAACATTGTTAATTTTTATTTTATTCTTTCACCTGCTTCTACTAATCTTTGTTATTGTTAGTAATATCCGATTGAGCTATAAATTCCCTGAGATTCAGGATGAATAATAGTTACTCTATATTTCACATAAAAAATATTCCTAACAGAAAATTACACTAAAAAGTGAAACTATATATAAATTAATAGCATAATTCATTTCATATCTTTGATAAAATCTGGAAATAATTCCTACTGGAATATTCCCTAATGAGTTAGTGAAATGTTAATCAAAATTGCTTACAATGGTGACACCAATACTATAGCATGCTAGAAGGTGCATATTTCAAAAAAAAAAGACTTAGGACTTAAAATTGTATATAAATCTACAAATATATGTGGTAATTCTATTTAAGCAGCAAGATTAAGATGTAAACCTGGTCCAATATTGTCTGAGAAGCAGCACTGGCATTCATGCATTTGAGATAAATTTTTGCCTTCACTGTTTAAACATGGATGTTTTCAAGGACAAAAATGTAAAAGTAGAATCCCCAAAAATTCTTCCTTCCACCTCATAACCCGGAAACCAGTCTACGATATTGTATTTTCCTCTAGTAATGATTAATCTTATTGTATGCATTAGTGTGGCAGAAATATAACTTGACAAATTCAAGTTATAGTATTTGAACTTTTACTTTGAGCTGCCATCCCTTTGTGCTGGTGGAAAACCTAAACTTGAATCTTGTTTGTTATTTCATACCACATCCAGGATAATGTTAAGGCTATAAGAAATTCATGTAATGTGAAAGATTTTGGAAAAGGTGCTTCTGGCTCTTAGATAATCTTTCAAACTTTAAAATGTCTTTAGTCATCGTAAAACTTTGGGTTTGGTGACTGACTACCCACAGTTCCTTCTACCTATGGTAATCATGCACCCATTTCTTAAAAGATTCTTCTGGTATGTTGCTGCCACCAGGTGTTTTGTGTCAGAAGTTGCGTGGTCATTCCATCTCTTTAGGGATTAATGAACTCTCTGTTCTCATCAGATTTCTCTAATTGAAGGGACTCTTATTCTAACTTGGATGAAGGGTAATATATCCCATTGTGAACTCTGCTTCTTATCATGATCTTCCAACTCAGAGATTTCAGCTCTCGTAGTTATTACAGCTAAGTAGTAATTTTAGTATTATAATAGTTAACTTATCACTATTAATTTATTGAAATGACTTTAAAAATAAACATAATTTCACATAATTAAGATTAGCTGAGTGTAATTTTGAAAATTTTCTTAAATGTACTTCCCTCATATTCTCCCTTATCTTGCTGGAGCTGAAAGTTTAGGAACTATATTTTCCACACTCTCTTGCCTATAAGTCACTTAGTTTGTGCTATCAGTGAGATGAAATCATGTGAGATATGGAAGATGGAAAAGGGAAGATATCCTGTCATTTCTAACCTGAATGAGAATAACCTGATTCTCTGAAATCTGGGAATTAGTGGCAGGCATGTCTGAATGCTTCTTCAGCCCATTCAACAATTTCAAAACTCTGAATGTCTATACTAAATCCTATACTAATTAAACGTAGATTTCTAGAGTGGTTTCTGTGTTCCTCATGGAACCCTAAATGAAATAAACAAATTTGTGCCTTACATTGTGTTATAGTTCATTCTCAAAAATAATTTGTAGTCTGTTTGTAGAGACTAATTATTTTCACATGAATTATAGACAAAATATTATATGAAATCATAATCCTGAAATAATGATGATTTATAAATCAGTTTGTCAAATTATGCTAAAGTCATTAGAGAATATGGCAATAACCTACAGTTCACAGCTCAAATAGTATCTAATAGGGATGATCTCTATAGGAAGTCATAGGGAAACATTCCTGAGGAATTTAGATACTTAAAGAAATGCTGAATTAGACTCAATAGATAAGAAGACATTTTACAGAGTAGAGATAGTTTCTGTCTGTGAACAATGTAAACTAACAAAAACTAGCTTAATATAATAGAAGTTTCACTCTAGAGGTAAGTAGAATGTATAAATGAACACATCAAATGATGCCACATATTGAAAGACCATACAAACCTCATAAAGTAATTTAGATTTAGATTTAACTTATCACCTTAACTTTTTGAAATGTCATTTCTATATTGTGGTATAGAGCCATCATCATGAAAGACTCCTCTAATAATTACACTAAATCATTGGTATGGAAAAATTATATTTTATTAATTTATGTGATTGGTTATTCATCTCTGATATTTTTATTCTCTGCCATCTAGTAGACCACATTTCCCCAAATCATTCCTTGTCATGTTATCTACTGTTAAGTATTGCTACTATGCTGTTTTTTTTTTAAGTATTTTTTCCAAGTACCCAGACAAGGATCATGAATTCTACTTGTATTATTACCTGCCATTATTGACTCCAAATAAAGTATCAAAACGAACACTCCAGCAAAACAGCCACACTTAAACCAAAAGAATTTCCCTTCTTGGGGGCCAGCTTTTAGCAAAAATTCTTCCATTTCAAATGATATTGATTTGCGTGTTGGAAGACAGTTTGGTTTTCATCCAAGGGTTATTTTACAGTGTTTACTCAATTCTTCAAGTATAGCAGACTAACGGATGTAACAGTGGGGCCTCCAACCAGGATTATCAACTCTAGCTTCCTATTGACTCCGATTTCTC